>NC_090445.1:1581025943-1581625943 GCF_031143425.1 Pleurodeles waltl | reverse complement strand
CGGTGAAAAGTCCTCCTTTTCTGCGGCGGTCTTGTCACAGTGGGGCTGGCGGTCCAACGGTCGGCCCACCAGAGGCCCTAAATCTCGATAAACGACCAACCTTCTGCTACCTCCTGGAGGCATACTGCAGATGGCATCAAAATGAGCCAGAAATCAAGGATACCTCTTGGATGTTACACTCCCTCTCTTTCATTGCCACAAAAACACACATCACGAACAACATCAAAGAAATACTGAAACTGAGATCAAACCAAGTCTATTGAGAGAGAGATATTTGATTGATGAAGTAAGCAGGTACGCTCTACCCCAGTGTATATGCCTACTCATAGAACACATGATACACCAAAAACACACCACCAGCAGCAAACAGTATCTCAGAAATAAAAATAAGTGTCGTTGCATGACCTTAATCACTCAGGAATCCCAGACACAGAACTTGAACACCATTCATTGTGCAAACTCCTCTTCCATTGTACCCCATGCCCACTGAAATAATGGCAAAAAACAAATAATTTGAAAATCTTTATGGGGAACACGTTTTAAAATTAAGGGTGCACAGTATACCTTGTCACAACTTCAAATATTTTTCTAGGACTTTACCAGCCAAAGCTGGTGTGTTTTGTTTTAGGGAACAGCCGTAAAACTAGCTTTATGCAGTAGCGTGAGCCATTGCTGCTGCCCCTCTAGTACAAGGCCATGACTGTGTCACTGCCAACACCAGGGCAAGAATTTGGCAGAAAAGTCTTTGCACGACCACTGTCAATAGAAAATTATTTTGCCATATTAAAGATGCGGCAAAGTGCTCACACATACAAATGTTTTTTTCTGGAACCTCTTTCTGCAAGTGTAGCCACAAGCAAAGTGTTTGCACATCTTATTTCATCCAAAGGTTATAGTAAAGCTAGGAGATAAATTTCATGCATGTTCAAGTGCAGCAGAAAAATGTTCCTCCGGTTTCAGATGGACCACTGGCACTGTTAGTGGGAACGTGTAACGGTAATGCACGGAAATGAAAACGTTGGGGAAGGCTGAATTAACAAGCACTGGCCAAGACAGAAGAAGGCTTGGCCAAGCCAATAAGTCTGGCCTTGGCTGCCAACCTTTTGGCTTTTAGTATGTTTTTGTAAAAGTTTATTGTTAGCCGATCTGCTTAGCTGTCGATAATATAAAGAACACTGGCTAAAAGTAAAAACATAGTTTTGGTCTCAAAAGCACACATTCCTATAGTTGTCCCAGGCAACTACTTTGTGTGCAGATATGCGCCTTGTGAAACAGCAGAATGCTGTCAATCACAATAAGTTAGTCAGTGGCTGAAGTGGGCTGACCCACTGTCCCATGCTTCATATGGTAGTGGGGCGTTAAAAAGTGAATGCCTCAACAGTCCAATGGTTAAGGGGGCTAGATGAAAGCCCCTAAAATTATGCATATTACATATATTGTTTCACAGTAATGAAAAGATATTGCCCAACACCACACCTAAAAATAGGAAACACCATGTAGGGCATGCAATCTTTGCAAAAACTTATGGCGAAAAGAACTTTACGCAGAACACTGCCTAAACATATATCTCTGGAAACCGGCCACCAATTACTAGCAAGAAGTTGGTTGCAGTAGAACCAAAAGAGTTTTCATGTAACTCTAAATCCAAAAGTGTGGCAAATATGTGGCGACTAAAGTGGCCAAGCGTCTGCATTTTTATCTAAATTGAGTTTTTGGCCATACAGACAAGTGGTGTATATGTACAGGAATTACTGCTGCTCTTGCCTTGGAGTGGCCCTTGTACGCACCCCACATCGACCACTTGCTACAACTGCCCCAGTTTCGCAAGCCTCACTGCAGAAGTTTGAAGTCAGAGAAGTAACCAGACAACACAAGGGAATTTAATCTTTGCAACATGAAAAAGCAGAGCAAGATTGTTCTTGGCTCTCTATTTTGGAAACATTTCTTTCTTTCACGGTAGTGAAAGGTCAGGGGATTCCCACTACGCTGAGCAGATTCATTAACTAAATTGTTCAGAATAACAGTCCAGATTATGGCAGCCACCCAGTAGGAAGCAATTTCCTGTCCCATTTTCGAAATATGGGATCAATCATGGCGCACCGCATGGGGCCCAGCCCATGACCGTGGATGGAAGGAACGCCTTCTGGACAACTGGCTTCCACCGCATTAGAGTACGAAGCCAGCCATTTCCCTACTTGAGCTTTCGGCATCAGGTACCAGCGGTACTCTTCTCTCTTTGGTACTCTCATACTGGCTATGCAAATTATGCATATTTGGTATGCTGGCAGCCTCTAAGGAATATTAGTGTCAGCACCCACAGTTCAATGTACCCCTCGAAGAGTGCATGGCTTGGCTTCAACAGTACTTGCACTGCATGACTTCCACCTGGCCCTGCAACTACCTGACTTCCAACCATTGTACACCTTTTATGGCAAAGGTCTCAGTTTTGGGACCTCCAAATGTAAAAACCAAGGACCGAATTTGCAAAGGAGATTTTCAGTCGTCTGAATGACTTACAGCTGTAAATCGGAGTATCTTACTTTTGCATTAGCTTACACAGTGCTTGCAAAAGAGGAAGGGATGGCAAGAAAGAAGTCAGTGTGATAAAGTGCACAATTTACTCACATTTGTGTAACTCAGGCAATCTTCAGTTGTCTCCCAAATTTCACTTGAGAGCTTCTCAAGGGCAGTGCCAGAGGAGTGATAAAGGGAATTTAAAGCCATTGTGGTGCATACCCAATCAGGCGTACCTCCACACTTACGTTACAACACTACATCCACCTGCAACTGTGGCAGAATGTGAGGCAAGGAGACCAAATCCCGTAGTTTTAACAAGAGGGTTGAGGGGACATGGACACATCAAGGAAAATTGTTCTAAAAGAGAGAAGTAAAGTTTTCTGAACTTAATTAGAAAACTCTCAAATTTCCTAAACAGTCCTTTGTTACACCTGTTTTATCAAAGGAAGTTTAGAAATGTCCCAATAAGTCTAGCTTAAGAACAGATGTATATGTGACTAACAAGATTTGTATGTTACCCTTATTTTAGGAATGCGAGCCCTTTGTTCTGTTTTGGAATCTATGATAATTTATTGTAGAACTAATCTCCTCCGTCACTCAGAGCCATCGAAGACTATTACTCCAGCAGGAAGGTACAGAAGAGTTTTAGGTTTCTGTTTAAATCTGATTGTGACTTATGTTACATAAAGCTGCCAGATATAACTGCCAAGAAGACGCCTGATGGTGAGAAAGTGCTACATGAAAAACAGACATATAATACCTTATAATAACATACCTAGGAGTAAGCAAAGTTATAATTCATCTGGTGAAGTTTTTGTGGTGTCAACATTTTCAGTTTCATGGAAAAGAGAAGTTTATCACCTTAACAAAACTCTATCTTCCGGTGAAATTTTTGTGAAAGATTGTGAGCAAACAACCCTGTATAGTCAAAAATTTCACAAACTTTAGGAACTCTGTTCTAATAAATTCAAACTTCCCTAAAACATAACATGAGATAACAAGGCCTATCCATCAGTGCTGCCTAGTGGAGTGGAAGCAGCAATAGCAGGTCCCTACGGGGCCCGTGGAGGTGGCTCCCTTCTTTGCTCATGAGATTGAAGCCCCTAGTACTAAAAATGGGTCCTCGAAACTTGAATGGAATATGAATCATGGATGTACGGAATTAACACATTACTTTTAATATTGCAACAGATAAAGGAATAGTGCAGGAGCGAGTAGTTGCAAGGGAGTAGACCTAGTTAGATACTGACCCATAGATAGAATGCAATTTGGAGTTCTTTCCATAAGGCATCTATCACAATATGGTCTTCTTTCATTAAACTCTTTACTTTGCACCTATCTGAAAGGTGTTTGAAGCTAGTTTGAGTTCTAGCCCATCACCAACATATCCTCAAGTTCTTCAAAAGTAAGTTTAATTCTACTCTATTTCATCTCCCTCTCGCAGGACCTTCACTACGACCACCTGGTCTGTGAACTGGGCATCGCTAATCCCTTTATCCCAGGTATTTCAGCACTAAGAGCTGCACCTTCAACTAACATTATCACTTGAGGGGAAGGCTGGAAAGCAACTGATATTTGTCCTTGTTCAGCGTACTCTCTGTTAGATGTGCAGCTTAAATGCCTGGGTCAAATAGAACCTTTGTGCTGTACTGGTCGGAGAGCAATCGTCAAGTGTGAAAATAAAATATTACTAGGAGTCACAAACCTCTGAAAAGTCTGACATATTCTGAGGTATAAAGGGCATGACCTATACCTAGAAGTAAAAATGTCTGCCTGTGGAGATTGCTGTCTAATATTTGTCATCACAGGTCAGAATTATCTGCTAATACCCGTAGTTAAAGGAACTTTGCTCAAGCTGTCAACAGAAACAAAGCTTTCTACAAGTTCATAATCTTGTGGGATAGGTCAGGCAATATGTTCATTGCGTTGGAGGTATGTAGGGCAAGCAGATCTGCAGGCCCATTGACCCATCCTTCAAAACAAATATACATGTGCTTGCCAGTGGACACTGAGGTGATTCTTCATCCCTGAGTCCTGAAACTTACACCAGTTCCAAGGGTGTTAAACACTGTCAACAAAGGAATAAATGAAAACGGCTTTAAAAAGGATCTCAGCACTGATTTACACTATGTTTGCTGGAGACGAAGCAAATTGGAAAGGAAGGCCACTACTTCCACTGCATGAGGCATACCAAGTATGGGATTACTTTGATCCTGGTCCAAGATTACAATGGGAGCAGCAATGTCCACTGATTGGTGGTGATTGATGCAAGTATGCAGGTGTCAGCGACGGAGCTTTTTCAAGAGTATGAGTGGTCCAGCTCACTTGTCCTCCCACAACCGGGGCTCTATTGGTTCTTTAACAGAGGTAGCTGTGGTGAGATACAAATATCCAGGTCAAAACAGCATCCAGCAAGCTCGATCTGTCTATCGCGGGTTCTCCGGAAAATGAAAAACACTGGAAAAAAGGGCCAAGTGGTGCATTTTCCAGCACAATGATCACACTAATGGTAGATACTCGTGGTGCTAAAAAGGGGTGGGGCGTGCGCGGGTGGGAGGAGGGAGGAATTCATTAAGAAATAAAAACTTACCTGTATCGTCGCTGTCGCCGCCGCTGTCACCAACGTGCTGCTCTTCTTCTGGAGACAGGCTGCAGGCACAGGCTCCCAGCCTGCCCCATGGCCAATCCTGACGCTTTTCAGAGCAGCGTCATGATGGGCTGGGAGCGCCCAGTGCTCTCAGGCAGACTGGGAGCCTGTGCCTGCTCTCGCCAGCCCGGCAACACAGTGCCCGGGCTGGAGAAAGCCTAATGCGCATGTGTGTTTGGCCGACCCGAGATGGGTAGCTAAACATACATGCGCAGTGACTGCACTCCCCCGTCAGTGCTCGACACAGCCGGTGGCCCCGCCCCTTTTACCAAAATACGATAATAAACACAGTTAATTATCATTTTTTGGTAAAAGGTTTGCAGCTGCTGCTGCTGGCGGTGGGTGACGCTCCTCCGCCCTAGCGGAGGAGCCGCGCCTAAAAGGTGACAGGGTTTGAGGTGGCACTTATGTCATATTCAAATGTTTCGTTTCATTCTCCCCAGAGGTTTTGGGTACACGGGCTCTAGGTATTGAACACAGTTAAAAAAATCTTCTATATATTTTGAAAAGGCCTCACATTTTTCAAAGTGTACATAACATCTTTCATCACTTGTGAACTAAACTCTTCTTTTCATTTGCCTTTCACCTTTAATAACAGTAATAATCACCATATTCCAGAGAGCCTGTTTTAAAAAGAGTACCTGTGACTGGCCACAATTATATAAATTATATCAAGAGCACCAACGATATGACATGAATAAGCAAGATCATGCCAGGATCACCATTACACCAGAGGTGACCTTCATAATGAAAATGGCCATAATATGTCAAGGATGGCCATGATTACAGCTGAGTGAGCCCCATTTTGATAAGGTTGCCCACCACTTGCCGAGATCGAACATCATTACGCCAGAGGAAGTATTATGCCATGGGTGCACACCATCATACCAAGGATGTGCACAATATATTATCATGTAAGATGTGACCTCGTAATGCTGAAGCTGGGGAAGGGGGTAGCTACGTGAGCCTCAACACTGGAAGGAAGGGCCTGAGATGGGGATGGGGTTGCTGTTTGTGATACACAAATGATACACCAATGCCACTGGAAAATCAAGCATGACTCTGTTATATCCAAAAACATGCACACAGACAGGGAGGAATAAAGGATTACATTATGCCGGCTAGCGAGAACTGGCACTGGCCGCCTTCCAAATAGCAGTGTACATGTTGTACCCCAATTATACCAATTTCACTTTCACAAACTAGCAGCCACCCCATAGCTTTGGAGGGGATGGGGTACAGGCCTTTTAACTTTGCAGGATTTCCCCACGTCCAGAAGAGTCTAGAGCTCAGCAAGAAAGAAGAAGCCAACAACAAATAGTCCCTCGGATCAGAGGCCCCGGGCGAGAAAACATCCTGAGTGACACACAATCAAGAAAGAAAGTGGTGTGGGAAGCTGAAAGGGCCAGGTGGGAATACAAGCATTTACGTGTCTGGAACCTTACCAAGGAACAGTATTGCAGCAATCATCTGTCCATGTAACTGAGTGCCCAAGACATGACACTGGATTGACAAGGCAAATATTTGTGCCACAGGAAAACCACTGCCAGTCTCATACTCCACGCACTGAAGCAATGACCACAAAAATCCTATGATCAGAGCCAAAACGTCAGTTTTAAATAGTCTGCCGGGAAATAATGTCAATCACTGTTATGTCCCAGTTAATAGTCTGTCATAATATCTCTGTCGGAATATAAATAACAAGATAAACGATTCTAAGGAATAACAGGCTGAGCGATCACGTGCTCGTGCCCTTCTAGTCAGAGTTCTGTTGAATATGCAGGCCTGTCAAGGACATTCACTGATGGTTATGTAAAGCAGAGGTGCTGGTTGAGCCAGGGGGCTGGTCATTGCGTCCAAGGGGTCCAGCATAATAGAACTTGTTGTAATCCAGTTTTTACTTACGTTATTGATTGTACAGACTTACAATTTTCATCACAATACCAATACTCACAAAGTGACCACACAAAACAGGCTTAATATTTTCCCCAAAATATCGTGGACCTTGCGAAAATATTGTGATGCCCAGAATATCATTGGCATAGGATCATTGGTAAGAATATCATTGTTTATTTTATTATCAATATTGAACTATTTAATGTTGTTTTATTTAGTATTGTTGTGTAAAATTTCTATTTTATTTTTAATCTTTTATTATTGTGAGTGTTACAAGTTATTATAATTCTACTGTTAAGTATCTAAATTAGTTTTAGCATAGTTTAGTGCTTTTGCTGGGTAGTATAGTTAAAGAATTATAATTAGCTTAATTTAATTTTTTTATTTCTTTGTTTGTTTTGAGTTTGCAGTGGAGTAGGCAGGGAAGTGAATTACATTATTCGTTGCAATATTTAATAAATTGTTAATTTATTTTTTAAATGTTATTTGTATAATTGGATGATTAATTATTTAAATTAATTCATTTTTTAAAAGTTTTTGTACATTTGTAACTTATTTATTATAAAATTATTTATTAATTAGCATTTCAGAGTAATGTAATTTGTGTATTTACTATATCATAAATTAATACTTAAGCAAACTGGTGGGCTGCTGGGTTTGTAGGGGAGTTGGGTGGAAAGTATTTTGAATGTGTATTTTTTATTTTAATTTTAATGAACTTTTCATTGTAATTATATATTTGTACTTGACAGATGTATCATTTCTTGCGTTATTGTTTGGCAAATTTTAGTGCTAGTACTGTCTGTTTTAATTTTTAACTTTAATGATATTTTTTTTTGCTTAATTTTAAATGTTATGATTGGTTTATATCTACGTGTATATTCAATGAAAAAAACAAAGGTTAAAGGGATGTTATAATTAGGTGAAAATGTCATACCAATTTAAACAAACAAACCTGTTGAAATTCACCAGCTATAGTTATCTCAAGTAACTATAACTCATGCCCTAAAATAACTATAAATGTTCCTCTGCCATGCACAGTCTTGTCATCAATGATGTCATTTCAGATGCTGCAGTCTTATATTAAGTGATGTCATAGAACATGTAATGAGTGATGTAATATGGGACGTAATTAGCAATGCATGGCGAGGGTGCAAGTTATAGTTACTTCAGGGCACGACTTACAGTTACCTGAGATAACTATAACTGGTGAGTTTCAGTACTTTGATTTGTTTAAAAGGGCATGTATGCTGCAGAACAATCCCTTCAACCAACCCCACACAGGCAGCCACCACATGTCAAGCACAGATTTCAGTCACGCTCGGCATGCAGTGGGCTGCAGGGCCTGGCCTCAAGCCAGGCCCTGCGTCCTACCCCTTCCAGGCAGGCAACCTTACTTCGCCCACAGCCTTCTACCATGTGCAGCGTGGGGTTGGCCGCAGGTCAGACTTTGCGCCCAACCCCCACTAGAGCCCACTGTGTACAAACCATGTGCAGCGGGGTTTGTCGCAGGGCCTGGGTGTCATTTTAAGTAAAACAGACATACTGACATTGTCAGAAGGTCAGAACACCAACATATAAAAAGGTGGGTCTATTGGCTTTATGAATGTGTCAGGATATCAATATATATAAAGCACATGTATTGTCTTTGTCACAAAATGACCAATAGTTATAATAAAATGTACATTTCATTAATTCACACAGTGCAATGTTTAAAAAAAAGTGATTGTCATAAAAATGTAACAGAGTTTTATTTAAAAAAGGAACAACATGTCTTTGAGTCTTTTTTTTAACATCTGTAATCAACAAAGTGCAGCCATAGAACCAAACACAAATGGGATCTGCACTCCAGCTGAAGAGCTTAGACCTCCAGCCAGGAGTGTTTTAAAAAATATAAAAAACATTCCTGGTGTCATGGATTTAATGACTCAGAACACCTGCTTTTTTTGTAATGCTGCCGGGGGGCTGCCGCACTCCCTGCAACCCTCCGGAACCGGTGGTGGGGGAAAACCAAGGGACGAAGCCCTGCTGGCTTCCTTGCCAATGCCCATCCCGGGTGTAGCAGGAGCCAGCATTACACCCACAGGAGCAGTTTTCTTTGGTTCCAGTGTGGCTGAAGCAATTCTATGTTTTCGTGCCCACGTGGAGCAAGTTAGTCTCTATGGTGTCTCAGGGGTTGGAGTCTCTGTGGCCACAGAATGGCTTGGGCGGGGGTGTATGCCCATTGCCCTTAAATTGAAAGATGGCCGAAATGATGGGATCCCCAGGGCCTCGGAGAGTCTCAGGGAGGAGGGCTGGGTGTCCCTCCAATATTGGTCTCTAGGGCCTTGGGGAGGCTTGGGATTGGGGCTATATGTTTTTGTCCCTGGGGGGGGTTCCTCTGGGACCCCCCATTAGGCAGGATATTTTTTCCAGGACAAGGAACTGAGGCCCTGATTGTGACCCTGGCTGTCCTGAGACCGGAAGGGCTGCGGTGGAGGTCGGACTGCCACCAAAGCAGCGCTCCGGCCTCCACATAATGACCATGGTCCGACCGCCTGCATCGCCAGGTTGCCGCCAGCCGATGGTCTGGTGGTGCCGGCGGTCTCGATCTGCCAGGGCATTGCGACCCGCATATCCGCCAGCCTTTGCATGTGATTGGCATGGGCAGTGCAGGGGCCCCCATAGATAGCCCCATTGCACTTTTTACTGCCCGACGTACGAGCCGGGTCAATGTTGTGGTGTGTGTCCTGCAGGGTTGGTGGGAGGAAACGCTGTTTCCGCCTGCCAGTCTAACAGGAGACTCATAGTAGGTGCTGCGGAGGTACGGCCGCATATGCAGTCATCCTGATACAGGACTTTGGCAGGTGGCCTCCGCTGCCCGCCAAAAAGTCATAATGAGGGACTGAGTCTCAAGTCCTAAGATCCACACATTTTTGAGCTTTAATATCCGAAAAACGACTGAATGAATTGACACCAAATCACAAAAAGGTTGCTTTCTGGGCTAATATCTAACTTTGTGCCAAATTTTGCGTAAATCCGTTCTGCCGTTGATATTGTTCAGCTGTAGCTGTGTCTAAAGTTCCTGTTGAAAAAGACATTGGGGAAAACACATTTTGGGCCCTCACATTTTTTTCAGCTCCCCCACTTGATGGATCATTCCGAAACTATCCAGAAAGGAGCTGATGTGGATGAGACTTCTTTTTTTAAAGTTTCATGAACATTCGTCAAACAGAGCCAAAGATATAGGCAAACCAAAAATCTATTTTCAGTGGAAACTGGAAACGTGGTCTAACTACTTAGTGGCGAGTGTCAGTGTATATATACATATATATACATATATGTATCACTGGAAAAACCAAAGGTTACAGTGACATTATAGTTAGGTTCTGAATTTACTCGTACAGAACCTTCAAAATTCAGCAGTTATATAGAGTTCTTTCAAGTAACTATAACTCGTGCCTTAAGGTAACTATAACTCGTGCCCTTGCCATGCACAATTTTCTTACCAATAATGTTATTGCAAACGTTGCAATGATATTAAAGATCCCATATAAGATCTCATCAATGACATAATTTTTGGAGTAATTAGCAGTGCATGGCGAAGGCGCAATACCTTAGGGCATGAGTTATAAAAAAAATTCTACCCATATATAGTGCAAAACAATTGAGAGTTTGTGGGATGAAACAAAGGCCAGCAAGTCACCTTGTTACACTGCCCTGCATCAAAGGGAAACGGCAGGAATGAGCCATATCTATGGCATACGGTTCATTCCTGTCCTTTTCCCCGTGATGGTGCACAATGGGCTGCCTAGCGCCAATGCAGGCACCCTTGCACCATGGAGCAAGTGTGTCTTCGTTACAGTCAGGATTGTTTTTGCGCAAGAAGGACCACCTTCCTGCACAAAAACAATCCTGTGAGACTTTTTCCTCTCTCTATGTGTGCTGCAAAATGTAGCAAACAGAGGAAGGAAACAACAAGGAGAAATAAAGATACTTCTCCTTGTTGCGCTTCCCCTGGGGAGACTTACGATTTTGGCACATACCAAGGTTTACAAGGTCTTGTAAATTTAGGGAAGCATCAAAATCCATGGGTGTTGCATGGGAACACCCACCGCTATACTTATTGAATGCCTCCCTAATGCAGAGTAAGGAAACACAGTGATTTGCGCTACCTTGCCTTACTCCATACCGATGAGGCCGTTCAAAGCCATGCAAAGTTGTTTTGCATGGCCTCATTGATATGAGTTCAAGGACTGCACCGCCATTGCATCACAAAAAGTGGTGCAACGGCGGCACACAGGGCTCATAAATATGCCCTCTAGAGTATAGGGTAGAATAGGGTGCAAAAGTATTTGTCCTGTCCTGGGGAAGTAAAGATAATTATGTCCAGTACCAGAATGTTGCAGTTCTAGCTAGGGAGGTGAAAGAAATCACTGATTGGCCAATATTCAGGAAGTAACTGTGGGGCAGAAGGAAAAAGAAAACTGGTAAGCCTAGAGGAGACCAATAGGATTGAAACTATAAGGAACTCTTAATACGAACGTTGGACAAAACTGGAAAGTGGATTGTTACGGCCAAATGAGGCAGTTTAATTTGTTTACTGAATGACGGGAGGTATAGTTGATTAGCTGTATTGGTTTGATGAAAGGGACATCACAGTGTACGCCTGGGGGGTAAAGGATGCAACACTGTGAGCTCTATTCCAACGAAGCAATGTTTTCACAAATCAAAAAAGACCCATCTGGTCCCTGGGCCATATAGATCTTTGAGGTGATAATGCAGTCTTTGAAGAAAATATGGTTTACTACACTAGTGTCCACTCAGAGACACAAGCCTCAACTGTGCCTGACTGGGCACCAGCCCTTCTGGTTCTTGAGAGGTTCTGGCTTGGAATGGGACTACCTTTCCCTCACCGTGCAGGAGTACTTTTCGGCCTCACATGTAACTAACTGTGCCGCACACTTGCTTACATTTGAAGGAGAAGACCTGTGAGGAAATGCTCCAGCATTTCAAAAGGCCTGTTCGCCTTTATGAGGAGGAAAGAGAAGTTTTAGCAGAAAGCGAAAAATGTCAACGAGCGACAACGATGGTCTCTTATGATGGACTATTCTTCAAGCAAACCCAGCTCTAGTTCAGTGGTACACGTTTGCTCACTTGTTTTGCTATCCTACAATGACTGTCCATGCAACAACTGCTCCATCTCCTTACTTTAATTAGTTCCCAGCAGCCCTTGTTTTGTGCTTCCGGATCAACAGATTGGTGATGGGGGCCTTCAAAGAAAGAGGGACTTTAAAGTTCAGTTAAAAAAAAAACATTGGAGTGTGTTTTGTGATATGGTTGAGACTGTGTGGAGTAGATTGCAATTTATGCCCACTCTACTAGTGCAGTGTCACTGTGTTATGGACACGACCGCAAACACAGAGGGTAGACACAAAGTAATTTCAGAAAGCATTGCAGCGCTCCAGCATCAATGACATTTGAACAACAAAGTAGACATATGAAAAGAAAAGGTAGAGAATAATGTGCTTTATTTTATGATTGAATTGTGATGCAGTCGGATTGGCTGCACTGAAGGGCCTTGGTTGAATGTGCTGGAATGGGTGGGGGGGAGGGGTCGAAAGAAAGAGTAGAGCTGGTGTCATGCAAAGAACATTAAACCAGTGGAAATTATGAGATATGGGTGCACTAAGGACAATATTTATGCCCTCGTTCTCACTATGAATTGTAACAGCAGGCAGGTTAAAGGTTCTTAGACAGAGAGGGGATAAAGTGGGACAAGTGGAAGGGTGAAATAAATGACACAATACGAAGAATTTTAAGTAAGGTTTGTAAACGTATAGCATTTTGATGTGGTCGTGTTAATGCTTTGCTCACAGTACAATGCAGGCAACCTCAATTAATATGTTTTTTACCTTTAATATGTCCATCCTCAGTTATAGGCGGTGACACCCATCCAGTTTTCTCCATTTGGGAGCCTTCTGCTACACCATAGACCAGTCGTTCTTAACACTTTGACTTCTGAGGACACCTACTTAATCACTGCTAGAACCAGGGGACACCCACTGAATCATTATTGAAATCGGGGGATCCCCACTGAGTCATTACTGGAAGCCGAGGACCCTGGCATAAGCAACTGTGAAAATATGAACCACAAAACAATATACAAAAAATACAGAAACAAGCACTCATCAAACAAATACACACATTATGAAATATTTTATTAAATTCACAAATTTAAATTTAATTTCAATTGAAAGGTTAGGGCTTTCTAAATTATGTTGTCTCCACTCACCAACCGTTCTGTATTCTGGTTGATGCACTTGACCTGCTCCCACAAGTTAATATAAGGATACTAACTTAATGTTTAACCTCCAATTTCAAATTTCTTCATATTTACAGAACGCTTTTACATTTTTTCAGTTGCACATTTTGCTTCTTTATCTATACACACTTTATAGATCTATTAATATTATTTAATTTTCTAAGCAGTTGCAGACCCCCTGAATAGGCTTCATGGATCCCAGTGGGTCTCCAAACCACAGGTTAAGAACCACGGCCCAAGACCCTACTGTGTGCCCAGCTCTGTCTTTGTTCACACACTGACATTACGTTGTACGCATAGATGACTCTGCCTAGTACTCATTGGTCTTACCCCATGAACAGAGAAAAGCAGTATTGAAGTTAAATATTGATTATATGAGCCTTATGTTCTTGGAAATTCAGACGTGAAGTGGAAATCACTGTTTAAAGACGGATTTGTAGCTGTACAAAATGGTGACTATTCAAAGTTCTCCCTGCACTGTTTTAGAAATTAGTTTTGAGGGGCATGGTAAAAATGTAATGGTAGATAAAATATTACAAACTACTGAGATGGCAGAGGCTGCCTCACCCTTTCATATCTGCACTTTTCAGAGATCATGTAGAAAAATTCGAAAAGGAGTGGGTGGGGGTTTTGATAGGGTTTATTAGCATAGCTGGCAAAATATTTTTATCCTTGCAATGGTTTGAATTTCCTGATTTTCCTCTTTTGGGATGATTGCAAATTTCCTGCTTTACATGTGCATTAATCCCTGCAGTGTTTACTTTCTAGAAAATATGTGCCAGGACCCAAGGTATCCCTTAGGATGCCACAGCTGCTTGCACCACTCACTGCCTCTGCAAAATGGCAGTATTAGTGGTCTGGACGCGCTGCTGTTATTATTATTTAGTGTATATTGAATTGCTAAACGGATGTGCTCTGCCGAACATAGGCATCAAGAAAATAAAATGAACTACTCCATCCATGCAAAGTTTTTCTGTGAATGGTGAGATCATTTTCCCTGTGTAGGAAGACACTTTTGCTCTAAGCAAACCCAGCCAAGATGAAAGACCTATTCAGACTTGCTTTACAGTTTTATCTTTTGCAGAGTTTATCTAAGAACAATGACAAATTATCGCAAAAGTCACAATTTATATACAAACTAGGGAACTAGTAAAACCTTGTAACGTTATGAAGATGATAGTGTGCCATAGAACCTCACACAGGCTTAGAAAAAAATCTGTTGTACACTACTAGTTAGCAGGCCTATAAAGTACTGAAGCGCATCTAGAATGCATGCAAAAGCATATAAGGGTTCTATTTCTCACCATCTATTGGAGGTGGGGGAGATGCCTTCAAGCTGTACTCAGAGGGCAGGGTTGGACTGGCCTAAATGGCAATCTGGCAGTGCCCGAAGGGCTGGTCTCATAGATCAATGTATGGGTTGTTATGTAGCTGTGTGGGGGCCTGTTTTATGGTCTAGTAGGCTGGGGTTCACTGTTCTTTACCAAATGTGACTACTGTCAGCTCACTGGGCTGTAGTGTACTAACTGATTATACCTGCAGGGCAGGCCTTTTACCTGTAGTGTGCATGGGAAGAGGTACATACTAGCTTCTCTTGGTTAGTCCTACCTGTCAGTCCCTTGCAATTAGGTCCTTTGCCCCATCCATGTGGGACGTGGATGCCAAATATACGTATGTTACATGTGTGTATTAGTTTGAGAGTGGAGCACATGTATTGTGTTTGTCTGTTACAGTCTGTGGTTCATTTTGCATCTCCTGTGTGTGGATGGTGCTTTAGCTCGAGGTTTGTGAGAGCCTGCCTCACAGAATGTGAATTTCACCTTCTACAAAGTATTCATGAGGTGAACTGAAATTGACCAGACTATAAATAAAAGGAGACAATGGGGGGGGGGGCTTTGACGTAACGAGGCAGCCTGTGTCCTCTTCCTGTTCTCTCCTTTTCAATAACAGCTCCATTCTTCCCCAGTGGCATCACCCACAATATATTGAGTGGTATATGAGTGAAGAAGCCTCGTCCTCTTTTGTGCCTTTGTTTTGGATCTCCAGGAGAGGGAGCTCCCAGTACTGCTGCATCTTTCTGATGACATTACCCACATAGAGTGCGGCTTGACCAGGTTGGGTGAAATACACAAAAGGAGGGAGCTGCCTGAAACTGGCCCTGGAGCAGAATAGTCTTTGTCTGTGAACTAAGTACAAGTATGAGGCAGAAACTACCCAATCATTATATGAGGGTTTTTCATGGACCATTGTTGTTACCTGCAGCAGAGGAAACCAGGGAAGATACTTGATCTCCAGGGTTGGGCTCCCTGACTGTCAACTCGTCTTGCCAGGTTCAGAAATAGCAACCTTGAAGTTCTGTATTCTGTCAATAAGACCTGCCTTGAAACCACCTGGATGGAAGAGGTTCACTGACTGCTAAGGAGGGGTGCTTGAAGTAATCTTCTTTAAAAAATATTTTTATTGGCTACTCAATTAGGAAAAACTGTAAACAAGCAAACAGTGACAAATCTCAGCAGCCATAGATCAGTAAGGTAATTGGCAGTTTCAGATGTATGGCAAGAATGATACAGTCTTGGTATTTCAAAGGCAGTGACACAATACTGCCAACCCACAGTCTAATCAACCACATTAATGGCACCGTCCCAATTATTCCCACCATCTCTGTGGGCTTTCCAAGAGGACCACTCTTTCTCTCATTTCTTGGGGCATCCTTTGCTCAGGTAAATCGTGTTTTTTGGTAAGCATACACCAATCCAAGTCATGTTGCCAGTTGGGTAAATTCGGCAGGTCTGCGGCTCCCCACTTCTGGGCTATGTTTCTCTGGAACAGACACTATTTACTAGGTCAAGGTGGTGGGTCGTCACCCCAGATATTGAGGTTGCAACATTTGAATGTGTCCGGCATAGTGTATCCCGTCACTGTGTGCATCATGGCTCAGTTGGAGGATCAGAAGGGTTTTATACACAGACAGCTCCAGACTCCATGGAGGAATGTTCCTGTCTCTCCACAACCCCGCAAGCAGGCTGCTGATGGATATCTACCTATGGCATGTAGAGTGGTACATGAATAATAGGAGGGATCTAGTATGCATAGCTGGTCCAGCCTGAAACTGGTTTTGATCGTGATTTCCCGGAGTACCCCCACAGCCTTCTCCCATTCAACCTCTTCAAATCCTGTGTCTGACTCCCATTTGGCTTTAAGGGCCAGCAGAGTGTTAGAAACATTATTTATCAATGTTCTATATATCAAAGAAGTGGCTTTCTTGCACAGGTGTTCTGACAGAACACGGTCGTCAAATGGAGAGGATTCATCGATGGTCATATCAACGGATATGTGTTTGGCAAGAGCATGTTTGAGTTGGATATACTTATAATTTTGTGTAGGGGCTAGTTGGCATTGGTTGATCAGTTCAGTCAAGTTCAGTAGTGCACTGCCCTGCCAAATGTTGCCCAGCTTGGTAATACCTATCGATTTCCATTTGGCGAAGCCCTGTAGTTTGGTTACTTCTGATAGAAGGTCAGTGGACCAAAGAGAGGCCATTTCCATCAGTTAGCGCCTCCAGCCTAAATGTGCGGTGGCCTACCTCCATATTTGGATGACTGTTCTGGTGTGTACAGGAAGAGTGCAAGCTAGTTTGGCCTTATGTAGTGCCCTCTCATAGCCCTCTCTACCCCACGCAAATCTGTCCAAACGCGTTGCCGGTATGTCCCAGGGTCAAAGACCCAGTCATTGACTACTGTCAATTGCGTGGCTCATTAGTATTTGTGTATGTCAGGTAGGCCTGTTCCCCCATGATACACTCCCCTGGTTAGTTTCTGGAGGACTATATGGGGTGGGCTATTGCCCCAGAGTAAATGCTGGCGGGTGGCCTGCGTTCTTAGGAAAAAGTCTTTGGGCACCCGGTATGGGCTGTTTTACAATGCTTATTTCATGCGTGGGAAGGTCATCATTTTGAACATTGCTGCCCATCCCTGAAGGAAGAGCGGAAAGGTCCTCCATTGTTGCACGTCTGCCTCAAGTCTGAGGTATTTAAATCCCTTGTTTACTATGTGCATGGGGATCTTGCCCTGTAGGACCGGTGAGGGCCCTGAGATTGGGTGAATAAGTGATTTTTACTAGTTACTCATGTATCCCAAGCTTGAGGTAACCTTCAGACGCGGCTTGCGACGTGCAGAAGATGCGGGGTGGTGCGGGGGAGGGAGTGATAATAAAAATTATATTAATAAATTTAAAATATAAACACTTACCTCGATTGCAGCCAGACTGCTCCATCCGCTCCACTTCTGCAGGCTCAGGATCCCAGCCTGGCCTGCGGCCAATCCTGACGCGTTAGGATTGGTGGGAGCGGCCAAACGAACATGCGCACTGACGGGGAGTGCTGTGCACCCCCCTCAGTGCTCATCACCCCCGTGGCCCGCCCCTTTACAAGAAAACGATAATAAATACAGTTTATTATCGTTTTCTTGTAAAGGTTTTGCAGCTGCTGCTGCTGGCGGGGACGACGCACCTCCGCCCTAATGGAGGAGCTGCCGCTGGTAACCTTGAATGTGGAAAAGCTGCCTAAAAAGGATGGCTGAAAGGAGATGTGCAGGAATTAGACCTACTACAGCCATAAGAAAGATCTACAGTGGCAGACTTCCTGGTGACCTTGTGGCCTCTCTGCACTGAATCTAGAAGTGAGGTACCGTGCTCCGACACCTGTGCTTGCTAGTGCTTTAAATGCACACACATTTCTAATGGGAGAGTAGAGGTAGTTTATATTGGCCATATAGCTCGGACTGCTTCCAAGCTTTACCACTCTACGCTACCAATAATGCTAGCTTCCTCTCCATATTATACCACCCAGTTTCATGGTATACAGCCCTGACCAGTTTACTATCCACACTGTACCACCTCTACTGTCCCGTAGCTCAGCTCTTGACATACCAGGGCATCCCGCCCCCCTTACATGCCCATCTCCCTTCCATATGTCCCAGCGCCTATTATCAAGTTACTCATCCCTCCCTACTGTACCTCCCCATTGCATCCCGTGGTAATCTGTGGTACCCCAAGGGCCTGCATCCTCAAGAGTGTATGAACTTAGACTGCCTTTCCATCTCAGCCCTCCCCCGTGCTGTACCGCCCTAACCAGCTCTAATAGCAGCACTCTCTCTGTGCCCTTTCAGAGCTGTCATCTCTCCCTGGCCCTGGCGCCACCGAGCCCAGCTCTAACGCGGTTTATACAGTTTGCGCGCTTGTTTGTTTTTTTCCAGCCGATTCGGTTTAATTTAAGGAGACGTTGCTGTTTCACGACCAGCTTCAGAAGGGTCACTAATTGAAGTGAACTTTTACAATTGCGCTTGAAGCGTACATATGGAGTGAAAAGAGCGATGGAAGGGGGGGCAAGAAGGAGGGGCCCGAGAGGAAAGCAGGCGAGAGAGAGAATGGAGTAGACAATGTGAAGGGAGGGGATAAAAGGATGGGGGGAGAGAGCAGAAAGTCAAAAGAACATAAAAAGTGTGTAAAGGGGAGGGGGTGATGGAGAAAGAGTGAAAGGAAGAGCAGGGGAGAGCAGAAGTGTAGGGGAATTAAACTGGGCAGAGAGAGAGGGACAGAGGAAAAGGAGAAGTGCGGCGAGCAGAAAGAAATGGAAAGGAGAGGGAGTGAAGATAGAGGAAGGAGCAGGGCGAGGGTGTAACGGAGGACACAGAGAGAACGGCGATAGGATGAAGGAGATGTAACTAAGGAAAAGAGTGAAATGCGAAGGGACTAGAGGCAAACTTTGGCAGAAGGAGGGTAGAACTAGGTGAAAAGTAGAGATGGGGCTATTTTGAATAGCTGCCTGCAAAGTTTTTCAAACATTCTGATTGTCACCCCATGGAAGACAACTTTATTTTGATCTTCAGGTAATCAACGTATTTTCCTGCACTACTTTTCTAGTCAATTACATTTTCCATAGAGCAGCCGAAGCTGAATCTGACGAAAACAGTTTTCTGCTAAAATTGGATTGGTAATAATCACTCTTGTCTGCACAACATTCTTCTGCCTTCCTGAAAAGGTGTGGGCAAGGTAGGTGGCTGTTAGCACGCAAGAACTCCAAACGCTGACCACCATGCAAGAACACAAACACCCAACAATGCTCATCAGACCATGTCAATTCATAGAAAGGACGTGACATCACAAACCGTTGGACCCCCCCACTGTGACATCACAGGATCAACACCTTCTCTCACCCATTCAGCATCCTCCATTTAGTTGCTCGGAGGCTAGAGGAAGGGAAAATAATGAAAACTACAGGCAGCAACGGGGCTTTTAGAGCAGGGTTTGCTCTCCATTTCTGCTCCCACCATCTTGGTGATCCTTAAATGTATGTCCATGAACTACACAGAACATCCCACAACCATCCAGTGCAGCACAGATAAGGTTCCTATGTAGCTAGTACTGTGCTTTCAAGTGCACTGCCATTATGATACAATATTCACAATCACCAAAAGAGCACAATAAACAGAGCATCTCACATGCAGAGTTCAGTGATGCTGTACAGCCAGCAACACCAGACCTAGAATAGCTCCAAATGCCAGGCAAAGGGCATGTTACTGAGCTGAGATGCATAAGCAATTGATTAAAGCCCTTTGGCAGGCTTCTCCAGCAAACAAATCACACACACAGTGCTCACTGAACAAAGACACCGCCGTGTAACTATAGAGACCAGAACACAGTATGAAAAACGTGCCAGTTCATCATAGGTTGTCTCAAACTCCAATGGAAACCCAGAACCACATGGTGAGGCATCTCTTGATAGCCAACAGTGCTGCAAGGCTATACCGAGAACAAGCTCTAAGCTATTCAAATCGCAATGACATAACATTGCACAACATAGCATAACATAGCACAATGCAACTTATCGTAGCATACACGAAATAGTCTTCCGTTGACACTGGTTGTGCAGGAAAGTTTTCTCGCGAGGTTACATATTTTTTGCTAATAGTTGTGCTGAATTGTAATCACGAACACTACGTGAAATATCATCATCGTATATGTATTTGTAAAAGCACATCTTTGCTTTGAACAACAGATGTCTATTGCTCAGCAACTCAATGGTACGTAGTTTATTGACTTCAGAAGGAACCATAGACCTTCTAGGATTGGGACTCGTGATCATGATGTCAAACACAGATTTCTGCAGTGGATGCTAAACTCTGTACCAGCAGACCTGGCATTACAACTCAGACAGTATTTTTAAAACTTTTTACCAAATTCATGAGCATCACTGAGAGCAGAAAACAGCACTTGCGCCCTCGTTACGAGATGGGCGGTAACTAGATATGGTACCACCGTAGCGACCGACATCAGCTGTAGTACCCCCATACCACCATCCCTCATATTGGTGACAATCACGAGATTCTAGGCCTGGAATCAGTGAAACCATGAGGTTCTTGAAATTACTTCATTTCTGCATTTCTACGATTCTGGAACGTTGATCGCACATTTCCCATGTGCACAGTATAATAATGCTTTTTACATGTGCATTTTAACACCTAGTTCATCTTGTAATTGGATGTGGCACTATGTCCCCAAGAGATATGAAATTCGCCTGACTAATAATGAGTACTTCAGTTTGCAAACACTACATCGAACTCCTCTACGTGCCTTGACTGGTCCTTCTTGATGGGTACATACAGTGGACTGGAACATCAAAGGGTCACACCATCCTTTATCTGCAGCACATGTTCATCATTCAGTTTTCATGAGAATTATGTATTTTCTTTTTCTTTTTGCGATACTTTAATTAGGCGGGCTGCAAATGGGGATGGCATAAGAAGTCAGTGGCAGGACATAATATTATTTTATGTTACTTTTGCCTCTTTTTTGTCAGGGAAGATGGAATTGGAATCAAAATCCAGCCTAAGTACCATGCAGAGGCAAAAGGTATTTTATTCTATTGTATTTCTGTTTGTGTTCTTGTAACTCTGAGCTTGGGCATTAGGATACAAGTTTCTCATTTGCACACGATTCTGCCTAACCCCCTTTGTGGCTCCAAAATAATATCGTACAGACATGCTTGTTCTGAATTATTTCCTTTATTCAGGCTTTTCTGATTAACTTTTGTTCATATTCACAGTGTAAACGTCTCCGGCATAATATACCCCAGATGAAGGTCCAGAAGGTCTGAAATGAATTGGGGTCGTTATGAACTTTTGTTTATTCAACATTTTGATCAAGAAACACATGGACTTTCATAAAGCCATAAAAAGAGGGTTATTGTAGACTAATATGATGCGGGATCACGTCGAAGGTTATGCTTGGTGAAACTCACATCTTTAGAAAACTCATTACAGTTTGTTGATAGAGAACTTCTTTTGTGAATAAGGAGCAATAGCAGTATACCCCTGCAGCAGAAACTCCCTTAAAACATTTGGATTTTATTCTCCACAAACCTACATTTGGTGGAGATTTTTTGTATGCAAAATAGTTTACCAGAGAGGACAATAGCAAATTGTTTTCTGCAATCTATGTATCTTTTACAGCCGCATTGCACAGCAGTAAATAACGAAACATGCAGATCCAACAGTCCTGATATATACGTGGAAGGCCCGCAAATAAAATCTTTGCAAGCTTTGAGAAATTTGCAAATTTTTCCAATGGTCTTCGAAAAGTTTGAGAAGAAACTAGAAACACCATTTCATAATGTTTCACCCTTGAAGGGAAAAGACAGATGGAAAGGAGACAGCGAACGAAGTGGATGGTAAGGGGAGAGAGAGAGACAAGGAAAGAAGCAAGTGAAGAGGGAACAAATAAAGAGAGAAACAGACATTTTGGGAAGCAAACACGGGAGGATAAAGAGTTGAGTGAGGAATACGCTGTCTGACTTAAAAACGGGGTTACATATAGTGAGAGACAGAGACAGTTCATATAAACTAAATGGAAAGTGTGCAGTGAATGTGGTGTAAGGGAACTGAAGCAAGGAGTCACAAAGGAATTTAGGGACTATAGGGAAGGAATGTTCAAAAATAACTCGTGGTGTGCGTGCCTGAGGACTGAGTGTGAGACGACAACGAATGGAGGAATAGAGTAGAAGGAAGGTGAGAGGAAAAGGATATGTAGGAATGTGGAGTAAGTTAAAGCAGTCAAGGAAGTTAAACCATAGGCCAGAAGGCATGGACAGGGCATGAAGGAACAGATGGAGAGAAGATGTGCCCAACACAGAGAAAATGGAGCAAGAAGAGAAGTTGGGATGAATATGGGAAGATAATGAAAGCAAAAGAGAAAGATATACTGGAAGAGGCAGAGAAAAAGGATAGCTGCGAGAATGAGAAATGGAAGAGAATGGCCCAACATCGAATGTAAACAAATTGTCATTGGGGAATTTCCTATCATAAGATGCTCCCTTTTTGGTGTGATAATCTTAGACCATGCATTCAACACTGAACAAAATTCTTTATTGAAGTACCTTGGGCAGGGCCAGCAAAATCAAATAGAACTTTTACAGGCTGTGTACCAGACATCTATGAGTGGGAAGGTTGGTCACCTGCCACAAATGTGCCTTAATGAACTTTATTTGTAAAGTGATAACACTTGAACCCTTGAATGTATGCCAGGACCACACTAATTAACAAAACAGAGTTATCAGGAGATGCAATATAAAGACAAAGTCCACCCACCACACATCACTCCTGACAAACAAAGACAAATGTCCTGCTGCCACCCCATGCAACATGCATGCTTTCTGCCCTGCAAATGAGAAAGTGAAAAGCCATATTATCAGCCCCGTGTGCCCCTTGTCCCTAACACGACTGTCCAGCTCTATCTGCTGAATGGGTGCCATCTGACACAGAGTGGTTAGAGGCAGGAAGCCCTCTTTGTGGTTCTTGGACCTCAAAGTTCATCAGAAATGTGAGAAAATGATTGAATGGGTGTTAGCGCACCAGTGTAAACAGCAACTTTCTACTCAAAGAGATGAACAGGGCTGACATCATGCCTTTACTAGGCTTTTAAATGCTGAAGTTCTGCCCTCAGCATGAGACTGAGAAAAATCAGATGCAGCCAAACATTTCTGTCCTTTTCATCTCCTGCAACATTTGACTCTTGAGTGCAAAGGTGCTGATGGCAGATGGGGGAAGGAGCATCCTAACTTGTGAGTGTTCAACACGCCTCCTGTTCCAAAATGGGATCTATTGGGAAGATCAAAAGTCCAAATCAAGAGACAGAAGAGTTTAGACCAGGATGCACATAATCAAATCCAAGGATACATGCCATGCTTGAACCTTGATTCCTTCTAGCCAGTCTAGAACTGGAGAATAAGTCCACAACTCTGCAGCATATACCAACTGATGAATAGCTTTATTATCATTTGCTCCCAGCCTAGGTATCAATGCACTGTGGGGATGTCTCCATACATACATATTATTGAACTGAAGCAGTCCCACAAAACTCACAAGAATATCACAGGTATCTATAACATATTCTTTCCAGCCTTCATAACTTTAATTGTATCACAATTTATCTTTACGTTATAAACATGTGTATGCCTTACCTGAGCTACTAGCTGTTTCTGAAGTCTACAATGTGTCTTTTAAAAATTCACTGCAGCCTCTTGAGATATAGGTAGACCGACATATGATGGTATAAGACCTTTAATTTAGGTATTCTGACAGATCAGAAATCAACATTTTTGGCTGTCACACTACTTCTACATGTAAAGCCTCAAGCCCACATCTCCCTTGTCTTGAGGGTGCTACATTGGTTATTTGTTGCCAGAAGATCCGCCTTCAAGCTGCTTTGTATCACCTACAAAGCAATAAAGGAATAGGATCACTTTTCATCAGGAATAAAATCATCAAATACATTCAATAAAGAAACCTTTGCTCGGGATTGGAACCCCTCCTCAAAACCCCACCATACAAGAAAAACACAATAGGTGGTACATCTTTCTTTGTTTAAGCGGCCAAGCTATGGAATTCCTAACCCCCAAATATAAGATCCATGGATAACTATCTGATCTTCAGACAACAACTCAGGGATTTGCTCTTTCCTACATAACCACCATACTCAAAAAGTAATGCACTGCATACCCCTGTGCATGTAAATATTTATAATTTAATTGTATGCATATATCTAGAAATGTGTATTTCTTTATACAAATATGTACACTAACTATTTTATCTTAAAATACATACAAAACTCTTAAGGCCTGTTTATACTTTACTTATGGTTAATGTATATATGTTTGTGTGTATGTATATATATATATATATATATATGTATATATATATATATATATATATATATATATATATATATATATATATATATATATATATAAAAAAAATATGTGTGTATATTATTCTGTGCCTAACATGTTTATAGGTCATTGCATAGTTTCTATAACAGTTGTTTATTTAGATGCTTATGAGTCTGTTTTTATATTATCTATCAAAACAAGTAAATACTATCTTAAGTATTTATCTACAAGCATTTCACTAAACAAATAGTGAGAAAAGATAAAATAATATTATAAAAATACAGAAATAAATTAACTTAAGATCCATGAAAGTCTGTGGTTATACAATACCACTTTAAATCTCAACATATTAGATTCCCTTACAATGCAAGGGAATCTAATACATTTATTACTGTAGTCCTACTGTACAAGAGAATAAAAAAAACACTCTCTCTAAAGTTTTACTCTGTCTCACCATCACCTTATACCTCTATCAGTCTTTCCTATGTCTCCACTCTCTGACACATACAAAACCCATTCTACTACTATGATCTCCAAAATAACCCTTCTTAGACTCCTCCCTCCTCTACCCCTCCCGGCTCACCACAAACCTCAGCTTACTACTATGACCTCCCAAACAACCCTACTACATTCTCCCTTATCTATCTCTCCTTTGAATCACCCCAAACCTCCCTTTACTACTATAATCTCCTTAATCCCTTTCTGCATACTCTTCCCTCTTCCATCTCTCCTTTTACTCATCCCAAACCTCACCTTACTACAACGATCTCCCAATTAACACATCTGGCTTCTCCCCTCTTCCATCCCTCCATCATTCTAATCAATCCAACTAACAGGCTCACATGTCCTCCGGTAAATTAACGCATACCTCCCTATACTAATACTAATGTTATACTCACATTTCCCTATACTAATCCACCAGTAATCCTTTTGGGTTCCGGAGTAGGGTGCTACTTGTCAAAAAGCGATTTGACATTTCATCAGGTGTACTCAGAGCTATATAAATACTATTACAATTACAGTTGAGGCAAGGACCAAACCCTAAGTAAGTCAATTAAAAATCCTAATTCTTTGCGGTCTGTGATCTTTATGGTCACTATTTATCTCCTCCCATTTCTTGGGGTGTCTAAAGACAGTTATTATATCCAGTCTGCATCCATGCCGATCCTCCTGAATGTGGACCCTACTTTTTGTCTTTTTACTGCATCTACAGCAGTTCTGTAGATGCTGATTAAACAAAAAAAGATTGCTTGACTCTTTCTTATTAGTATTTTATTTAAATCAAAAGTCATCCAGTAACACAGTGAGCCCATAAGCAATTCATTGGTTCACAGCATACTGAGCTATATATCCAAACAGTACATCAGAAACACAGAAATTGTCCATATGAAGGCATTCAGCTGTACTGCTAACAGTCAAACAAAGAAACACAACTGGCACACAATACTGGACGAAGGAAAGAAAAAGATCAAATAGCTGGGCGGGAAAATGACATATTAAAGTTAAAAGAATAATAAAGGTGGTAGCCATAATGAAACTGAAAATCATGTACTTCAGAACTAAACCTCCATGACCTCCTATAGCAGCAATACGTTTTGAAATAACAATAGTGTTATATTTCCAAGACAATTTCTCGTTTGGAAAAAATATTTCTCTTAACTGCCAAGTTGACATAAATTCTGCGTTCTGACTGCTAATTTTTAGAACTTCGCCTTTGAGCCATCTTAAAGCAAAACAGTTGTTCATGGTGGATTTTTCTCAAACAAATTATAACTTATGTGTCATGTGCTTATACTCTCTACCTTCATTTCAATGTAGAATTCCTCTAGTGAATATCTGATTACAGCAAATAATCATTCACAGGCTAATCTTTGTAGCATGTTATATAGATTGAATATATATGCATAATTCTCCATAAATCTGGATCCTTTTGGATGTAATTATTACAGCATAATGTTGCCAGGAATTTATTTCAGTCTAGGGACCTTTTTCATATCCTCCTGTTTAGTAATTTGAGTGACCTCCTTACTAGCTTAGTGGTCCAACAAGCCCCAATCAATCTCTCCAGATCACCAAAGAGTAAAGTCTTAATTAGAAGCTATGCATTGTTTAATGATATTTTAATGACATTTTAGATATTTGCACCCAGGGCCTCATTACGAGCGTTGCGCTCTTCAGACCGCCACACTTGCGGCGGGACCACCCCACTCTGGCGGTCCCGCACCCACATTACAACCCTGGCAGGTGGGACAGCCTAAAGACTGCTGCCACTATCTGGACCGTAGTTCCCGACACGTAGACGGCAGTCCGAGTTCTGCTTTGCTGATTACAACTCAATGCCCAACACCTGTTTTGTCTCCCAGCACTGTTATAACATCAAAAAGATGACTTCAGACTTCTGCTGGTGTAACACTCTAACTAGCAGCAAGAATACAATAGAAGCTTTACTTATTTGGTATGAATCATATCCACAAACGACCTTGAGGGAGTACTCAAGAAAGTGTCCTATGACAAAGAGACAGACTAGGGATTCTGACTCAGACAATGGAGGACTCAATAAGGAAATTGAACTATATCATTGGGTCTGATTTAACAACTGACAACCTATGAGACTTGATTTATCCTAAAAAGGGGAGAGTAGCAAATATGGCACACAATTAGTATGTAATACAAGTAATTGTTGACTTTTTGATCAATGTAAAACATATATTCAGTTGTGTTCATGTCTTTTGTTTTTCTCCTTGACGAAACTACCAAAATATATTATTACATTGCTAAATATATAAATATATTTATACATCTTTGTTTTTGGACATTGAGTGAGTGCACTGGAACTCCTTCATAACTGTTTATATGGACTTATCACATTTTTCTACATCTTAGCATTACTTTAGTTTCTGTAATTTTCTCACCATTATGAACCCTCTTGACTGAATATTTCGATATTATCCTCATCTTTGCTCCCTCTTATTCTTCACATCCTTGACAATAATAACATAGGAGACACCCTTCCCCCTCCCATGATCATGATATTATTATCCCTATATGACCATTCAAGAGTTGAAATCAGAATGGAAGGACTGGTATAATACAAATCATGACAGGACCTTGGTTCTTTCCAGTCCACAGTTACCTAACCCATGCTGTCAATCCAGCATGCCTCAGATTCCTCTTCCTTTTTGACAGCCTCCTCTGCCACATAATGACGTGACTTGATTTTACTATTGCATATTGACACCACAATATCGTGACATACTAATATTGAGTGCAGAATATCGAGAGACAAAATGTTGAAATATAAGTGCATATAGGGAAGACTAGATTTACTAACTCCACATCTACATACCTTGAGAATATAGGTACTGCATGGGTACATGTATGTGAAGTTAGATATAGATGATCTAGAGTTACTTACATCTCAGTATTTTATTTTCAATATTCTGTCTCATCGATATTGTTGATTCAATATTCAAGGGGTACACAATCTGGCTGTTACTGTTGTGAATACTTTACTCAAACAAACAGTAGAAAATAATAACACACAACGCTTGATGTGGATATGCATCTGACTTCCTCACCTCATACCAGCAAGAAGGTGGCTCCCCTATTCACCTCTAAGAACAATACATAGGCCCCTACACCTCGTTCAGCTTACACACTACTGCAAATTAAAGGCTCAAATTTGTGCCATTATGCTCAAAATGATCACATTTTACCTTGACTGAATGACAACATATAATCTGAACAATATCAATAGAACGTCACATCGCACTGAAACCCTGACCGTGCATGTACCTGGCTTTGTTCTTTTTCTGCTTTGATATGAGCATCCAATTCACCTGCCCCAGAAACATATGACTTACTAGATGCTTTCATATAACAGCATGGAGAATGGACTGGCGTGCAATGCTTGCAGTACAATTTAAATAGGAAACTAATCAAGAAAAATGCCTCATGGGACTACAGTGGACCAGCTTCGGGTGGCATTACACCACTAGACTGCACTGCAAACTGACTTTGAAGCCACACGCCAAGATGCTATATTCGCGTGACCCACCCCCTTGAAAGTTGGACCTAGACACTGCAGTGTACAATAATATCAGGTAACTTTTGGTAGACCTACACCCATGTGAATTAAAATTGATGCCATTATTTATTTTAGGCAAGAGACTCATCTGTATTTATTTTTCGCTAGGTCATTCATCACATTAATCTGCTAAGTTACTTTCTAAACATATCTGATCCTCTCCTTTTTTGAACCCTGTAATGACTTTTGGTACTGTTTTCTCACTTCCTTTCTATTATCTTTAATTTTGAGTCTGCCCCCCATCCTCTGATGCTACTATCACATCAGTCTTTATTAAGATCAATGTTTTGCTCATGGTTGCTGTGTCACGTATATGTTGCCCACTGAAACATTTGATCCAAATCCATGAGTAAAATATTGGTTCATTTATTTTTGATTACCCTTTAAAAAGTCCCATGCTAAACAACACAAGGGGCGAAGCGTGTTAGATATTCCACATATAAGCGTAAAGAAGATAAATGTGATATGAATTAATGCTTCATAGTGATAAATACTTGGGCTCATGTTTACAAAGCCCTTGCATTGTCATTGCATCCCCAAGGTGGCACAAGGCAAAGCAAGGGCATCAGTGAGATTTACTAAGGCCAGGCAAAGCCACTGTGTGTGGCTTTACTTGCATAGTAAATCTAGAGTAATGCAAGGTGGCACAAGTTAGTGGCATGGGTTACTCTGCTGTGCACATTCAACTTTGATTTTGGCATATTCCTAGATTTACTAACATTAGTAAACCTGGGAATGTGTCAAAATGCTACGCCTTCCAAGGTGAGGCGTAACGGGGAGAAATATGTTTATTTCTCCTTGTTTTTTCTCTTTCTACTCGTGCTGCAGATTGTTCTACCTTGCTGAACAAAAACATTCCTGCCTGTAACGCAGGCGCCATTGCACCATGACACATGGGTCCATGTGTTGGCGCTAGTCTGCAATCAGTGCACCTGCACAACAAAAGGACAGGAATATGTCATATCTTAGTGCAAATGGTGCATTAATGCCCACTCCCTGTCATGCAATCCAGAGCAGTAAGGTGTACTGCTGCTTTGCGTTGCCTGACTTGTTAGTAAATATTCCCCTTGGAATCAACTCAGCAGCCTATTTTTGTGTCTAATACCCATTTGAAGTAAAGTCCAATTGCTTGGATCTGCATATACTATAGGTAACAATTATGGCATTAGCCTCAGTGTAATAGTTATATCGCAAACACTTCTAAATAATTTCCTGCAAATGCCTAGTTTACGGTGTATCTGGCTGGACCAGGCACCAACCCTCGAACTGGAGCTATAAAGGATGAGCACAGATGCCCCATTAAACTATTATATTCATGACAATATACACCTCTTTGGAAGTCTATAGTAGCGTTCCTCATATCCTTTCCAAAATTGTTCCAGAAGAGAAGAGAGTCTTTCCTTTACTCTGAAGCATAGCATATGCCCCCCTGTGCTTCCATCTACCATAAACTTTTGATATGACAGAAGAAAGGAATAAATAAATGAACTAACATTTATCAGTCTGGGTATACTTATTCCATACCTTCACAAGATGATAGAATAAGTCTGTGTGCTCAAGGGTTTTCAGAAGCATCCCACTCACTTTGTTCTGGGGACAGCTAAGTGATGTTCCCATGGTTCCTTTTCCAACTTAGCTGTGGTTTCAAAAAGCATTGAGTAGTTAGGGGCACAGGCAGCTAGTGACCTGGGCTGAGGGTAAATGATGCTTTAAAGATGAAATAGGTGCCATTACTAAAAACAAAAGAAATCTGAATTGCAAACAATAATGCTTGTGTTCTGTTGAGGAAACAGGATCTGATTCACATAGAGAATGCTCGCAGTGCAATGCTTTGCGTTGTGCTGTGAACAGTGGCGCACTTTGTAAAGGATAGGATTTGGGGTCAGATGTACGTCCGTTTTTAGCAGTCGCAAGCGGAGATTTGGCTCATTTGCAACTGCTAAAATTGCATCTGGCATGTATAAACCCTCTTTTGTGAGTTGGTAACCTATTACCAACTCGCAAAATAGAGTTTGCGAGTTGCTTTTAGTAAGGGGCATGCCAGGGGTGCCCCTTCCAAATAGCGAGTAGCAGGAGGGTGTACGACTGTTTTATGACTGGAACACAGTCACAAAACAATTGCCGTTTACTGCCTACTTCAAGTAGGTGGTACGCCAGTCACAATTGGGATTGAGGGGTAGCAAAGATGTTTTTTAATAGCAGGCAGTGAAAAAATGGCTACCCTTAAAAAATTAAACAGAAACGTTTAATTTTTCTTTTTGAAACACATCCCATTTTCCTTTAAGGTAAACGGGCTGCATTTAAAAAATAAGTTGCTTTATTCAAAAGCAAACACAGAAATGGTGGTCTGCTGTCCCCAGCAGCCACCATCCCTGTGTTATTGACCATTCCGAATGGGTCGCAAATTGTGACTTGCCTCATGAACATTGAGGAGGCAGGTCAATTGCGACCCCATTGTGAATCTCTGATTGTGTCTGTCATACATTAATACATTTCCTTTTGCTGCTCGCAAAGATTTGCGATGTGCGAGTTGGAAAAGGAAATGGTTGTATATTTAGCACTTACTTATCAATCGCTGCACTAAAGTAGTGTGCAAAGTGAGGCACACATGTTTTCCCATTTAACAAAGTGTCCGGAATGGGCACTGCGCCTCATCATGCACTGCAGTGAATGTTGGCACAAAAGCCTGATTTAGCGAACCCTTTTGCATTGTGCAATCCCTGTTGATAAAAGTGACACCAGTTGCAATGCCTCATATGTATTAGGGGTGGGTGTAACTGACCTAGTTCTATTACGTTTAATTACTTGTAATTGCTGCAAAATTACTTGTAATTATGCGTAATTGAGTAAAAAGCATAATCCAGCATTTAGCACTATTTTCTTAGTGCAAAATTCACCGATGTGTCGAAAATGGACCAGGGGATGCATTTTGTGCAACAAAATACCAATAAATGCTACTGGACATGAACAGCAATAGACAGCAGTTGCTCGCTTTCTCTCTCTTAGGGCCATATGTAAAAAAATCAAGAATTACAATTTCCAGATTGTGATTCTTTCTGAATTGCAAATAGGAAATCCCAATTACTGATGTAACAAAAGTTTTTAACATGTTTACAGAAGAACACAGTACAAAACACAGCATTGTATCACACTCTGATTACGGTACATGTAACAGTACATGGCATTAACCACTTTGTAAAACAAGCATTTGCAACTCAATGGGTCTCACGTTTGCTCGAGTTAGAGCTATTAGCATTGTAAATTCCCAACTGGACTTTTCATGCAACACAAACTGAAAATAAAAAGTAAAACAGCTGACACAAGTGAGCCGATTCAAAGCACCAGAGTCACCATGAGCGTGAGCTTGAAGGACAGACACAAAAGGAAAAAGAAGTTTGCTTGCAGCCAAAGTTATCAGCAAAAATGCAATTATCCATGCAACAGGGTCGATTCCCAACGCAGTAACAAAACTGCCCCAAGGAGGGACAAATGTAAAGCATTTACCAATGGTAAAAAGGATTTTTGAAAGGCAAGCCTATGAACAAGTGGTAGCGATGGACATGTGGTGGGCATGGTTAAAATCCCAGATACATACCATAACGTAGGAAAAGTAGTGCTTGTGCACTGCTATGCTCAACCTAAGAAGAGGCTCGGAGGGCATCCTGTCTTCACAACAATCTATATTCTATCAGCATCCATCCACTAAAGAAGGACCACTTGTACAGTAAACAAATCGGAAATCTAAAACAAAAGAAGAACTAAGCAGCAGCAGTGGGTCTGTTGGACTGTCGGCTGGCCGAGTTGTGCCTAGTGGATAGATGTTCGTCGCTTGGCTAGCACAAGTCCCAAAAGGGCAAATCTGTGTCTCATCTTAGCCCCACTCTTTGGGGCTGAGGGTACCCCCAACCAACTTGCACAACTGATGTGTACACTTGAATGTATGCAACCTCTCACTGTGTCCCCAGGACCTCCCTGTTTCCCTCCCCTAGTTTCCGGCATTCCCATGCCATGTGCAAAAACTTTGCCGGACCAGTCTCTCATTTGCAGGAGGCATCTGACTGCGACACTGTAATTTTGTGCAGCCTCTGAGGCATCAAATGTGTGTGATGCAAGTAATAAAACTAGGTTAGTTTAAAACACGAGTTACTAACTTCCTCTCGGACTTGGGTGCAGGCTCTCTTCCAGACCCCCTCCGTAAGTGGTTCAGGCAAGACCTCTGTCCACCTGTCCGAGACTTTCATCATGTCAACCTGTCTATCCCCTGTGAGGGATTTGTAAATATGGGAGGCCGACCCCCTAGTGGATCTTGGATCTATTAGGAGTTGCAGTGTTTGGAATTTCACAGGCTCCGATGTATGGGACCTTTTGGCATACTGCAGTAACTGGTCCTGGCGCAGCTGAAACAGATCACATGCCTGCTCCATTGTTGAGGAAGGTTCTGTTTAGGTAGAGATTCCCAGCCATGGTGCAGTCCCCCTCGGGCCACTGATTAACATTCTTTACCATCTGCGTCTGCCTAAAGGGTCTCAGTCAGCTGAGGGGTAATCATTTTGCATATGGTGCCCTGCGCTGCACTCGTAAGTCTGACTGCTCCCAGGCCTCAGCTACTTGTGGAACAAGAAAAGGGCAATCCCTCAGGACCCTCGTTCCCTTCACGATATATCGTGGGAGGTCCCTCGCAGCTCCCCAGTCCTCAAGCAGTCCTTTTCCTCATTTGGGGCATCCATGCACCACTGTATTTCGTACTGTAGAATTCCTGTAAAACACTACAATCTGTGAGCCCTAGTCCCCCTACCTCCATATCCAGCTTCAGTATGTCTATCTTTACCCTGCTCCTCTTATCAGCCAACACAAGAGACACAAGCAGACTGTTTAGTTTAGCAAAGGTAGATCACGGGCTAGTACACATGGTGTTCTGTAGCACATGCAGGCACTGTGGGAACAACACCATCTTACAACAGGCTACTCTGCCCATTACAGACAAGGGCAAACAGATCCAAAAACAGATGGAATGTAACAAATCTTACATTAATTAAATAGCGATTCCTAATGGGTTGCAAATCGACCTACCTCATGAATATCAATGAGGTTTGTTGCAGTTTACAAATTATTAGAAATGATAGCCATCACAGTGATGGTGGTCTGCTGGTGTCAGCAGACCATCATGTCTGTGATTACTTTGTAATAAAGTAATCTTTTTTTTGTTTTTTTAATGCAGCCTGTTTTTCTTAAAGGAAAATGGAATACATTTAAAAAAATAGAAAATTAAACTTTTAAGTTTCATTTTTTTAACAGTAGGCAGTGGCCTATGGGACTACTTCCTGTGCTTAAAAAATATTTTTGTGTACATTCTCAAAGCGGAAAGGGTCTCTTTGGGGCCCCTTCCATTTTGCAAATGATTACTACTACCTTTTATTGGCTGGCAAAAATAAATGTGCGACCGCAATTCAGTTGTAAGACTAACACATACCAATGAATTCGGTAGCTAGACAGGACACCCTAAACCCAACCCGTACAAATACCGAATGGATAAACCAAATTGTGATTCAGTAACAAGTTATTGAATCGCAATTTGGCATTTGTTCATTACAAAATGCTTTTTTGTGGTTGCAATCTGGCTGATTCTACGTTTTGGCCCGTATGTGACCTCAAAAGATTTGTGAACATAAGGCCTGTGCTCTTGCGGTAGGATTTCTGCCCAAATTACTCTTAATTTCTCAAGCAGGAGTAATTACATAATTCTGGTAATTTTGCTTCACAGGAGTAATGCGTAATTACTGAAATTGCTCCAATTACTCCAACGTAATTAAAGTTTCACCCAGGCCTAATATATATGCTGATAGGGACACTGAAGGGGGGTTTCATATGCTTCCAAGCAGCACATGTGGTGTAAGGTGTTAGGAATTGACAGCTTACATTTTGCACATGGGTCCTGCCTACCCACTGCAGTAAGGAATTATCAAATGCTGTGACTGCAGGAGCATTCATGACGCATCTGTACTTGTTACATGTCACCACCAAGGGTGGATGCCTCTTTGATGTCACATTCTTTTAGCCATTCACTAGGGGTCACAATCTATGCACTGTAATATGAAATGGCAATTGCAAATTGAAATGCACATTTGTGCCCTGCAAACTGGTTCTACGCCTTTCCAAAGTCAGCTGTACCAACTTTGCAAATAGGTATAGTTTTGGGAACAGGCTCTTAAGCTGTCAGGAATCACACTAGTTAAAAGTAACAGTCCACTTCAGCACCGGAGCTGTCTTTAATGGCTACATCATAAATGACATGAGCAGTGACAATATTATTCAGTTTCAAAATTCGATCAATAGATAGATGGACAAATAGACAGGCGGAAAGGGAGGCAGGCAGGGCAGATAGATAGAAAGACATATAAACAGATGGATGGACGGACGAACAGACAGATGGGCGGATGGACAGACAGAAAGATAGACTTTGACGTGTAGATAATGAAGGAGAGAGGAAAAAAGTGTGGCCTTCTCGACAGCAATAATGTCACTAAGCAAGCAGTCCTGTGCATGCGTCGCGTGACGTCTCACATGTACCTGCCGGGTGCTCACCCACCAGCACATCTTCGGAATGCATGCAGTATTTTTCAGCACTGCCCTTGGAAAAATTCCAGATCCAACACAAGGGATCAAGGTGATATGGTTTGAAATAACACTCGAGCCCTTTTGGCTCAGCCATGGCAGCATGTCTCCATCACAGAAATGCACTGAGGACGTGGATTCCAGTGAGCTCACCACCTCCGTGGCACCCACCCCGCTCTGCGGCAGCACGCACATCTCCATGCTAGAACCAGCTTGCTTTCACTGTCATTAAGGCAGAGGAAAATTGGCAGCAAATTACCACAAATTATATCCGTGTCACTTGGATGGTTTGTCGTCAAACCATGTTATTTGCTCAGCTTGTTAATGTCCATTTGAAAAGTAGGTGTCATTATCTGAAGATACCCTCTCCATTAAGCGAATATTCCAAATTTCCTCAAACGGCAGCAAGTTGAGTGCACAAGCGCGCCTGAGCGAGTGTCTGTACATGTACTGTATTTTGCTAATGCGGGTTTACAAGCTTTCTACCAACTCACATTCACTCATGTCCATCAAGGGGGGCGGCACGCAGCCCTTCTTATGGAGGTAATGAATTTAAATTGAAATTACATGGAGATTTTACTCTTAAATGCTTAGGATAATCGAAGGGATTTAAACACAGGAGTCTAAGTGGCCCATTTAGATGCTTTTGGCTTTATTAAAGGAGAGAGAGAGAGAGGGCGAACCACCAACCCAAAATCCCTTTATGCGTTTCTGAATAAAAGATAAGTGCTTGGCAGCAGAGGAGATACTTAGCCGGGAAATGCTTTGGCGTGGAATGAGGAGAGGGCAGAGCGAGGCTTTCGCACATGCAAGTTCATTACTATGGAATAGCCTGGAGTTCCTCCTGTAGATCCGAGGAACCCAAAAGCTACACTTGAGGTCTGCCCTGGGTGTGGTAGACACAGGTTTCAAGACCCCCGGGACCAGATTCCTCGTAACATTTTGTGAAACAGTGAATGAAAATCAATACTTTATTACCAGTACTTTTGTTGAGTTTGAGGTCTTGGGCCTCACTCATGTGGGATCCAGGAAGAACAGTAGAAATTTAAGTAAAACTCCCACAGGAATTCACAGAAAACAACAGCTCTGCTAAGCATCTTATATGCTGCCAGCCCAAATCCAACAGGTTGAAGGCCTTATTTGTGAACGAGTTGCATCGCTCTTACACCACGCAGTAGGGTGCAAGCAAGGCACACCTTGCGTGCCCCTGAGTAGCTTGATAAATCATGAGTAATGAAACGCAGCACAAATCTCTGCATTGCATTGGTCTGCCCCAAGGAGGTGTTCCCTGGGTGGCGTGTGGGTGTTCCCATACAACACCTATGGATTTTGACACATTCCCAAATTTACCATTAGTGGTATACCTGGGAGTGCGCCAAAACTGCCACGACCCACCCAATCTGCAGCACACATAGAAAGAGGAATATGCCTCAAGGGATTGTTTTTGTGCGGGAAGGTGTCCCTTCCTGCACAAAAACTATCCTGCCTGCAATGCAGGCTCCTTTGCACCATGGTGAAAGAGTGCCTGCATTGGCACTAGGCAGCCAAAGTGAACCAGTGCAGGGCAAAGGCAGGATTGAGCTATATTATTTAAAATACAACACATTTGTGTCCTTTCTCTGTCATGCACCTCAGCAAGGTGACTTGCTGGGCTGTGCTGTATGACAGTTTCATAAATAAGGGACTGATTTAAGAAAAGTGGCGCTGCACCCAGCGCAGCACCACTTTTCTTGAGACCCTTAGTGCCCCCCAATGCAACCATGAGTGCACCCTATATAAGATACGGTGCACCATGGCAGTAGTTAGTGAACTAGCGTCAGAATATTTGACGCTAGTTCGGATCTTTGTGGGATTAGCATAAAAAATGTTGACGCTAATCCTGCAAAGCCCATTGAGGCCCATTGTAAACAATGTAGTGCCTCCTTTTAATGCCTGCTCTGAGTAGGTGTTAGAAAGTGCAGAAAAAAATGACGCAAAGAACTCTCTTAGATTTCTTTGCGCCTTTTTTTCGGCCCCCCAAACAAGGGAAATGCCCCCTTTGCATACACTATACCTGGGTCAGGCATAATGTAGCACAAAGGGTTACAAAATGGCACAATGCATGCATTGCACCACTTTGTAAATTTGGCGCTGCGATTTTGGCCTCGTTGGCTCACATTAGCATCAAATAAAATGACGCTAATGTGGCGCAAGGAGGCGCTAGGGGCTCTTAGATCTGCTCCTAAGTGACTTAGCTCAGTACCATGCTGTTGATCACATGATTTACCAACCTCATCACAGTGAAACCTCAGCCAGACCATCTCTTTTAAATTAAATCGGTACTGGTTAAAACCCTAGAGTAATTTCTCAAAGGGTGGCTTAATTTCTAGTTTGTTTACTCTTGGTCTTGTGAAAATTGGGTTTGTGGTTTTTATGCGTTTGAAGACTTTGAACAGTGATTTTATTTGAAGACATTAGCTGGGTGTGGTTGCTAGCTTAAGTCCCCCTTAGAGCATTCCCTGTGGCACACCAGTCAGATATTTAAATTGTTGATTGTTGTAAGGGCTGGTGGTAAGGGAAGGAGCAGTATGGATAAGACATGAGTGTTCAATGACGGCCATTCTGTTGTATACCCAGGGAGTTCTCTGCAGAGAGTGACTATCGACTGGCAAGCAAATTCAGGAGTTGAAAGTCTGAGTTGCATCATTTAATCATGTTACACTTTAAACCGTCTAGGACCTGCACTACTTCATTAATTTATGGTTTTTTTTTGCAAGTCTTATTGACAGAGTTATCGATGCTAGGGCAGCACACTAAAGAAATGGGAAAGATCTGAGGCAGCAAAGAAGTATCTCAAGTTCACCTGTTCAGGAACACAATACAGGGAGTGCAGAATTATTAGGCAAATGAGTATTTTGACCACATCATCCTCTTTATGCATGTTGTCTTACTCCAAGCTGTATAGGCTCGAAAGCCTACTACCAATTAAGCATATTAGGTGATGTGCATCTCTGTAATGAGAAGGGGTGTGGTCTAATGACATCAACACCCTATATCAGGTGTGCATAATTATTAGGCAACTTCCTTTCCTTTGGCAAAATGGGTCAAAAGAAGGACTTGACAGGCTCAGAAAAGTCAAAAATAGTGAGATATCTTGCAGAGGGATGCAGCACTCTTAAAATTGCAAAGCTTCTGAAGCGTGATCATCGAACAATCAAGCGTTTCATTCAAAATAGTCAACAGGGTCGCAAGAAGCGTGTGGAAAAACCAAGGCGCAAAATAACTGCCCATGAACTGAGAAAAGTCAAGCGTGCAGCTGCCACGATGCCACTTGCCACCAGTTTGGCCATATTTCAGAGCTGCAACATCACTGGAGTGCCCAAAAGCACAAGGTGTGCAATACTCAGAGACATGGCCAAGGTAAGAAAGGCTAAAAGACGACCACCACTGAACAAGACACACAAGCTGAAACGTCAAGACTGGGCCAAGAAATATCTCAAGACTGATTTTTCTAAGGTTTTATGGACTGATGAAATGAGAGTGAGTCTTGATGGGCCAGATGGATGGGCCCGTGGCTGGATTGGTAAAGGGCAGAGAGCTCCAGTCCGACTCAGACGCCAGCAAGGTGGAGGTGGAGTACTGGTTTGGGCTGGTATCATCAAAGATGAGCTTGTGGGGCCTTTTCGGGTTGAGGATGGAGTCAAGCTCAACTCCCAGTCCTACTGCCAGTTCCTGGAAGACACCTTCTTCAAGCAGTGGTACAGGAAGAAGTCTGCATCCTTCAAGAAAAACATGATTTTCATGCAGGACAATGCTCCATCACACGCGTCCAAGTACTCCACAGCGTGGCTGGCAAAAAAGGGTATAAAAGAAGGAAATCTAATGACATGGCCTCCTTGTTCACCTGATCTGAACCCCATTGAGAACCTGTGGTCCATCATCAAATGTGAGATTTACAAGGAGGGAAAACAGTACACCTCTCTGAACAGTGTCTGGGAGGCTGTGGTTGCTGCTGCACGCAATGTTGATGGTGAACAGATCAAAACACTGACAGAATCCATGGATGGCAGGCTTTTGAGTGTCCTTGCAAAGAAAGGTGGCTATATTGGTCACTGATTTGTTTTTGTTTTGTTTTTTAATGTCAGAAATGTATATTTGTGAATGTTGAGATGTTATATTGGTTTCACTGGTAATAATAAATAATTGAAATGGGTATATATTGTTTTTTGTTAAGTTGCCTAATAATTATGCACAGTAATAGTCACCTGCACACACAGATATCCCCCTAACATAGCTAAAACTAAAAACAAACAAAAAACTACTTCCAAAAATATTCAGCTTTGATATTAATGAGTTTTTTGGGTTCATTGAGAACATGGTTGTTGTTCAATAATAAAATTAATCCTCAAAAATACAACTTGCCTAATAATTCTGCACTCCCTGTAGATGATGGGGATAAAATACCTAGACCCATATTTATACTTTTTTAGCAAAGCATTTGCGCCAATTTGTAACTTAAAAGCGGTGCAAACTTACAAAATACAACTGTATTTTGTAAGTTTGCGCTGCTTTTGCATAAAAAATGACGCAAACGCGGCGCTAAAAAAAGTATAAATATGGGCCCTCATTTTTCAGCACCTTATGCAAGAGTTGATGCAAAGCTCCACCTTGTGAGAATGAGTTAAGGAAGTTCCACATTAGGACACTGATTACGAGTTGCACCACACTGTAGGGTGGTAACTCTGCATCTGCAAACACCAGTACCACAGAGTAACACTTCGCCAGTATTGTGCAATTGTGGGTTATTCCCCATTGAAAGGGGAATAACTGTGCTGAACTCATTTTACCAGGAGGAATTCTGCATGGTATTATTTTTCTATGACGAGTATTGCTCACATGTTCTCCCTGCCTTGAACCGGTGGTCAGTGTGAGCTAGAGGCTGGGCACAGGGCGGGAGACATGGTGGGAGCAAGGGGTAGGGATGGAGAGGAGATTGCTTGGCAGTGAGAAGCATTACATGCGCCACCTACAACTTGGAGGGGGTCGGCCAGTGGTCCGGGAGCAGGGCCGAGCTACACATTGCAGCTAAGTCTCAAGGTGATTTTACCAGCTGGGTTTTCCGACCAGTAAAATCGGTTCTGTTGTTCCTGCACCCTTTAATTCGGATGTCAGAATAATGGTGCACCAATTATTTGAGAGAAGTGGAATTGCACACAGCAATTCTACTCCGCTCAACTTTCACCTCGGGCTTCAGTACCCAGGCACTTTTGAGAGCTTATTGGCATGACATATTTATTTATTTTTATTCTCGGAGGTCAGTGCCATAATGTTGCCATCCCGATACCTGCTTCCTCCAAACGCCATTGGCTTATGTGGTAGTGTTACTGTTTCCACACCTTTTCATTCCACTGTCTCATATTGACCAGTGATCTGTGTTTTCTTATTGTAAGCGCTGACAATGCCAAGATCCTCCTTAAGGTTAATGGAGATCTAGGAGCTCCAGAGCCAAGCACCAGGACAGGAATAATTTAAAGTTACACGGTGTTTGTATAGCAAATGTTCCCTAACGCTTTGATATAGAGCCCATCTACGTTGTGGGGCTGTCTATGGTACATTCCCTTCTTGCCATTGACTTCCGGTTGTGCCTTAGGACAAGGAACCTCTAGTCAGAAACTCAAAATCCTCTTCCTGTTTCTTGAGGTTTCTTTTTGTTCTGTTAGGGTTTGACCCCCAGATAGAAGGGCCCTCTACATCAATGATTTCCAGTTGACTCTCCCTTTCCAAGTCAAGGTGGTCTCTGTAAAATGTTTCTTCCAGCTCAGAAAACGTAAAAGAACGTTGCACTTCTTTAGCTTTTCCGTGAACTATAAACAACTCTTATGTGTTCTCCGAACAGAACCACTGTAATACAGTATAGCAGGGCCAGCTGAAAACGTACTCCAGTTAACCCAGAATGTGGAAGACAGAGGGCTCATGATGCTAAACCGTCCAGGTGACATCAGCACACCTTGGCAAACCTGCTGTGACTAGTGGCTCAGAGGTGCAGAAAGCACAAGACCTAGTGCCTGGTCAACAAGCCCCTCTGCAGCTTTTCCCTGATCTTTCTGGTAACAAGGTTTTTGTTGCCTAAACCAACAGTCTGCTTCACAGCTGTGATACTGCTGCTGATCCTCATTGTTAAACAAATGCACCAGAAAACATTGTTTTAGGCACAAGTTGCGTTGCTTTGGGACTCGTTGAATGTGCCACTACACCTGCAAACAGATCTCCCTGAGTTCAGAAGAGCAACCAAACATTGCAAGTGTTCCCATTGGTTGGAACACGTGGGACAGTTCTGGTTCTGAGATGGCCTGCTGATCCCTACTAGGATGAATAAAACACTGAGCTGCGTCCTTCACAGTGCGCCATTCTGATGAACTCGGCTCCCAGGAACTGCATTATTGAGTGACAACCGGACACTGTCACCATATTAACCCCCACGCCATCTTGTTTTTTCGCGTTCTAAAAATACACAAACCTTTTGTCTCAATTGCTCAAAAACATCAATGCCTTCACACAGCACACCTTTCCCTAGAGCTGGCTCCTGGTCTCTTTCCTATCATCCCTCCCACATCGGATGTGGGCCACGCAGAGACTGAGGACTGGAAGGAAGGAAAGACTGCTGCTATACTACAGTATGGGATAGTATTACATGGCATGCTGTAGTATGAGTATTCATAGAGAGCGTTCTACCACTCTTTCATCCCAGTTGTTTTCTAGTCTTGTATTTTTTCTATGGATGCATTCATTTTACAAATGGAAGATCTCAAATAAAGAAAGGGAGGCTCGCCAGATGCTACCAGTAAAAAAAATGCAAACTATGCAGGAAGCAGAGTAAATGCATTTGAAATGTATTTTATCTGGGGCTGCTGGGAAGTCTGGGAGGTGAAACATTTGTCCTCTGGCCAGAACTTCAACACTGAGGAGGTGATGGTGCAATCTGGACAGGCATTTAAGGCAGGGTGAGGGTAAAAACAGTAAGACAGACGCAAAGGCGTGCCGATCCTGTAATAATTAAAATAGATATTCAAAGTAGAAAGGTCAAGAGGTTGTCCAGAAATAACATGAAGAGGAAAAGTGGCTGCAAGATGTAAAATAATTAACCAAGCATAATGTTTAAAAAACAACAAACATAACAGTGCAATAACAGCAATTTTCTTAAAATGTATGCAATATGCCTCTTGGGCCTCTGCATTCCTGGGTACAATAGGGGATAAGTAGTGGCTTTGGCTATGGGAGGGAATATTTCATCCAACGACCTCCCGTGGGGCCCTAGTTGGGCTTCCATTGTGGATATTGCACAGAGGAGGCTGCTCCCGAACGCCTTCCATGAAAGCGTGTCGTAGCTCGCCTGTAGGCTACTTAATTTAGATTTAGAAGTTGGAGGGTGGTATGGGAGACATATATACGTTTTTTCTGTAAGAGCAGTCCAGATTCATATCTCTGATGAAGCAGTTAGGCTTACAGTGTATTCCTTCAATGATCTGCATGCTGGAACCTGCACAATTCTCACACAAGGTAGATGCTGTGTTTTGTCTATTCATCGAGTGACTGAGTAGTTTCAGGCAGAGTCTGTCCCGTAATTAACTTGCAATTAGACAAATGGCAGTAATCTGTGCAATTTGGCACATTGCACGGGATGCAAATTCTTGATGCTGCTTGTACACAAAATGCTAGTAAGCCGTCCTGAGCCAGGATATTTTTACTTTTCAAGTGAGTTGGTCGGCAAATCAGGAAGAATGAGCTCCTTGGAAATCAACGATCAGTCCTAAGCCAGTACTTTTTGATGAAACTGTGATGCACGGGGCTCAGTCACGATTAGGAATAGTTAGCCCATGTGGTCTCACAGCTGGTTATGTCAAATTCAGAGTGGTTATTCTAATAGTGGTTTCAGTCATGAGGCACTGGTAGGGTTTCCACATTAGCAACAAAACGTCTGCCCCGCCATCCATGACAAAATCATCTATTTTAAATGTTTCCCCTATTAGATTATTGTAGTGTCTCGTTGATTGGAACTCCTCGGATAAGGGATGCTTACAGTGTTATGCATTTTACGAACCCCTGTAGATTTGGTGAGGTCAAGTGGTGTAGCCTAGATCTTTGGAGGGCTTGGAGCTGTCAAAGTTTGACTAAATGAATGAGAATAGTGGCATCTGGTGGTTAACAGCAAGATGCCACTTCTGCAGCGCTGCCCCGCCTTTTCCGGGGTGGACCGATAGACTCTTGGTGCAATAATTACAGCAGTCCATATTTGGTCATAAACAGAATTTTCAGCCTATACGGGATTACATGTACAGGGAAGAGTCTGGCACAAAAAGAATTGGAAAACAAAAGCATGGTGAGGAGAATGCATAAGGGAATCAATCTGTAAACACCGGTTATCGTTTTAGTTCCTCAGTCCAAGGTAACACCGCCCAGCCTCATGAGAATTGTGTCCTGGGGAAATACCAAACACTGGGGAATCGGTATTTGCCAGTGGAGAAATCCCCTGCTGTTTTTCTGATCACATCTGTAATGGGGGTGCAGAATATCTGGTGGTTTTAAGGAAGCTGAGTTTTCCATAGGACTGAATCTCTACAGCTCCTGGGCGGACACCCGGATTCAAATATACTAATATTTGCTCCTGGTATCTGGTAGTTTTAATTAATATTAATAATTACATTTAATTTGGGCCAAAGACCATAACACGTATAAATATTTTTTAAAAGGCATTCATATAATGATTTGAAAACATCACACTAATTCTGAAATAAAGAGTTGCCTGATTTTCCAGGTGCCCAGCGAGCACCACAGGTTATGGGTTGGGAATGTCTCCAGCTTGGTACACAGATGAGTTGCCTTGCCCTGAGTGCTCAACCTCATGTATCTCGTAGCCTTTTTTTTATTTGGGCCTAGACACCATGCTAATATAAGTGTAAGCATAAGCGTAAGCTAGCACTGACTATGCAAGGTCCTGGACCAGACTGTGACCTGGAGTGGCACACCTAGCCTCTCCTCATAGTGGACAGAGGATTGCTGTCCCTTTTCTGGTGATAGCACATGAGGCAGTGGATGTAGCATACCATGTTAGTGGCATAGAGTGATTTACCCTTTTTTCTGTGTCATTGGGAGTGTGGCTTACGGAACCCTCTTGTGTTAAGTTCCACTGTTGTATAAATTCCCAGAAACCAGCATGGACATCCTCAATGTATGCGGTGTGTGTGTGCAGTGGGCGTTCCACACATGTGCAGTAGTATGTCTCTGTATGTGAGTGAATCTAAGTACTGAAACTAGTGGGATCCGTTTTGGATGCTTGTGAACAGCACATTCAAAGATGATGATTAGGATGAGGACAGCTTTCCCAGACAGAGGAAATGTATTGTCTGCAGGCCTGTGATTTGAGGGAAAAGATCCAGTCAATGAATATGACAGGGCTACCTTTAGTAATTGCATGATGACTGCTGTTGGCAAGGGGCTGCTGATTAGTTCTTTTTGAGCAGTGAAATTTGGTTAACGGTAGGGAAAAGGGATGGAACTGCAGTGTATGTTGTGGTAAGTAAGGAAGTTTCTAAGGCAGGCCTGCTCTTTCATCTATCCTGATTACTACTTACGAGAAGCTGATGACAACCAGGTGCAGAAACCTGACATTTCATTGTGCCTGTGTTGTGGGTGCTCCAGTTTGGAGACAGCCCCAGTGCTACCTCCTGTAAGAATCATCACTCTACACAAAGGTGGAGTCTAGAGAGCAGTCTGAGAAGGAAACTTGAAAAAAGAGCTACCCCCAAACCGATTTTGAAACTTGAGATGGATTGACATATATATCAAAAATATATATAATAGTTGGATCCAAACCCAGCTGATTCCAGTACCAAGTTCTACATGACTAAGGAAGTGCTACACCTATTAATTGAAAGACTGCTGTGTGACCAGGTGTGGTGTCTGCCTGACTGCCAGCCTCCTGGAGGTGAGGGGACGATACCTGAAATCTGAACGTTCTTCCGGAGTAGTTGAGGGTCTGCCTAGTGCCTAGAAGCCCACCTGCCCCCTGAAAGAGGAAAAGGTTTGTACTTTCCCTGCAAAAGGAGAGATTGTCCATGAGCAGAAACTCACTGTGTCCCAAGACTGTGAGACACCCAACAAAGTCAAACTACCTAAGAGCAAAGCCAGGAGCTACCAGTGCTGCAGAGGATCCCAAGGTGTTATTGTGATGGGCTGACTGGAGTTGCAACTGCTGTGGAGATTACATTGGCTCGAATGTGCTTTCAACTACTGTTGTGACTGCATCAGCTCTATAGGGGCAACAACTGCTGTGGTGACTGCATCAGCTCTATAGGGGCTACAACTGCTGTGGTGACTGCGTTACCTGATCAGGAGTGCAACTGCCCTGGGGACTGTGTTGCCCTAATAGAGGCTGCAACTGGTATAGTGGCCGTGCCTGCCCACTCGAGACTACAACTGCTGCAGTGATTGCACTGGCCTTATTGGCACTGCAACTGTCCTGTTTAATGAGCCAGACTGATTGAGGATGCAACTGCTGTTAAGATTGTGCCAGCCCAACAAGGACTGGAACTGTTCTGGTGACTCTGATGGCACGGTTGGGGTCTATACCTGCTACGATGTGGTTGAGCAGCCTAGTTGAGGCTAGCCCTATTTCCGTGGCTAATCATGGCACAGTAGCTGCGCTTGCATATGAGTACAAATACCAGCTGGACTGAGGCCAGGTGGATATGTAGACTGAAACATGGGCCACAGCAGTCTCTTTGGCAGTCCCTACGACTGCTTTCCATCACCTTGGGTCTCAGCCTCCAGATTCACGCTGGATGAGCGAGAGAGACTAACTCATTACTCTCGACACCACCAGGGGTAAGAACTTTAGAAAAATGTGAACTGAGTGTGCATTTGCTTTGTGGGGCACTAAAGACTGCACTTTTGCCTGGTTCATGCCCTTGGCTCATTTGCTGGAAGGAACAAACTTATTGAAGGCCTGCTAGGAGTGATTAGCATGAGGGGAATCAGTGGGTGTAGCACCACAGAGGAGAATTGAAGGCACATTACTGCTCTGTTTACAGGATTGAATTGTGTAGGATTTAGAACTGCTATGAGATTAAAAAGTAATTTCTAAAAAGACGAGCACTGAGCGAGATATTAATGACATTGTGTGCTCCATACTACCTCCCTTAGAAGCCTGTGAATGCTCGCCATTGCTACCCTGATAGCCAAGTCTGAAATGGGTTGTACTTGGTCCAGTTTGTCGAGCAGCCTAGCACATCAGTGGCAAACCACATCAACCACCCACTTGGGGCTCAGAAGACCTTGGACATCCTCTGCTCCCGTGAATGAGGACTGACAACTGATCTTGAGATATATGACATTATGAGGTCAATCTCACACCTCGCTCTCCGAATATCAAACACACAGAAGGTGATGGAAAGAATTCTTGAAATCATCTAACCACTGGCAAACATTTGGGATAGCATACCAACCCATCATTTTTTATCCCTTGTGTCACTCTAGACAGAGGCCCGCCTTATGGAAATTATTATGGGCGTTGCTCCTCACAGGAACAGTCCGTACTGAATTGCCAGTCAACGTGCCCTCTAGAAGATTTAAAAAAGCTAAAACTACTTGGAACATGAAAATGGGCACTGCATCAGGAAATTTTACCCTTTCTGCAGAGGGCCCTGAGCACGCTGTTTAGAACCCAGTCGGCTTCTTCCCAGCAGTCCCATGCTCCATCTAAATCTCCATTGCTGGAAGTCCCCGTGCGGAACTTGTGCCAGCGTGAAAAGGATATAATGATGTAGCAGAGTGGCTGCAATTTTCTTTGCTCATGGCTACTCAGCGATGGTGGGAAAGCAGCACTCCCCACACCCTGACATCCCTTCATCCCTTCCATGTGGGTAAAGGGGATCATGGCTGCAGAGAATTTTATGTGGACAAAGATAACTGTACTGGCGTTGGGCAAATTGGGGGAAGTTCAGACTTCTTTGTGAAGTACTAAATTCCAGGAATTCGGCTTACAGTGTTGGTGTAATTAAAAATGTGCCCACAACTAGCAACCACCCTTTGGCAAAGCTAGGTCTCTGTCCAATAAAGTAAGCCAGGAATCGCCCGAGACCAATCATGGTGGTGGGGTGTGGAAGGACCTATTTCCCAACACTTAATTCAAAAATACCCCAAAAGGCCTAGGAAAGAACTGGTGCTAAATTAAGTGCACTGCAGGCATCTACTGTAAGGAACCACCACCGATGACCAGATGGTCAGATTGCAAAAAATGGTCCAGAAAAGGTTTGTTGAGTAGGAGGACAGAGGGTACCAAACGCAAAAATATAATTTTATATGCGACTCTTAAACACTGTGTAACAAAGTTGTCAATGATGCACACACATTCTTAGCCCTGTACTAAAGCAGATAAAGGAGAGATGTGTGTGTACATAACAACAGTTATGAGTAGCCCTGAGTCCACTTCAATCAATCAATCAATCAAGAAATTTGTATAGCGCGCTACTCACCCGGAGGGTCTCAAGGCGCTGGGGGAGGGGGGACCGCTACTGCTCGAACAGCCAGGTCTTGAGTTGCTTCCTGAAGGAGAGGTGGTCTTGGGTCAGGCGGAGGTGGATGGGGAGGGAGTTCCAAGTCTTGGCTGCCAGGTAGGAAAAGGATCTTCCTCCCATGGTGGCTTTTCTAATGCGTGGCACGGTGGCGAGGGCGTGGCTGGTCGATCGTAGCTGGCGGGTGGGAGTGTAGAAGGTCAGGCGGTTGTTGAGGTACCTGGGGCCCAGGTCGTGGAGGGCCTTGTGTGCGTGGGTGAGGAGACGGAACGTGATTCTCTTGCTGACTGGGAGCCAGTGCAAGTCTCTCAGGTGTCCGGAGATGTGGCTGTGACGGGGGATGTCAAGGATGAGGCGTGCGGAGGCGTTCTGGATGCGTTGGAGTCTTTTCTGTAGTTTGGCCGTGGTTCCGGTGTAGAGGGTGTTACCGTAGTCCAGTCGGCTGGTGACGAGTGCCTGGGTGACCGTCTTCCTGGTTTCGGTGGGGATCCATCGGAAGATCTTTCGGAGCATGCGTAGGATGTTGAAGCATGATGATGAGACGGCGTTGACTTGTCTGGTCATCGAGAGGGAGGAGTCCAGGATGAAGCCCAGGTTGCGTGCGTGGTCCGTTGGTTTGGGTGCGCTGCCCAGGGCAGGGGGCCACCAGGAGTCGTCCCAGGCAGAGGGTGATGATCCAAGGATGAGGACTTCCTTCTTGTCTGAGTTCAGTTTCAGGCGGCTGTTCATCATCCACTCGGCTACGTCTTTCATCCCTTTGTGCAGGTTGGTTCTGGCGGTGGCTGGGTGTCGTCGGCGTAGGAGATGATGTTGAGGTTGTGTTGGCGTGCGATGGCTGTGAGGGGGCTCATGTAGACGTTAAAGAGGGTGGGGCTGAGTGATGATCCTTGTGGTACGCCGCAGCTGACTTTGGTGGCCTCGGATCTGAACGGGGGGAGGCGGACTCTCTGGGTTCTTCCAGCGAGGAACAAGATGATCCACTCTAGTGCCTTCTCTTGGATTCTGATATTGCTGAGGCGCTGCACTAGGGTGCGGTGGCAGACAGTGTCGAACGCTGCGGAGAGGTCCAGGAGGATGAGGGCCGCTGTCTCCCCGTTGTCGAGCAGGGCTCGGATGTCGTCGGTGGCTGCGATGAGGGCGGTCTCGGTGCTGTGGTTGGCTCGGAAGCCGGACTGCGAGTGGTCGAGGGATCCATTGGTCTCGAGGAAGGCGGCTAGCTGTCTGTTGACGGTCTTCTCGTTGACTTTGGAAGGAAACGGGAGGAGCGAGATGGGGCGGTAGTTCTTTAGGTCGGTGGGGTCTGCTGATGGTTTCTTCAGGAGGGCGCTGAGTTCGGCATGTTTCCAGCTCTCCGGGAAGGTGGCGGTGTTGAAGGAGCAGTTGATGATGTCCCGGAGATGGGGTGCGATGACTGAGTCGGCTTTGTTGAAGATATGGTGGGGGCATGGGTCGGTTGGAGAACCGGAATGGATGGTGTTCATCATCTGCATGGTGTCTTCGGTGCTGACCGGGGTCCAGGCGCGGAGGGTGGTGTTGGGGGGCGTCGGTTTGGTGGTTGGGTGCGTGGTCTGTGCGCCGAAGCTGTTGTGTATGTCGGCGATCTTGCGGTGAAAGAACGAGGCGAGTGAGTCGCAGAGGTCTTGTGAGGTAGTGATGTCGTTGTTTCCGGCGCTGGGGTTGGAGAGCTCTTTGACGATGCTGAAGAGTTCCTTGCTGTTGTGTGCGTTGTTGTCTAGTCGTTCTTTGAATGCTGTCTTCTTGGTGGTGTGGATCAGCTGGTGGTGTTTGCGGGAGGCGTGCTTGAGGGCGGTCATGTTGTCTGTGGTCGGGTTTTTTCGCCAGGCTTTCTCGAGGGTGCAGCAGTTCTTCTTGGAGTTCTTGAGGTCGTTGTTGAACCAGGAGGCTTTCTTGCTGTTGGGCCTGGTGGGATGGGTTTTCAGAGGTGCGAGGTTGTCAGCGCAGTTGGTGATCCACTGTGTGAGGTTGTTGGCTGCTTGGTTGGAGTTCGCTGAGCTGGCGGGAGGGTTCTGGCTCAGTGATGTGGAGAGCTGGTCGGTGGTGATCTTGTTCCAGCTCCTGCGGGGAGCCTGTTGTGGGTGGTGGTGAGTCGTGGTTCTTCTGAAGCTGAAGTGGACGCAACTGTGGTCTGTCCAGTGGAGTCCGGTGGAGTGGCTGAAGGAGATGTACTTGCTGGAGGAGAAGACTGGGTCAAGCGTGTGTCCGGCGTAGTGGGTGGGGGTGTTCACCAGTTGCTTGAGTCCGAGGTTGGCGAGGTTGTCCAGCAGGGTGGTGGTGTTGTTGTCGTTGTTGTTCTCCAGGTGGAAGTTGAGGTCCCCTAGGAGGATGTAGTCAGCGGATGGGAGGGCGTGTGGGCTGATGAAGTCTGCGATGTCTTCGCTGAATTGTGTGCGGGGTCCTGGGGCTCTGTAGATGAGGGTGCCTCTGAGTGTGGTCTTGGGGTCGGTGTGTATCTGGAAGTGGAGATGTTCGGCGGCTGTGAGGGTGTCGTCGGAGTTGGTCGTGATGCGGATGGTGTTCTTGTGGACGATGGCGATGCCTCCTCCTGTCTGGTTGACGCGGTCCCTCCGGGTGATCTTGTATCCGTCCGGGATGGCGATGGCGATGTTGGGCGCTGAGGAGGCGTTCATCCAGGTTTCTGTGAGGAAGGCGACGTCTAGAGATGTGGTGTCGAGCAGGTTCCAGAGTTCCACGGCGTGTCTGTGGATAGAGCGGGTGTTGAGCAGGATGCACTTCAGGTGGTTGCTGCTGGTGCTTGGCTTGGCGGGTGCGGTCCGTGTCTGAATGCAGGAGAACTTGCAGGATTGGCAGGTGAAGGGCCCGTGGGTGCGTCTAGGCGTGGCTCTGCAGCAGCCGGGGATCCGGCCGGTGTTGATTGCGATGAGAGTGGCGGCGTTGTAGGTCTTGCTGGTGGGCTGGCCTCTGCGGGGGCCAAGGGGTCTGGCGCTGGGCGCGGGCCAGGCGCGGACGGGCACAGACGGGCTTGCCTTAAGCGCGCCTTTGGCGCGCCAGCGGCGCGGCCGCTGCGCGGCCTCCATATGAGTGGGAGAGGGAGGGAGGAGCAGCTGGGAGGTGGGAGCGGGGCGGCCAATGGGGTGCGAGGGGGGCGGAGCTACGGGATGCGGCAGCGGGAAACGGGCGGCGAGGGGGAGACGCGGTGCGCAGGGAAACAGAGATTTAGGACCACAAACTGGGCAGAAAAAGGTGAGGGGAGCAGTACAAGGCAGCAAAAGGAAACAGGAATAAAGCAGCGGTCAGCGGTCTCACAGGGGCTGTGTGGCGGTGAGGGGAGCGACCTGCCTGGTAAACACTTGAAGATTTGCCCCATCGCTGATGATTTGCTGCTGCACAGAGGAGGTATTCCTAAGGTCTCCTTCACATGTGTCACTGCAGTTCTGTGCGTAGATTGTTTTTTCAGGAATGTGAGACCCCATCTTTGCGAGATATCAGATGGACGGTATTTTCGGCCTCAAAGGAAAGTTATGCAGTAATGGTAGGGTTTCATTTAGTCCACTTTCCTGGCGAGGAGGCTGTCAGCATTTTTTAATTCCTCCCCAAACTATTGCATTATTAATGTTTTTATATCACTATTCATGCCCGACGTCTGCTATTTTTAAATGCCTAAACAACAGGTGTTACTGTTACCCAATTTAATGTTGCTCAGTTTACCAACCTCTGAATGACAGAAGCTAGAGTGTGCCTTGCTGTGTTCAGGGTTCACACTCATGATCTCTGCGAAGTGTTTTTTACATGCTGAGCCAACCAGCGGCCATTAAATAGAGTGGTACGTGCCAGTGCCGCCCTCAGCTGGAGTTTTATGTGCCATCTTCAAGTGAAGAGAGGCTCTGTGGCTCTTTGCATGTTCAAGCACAGCTGGAAGTCGATTCAGCATTAGGAAGTGAGGCACAAATAATAAGATTCATTTTAGCCATAATAGGAGATTGATACACCCTTTTCATGTAATATTCAAATCCCACACTTACTGAATGATAACAATGAGTAATATCACTGTACATCACCTGCTGCTACTACTGCCTTGTAGCTCGGGCTGTGTGACGTTGCATAGCGTCGCAGCTCACAACCTTACTTTTTTTTTAATTTATGGAAGGTAATCAAAGGACAGATTTAGTTACAAATCACGCAACGCAGCACAACAACAAAAGTTGCACTGACTTGTGTGAAAGGGAGGCAGTATAAGTTCTTCAGTGTAGGCTGCCTTGCAGCGGTGTAACAAAGGCCCCCGCAGCTCCCGTGCTCAGGGGGGGGAGGGAAGGGAGAGGGGGAAAGCTCCAGAGGGCCTTCTCAACACAGTACACTGTGTACGACCGGTAGTCCCCTGACTGGGTCCAGGGAGAAAGTGGCCCCTACCGCTACTTTGCGGGGGGGGGACTTACGTTTCTTTACGCCACTGCTGCCTTGCCCCATTCACACTCACAACCTTGCACCAGCATGATGTCTAGCATAGGTTTTGTACTGGAAGGTTAACTTTCCAGTGCAAAATACTGTGCTTAGACACAATTTATACCTCGCCTCAAATGTACACGTGCCTCGAGAAAGCATCATTTATTGGTGCAAAGCATTATCTACCTTTTTAGTAGGGCTTTGTGTAACAAATCTATGGGTGGTTGCTTAGGAATGCCCAAGTACCACCCAATGGTTGCACCCTTGAGGCAAAGTATTTCAAGATTTGTACTGGAAAGTCAATCCCAAATCAAGTGTTTGTACCTGTTTGTGTCACTTTTTACAGCATTACACTGGCACAAAGCCTTGATAAATCTGGCCCAAATTGTGTGATGTGCAAGGTTGTCCACGATATCAATTCCACAGAATTGTGTTTTTTTGCTCCATCTATGTACACATGGCAAGTGGGGCAAAGTTCTGGTATCGCTAAGACCTGAAATCTGCCTGATGTTTATAAGCTATGCAGTCTTAAAAATCCACACAGCCTGACTTCTAACGCTTTTGTCCCTAGACTTCCCTTTAAAAAAATGTACAGCTATTTAGAACAGTTGTGGTCTTGTTAACCCCACATTTCTCAAGCCCTAATTATGCCTAATGCAGGGCTTAATTGGCCTGAATCCCCCCACGTCTCAGACCTAGGCCCAGATTCTCAAAGTTTTAGCGTGGGGTTAGCATTATTTTTGTAACGCTAAACTTTTTGGGGATTCATAAACCAACGCAAGTTAGTATTTGCTTTGGTTTGTGCTGCAAAGTAATGCAAAGCAGCACGAGATGCTGCTTTACATTACGTTGTGTCAAGAGGGTGTTAAACTGAGTGGTACATGGGCATACCTGTGCTACCACCCATGCTTTTTGGTGATAAACCCAATTCTGAAACATCAGAAGAAAGGGAATAGCACCAAAAATAAACACCATTAAAAAGCAAGCGGTAAATGGAGAAATGTTTTTATTTCTCCCTTTCTGACTCTGCATGTGTGCTGCAATGTACCACGCACAAAGTAGGAAAAGAATTTCCACATGTCTAGGCATAGTACTAAGGTGTGTGCATGGTGCACAGCAGCGGAAATCAGCGCTATGGAGAGGAGAGAGGTCTATTTCTATGTGAATATTTTGCTTTCCTGCTCTCTCCCTGTCATGGAGCTCAGCATTTTTGTCTGCTGCACTGCGTTGCATAACACCTTTCAGAATCTGGGCCCAAGTATTAATTAAAGACACACATTGAAGCAGGTCCCTATCAGACACTATATTCAAGTTCTTGACTTTAATGGCAAAAACATTGATCAATTTCTGAGCAAACAATGTAAAAGAATGTTAATGTTATCAATATCAGCAATTTAGTTCCCGTTTATATTTCACATGTTTACTCCTTGTACTGCTGAATATGGGCACCAACACAATCCTCGCATACAAATACAGAGGATAGACTATCAAGATGCAAAATATTAAAAGAGGAGTGCACATAGGGAAGTATAGATTTCCAATTTCTAACTTCACATCTACTTACTTTGACGATATATGCACCACACAGGTACATATATAGAGAGATATAGAAAATCTACTTACCTGACAATATTTTTGATATTCTGTTCCATCAATATTGTTGATTGGATATTTATGGGGTACACCATTTTACTTAATCTTGCATTTCCAAAACGTGCTAGCCATGTGTAGAATGTTGTGTTTCTGCATTTCTTTTTCTGTAGCAAAGTTTTCTTGTATGGTGCGTATGTTGACGTGGTTATATTGGGCCACAATTTAGGGCTCTGAAGTTGAGGCTAAAGGCAGTGAGAGTTTCTCATACTGTGTGTCAATGGCCTAGAAAGGTGTTCGGAATGCATGGTTATCCAATTTTTGGCCTCTCTGTAGAGCGCACAGAGTAATGGTCACGTATTTCAGGTGCAATTGTGATTCTAAGCAAATGTGACTGAAGGTGAAACACAGTTGTCAAAATATTGACTAGACAAAAGTAAAATAAAATGCAATGCTTACAGGTGAGTGAGTGTGCTGTGTTTCTGGGAATGTGGTGAAGTGAAGGAGATGCAAGGTATTCAGGTAAGAGTAAAGTGAGGATGCTGAAGAGGAACGAGATGAAGTACAACATTTGCAGATGGAGGACATGTGGTGAGAAGAAGGACGTACATGTCTAACATACAGTTAACATAACAGGAGGACACTTTGAAACCCACTACCCCTTCACAGCCTCAGTAGTGTTAAATTTACAGTCTCACAAATTCAGAATTAAATCATTTTCAATATGATTTATTTATAACAAAATCATTGTTGTTACTCCTTTCGCTTAAAAACCTAATCTCTATTGATAAAGTAGTCCTGGATGGTTTTCGGGTATGTTAGATGCAGTGTAATATATCTGGATTCAATAACAGAAAGATCAGAGAGGAATCAAAATAATGGTCGGGTGGCAGACTATGGGAAACACAAAAATTTAGTTTACAAGTTTGTCACACTCTTTATTGCATAGACCAAGTTCCTTTTAGCTACCACCCCCCACTTTTTTCATCCTCCTTAAAACCCAGCATAATGTATTATGTTAAGTGTAGTGTGGTGAACCTGCATGGTTCATCTTTTAGGCAATGTTGAGCAAGGAGGGGTCAGAGGTCTGTGGCATGCCAAATAGCCACATCCACCAAAACATTTGTGATAGCAGGCATCAAAAACTTGCTATACATAGATGAGTGGAAACTTTGGAGAAAGAATGTATGGATGATCAATGGGCTGACCAAAGCAGTAGATAGAGACCAAAAACATCAAACATGCAAAAGCCATGGGCCTTGAATTTTTTGACAGTTCACACTGGGGGAAAGAAAGGACGTTGAGCTCATAAAATTGCATCCTTCAGCTATGTCGCACACACTACAAAAGCTGTGCTAATGTTTTAACTTTGAATGACTAACTCCCCTTCCACCCTCTAAACCAGGTGTCTCCACCCAATCGATCGCAAGCTGCCAGTAGCTCCTAGGCACTTCAGAGTAGCTCGCATCATTGAGTCCATTTTTAAATAAGCAAAGGGCCACATTTTTCTTTTAAGGTTAAGGGTAGGCAGTGTTTACTTTACATTATTATTATCAAGCTTCAGATAGCAGAGCCTGATAACGAGAACATTTATGGGCCTGGCTAGGGCACCTAGGGGAAGAACTGAAGTAGTGAAGAATATATTCTTAAACAAAATTGCTTGTCCGCTCAATATTGGAGTGTGAGAACAAACCGATGTTTCTGAATACTTTTCAATGGGAGAAAATTAAAATGAAAAGTTACCTTAATTATTAACTCTTAATTGTAATTTTCTCCCATATTTAAGTGTCACATTTACATGCTGCAGGTATTTTTCTCCCAGTGGGCACTAGACACTGTGACATATTTGTATCTGAAAAATAGTCATTTTTTTAAATGGGAGAAATTTAAAGTGAAGAAAACGTTTTCCACGAATCATTAGGGGCCTGATTTAGAGTTTGGCGGGCAGGTTACTCCGTCACAAATGTGATGGAAATCCTATCTGCCATATTATGATCTCATAGGCTATAATGGGATTGTAATATGGTAGACGGTATATCCGTCACGTTTGTCTTTCTCCAATTTTAACTAATATGAAGCATGTTTCTTCCTATAAAATTCCTCCTAGGTAAACAAATGTATTGTGCTGTTATAAATATGGCACCATGTCTACAAGCCACTGGGAGTAGGATGCCAGGTATTTCTTAATGAGACACTTGGAAATGGAAGAAAATGTAAATGTTGAGTCTATATAAACAAAGTTAACTCTTCAGTTTAATTTTCTTGACACAGTGCTATATTAATAAGTGAAAAATACAGCCAATATTTTAAGTGGGATAAATTTAAAGTGCATAAAAAAGTTCCATATTCTGAACATTTTTCAGAACATTCTTCTGCACTGTTCAAAAAATGACACAAAGGCGGAGCACACTTACAAAATATAATTTTATTTTGTAAGTTAGCTCTGCTTTTGCGTCAAAAAATGACTCAAATGTGGTGCTACCTTTTCTTAAATCGGGCCCCTAATTTCTCTTATTTTCAAAAAAATGGTTGTATGTTTATGTTATAAATATAAGGGTGCCACATAAAGATAAAGGTATGTCCTGTGCCACAAGTACATACGACACAGCCTTTCAGTCACCTGTACACATATATTTCATTCATACACACACATGCTCGTACATTCCCAAAGACCACACTGTCACTGTCGCACATGGCAGCCCTGTCATAGCGCCCTTAGTTGAAGTATTTTTGTTCAAACCATAGTATCTGGCTCTATGGAAATTAGGCTTAAAGTCAGTTAAGCTGGGCGTGGGGTTTTGCACCAAGCCTACACCACCCCACAGGCCCTTGCCAAATTTGACCCATCACATTCTCATAAATGCCCAAATGTGCAGCTGACTATGCTGACTTTGCTCATCTAACATGGAACTGCACCATTATACAGGATTATTGGCCAGCTATGTTCACCCTTCCTTCCACTATGTTAGAACACGCTGTGGACCCTGACCCTCTCCTTATGCTCCTGGGGTATGTCAAACCTCTTGCTCCGCAATAGGGAAGATTCACAACAATGGCGCTTTTATTAGCTAAATGGCATATTGTTGTACTGTGGGGTAGGAGATCTGCCACTAAGGACTGGCTGCATGAGCTCATTTATTGCGATACCACGAGCAAACTCTATGCCTCACTTCTACCCCCTATGTCAAAATCCAAGAATATTTGGGCTCCTCTTCTTTATTATTTATTATCCCACGAGGTGCTAGATCCATCTGATGTTGGATCTGATCCTTAACCTTGATTCTTTATGTGTCTGTTACTTAGCATTTCCACAGGATTGGACATGATTGTTGAATAGCAATGCTTCTCTTTATGTCACTACTGATCTGTATGTTGCAGTATTCGGCTATGTCTGTTGTTCTTTGAAAAGCCATAAAAAAAAAAAAATTAAGCTGAGCGTTGGGACATCTGGTAACAATGCACGAGTTTCTTAGGCTTCAGTAGCTCACAATGATTTTCACTGATCAGAAGTAACTCTCACTACAGAAAAGGTTGGAGCCCCTGCACTAACCAACTCATCCCACCTCTTAGCTCTACTGCGACCTCACCTTTTCTTCCATACAATAAACTTCAACTTAATATACTACCCTTCTTAACTTTTCATAGCTCTTGACCCCAATAGATAGTTCTTTCCTTTACTCTATAGCCATATTCAACATCCTGACAGCCTACCCACACCAAGTATACATCTGCCTTTCAACTTTTTCTCAGCTACGCTCTCATTTACCCTTTTTTTGTTCAACATACTCTATCCATGACCGATGAATACCCTGAGCCCTCGCAACGGTTCCTCCCTATGACAATGACTATAGTCAAGTCCTTTTACCACACATTCCTGCTTTCCAGACAATCAGCACTGACACCCCTTCAGTGGTGAGAACTGAGTCTTGCTGTTCAATCTGAAAGGGAATAAAACAAAGTCCTCTGCCCACGTGCTTCCTTTGAAGCGCACATGGTGTCCTAGTGTCAGGCACATCAAATGCCATCTTCCTAATTCCCTCCCACAGAATTGAGAGTGGTTCCCATCCCTCTGCCTAGGACCCATTTTAGCAGGGCAGGTCCCAGGAAGTTTCCAGCCCGCAGACAGCCATGCCGGTAGAAATAGAGAAATGCACGTACAAGAAGTGGGTGAGGAGAGGATTGAGAGGAGTGAGAGGGGTTTTGAGTGTGGTAGATAATCCTACTATTGGAGGAGCCCTTGGCTATAATTTTGATTTTGTAAGCCTTTCAAGCAGTGCTTAATTTGTAACAGCGGTTGCTGATGGATACTACAGGCTCTTATTTCAGAGGATCGGGGCCCTATGGTACCTTCTGCACCATCCCAGCCCCTGTCTACAGGGCAGCAAGAGATGGAAGACCATCAGCCCGACTTTTATTTCCACTAAGCACATGAAAACAGAAAAGGGACTGCCAAAATAGTGATCATTCACCGTTCAGTGTGTTAGCAGTCCTTCTTTGATGAGTACAAGCCATACTGGAAATAAAATAAGGACTGATTTTCACTCTCCCAGACAGTGTACATGCTGAGCCGATGGGCTGGCAACTATCTGCGGTGGTCTAGCTGTTACCAGTGGCGTAATGAAACCTGAGGGCCCCCCCTGCAAAGTGCATGGAGGAGGCCACCTAAAAAACGCAGTCAGGAGCTCGGAGGACAGGGGCCCGCCGCCTGTGCACAGTGCACCAGGGGTGATACAGGGTGGATAAAGTTACGCCACTGGCCATTAGTGGTACTGCAGCTGCTGGTCACAAAGGGAAGAAGATAAGGCCTGCCTCCCTAATTGTGGGAAACAGATTCTGAGCATTGCATGTGGATCAATGACACATGCCTTCATGACATCTTCAAACTTTTTTCTCTACATGTTTTACATCGTTCACAGCTGACTTTTCACAGCTGTCTCAGCCCTGCCAAAAGGACCACATCTGCGGGGTACAAGCCTGCAAGCTAGACTGGCCACCTCAGAGACGGAGTTCAACAGTGGACTGAAATTTCTTCCTTTTTTGGCGACATGCGCGACAGAATAGACCATTCTGTTCTGAACATAGACTCCAGCGATTAAACACTCTTCTACTTATCTAGCTCATCAAAGTGCTCCAGAAGTAATTACAGTGATGCAGAGGGGGTGGATGTGGTCGGCCTGCCAGTGATGTTTATCAGCGGGTGGAACATCTCCTTGGTATTTAGTTCCTGCAGACGTTTTGCCTGTCCTATTAAAATGATGAAGCTGCAGTTTGAGATGGGAAACGAGTGGCACCGGAGGGAGAAAGAAAAGAAGGGGGTGATTACACATTATAAGAACCATTCTCTAAAGGACATCCCTGCACCTTACCAGATTCTGCCTGCTGAAAAGTTGCATTACCCAATACCGTACATTCATGTCCCGTCTTCCTTATCACTCGAGACAGGCACACTCTTTGCTTTATACCCACAAATGAATTTCTCTTATTTCTTTCACTGTTGTAGGAATAGTCCTTTCTTTGTTTTTACGATTTTGAAAGCCCCACCTCCCCCACCCCTGACATTTTCCCTAGACCCTATAACTGCCTGCACTCGGCATGCTGCTTCTTGTCTTGCTTTGGATTACGTGCTTCCACCTTCTGGGATATCTGCACTGGAGACATATTTTCCATGTGAAAAAATTGAAAACAAATGCACATCTTCCAAATACACTCACCAGGTCTGATTCATAAAGGTAACCTAACATCTCTGGGTAAGTTTATTCTTTTTAGTTACTCGCAAACTATGGTTTAATAGTAACTTTGCAACTCTGGAGACACCGCAGTTCGCGCTGGAGAACTCTGCACGTAAAAAGATAGGGCTGGGAATCAGGCCCTGTAGGTTTATGGTTCAGAAAAACAGGCACATGAATGAAAATCTATAACACTCGTGCTTTTTAGTGGTGCATCTTTATTCGGACTAAGAAAAAAAGGTATAAATGCCCAATAACGCATATATATCTGGCACGAAGGACTTTTCATACGAATTTAAATGTGTACATTATAAATTCAAAGGGAGAAAAACAGACTTAAACTTCGACAGGGAAAGATGTCCTGCATTTCCACAGCACACTCAGGGCCAGATGTACAAAGCCATTCAGCAGTTGCAAACCTGCTATTAGCTAAATCACAGGTTTTGCCAATGCCAAAGGGCGTCTTAAAATGGACTAAACCACCCACATTCCTATTAGGTAAGGGTTTATCGATTCACAAAATGGCTTTACAAATTTATACCAAATCACAACTTGAAAGGTGCGTGCTTAGGGTATACCTTACAAATTTCGACTCGGACTGCTGTGCATCAGTGGTTTGCGACCACAATTTTGGTTGCAAATCATTGATAGATTACCAACTCTTCAAATGAGGTGGTAACCCATTTGGAAAGGGGTCATGTGGGGCCCTTTCCTCTTTGTGAATGAAGACAAAATCATTTGGGAGTGGGGACAGGTCGAGTAGATTACCGCCAACATTTCAACTTTTATTTAAAAAACATTTTTTTTTCTTAAATGCAGACCAGAAAATTAGTTACATTAAAAAGGTACATTATTTGAATGCGATCACAGGCATGTTGGTCTGCTGATCCCAGCAGGCCCCCATCCCTTTGATGACATCCATTCAGAGTGAATCACAATTTATGGCCGATCTCATTAATAGTGATTAAGTAGGCCAAAATTGCGATCCACTCCGAAAGCAACTAGGTTGGTTTGTAAACTCAGATTCGATTTGCAAAATTTTGGTGCACAATTTGCAACCACTTTATGTGACTTGATTCTTTGTACATCTGCCACTTAGGGAGATGTAGCTAGACCCGTTTTTATAGGATGCTATTAGGGAACAATCTAGTGTTGTAAAATAGTCCTTAGGGCCTCTACGTTCGAAAATCAGCTCGCTCATAAGGGCAATAAACATGAGACAGAACACTTTTATTAGTCCTGAGATGGCTACGCCTCAAGGTTGATTGCATCCTCTCTGCATAGCATAGCTGATGTCTGAGAAGCCGTGCATCCACCCACCTCACTGGATCTCACCCGAGAAGTGGTACACCAGTGTCCTTCATCTGCTTCATTGTCAATAGTGGAGGACCAGACAACAGTAGAAGAGCATGCCCTCGATGCTGCAGTATGTGAAACAAATGAGAAGCACATGTCTATAAAAGAATTAACACTGGTCATGTGACTCGCAGACTAATTTCTAAAGACTGTCATTGGTCTCAGAGTTCTAAAGTAGTAGATGTATAGATTGCCAGCACTTGCGGCCTAAATATACTAAATATACGTTTTCCTGTTTCTGCTCCACATTGCTTTATAAATCTAAATGCATGTTTCCTTATGGTAGGTGCTGCATCTGTTTCTCACAATCTAGAGTGCATTTAGTTTATGTCCAAGTAATCTGCGTTTGATTTAATGCAAGTAAACTTTCTTTAATTTACCTCGGTACCAATGACACAATAAAACTGACATCAAATGTATTTTCACCAAAACAACCTCAAAAGAAATCTTAATTCGAATGTAATCATTTGTTGTATCTGCCTCTGCAACCCACTGTACTCCTCAACACCACAGTTTGCTAATTACTAGTGCTATCTAAAAGCTAACAAATACTTGAATAAGTCCCATTTAAAGCGGCCTGAAGTAGGCTAGTCATACTGGCGACCAAAGAGATGCTCATTTGATGCCAAGCACATGATACAAAACAATATCCCCCACAGGGTGTAACTTGGTCAGCAATATAGGGTTGAGGTGGAGGGGGCTTCAGATTTTCCAACAAATACGACAAGCAGGGCACAGACAGGGGCAAAAGGGGGTAAGGAGAAAGGGAGACGAATGTGGTTTGGCAGGGGATGTAAGTGACAGAAAACGCGGTATTTTGTAAAATAACCAACATTTTCGAATACTTTCAAAACAGAGAGGGAGAGAGTTTGTGTGTGTTTTGTCCGTAAAAATTGCTGGTGAAATCCGCCAGACACCTTATCATACCCGACTGAAAACATTTGCACCCAACTATCTGCCAGAAAATACATTTACTGGGGGGGGGGGGGTGTAACACGTCAAACACCTCCCCTGAAACTACACCCCTGATCCCCCCTCCACATACCAACCCCCCCACTTTCACAAGCTGTGGCCAGACAATATCTCAGCTCCTATCCATACACTGCTGCAACTACATTTGATTTGGAGAAATAAAGCAATCATCTCAGGTGACAGATAAGGCTGCTTGAGGAGTTTCTCTTTATTCTATCGTGTGGCCGCACAGCTTGTGTGGAGAGGCAGACAGCGGAAGGATTGGGAATGCATTTTCATCGCTAACCTTTAGCAGACAATGAGGAGTTTGATGCTGAAAGCCGGAAACGCAGCTAAATGGTGACCTGCCCTGCGTATCTTCCTCTCTCTGCATATCAGCAGCTGTTCACCTGGCCATCCAGACAATGGGACCACTCACTGGTCCAGGAGAAGATGCTACTCTAGGGCACCCCCACTCATACAGCAGTCCACAGAAAAAACACACGACAGGCTAAGGAAAACAACCAAGAGAATAGCTGCTGCCACTGACTGCGGGTCCGCTAGGGCCCGTGAACAGGACTGCCAGGTCCCTAGTGCCACCCCCTACAAGGCAAAGCTGGCCATTGAAAGCCAGCTGTTTGTCACATGAGAGGTTAGCGGTGAGATTTGTTTGTGAAACCACTGTTGACTGATTGTTCACTAGTGGTGTGAATGTGGCCCGGGTCAGGGTAAATGGATGCAAATGCTTGGGGAAATTGAACATGAATGTATTTAGAAGGGTGGAAGTGTGCTGAACCCTCATACATACTGATACAGATTGAGGTCCCCATTACGTGTTTCCAGCTACTATGCAGGGAGGTTCCAGGGCCCTCTAGCCAGTATCTTCTCATACGTTAGCAGAATTTGCTAGTTATTTTCCCCAAAATATGGAATAACACATGGATCCAGGAATATTTGGTCCATTCATGCATGTTTTCCCCCCTCTGGGGCAATAAGAAGTCCAAATAAGTAAAACTTTACCACCAACTTGTAGTAGGTGGTAAATGTTGTGGGTATCTTTTTCTAAGGGCTGGGGTGGAAGTGGGTGAGTGCTGATGGGAGAGCAGAGTAACTTTTACTCCAGAGGGGAGGAGCTTTTCTGCTCCGTAATGCTGAAGTATTAAGGAAAGGGGGGAGTCAGATGCAACAGCTGCCCAAAATCCTCTCACGTCTCTGTATCTGGTGTCTGCGGTCTGGAACTATCAGTTTTGGAAGTGAAGACCCGTTAATTCTGGCGCTGGAGACACCAGAAAATTTGTTGAATCTCAGAGTGTATTACTCCCCACACACCCCAGCAAATGGCAATGAGGGCCTGAGTGTAAAAAAACATAGCACTTACAAAGATATGAGCTGATGAGCTATGGGACACGTTTTGTCACGTGTAAAATTCAGCAACAATCGAGGATGGGGAAGAAACTGAATAGCTATTACATGATCTAAGATTCTAAGATGCTGCAAATACACAGACTCTGCAGGCATTTACTTCAAAAGCAAGGCACAGTGCAAATACACCGGCAATCATAGACACACACATCAACCTTGATCCTCGCCAACATGCACCAGAATAATGAAGGCAAACGGGTGCAGGGCTATGATAGTTGTAAGGTGCTTTATCATTACAGCTTGCCTGTATTGCCTGCCAGTCTACTGCGGACAAGAATGCACAGCAGATAATCAAGGTTTCTACATACTGAGAGACATTATTTCGACATGCTCTGATTCCAGAAGGATAACTACCAACTTGTTGTCAAGGTTAACGCACATATGGATGTAGATTTACCATTCTGATAACTCTACATCTCTTTACCCTGCCAATATGCTGGTAGCTGATATCAGACAGTAAATGTAAAAGCAAGTTGATATAAAAACTCAAAATTTGATATAAAAACTCAAAATTTTGGTGGAATATCATCTTCAGCCATTCCTTATCTTTGCCTTTAAAAATGAAGATTTAAAAAGCCAATCGTGTGGAGCAGTTAGGAAATCAAGCATCTATATGACTCGCACTAGAAATAATGACTACAGCATAACAAAGAGTTACTCTTACCAGTGCCTAACTTCAACACCAACAGTTACCACAGCCTCAGAAATCTTCTTGCCTCCAACCAGCCTATAACAAGAAAGAAAATGAATTATACAAAAATGGAATCCACTCTTTCTTGCTCCTTATACTTCCCCTTTGTTTCCAAAATTGAGGGAAAAAAGACAATGATTTTGGTAGGTCAGGAAAGTGAATTCCTAGAGGCCAAAGAAAACACGTCAAATTCAGTTGTACAAAGTATGATTCTCCCAAAGCAAACCCCAGTTAGAGCCCAGCTCTGACATCAACGTCTGCTTGCCTGCCACTTGACACACAAAATATTTTTTAAAATATTTGTGGCCAGCTTTCTTTCATTCTTCCGAAAAGTATAGTAATGAAAGGAGCTATAAAGAAAAGCCCAACATACTTCTTGCAGGAAGTATCTAGTGAGGACATTTCCCGTAAATATGAAATATAAAGCTCTGTGGGCCTAATTTAGAGCTAATCAGATGGGGTACTCCGTTGAGAACTTGTGGTTCCCCCACTCCATTTAGAGTCAGAGGACCTGCCATGCTTCCAGTGGCAGAGCCTACGCTGGCTCCTATGTGAGAAACTTTTCACCGACATCCAATTGGACATTGGACTGTTGGCCAGCATACCACAGACTGTGCGCCCCATTTAGGCTGGATGTTCTGACATACTTTTTTCCTGTTTGGGAAAGCCTGGCAGTCTCCAAAATAAACCAAAGAAATGGGCTTCATTTACTGAAAGAAAACTCCCAGCACGCCAAGGACATTTCTATTTTATTTTTCTAACAATAAACTCCCACTTTATGAGCCTGCTTTTGAAAAACAAAAAACTTTGTGGAGCGGCTTCTTTAAACATTCTATCCACTCAGCAAAGTTTCAGTTCCCTAAGTTAGCTGCCACAACAGAGGCTGTGCTGAAGGCAAAGACATATCCACATGCCTGGTGGAGATCTCTAAGTATGGCAGCATATCTTCCACCAGGCCATCTGAGTGCATCCCTCCTCTGCCCTGAAGGACCCGGAGAGTGCTGGCCGGCCATACTCTAAGTTACTTCCTGAGCTTTGCATTTGCAAACAATGCAGGTTATCATCCTAAAAGGCATATTTCAGGAAATATGCAACTTTATAAAGCTTGCAAAGCTTTATAGTAAATTTCACAATTTTTGGGAGAAAAAAATCCTAAAACTTCACACACCGTTTGTTAAAATTGCATTCTAATAATACTGAAAAGTTACTACTCCCAAGTCTCTCGGCTATGATACACAATTAGTTTGCTCTAACCTACAATGCATTGTGTTTATCTCTCAGTCAGGCATAGCCTGGAGTATTGTGTACAATATACTGTGAAAGTGCACTGGAGTATTTCCTGATCCCGAAAGGACTCTCCTCTGTTGCTCAGATCTGTACAATATTGTCCTCCACAAATGTAACCATGAAAGTATTTTTCTTTCATAATGATCACGTTAAAAACAATGTGATAAGTTCCAAAAAGTGTCCAGATGCATTGTACATCTTTAAACAAAACCACGGAAAGTCTTGCTAGATAGTTATTCTGTTCAGATTCCAGTCAATTTCTGAACTTCTAATTCGCCAGGTGCGGAAATGATGAAATTCTCAAACTGCTGACTGCACGTAGCGTCAGATCAAACTTAGCCAATTATTGGCAATTCTCAACATTCTAGTTCTACTCCACATACTGAAAGCCATACAGCCAAAAGAAGTGAGGATTACCAATAATCATTAAAAGATCACAGGAATACCTACAAGCTCATTCTGCACCACCACAGTCATTACAGAATTGGTAAACCTGGGCAAATGTGGTATTTTCTCCTGGAATTTTAGCATTATGTGCTATGCACAGAACAAATATGCAACACTGCAACAGAAGGGGCAGGAGGAAACTAACAGACAGTAATTATGAAAGAAGCTTATATACATTTTGTAGACCTTAGGCACAGCGGTGTACGTCTCACAGAGAGGATGAGGTGGAATAAAACTACATAAGAACTGTACGCATACGGAGGTGGATTCGGTTATAAATTATAAGCAAATACACAAAACATTTTAAGAAAGTTGCAAAAATGGTTTGCTGTACGCAGGGCAATGAATTATCTTGCATGGCTCAAAAATGTAATGGACCAGAGAGATAGCAAATAACTAAAGAAAGGCATAGAGAAGGGCATATGCAATGTATCATTTTGACAATGCGTGAAAAGCTGTAACTTCTATTTTGGGACATAGAGAATATTGAGCTACAGGCAAGATATGTATTGCCTAGTTACCTATATCGGAAGCTACCTATATTAAATCCATAAACCCATGCTTATATCTACATACTGATCGTCAGATCCATATTTAGGCCCCCGGATATTTTGTCCACCGTATTTTAGTGGTATACCCTGTTGACATGTCCTGGTTAGCTCCTCGAAATAACATGTTTGTGAATGAGGTCCTCAAAGCATCCTTTACCTAAAGCGCCAAACGGTGGCTGCTTGCCTGTTTCTGATTCATGAAAACAGTGATCTCAGCTTGGATCACATGGCGCAAAGGGCGCTGTCTTCAAATGAATTGATTACCAGCCCTACTTTGGCATTAATGCTATCAGAAAAAAAAACACTCGCACAAAAAGCTTTCTGTTCCCTCTGTATAAATAAAGGCAGTCACAGAGCGCATTCATTGTGCGCAAAAGAGCAGCCGGTTCCCATGGAGGTGTGTCATGTGACCTGGGGTGAGAGTTCAGCAACGAGGGCTGGGCTGATAGCTGGCTTTCCAGGACTGATTTGAGAAGAAGGGCATCTGTGGGAATTAATAAAACCTTGCATTCTTCTGTCAGTCGGAAGGAAACACTCCCAACATTTTTGAAGAGAATGCATTCATATTGTCAAAATTTCTCGATATTTGTTATTTCTGCTCCTGGTAATTTTACAAAGAAAGATTGTGAGGCCTTCCTAATCCCATAAAAGCAGCCATCATCAGAAGGGAAGCATTGTTCAACCGCATAATCCCGAAATTGGACGATTTAACCTTTCGCTAATGAGTTTAATTCAGAATACAAAAGATGCCTGCCAGACACGCAGCATCCTGCCCTAGAATAACCGAGCAAGCGTCTTTAGCTAAACACCCTACAACGAACTCTGTGGGCAGAAGTCTGGTTTATTTTAGCCTATTTTTTTGCTACAGTCGCCTTCAAACAATTTCGAATTGCACCAGAAAAATAAAAACAGGGCAGACATGAGAACACATGTATGTTTGTAAGTCGATGACATATTGGGCCTGATTACAACTTTGGAGGAGGTGTTAATCCGTCCCAAATGTGACGGATATACCACCAGCCGTATTACGAGTTCCATAGGATATAATGGACTCTTAATACGGCTGGTGGTATATCCGTCACTTTACCGTCACTTTTGGGACGGATTAACACCTCCTCCAAAGTTGTAATCAGGCCCATTGTCTTTTTCTAGGTTTATATCTCATTAACACACCGTTTGTTACCTTTGAGCGTCATGCATTAAAAGAGCATAAAGTGGTCGTGGACATGCTTTGGTAACTAATCCCTTCGAAAGCAAGAAATTATAAACTTTGAATACACATGGTCATTTAATGCCACATATAGAGAAAGAACATGCTTGTAAGTAGCAATGCAAATGGTTCCTCAGTTGTACAACGTGTAGATTACTTACCAATAATCTTCATCACTCTGATTCTTCCTTCCTCATCCAATTCCTTAATCGTTGAGATTTATCCTCCAACTTCCAAATGATTACCACTTCCTAAGCTGTTTTCCATTTCCTTGGAGAAGGACAGTCTTCCCTTTTAACCTCCAGTGCCTCCAAAGGTTCTCACTGATTTACAAAGCCCTCTATCAGATGGTTGATAAAGGCTCTCAGGAATAGAGATCCATAAGTACCGATGGAGGAATATTCGGAGTAATATATTGCTGGTAAGTACTCTAGAGATTACCTCCTCATCGCCTTCCTCGTTCTATAACTTACTCCTTGAGGATATACCCAAGTAGCATGACTTTGTCACAGTGTGACACAAACAACTCATAAGTCCCACTAGCAGGACAATAGCAACCCTAGGTGAAGAGAAAGGATTATATATAACTACTACCCTTTTATGAAACAAAGGCATCTGATCATAAGTTCAATATCGATTTAAAAAATGGCTGCATTAAAAGGGAACCTTTATTCCTAAAACATAATGAACTTCCTGAGTCACGTTCTATCTGAGAAACGAAGAAATGAGTACCCCAAGAAGCAGCTGTCTACAAAAGAAACTGCCCAGGAGGCTGTCAGATCCACTGTAGAAGACACCTGTACTGAACTTAGAGAATCTTTGCTCGAAACTGAGCAAGCAACTGCGGTGAACTACTGTTCCACCCACTCACAGAAGCCTCTAAGGAGAAACAGTCTATGGCCCTCCTTACAACCCTGGCGGTCAAAAACCGCCAGGGCTGTTTCATTGATTGCACCGCCAACAGGCTGGTGGTGCAATCCTGGGTATTTCGACCGCAGCGGAAGCGCCGCGGTCGCACCACCGGGACCGGCGGTTTTCCGCCACAGTGGTCCCGGCAGATTTAATCCTCCAGGGCAGCACTGCTTGCAGCTCTGCCCAGGGGATTACGAGTCCCCCTCCTGCCAGCCTTTTCATGGTGGTAGGAACCACCATGAAAAGGCTGGCGGAAAGGGGAGTCGCAGCGCCCCCTGGCACAGCCCCATGGAGCTTTTCACTGTCTGCATAGCAGGCAGTGAAAAGTGCGACGGGTGCAACTGCACTCGTCGCACCGCCGCAACACCGCCGGCTCCATTTGGAGCCGGCTCCCATGTTGCCATCGAAATCCCAGCTGGGCCGGAGGGTGGAAACTCTGTTTCCGCCCACCGGCCCAGCGGGGATGTTGTTATGGCCACCGCGGAAGTGAGGCTGCATTGGCGGCCGCGCAGCGGTTATAACTTGGCGGGCGTCAACGCCGCCCGCCAAAGTTGTAATGAGGGCCTATGTTAGCTGTCCTAAAAATAAACTTTAGCATAGTGAGACTGTTTGAGGTTAATCATCCCCAGCTGACCCCACAGAAAGCCCTTAGATCCTCTACAGGGTGAATCAAAAACCTCATCTCCAAAAGACACTCAGAAATATCCTCAGCTCTAGCAAAAGATGAACTAAATCTCTTTTATGACTGGGAGATTGCACACATCTGCCATTCTATGTACTTAGATAAAAACTCCGAGCCCCCTGAGCAACATTTTTGAAGTTGGGGCCCCCCTTCAAAATGTTATGGCAGGGTATTGGGGGAGGAGAGAGCTGAGCAGAGGGCACAGGACTTACATGATTGTTTAAGAAGTACTCTTTCTGTAGCTCATAATCCACACTAAATGTGCGATTTATAAAAGGGCAAATTAATCAACCATAAACAGACATTGACCAGAAGACAATTCTCCTATGTAGCTGGGGTGTTGATAACCCTTCACACTTGTGGTCACTAATGCAATTCACTTGCTACACTAATAGTAGTGCAGTCCTGATAAACAGATCGTCTCCATTTGGGTATTTCACCCTTCCTCCAAAATACCTGGCTATCATTCCACTCTTGAAACCAGTTCTCTGTCCTCTTCTGAAAAAATATCTGCTTTACTAATGATAACTACTGCCTTGCAAGCATGCTACCTTTTCTGCCCATTGTTAAAAACATGAGATTCCCATCTTGTCGGATTCCCCCTTCACACCATCTCTCTGAGGCCCAAACAAAGGTTCCACCTCTACTTCAATTGACCCCTCCCTTAGGCAATTTCTACGAGCCCTGAGGCAACACTGGCACAGCAAGGGCTCAATGGGCCCTAATGGAAGCATGGAAGGATGGTAAAACAGACATAATTGGGGTTTGGTTGGCCCCTCACATTGGTGGGCCCTTGTGCTACTGCACCTGCAGCACCAATGAAACCTATAGCCATGTGAAGCAGGCTGCTCATTCTCCCCAATCCATTGGGCCATCACCCCAAGTCTGAGGCCTGAACCAGGCTGTCTGCTCCATTATGTTACACAAAGAAAAAATAAAAAGAGCCCCCTCCCAATCACCCACCCCTGTTGCCTGCACAGCAAGGGTGTTCTGAGCCCTAATGCTAGATAGAGGATTACATCTCTATGTAAACATAGGTAAAAGTGAGCGGAATCAATGGGAGTGACATGTCCATGCTATTTAATTTAAAAAATAGTCCCCATAGTCAGCCAAGTTCTGCAATTCATCCTTATGATGGATCCTTCTAAAAATGTTGGCACTAGATACATTCTGATAACATATTACTAAAAATATAATTTAAAAGCACTTGTTTTATCTTATACACCAAATTATTTTGCTGCAGTATATCATGTACAATTTTAAAATAATGACAGTATTCACAGTGCTTTCGGTTAAAGGCTGCAACCTAGTAGCGCCATAAAGACACAAGTCACTATTTCCCACTGCACCATCCAGGTTTCCATTCTCTGAATATGGTCATGCACACAGAGATCTGCAGTGGTCACATTAGGCATTTGAAGTTTTAGCGTGTACAATAGTGCATTACCCCAATTAGTTTAATCTTCATTTAATTTGCATTTAATGTGTCAAGATTTATTTTACATGCATTCACAAAAAGGTGAAAAAACATAACAATAGTTACAGAATGTCTTTGACCCCACCACATTCATTGCCCTGCCACCATTACACCCCAGATCTCAGTTCCTATACCTTTTTATCCACTTCCCCAACTACCTGTAAATGAAGATAGCCTGGGAATGCGCCAAATAAACAAAGCCACGCTTCCAATATTTACAAGGTTTTGCTAAGGCATTTGCGTCCAACTCGGAATGCCCCCGATAAAAAACTCATCAGAGTTAGGATTTTCTGTGAGTCTCTCAAAGAAAGGTAACTCTGAAATAAGAATAACCCAATAGTAAATTTCAGGGAGGGTATAAACATTTTATAGTTTTGTACTCAAGTAGCTAACAGTTTTGAGGATACAAAGGCTCTGCTGCAGAGGCATGAAGTGTTAGCATACCCCAAAACCGGTCCCAGAATGCTCATTTTCGGTCCAGGAAGGACCTGGCATGGCAGTTCGGCTGGACTGTTCCCATGGGGAGTAGGGTTAAGACTGATTTGCATATTGCTGGGTCCATACTGGAATGGCATTGGTTGCAAAAAACAATGGATGTAGGACAAGATCTCTGCACTTGGGGGAATGTTTGACATTTTTCAGCATTCCGTCCATCACTTGTTCTTTTTGGACGACTCCTAGTAAAAGGCATTTAACTTTCCTAACATGGACTGTTCGGTGTCTGAATAGCCTCAAAAATTGTATTAAGTATTAACACATCTGGACTGGCTTCATGTACAAGTAGCTCTAATCCAAGAAACACACCTAACTAAACCCACTGATGGGAATACAGGGGCCAGATAGGTGAGTATACAGTTACCCTATTCATCATACTCCAGAGGGTTGTTGGTCTTGAGAAAGAAGGAAATTTCCTTTGCGAAACAGATGATGGACGATGGGTAACCCAGTGCAGGGTAACCTCTGCGGTACGCTGGTCACCATGCTGTCTATGTATGGTCCAAATACAGACAACCCTGAGTTCTATACTAATCTGTGGAATAGATTACACCTCCTCCAGGCACAAGCCATTGTATGGGGGGGACCTCAACACCTACTTGGCCTCACACCTTGATCGCTCAGCCACAGGGGACTGACAAGGCAAACATGCTGCTCAGGTAATTTCGGAGGGAATGCTTAATGGAGGACTGGTATAAGTTTAGCAGATGAGGAATTACACTGCTGGGGAGGACACCTTTACCACCTTGGTTCATGGCACATGGTCCAGGTTGGACTATTGGCTGGTTACCCAGGAGGTAAGTACTTGGACACAAGGAGTACAAAACCTACTCTGCATATTGTCAGATCATCTCCCAGTAAAATGAGAGGTGACGTTACTCACACAAGTACCTACTCCGTTCACCTGGTGTCTTCAACTCACAGCCTTTTTAGATCCTATACTCCAAGAAGATGTGTGCACTGCAGTCGTAGCATATTTCAAGGAAAATGTGGGGTCTGTGGAGAAAGTGAGTATGCTATGGGAGGCATTTAAAGTTACCATTGGAGGGATAGTATTGGCTCGCAGGCAGGGGTGCTAAAGGCACTAAGGATGCAGATGACAACATAGAACAGAACATGCATGCTCTGGAAAAACAATATTTGATGGCACCCATCCCTCATGCTCTAGCAGCTATCAGAGATCTAATTACTGAATATAATGAGATAGCGGACCAAGAAGTAAGGCACCCCTTGAAGCGTCAAATGGCAAGGGCATATGGGGAGGGCCATAGGCTGGCGAGGAAACTATGACACCAATGGGCACATACGTATGTCACAGCTGTCACCAACACCTCAAGTGAGATGTATTATGACACCCTGGACATCCTTAATGCTTTCAAAAACTTTTATACTCAATTATATGACACCCATGATATAGCGTCCGAAGGAGGGACTGCTGCATATCTAGAGGATATAGCACTGGGTTGGCTTTCGACAGGACAAAGAGAATATTGACTGTAGAGGAAGTGAAAGATGCTATCTAAACCCTTCCAAATGGTAAATCCCCAGGAATGGATGGCCTGCCTGGCAAATTCTATAAATGATTTGCTGACCTACTTGCTCCACATTTACACGGAGTATTCATGGAAGTATATGACACGCAGACCCTGCCTTTATCACTATGTGAATCCCTATAGTAATCTTCCTAAAACCAGATGTCACCAGATAAATTTGAATCCTATCGTCCAGGTTGCTCATTGACATAGATCTCAAGATCCATTATCGCCAATTTTATTTGCCTTAGCGCTGGAACCCTTAGCATGTGTGATTCGCCAGAGGTATGCGACTGCAGCACTGCGATTCTAGCAGCGCCCCTTAGCTGTAACTTTATATGCAAACGATATGGTACTCTTTGTGTGTGAACCATGCAAGTACCTGCATAGGGTCATATGTGAGTATATCAGATATGAACAGTGCTCTGGCCTAAGTATTAATTGTGCGAAGTCTACTGTCCTTCCTTTGATCCTATCCCCTCGTCCATATCAGAAGGATTTTCCACTAGAGTGGAGCTCGGGTCCTGTCAAGTATCTAGGTATATGGGTACAAAGAAACCCGGACTAAGTGGTACGGTGTAATTATGGAAGAACACTCACAAAACTTGAAGACCAGATCTCCAGATGGATACGCCTCACACTGCCACTAGCTGATCGAATGAGAGTCATGAAAATTATCATATTATCCAAGTTGTTATATTTGTTTACTAATATACCCATTATCCTGACAAAACTATTTGTTCATTACTGGTGACTTTGGCTTGGGACAGATAGCAGCCCTGAATTAAGCGGGACTTACTCAAATATAATACGATAAGTTTGGATTTAGAGCGCAGGATCTCCATCTGTATTATTTGTGCGCCCAGGCACATTTTGGTCATTATTGGTACCATCCCTTTCCCTACTTACCAGATCTGGCAATATAAAGTAATGATGCCCACCCCACACCACCTGCTACACTGCTCCCTCATAAAAGGGCAGACAGATCAAAAGATTAAATCAATCCCATAACTTGCACCCTAAGAGCGTGGAAGATGCTAGGTGACAGAGTGGTCCGGCTGCCACTTTTTGTCCTGGCACTTCCACTGCTTAACCATCCAGAAATCTCAGTGACACAGGAAAAGCTTGCACTCCACCTCATGGGTGAGATGGGGTTAAAGACTATGGATGACCTCTACCCAGCAGGGACATTTGTGGAACTGATGGATCTAGCAGGGGGATAAGTGACGATTTCACTTATACCATTCACATATTTCAGGTTGTGGCCTGCGGTGAGGGAGCTTTACCCCCAATTCCCTCTAGAACCCCGACTCTTGGGGCAATACAGGTATTACTCACTAATACCACAGATAAACAACTAGTCACTAATCTATATAGAGCATCCTAGCTTGATGGTCAAGTCACAACACATGCAGCTTTAGAGATGTGGAATGCTGTACTAGACGTGCCACTTAGTCCAAAGGCTTGGGGTTGGTGCTGTGCTTCATGGAAAGACTTACCTCTTCTGTAAGTTGGGAATTATTCAATTGTAATACCTGCAACACATATAATACACTGCTGTAACTGTTTAGATATGGCTTGCAAGGAGACCCCCCTGTGTGCGTTGTGAGAGAGAGGGTGCGGATTTCCGATACCTTCCTTAAAACTGTGCTCCGATCAAACAGTATTGGGAAAAAGTGACTATTGCTCCTGCCTAAATGGTAATGGTTGAAGTGGAATGCTTCCCTCAACTCTACTGGGTCTGATAAAGAATATCTAGCCAGCCTACAGGAAACTGGTGGCAGTAGCTCTTCTGCTGGCAAAATGCAGTGTTGTGATTCATTGGGTGACGAAAAGTGTACCCACGATAAGCAAATGGGTGCAGGACCTGCTATATTGCCAAACACAATTAGAATTGTATGCAGAAGTACTCCTGAAACCATCTAGGCCTAAAGATATTTGGGGGCCGGTCACTGCATATTTGCTATCCAGCCCAGATGACGCTTGAAAGACTGGTAATCATAAAATTGCTGATGCATCAACAGAGGGATATAGGTGTATGCTGTACCACTGATGTGAAGATCTTCACTATGTTCCCCATGACCAATACTTCGATATGTTACATGAAAAGATAATTGTGCTGGTATTGTGTGACGTGATGTATGTTGGTTCAACATTTATTAAAATTTAAATAAATAAATACAATTATTACAATGAAATTCATGATAACATTAACAACGTAATAAAAATAAGATACAATACAACATAATAAGGAACATAATAAAACCAATATTAAACTAAACTATTTTTCAAACTTCAACATTATTGTAATGAATTAAAATATATATGCTTACCTTTTATAGTTATGTATACACCATTTCAGTATTGATTATATTTTGGTCATGATATATAGTAACATTATATTTTTAAGTCCTTATTCAGAGGAATTTATAGTCACAAATCCCTTCACTCATACACATTATTACCCCATATTCACATAATATTGCTTAGGAGTAAATCCCTATCAAAGTGAGGAAAATGGGCGTTCTAGGACGTTATCTTCCAGGGATGTTTGCGAATGGACTATGTTTTGACCTCTTCCCTTTCTGGAAATGGTTGGAGAGTTAACTCGTTTCAAGTGCGAAAGTAACTCTCTTTTTTTCAGGGAAATTCCTTTCTAGACTGGGAAGGGTGAGAACTCCCCAAAAATGTATGGAGATATTGGAAAAGGAATTTCTCCCTGTTGAAAAATATTTTATTCCATGGAAAAATAATAAATAACAAGAAAGCATTTGTACCATTACACAAAGGCTCTTTCATTTTGTATTGCACAATAGTACAGTGCGTTGGGAAAATGCCTCCTTTACATTAAATAAAGGAAGTAATGCATTTCAAAAGATTTTCCACGATTATGTCTAGAAAGGTGTGAGTGGCAAAGGTTTACAGGTACATCCCGGAAAAGGGTTTTGAATTCAACAATTCGTAAATCTGAGGATGGATACCGTTGGTACAGATTTTTTTTTTTGTCTCTGACTGGAGTTTATATCACCTAAAAAGAGATAATGTAAAGGAATACCATCAGCTACCAGTATTCTTCCTAACAGAAGTTACATCAGCTGGTAGTTTGGTGAGTGGAATTTACACAACTGTATTTTTTGAATTCATTTAATCCATAAACACATGTATGGGACCACTTGCATTGTCATAGTGAACATTTTATGCTCTGCAAAACTTTATTTTGGATAGATGTTCTAAATGCATAATTCATTGGAGATCAAATAGCTAATGGCATTTGTTTCTGAAAGTAAGCTTGAAATGAAAACGTTCACATACAAATTTCCGAAAAATCATGCCTGCATCCTTGGTCAGAGATTTAACATGTTAAAATTATGATACATGAAAAAAGTATTTTGTTGGCGTAATTGAAAGTAAAGATGGGAAACGCAGCGATTTAACAAAAGCTGGAATTCTGAATTTTATACAATGAGATGTGCAATATGTTCACACAGATTCACCTCTACTGAAAATGTCTGCAGGTCTTCTTCGTTCTGGGGTTGCTGCTTGGAGCTTGTGGGACCATTACATAGACTGCACTTTGGAGCACGTAAATTAGGACTCCAGTGGTACTACTTCTCATACTACAAAATGTAATTCACTAATTTATGGCTGAAGATCTCCTACTCTGCCTCGCTTATCTTTTCTGTACTTTATTGTTTAGGGCTTAGGGTTGGTGGGGGGTATCAGGGTAGTTAATTTTTTAGGGACTGGGCAGGGCAACTATTGTTTAGGGGCAGGAGTAGGTAGTTTATTTTTTGCGGGAAGGTTTAGAGAAGTGGGGGATGAGAGGAGAAGGATCGGGAGAGGATGGGGTGAGGTAAGTGGGGCTGGGGCAGGGGCAGGTGGTAGGTTTTAGGGGTGGGGGGATTTAGGGCTTTTGGGGTAGTTTATTTTTTAGGGATGGGGGTTGGGGAAGTTTATTCTTTCGGGTTTAGGGTGTGTGGGGGGTCGGGGTAGTTTATCTTTTATGGGCAGGGTGTGGAGATGGGGTAGTTTATTTTATAGGGCTTAGGGTGGGTGGGGGTTGGGGTAGTTTAGTTATTAGGGGTGGGGAAAGGTTTTAGAGCTTGGGTGGGTGGGGGTGTTGGGGTAGTTTAGTTTTTAGTGGTGGTGAGGTTTAAGGGCTCACGGCGTGCAGGGGGAGTCAGGGTAGTTTTTTAAATGTAAATAGGAGCCAGGGCTTTTGGGTGGGGAGGTTTTTAGAGGTGGGGATAGTTTTGGGCCTTGGGGCGGGTGATGGGGGGTTGGGGTAGTTTTTTAGGTTAAGAGGAGGGGTTGTATGACACAACCACACATGCCGTTTCTGCATATGCCTTTACTAAGCATGCTTTTGCAACTAAATTTGTTTTAAAGGCATGTGTGGTAAAGGCATGCGTGGAAAATAACGCGGTCATGGTTCTGACCGCATTGTTAAGTCATGTGTGGTTCCGGCTTGGGTGGTTGTGTGATACAAACTGTTGGAACACACTGCCATAGAAAACAAAGGAGGCAAGCAATAACACAAAGACCCCATAAGAAATAATGGCAAATATATACAATTAATTCTGAATTCATTCTATCTATCTATCTATCTATCTAGAGATAAGATGTCATCAATGATGTAATTTGAGATTTCATCAGTGATATTAAATGTAAGGTAATAAGCAGAGCATGGGGGGGGCATTTGTTACTGCTAGCTCACTGAAACGTTCAGTGGTTTTTTAGTTTAAAAAGTGTCTATATCCTGACTTTAACCTTTTTACCTTTGGTTATTTCAGTAAAATCTCTCTGTTTATCTATCTATCTATCTATCTATCTATCTATCTATCTATCTATCTATCTATCTAGAGATAGATATATATGGATGTAGACATACATATATAGATAGGTATGTATGATGCTTACTTTAACAAAATTTTGAATTAAAATGTTAATCTAATTTATCAAGATTAATTAACGTATAACCTTGTTTTTTATAATTTAAATAAAAATAAAAATGTAATAGTGGTAAGTGATTTTAATTGTACAATATTCTGCAGAAATATTATTAAAAATAACTACTATATTTAAATTAGTTTACAAAGTAAAGAAAAGTTAATATTTGGAGGATGCGTGTTTTAACTTTCTCTTAAAGTAGTCTAGGTCAGTATTATCCGTATACATATTTTTTACAGTTTTATTTTACATTCAATTGTTTTTATTTTTTTAATAAAAAATAAACTTTAATAAATTCCCTATATTTTCAGCTAGGGAAAGCTCCCCCGCCCCCGGCGAGTGAGAACTCCACAAACGGGTGGAAAGTTACTAACAATAACTTTACACTAATAAATTCTGTAATAGGAGTCTCCACCCCCCCAGTTGTTTGAGTGGAGACTCATAAGTCAACACGTTGGTGTAGATCTCCGCTCAGAAATTGTTAGTAGAAAAAATGAAAGTTACACATATGTATAGGGGTGGGTCTACACATGAGTGGACCTATCCATCCGACTCACCTTTGTTGTAACCTGTTCAGTGCTGGTGGTGATGTAACATCTGAAACACACGATGAATACCAGTGCGTGATACCTGTTAGTGACTCCATGAGATGGGTTCTGCCACGTATTTTGTGGGGAACCAGACTTAAATTTTTATTGTGAGACTTTGGTTTAGAGCTCAAGAGCGGAATGCAAAGAAGCTATTTAAAGATAGTAAAACAGTGAAAGAAGGGAGAAAGTAGGGATGGAAAATAACCTGCAAGAGTGAGATAAAGAGACATGAAATATGAATCATAGTGCAAGATTAGGCATGAGGTAGAACAAGAACAAGCCTTCTGGCATTCAGGAATGTAGGTGGTGGGCTCATAAGAAAAGCTTTCAGCCCCTACACATATGTATTTATTTATTTATTAAAAATTAAGCACTGGATCACTACAATATATGTATAGAGACAAACTAGAGAGCAAGTAGAGAACCTTAGCCTTCATAGCAACAATATGGTTTCATTTCATCATGAAATTTTATTGTTTTTAAAGTTCCAACCAAAATATGTGTGAGTATCCAGTCCTTCTTAGAAACTTTCTGCACAAGATGATACTTCAGAAAGCTTACAAAAGAGACAAGAAAGGCCCACTATGGGTGATCGCTAGAGAAACTTTGCAACATGAGATGCTAGCATGTGGTGCTCTCCCAAGTTCTTCCACTGTACTGCAGCGAAGCTTAGTCATCTAGGAGCATATTTAAGAGCCCCTTGCACTACCTTAGCATCATGTTTCTGATGCTAAGGCGGCGCTAAGGTGGCCTTTTCCCAGTGCCATATTTAGAAAATGCTGCAATGCATTTATTGTGCCACTTTGTAACCCCTTGCACCACATTATGGCTGCGCCAGGCATAATGTATGCAAGGGAGGTGTTCTGGCGCTAGGAGGCCTGCAAAAATGACGCAGTGAAATTTAAGAGATTTCACTGAGCCATTTTGGTGTCATTTTTTATGCCTGCTCAGAGCAGTGGTTAAAATGATGCACCCATAGAAACCTATGGGCCTCCTTGCACTTTGCTACACTAGCATCAACATGTTTGGCGTTATAGTGGTAATGACCGCCATGTTGCACTGTGTTATAAATACGGAGAAACCATGGTGTCGTTGGGGGCTGGTAGGGGAAAACGGGAGAGTATGCAGCATATTCTAGGTGTTTGTAACAATTTTTAATACAGGAATGCCAGTCTCACCAGCCTAAAGTTCAATGGTAAAAGTAATAGGCGAATATCTCTGTGTCATAGGGTATTGAATCTGAGGCAAATCATGATGATATGTAAAGTATCTGGCCAAGAGTTGTTGTGGCAGGTGCAAGCTTGTAGCTCAGGTACTTCAGACCAGCAGCCCTTAGCAAGTCACAGCTGATGGAATAAGTACAATCTAAAATAGGTTGATATTCTAGGATGATAGCTGGTCATTCCAGGTTCAAATATGGTTCCATCCCCAAAACCGTTTTGATCATAACAAATTGTTGCATCATGCATTTGCATAGGGCAGAGGCCTCTTTCTAAATTGTCACACTGGAGAGAAAGGCCTGCTTAGTCCATACTGTGTCCCCTTTCACAATCCATTCTTATTCATCAAAAAAGCTCAGGTCGGCCCAAACCAGTAAAGTTGATTTTAATGAATAATAGCCAAGGAATTCAGGAACAATTGTCCAAATTTAAAAAATCACAAACAACTGCTTTTTTGAGTTTAAGATCCTCCTTGAGCCAGATGGATAACCATAAGAGCAAGGGGTATAGACCAAACAGGTCAGCGATGCACCCCAAACCCAACTCCTCATGCACAATCTCACTCGAAGTTCCTTGGGGAACTTTTAAGAGTCCTCTTAAAAATGTATTCTCAGCTACCTGTAATAGGGCTATTGGAGCGCATCCCCAAATGTCACACCCAAAACAAGCCATGGAGATGCATTTGACCTTATAGATTTTAAGTGAGGCCTCCATATAAGAATGGCCTAAATTTCTAGAAATTAACTGACACCGTTAGTTTCTCTTTTGACCAACATTACATTGTTTTGCAATAAGGGACACCATGAAAGATGTGAGTTCAATAAAATCCCCTGATAGGAAAAGTGCTCAACTTTACTAATAATGCTGCCTTTGACCACAAATTTTCTTTTGCTTGTTTTTCTGGGTCCGATTATCATAACATGAGACTTGGGGCCACATGTACGAAGATCTGGTCTTGCAACTCGCAAACTGCAAGTCTTAGCAACTCAAAATTTGCAAGTCGCAAAACCAGATGTACAACAGTGCCAATGACACTGTCTGCGATTCGCAATGGGGTCGCAAATGAACTCTTGAATATTCATGAGGTAGGTCACAATTTGCGACCCCATTGGGAATGGCGGCACTCACAGGGATGGTGGCCTGCTGGTGTCAGCAGACCACCACGTCTGTGACTGCTTTTAAATAAAGCAGTATTTTTTTTTTTCATGCAGCCCATTTTTCTTACAGGAAAACGGAATGCATTTCGAAAACAAAAATGAAAAGTTTTCTTTTGATTTTTTCAGAGCAGGCAGTGGTCTATGAGACCATTGCCTGCTCTGATTTTTTTTTTTAGCATGCATTCAGAAAGGGGAAGGAGTCCCATGGGGACCCCTTCCCTTTTGCGAATGGGTTAGCACCAATTTGAAATTGGTGCTAACCGTGATTGTTTTCCGACCGCATTAGCGGTCCCAAAACAATCATACATACCATTTAGGTGCGGTGTTAGGAAGAGACACCCGGAACACGCCCCTTCCTAATACCGAATCGCAAAACGCAAACTGTGATCCGGTAACAAGTTACCAAATCGCAGTTTGGGCTTTGTACATCCCAAAAAGCATTTTTCTAGTCGCAAATGGCCCGATTCTGCGAATCGGCCCCTTTGCGACTAGAAAAATGCTTCGTACATCTGGCCCCTGGTGTAGTTGGTAAACAAGTCAAGATCACCCATGAAGGTGACAAACTGATCTAAAAGATGCTGCAATTCCACAGCTGTATGCACTTTTGAGACATCGTCATCCACATATAGGAGTGCTGGCAGTGGGCGACCCCCCCACCCTCAGTATATCGCAACCCTAGAGTAGAAAGGGCTGTCTCTAACCCATTAATATAAAGAATGAAGAGAAAGGGGGGTCATTATACACCCCTGGTGGGCCCCCCTTCATATTATAGGGCTCTGTACATTCTCCATTAGTCCCAAATCCCACAGATACTGTAAGGCACAGGCTCTACTCCCATGGACCCTAGCACTGCCCAGAGCTTAGCTCTATTAACCCTATCAAATGTGGAGCTGATGTCAATGAAGGCAGGTGAATTGTCCCTGTCTTTTGTATTTGGAGACCTACAGAAAGAGGTTCAGGTTCTGTTCTACAGTCCCTCGCCCTGCACTAATACCATATTGGACCTCTAAGAGCACATTATTGCCTTTGGCCCATGTGGTGAGATGGTCTAAAAGGACCCGTCCGGTAATTTTAATCCCACTATCCACCAAAAAGATAGGGTGAAAACAGGCAGGATCGAAACTCAACCCCTTTTTAAAGAGGGGTAAGATAACGGATTGGTGACAGCTAGAAGGAAGCTTACTACGACTGGCAGCATTAAGGTGCTGGGTCACTGTGGGAGCCCAAAGGTCCATTTCTGATTTATACAGGTTCTCCGGTACCCCATCTAAACCAGAGACCTTGCTATCTGAGAGTGACAGGATGGCTTTTTTAACTTCTCCCCATTTGAAACACAGGCCAGTGTCCAAACAGCCTTCGTCTGGCTGATTCTCGACATTATCAGACTCATAAATTGCCTCAAAGTGGTAATGCCAAGTTTGGGAGGTAATAGTGAGTGCCTGCAAAGAACCCTAATCAGGAGAGAACCAAGATTTGGTAATGATTCTCCAAATTGCTGCGCTGTCCAGAGACTAACAAGCCCCCAGTAACTATCCCAGAGCTCCTGTTAGATTCCTCTTTCTGGCGTTGCATGCCAGATGATAAGAGGCCCTGGCCGTCCTCACTTTGTCATGAATGCAAGGCTGCCTTTGCAAAGCGCCCATAAGCACGCTACGAGTCTGTGATCAAGCCTTGTCAAACTACTGTGTAGGTATATCTGGATGTAAGGCGGTGGGCAGAGTAAGAACAGCCTTAATATACCCCACAATATTCGAAAAGGCAGCCAATCTGTTTTGATCGGAAGCTCTATCCTTAAGGCAGTTGTAAAAATCAGTTTACCTGGAAGATAGCAACTGGGCATTAAAATCAGATGGGACTACGCTGGCCCAATTAAATCTTCGACCTAGATCTTTAGTCTTAACTGGTTCATGTTAGGGACAAGCCTCCTTAATTGGGTTCTGTGGACAACTAAAAGTGGGATTATGGTCAGTGAAGATATGACAGCCTTCAGAGAACCCTACTAGGGAAGGAAAAAAGCAGGACAAAACAAAAATATTATCAATTGTTAAGCTAGACCCTGCGCCCTAGAAAATTGGTATTTGTGTCGAACAATTGACATCCTCCCAACTATGGAGATTAACAAGGGTATGGTATAACATAAGACTATTAAATAAGTCCCCCTGTTGTGGGTGTATGGGGTGTACCTAATCCATACCAGAGAAATAGATTTCCTTGTCCCCATACAAAACACAGTTTGACACAGGTGCAAGAAGAAGTCTCCCATCAGCATGAGGATTGTAAAATAAGAGGAATTAAAAAATGTCCAAAAACTTGCCCAATTCATTAATCATATTCTGATCCTCCCTAGCTGAAACTGAGTTATGTATATTCACCACCAAAATTCTAAGTGAGTGAGAAAAAGTCAAAAGAGTTTCCAAGATATGTGGCGAGTGAGAGTCATCCCTCTCCATTTTTCAGCTAAGTCTCAGGTAGACAAACGTGGCTAGCCCCCCTTTAGCTCTACAACGAAGGGAGGGGATGGCAGGCAAAATAAAGCTAACAAAACCATCAAACAAGAGGGTATTTCCAACCTTCCAGGTCTCCTGTAGGCAAACAATACCACAAGAGCTAAATATAGGTATTCATTCCTCAGGTACTATTTTGCACTGAGCACCAGCAATGTTCCAACTTTAGACCTTGAGGCTACCAGAGATACCTGTCTGATTAGATGTGGTGGCATTATGCAACTCAGAGCTGAGTCCGTCCTGAATAAGTGGCTCACTAAGTGGTTCAAATTTATTACACAGTGGTTAGCTAGGGGCCTGCCCTAGCTGGCGGATAAGTCTAGCACTGGCTGACTGTAGAGCCGTGGGGACCTGGGCCTGCTGACAGGAATAGCTAACCCTAGCCACCTGAGCAACCTTGAGGACTCTCTCCCCAACCCTCCTCTGATCTACAAAGCTCAAGGGTTTCTAAAAGAATCCCAAAGGTAGGAGCCTAATGTTACCAGGAAAGGGGGGTCCAGTAACAAACCTGTTTAAGATATCTTCCCACCCTCCAAACATTAAGGATGTTGATGGCAATACAATCTCCCGGCACAGTCTTTGCAGAGTGGCCAATCCATCCCACCCTACGTGCCATAATTATGTCTTTACAGAAGGATAAATCTACATTAACTCTGCTAGACACCCAGTGAGTCAATTTGTTTTTGAGTTGTTGGTAACACTCAAGCGACTCTTGTTTAAGGAGAAGGAGTAAGGAGCGGCACCAGGAAGTCACTCCAGGTTCTGATGAAAATCCTAGGAGTAGGCTTGAAACATAGAGACCTCATATTGGGAAGGCCGGTACATAACACCCCCCTTTCCACTCACCCCACTTTTAATCATACTGCCACTAAAATAGGTATTAAAACATTGGTTCTCCTAGGAGGCAGGTATTTTTAGCTTTTTTATGACCCCCACTCCTATTCATATGCCATCATAGTGGAGTACATAATAAGTGCTCCCACGTAATCAGTTGGTCGTAGCACGCCTCGTTCTGCAGCAGAATGGGATGTACCTGATGATGAAGCATGCCACCAAGGGGTAGCCCTGGTGGGTGAGGGTTTTCATTGGAAACTAAACAGTTTCCAGGTCCTTTTGGAGAGTTAGCCTTGTAGGTTAGGAAAAGGCTTCTGTTAGGTTCACATGAATGGTTCTGTAGGAAGATTATCCCCTGCCCTTATTTTTATAGCTCCACTCCCTCTAAGATTTTGAAGACCTAGCCATCCAGCCTTAAAAGTGCCCATTAGAGGCACAGACCATGCTCACCAGACGAGCAGCCTTTTCTCAGCTGCTAAGTCACTAACTGACTCAACCTTTTTAAAAAACAGTTTTATGAATGTCTGGAATAACAAGCTAGCTTCTGCAGTGTACAGTGCCTGCAATGGTGCATGTACACTCTTGCACTGCTTGTAATAATGCAGTCAAGGGCATGATTGTTGAGTGGCCAGAGTAGCAATAAGATAGGGGCTGCCAGTTAAATAATTTGCACCACGTGGGTGTAGAGGTAGAGGAAGGTGTAGCCTTGGCGTTGATTGGGGCAATGGCGAATGGGTCTTTGGACCGTCTGTTCTGCCTACAGTCTCCTCCCCGACAGCAACTCATCTGGCACACCTCCTATGTCCTGGGGAAGATTTAGTTGGAGTACAGCTGTGTGTTGTTCACACATGAGCTTGAACCCCTTTCATGCAAGGATTTCCAGCTCGTCAGGTGACTGTAGCTGTTCACAATGTGGCCTTCTAATGAGGCATAAAACCGTGTGTCCTATGGCAGCAGTGCGTACATCTGTGGTATTGGGTGGTGTTCCACAGGATGTTGTCTGCCTATGGCACCTGTGGCATCCTCAGTCCAGCAGCCCTTAATTGACACTGACTTGGTCCTGGATAGTAAATGTGAGTTTGGAGCTGAAAAGAGATGGGTAAGTGGGATGAACGGAGCATGCATGCATCCTTGCCGGCTGGCAATAATGCTTTGCATCCTTAGGCAATGGGGAAACTGGCATAAAATAGTACTTTTTAAATTGGGGAGCATAGGCAGGCATGGCAATCGGGGCTTCATATATAGTGGATGAGTGGAAACTAGCATGGCAATTGTTAATTTACACAATATGCATTGTGGTGCTGCTTTACATACTGCAAGTAGTGTTAAACTGCCTTGGCCACTAAAGCCAAAGTCTGACCCAAATGAGATTTACTGCCCTGTAAGGATCACCATGGACTTGGCCACCTATAGTATTTGTGAAATATTTAGAAAAATAATAAAGCGTAAAATCTCATAATATGTTTAATGTGGTGAGAACTCAATTATGGGAGAATGGAAAAAGTCAGGTCCTACATTTTTCCATTGTCTTAATAAGGATGGCCACTGAAATATGCTGATTTCCAAATGGCAAAAATGCAGGAGTTCATTGGAATTGATGATAGACACTCACCCACACAGTAATCACAATAATAATATAAGCACCATAATAATAATAATAATAATAATAATTGTAATAATAATAAGAGCAACAATAGCAATAACTTATTTCAAGTAGTGCTTCACACCAAAATGTGTGCATTTATAAACACTGTAAATAACAGATGTGAATGTTACCCAAATTAAAGGTTCTCAATTTATCGATCTTGGAAGGAAATCACAACAAACATCTGCAGTGAGTATTTAACTCACTGAGCTATCTTGTCGTTACCAGATAGTATACACAGTGCATGCTTTATTTGACTAAGTCCAGTGTGTGAAATGAAGAGATGGGTATGCCGATAGTCACTATCGGCGAGTGCCTGCTTCCCACAGAGGTGTACTGGTACATTTGACTTGCTAGTAATGCATCTCTTCCCACCCATGCTAGTATGCTGGTACTCTCCATCGCCAATAAAATAGGTGAAGCTACTCAGAGCCTGACAGTGGCCTCCACTTAATGCACTGTTATGCATAATCTTAGTTAGGAAGCCAATCATGCCGTGAGGCCCGGGTGACCATTTTAGCAAATGACTAATACAATGTATCTTATTGCTCTCAAACTCACTGCTTTGCTCAGTGAAGAGAGAGATGAAGCCCTAGCTGGGTGGACCCAGTCCAGCAGTAGATGTTGGACATTCGAGCTTATTCACAGTGGCATAGGCTGAACTTGGGAACAATCCTGCAGCTAAATATTTACCTTATTCAGTAGCCTTAGAATTAGCTTGTACAGATGCTGAAGCAGCACAGAGCAACCCAGTGCAGAGAAGAAGCAGACCCAATGTCCTTCAGGCACAACTGAAGTATCGGCCCAGTAATTAATTTGCAAAAGAATAAGGGGCATATTTCCAAGCCCCATAGCACCACCGGAGCGTCACTTTTTGTGACGCTGTGGTGGCACTGTGCATTACGTATATTTACAAGGCAGCGCTAAGCCACTTTTTGTAGTGTAACGTCGCACTGTAAATATTTCCCCCCCCAACGCAGTTTTCTGCGGCAGAGGAGCGTGCAATGGGTGTTGATGTGGGCGTTCCACCGCAACACCCCAGGGGTGGCATTAGCATGTTGCAACGAGGAGAAATGCTTTCATTTCTCCTTGTTTTTGCTTTTTCTATGTGTGCTTTGTTCTGCAGCACACATGGAAAGAGAAAAACCACCATTAATGATTGTTTATGTGAAGGAAGGTGTCCCTTCCTGCACATAAACAATCAATCAAAAATGACGTTTGGTAATTGTATGTGTGCTACACTTTACAGCACACATAGAATTGCCAAATCGCCATTGTAGATTGTTTATGTGCAGGAAGAACACCTTCCTGCACATAAACAACCAATCCCCTCAACGGAGACCACCTTACAGTATGGTGCAAGGAATCCTGCGCTGGCAGCTAAATTTAGCGCCGGCACAGGTGGATATGCAAGGGTGCTCTGTATTCTTGTAAATACGACGCATCTCTGCATTTCAAAACTGGCGCAGTGGTGCTGATTTTGGCGCAGCGTCACACTGAGCCAATTTGTTGTAAATCTGGCCCTAAGTGCTGTGCCCAAAGTGTTCCTTAAGGAGTCTATCCCAGGTGCTGCCGAATGTAAGGGTTGCCGTATATAAAGGCTACGTAGCCTTGATTCCTCTTCACGCCACTTTGGTACACTACTATACGATGTTGGCCCACTATCTCACCTTTGCCGGTTCCTTTTCATTTCCACTTTAGGCTTTGTTGCAGCGTCCCGGTTATTCTCCCTCTTCCTCTTTCCCTTCTCTGTATTTCTCACTTTTGCTCTGGGTCAAAGTCTTATGATGAAAAAATACTCCCCATCCTGGCACAGAGGCAGCCATTTTAAAAGCAGCAAACAAACAGCACAAATAAACCAATAAAGTGATAAGGTAAATCACAAATATTGGTGCATTTGATGCAGAAGAGCTGCACATAAGTGTAAAGCAGCACTTTATCTCACCCTAGTCCCTTTTCAACTTGGAAACCTCAAAAGATGTGCTAATGTAAATGACAGCTGCTGAAAAAGTGACACGATTATTGTGATCACAAAGCTTTGCTGTAAAATTTTAACACAACCTATTACATTAGGAACAGACAAAATCTCGAAAGGAAACACTCATTGGAATACCATCTTGCAGGCCGGAAATGACGAGCAAGTTCTCTAAACTCACTTAAGAGACCTTAAGCGGCCGATCAAGGTCATTGCACACACATGCAGAACCAGCACCTCGCGATCTGAGCGGAAGGTACCTCAGGCCACTTGCGCAGATCCTTGCACGTAGACAGGAGTCAGACTTGCTATCTGTAACCTCACAACAGGAAGCAGATGAGAGATAACCCTGAACAACATGCGCGCGCCCTGCAGCACATCCTGAGGAAGCGCCTCGCCTTGTGCTGGTTTGATAGTCCACCTCTCTGTCTTCTATCTAACCTTATGTTGCATTGTCAGCTTTACCTCCGCTTCGGGCCAATTCTCCTTTCCCACCACAGATTCTTGTATCTTGGTGTTGGTGGCTCGAGTCGCGCTCCTTTGCTGGACAGCACAGCTTTTCGTCGCTGTGGCTTCCTCCTGCACAGTGGCCTCCAACTTTTTGCCCTAACGAAGAAAAAAGATGCTGGACTGGTCATGCCAATTCTGAAGAAGTTGTCTTTCCTCTATAAGGCCTAAAATTAGAGTATGATGACCAGCTGACCCGTGTATGACAGCTGAAAAATGGAGAAAAGGGTCCTCCAATTGTTTTTTTTGTCTCAAAATACCTCTCAATAGTGTTGAAAGAGTAACAGGGCAGACTGATCTGGCACAGTGAATATTTGGAATGTCTGATACATTTATTTTGGTGTATTAATCGATGTAAACGAACACGAGCGACAAACAACAGTAGATTACCTTCACTGGAGCATCACTGCTTAGTGAGACTGGGGAGCAGAGAAGCAGAACTATGAAGTCTGGCAACAAATAAAGAACAAGCCCACTATTCTCGTTCACTTTCTTTCAGTGCTATACACTGTGCTCTATGTGAGCATTTTCAGATATAGCCCAAAACCTCCCCTTCCCTCCCCTTCAGGCAGTCTTCAGTTTATTAGGCTTGGGCTACATTCAGGGACATTTTAAGTATTTGGGGCCCCCTGTTTAAAACAGCTTTGAGTTTTTGATCCAGTTTCAGCTCTTTCATGCCCCCTATGACCAGGTCACTGACAGTGCACAGAGACACTCGTCAAAATTCTAAGGCCCTGATATATACTTATTTTGCGCCGCATTATTGTCAGTTTTTGATGCAAAAGCAGCACAAACATACAAATTACAATTGTATTTTATAAGTTTGCGGCACTTTTGCGTCAAAAAATGACGCTAATGCAGCGCAAAAAAGTATAAATGAGGGCCTAAATGTGCTTGCATTTAATATTCAGGGATAGTGATGTGTGTTTTCAATATTATAACACAGCAGCAGCTCACAAATATTACTGCAAATAATCTCTGTGACACCCTCCCATTTGTCATATGTGAGGTCCTGTTTTGATCTAAAAGAAACTTTTTTATGGAGGTTGCATGAAACATAACGGCAATATTTCTCTGCAAATGTATGTAATATACTCTTACACATCACCTACCTTAGAAATAAAGGAAAGGAAAACGGTATTTAAACAATCTGTTTAAGGATTATTCAAGTTAATCGGGGCAAGACTCTCTGCAAAACAGAGCTAGCTCTATCAGCTCCCCCTGTAAGACAGGGGTTCTTGGCCTGATCCCACTTTGCCCATGCCTTAAACGTCTCCGACTTCATTACCAGTGAATTCTTAATCCCGATAGGGTCGGTAACTGGATTTACCGTCCCCATCTGAATTACAGTTCCTGGGGGATCACAGGTGAACTACTGAATTTCACCTAAAGATTCCTTCTGCTACATGCAGGTGGGGGCTCTGGGTAAAATACCAGAGTCTCAAGGTGAAATACCATGACTAAATGAAGGAAACAAATAGGAAGTGAGATCAAAATTACTAAATTCCCCTATAATTCCTCATTCTTCAGAGGACCCTCATGCAGGCGCGGCCCGCCCTTTAGGGCGGAGGGGCCACACCCCCACCTTTTGCCCCTCATGAAGAGTGTCTGTCAGGATGAGCAAAGGTCAGCCTGACAGACACTCTTCACGTTCAGGTCAGGCAGCCAGGAGCACACATGCGCGATTTGCGCAGACTCCTGACTGACTGAGCTGAACTTTGCTGGGCTGAGGAGGTCACAGCTCCTATGGGCGTGACCTCCTCGACTCAGCAAAGGTGCCTCGAGGCCCTCCCTTGGGTGACGAGGAAAGCGTCACACATTGACTTCGACCTGGGCGCTTCAGGTTTAAGTCCTGAAGCACCCAGGGCGAGTGTCAATCAGTGACACTTCATCACAGAGTGGGGTGGGGTTAGCAGTCTCACTGACCTCATCCCACTCTGGGATGAGGCTGGGACTGCTGCCTTCCCTCATTGGCTGAACTAAAGTTAGCCAATGAGGGAAGGCAGCAGTCCCAACCCTCCTGGGACCTCCGAGGCTGAAGGTGTGTGTGTGAGATCTTTTAAAATGAATGTTTGGTGCGTGCGTGAATGTTTCAATGTTATGAGTGTTGTTAATGGATGTGCGTGCGTGTGTGAAAGAATGAGTGTGTATGTGCTTCCCACCCGCTCCTCTCCCTCCTAAAGCTGCCGTCTGCACTGCCCTCAAGTTAAAATTTATAATCCCATTGTATTCTGCCCTCACTTCCCCTTGGAGTTACCATCACCCCATGTGGATATTAGTAACACCAGAGAGGAGAAGGAAATACCAGACAATAATCTGGGGCACTCGTAAAAAAGCCACATTTTGTAACTCTGGAGTTTTGAGTTTACAACTATGTGTATTGATAGTTTAAAATCTCCAGTTATTAAACATTGATTTGCATCATAATAGAGTCAAAATCCTGAGTTGCAACAATAATACATAGCAAAACTAATGAACTACAAATGATGTACTATTTTTATTGTTAATTAGCTCATATACAGTGCACAAACTGTCATTGACATGTCATCTTTCTGTAGTGGGGGTATTCCTTTCTAAACATTTCCATGATGCTCTACCACACTGAAGTTTTAATTTTGAAATGCACTTAAAGTGTCAATATGGACTACCAAGATATTGCTGTTGGCCCCGATCAGCCAAACTCTTGCCCTCCTTGTGCTTTGTTTATTCCTTCTTCTGGTCTTTACCCTTTGTGCCTTTTTCCTTTGCCTTAGTGCCTTTCCCTTTAGTGCATGCCTGTGTTTCATTTTTTTGCTCATTTTTCTCCCTCCTTTTTCTCCTGCTTGTTTTGCTGCCTCCCACTAGCCCCATCCACTGCCACCTAGTGCCCCACTCCTCCCAGGACTTACTTCAATCTGAAGGTGTACCAATGGCAATCCCATCTCCACCCATCTGCACCTGGACTGCACTTAGCCCCAGGAACCCTGGTTCTCCCACACCCCGCAGCTAGGACACTGCCGAACTCTTAGCCCTGAACCACAGGCACCATGACAACCGCTGCTGCCTCACTTCCCCTCAATCCACACTAGGACCTTTCTCCTGCGTCCACTGCTCCTTTTCCTGCATCACCGAATCACCCACCAACATGTCATGCACCACCATGCGAACCAATCAACACAACGCACATACTTCACAACAACTTACCTGCCTCCTCCTCAACACACGCTTGCTTTGCAAACATTCCACCGAGATCTAGAACCTCATCACCATCCTCACACCCAATATTGTCTTCCTGACTGAGACCTGGCTCACGCCCAACATCGCCACAGCGACACCAGACAGATACAAAAACACTGAATATAGTGTTTTGAAGATAGTACTGCATGATGCAAATTTATCAGCAATCCAAAGATCCTCCAGTCCATTAATTGTAATTCAAATATATTTATTAATTTATTCAGTGATCTTCAATCTTTGAAGAAACTTGACGGTTACACACTGAACACGGCCGACACGTGTTTCGCCCTCTAAGGTGTGTTCACCTAAGGTTTGCTGAAGGCTGCAAGTAATCAAGAATGAGCTGGTCAGTTATTGAGGTGAACCTTCCAAGTAAATATGGGTTAGGGACATGTGAGAAACATGCAGGGCTCTCACCAATCAGTGCAAATTATTCCCAAAACTCCATGAGAATAGTGAGAGTTATATGCAAAGGGGACCGTCAAGAAGTGCATCTTGTGACCCAGATTTAAGGCAACTATTTAAGAAAAAAGGATTTAAAGAAGAGTAAAGATTTGTGTTGGCTCCCTATAGCCCTTATCCTGTTAGTCAGGATTAAGTGAAATATCAGAAGCAAACCTATACAGAGAAAATAAGAACTTGTAGATTTAAACAGTCAGTGGATTAGTGTAGAATTGACAGTGGTGCTGGTACATCAAACTAAGGTATAATGTGAGATTAAATAGTACTAGAATATCCAAAGAACCCGCAAAATTAGTTAATCAAGTACTCTTAATAATATTCAACAGAAGCAAAGAAAAGTCATACCAAAACAATGTTCATATCGAGTAGAACATAATGTTGTATATGGTCTATATGTAAAGAGAAAAAGATGTCTCACATCAATAGCAAGAATACATTGGATATTCATAAATCATTATGTCAGAACTAAATAGTATAATCATCTAGGAAAGATTTGATGATATATCAGAACAAATTAATTTTTTTTTAAAAAGAGCATTATTGCAGAAAAAGTATTGAACAGGGAACTGATTCAGTAAACTATTGGCTGATGTATAGGTATTTATTAAATTAACACTGAGCTTCGAAATTATTATTGTCTCCTGTAAACAACATTCAAAATGTGTGGTTAGCGGACTACCCCTATGGAAAGTATTACAGAGTTTTAGTATGGTAGTTATAATGCCATAACTAAGTTTTGTGAGACTCACCCAAATACTATTCACAATGTAAAAAAGGAATCTGCACGGGCCTGCCGAATCGACGTCTAGTTACGGCACCATATTGAAAGAGTCTTAAAAAAAGACACACGCGGTACGAGTAATAAGTAGAGTGTAAGTTAGCAAGTCCATCTTTTATTTTTAGTGGCCTAAGGCGTGGAAAAAGGACTAGTTGTTTGGGCGCCATTTTTGAATGGGGGAAAAAAACACACACTGAGACCCCATCAACAAAGCCAGAGGAGGGACCACCCACAAAGAAAACATCCACCGCACCACCGAGACACGAGATACCATCCATACCATTGAACACCTCAACTTCAAACTCCAAACAGACAGAGTAACCACCATCAGAGGCACCCTCGCCTACACACCACCTGGACCATGCCCCAGCTTCTGCACTGTCATCCCTGACTTCATCACCCTTCTCGCCATTGACTTCAAAATCTGCATCTTCCTTGGAGATCTGAATTTCTACCCCGATGAACTCAATGATGCCAACATTACAAGGCTCCTCGACAGCATGAATAACATAGGATTCATCTAATTCATCACTGATCCCACCCACAACACAGGACACATTCTGGACCCCATCTTGACTTTCAGCAATAGGATCAAATACAGCGATGTCACTGAACTCACCTGGACTGACCACTCATTGTACACTTCAACATCTCCAGCGCCTGAACCTCCACCACCGAGCCACCCAGTGCTCTCCACCCCAGCTGGAGCAAAGTATCAGAGAGCCAGTGGGTCGATGCCCTCAACACATCATGCCCTACCAATGCATCAAACCTGGACCAAGCTCTCAAGAACTTCAACTCCTTGATCACCAACTGCGCCAATGTTATGGCTCCAGAAGACACAGGAGAACCACCAAGCAGGCAAGTAACTGGAAAGAAGATGGTGCACAAACAAGGATATCTCAAACAGGATCACCTTCAAGGCCTTCCTCAACCTCTGCACCGGCTACACAGAGAAAAAAAGAGTAAAGCTGCATCAAGTCCAGTTCCAACTACAGCAAAGAGCTCTTCAACATCGTCAGAGAGTTTGCCAAACTCGCAGCCACAGAAAAAAGCATCACCCCTCCCAAGAACTGTGACAGACTCACCAATTTACTACAGAACAAGAACATCTATAAGAACTTCGAATCCCAGCTCAAGTACTCAAACTTCCTTCATGCACTCACCGAAATCATCACAGACCACCGACTTGCCTCATGGGACCAGCTTGCACCCCAGGACACCACCAACATCATGAATTCCATTCACTCAGGAGCTGCAACGGACCTCTGCCTGCACCACATTTTCAACCTCGGAAGCTGCAGGATCAGCAGCAAGCTCAGCACCCTCTTCAATTTCTCACTTGCAACAGCCATCTTTCCTGATGACTGGAAACATACAGAAGTCAAACCATTCCTCAAGGAACCATCTGCCAACCCGTGGAAAATATTACCCCATCTACCTTCTCCCTTTCCCCAGCAAAGTCCTGGAAAAAGCCATCAACTGACAACTCACTAAATATCCAGAGCGGAACCTTCTCCTAAACACCTCCCAGTCTGGATTCTGCACCAACCACAGCACCGAGACTGCCTTGATCACAGCCACCAACGACATCAGAGCCCTCCCTGACTGGGGAACAACAGCGGCTCTGATCCTCCTCGACCTCTCAGCAGCCTTTGACACCGTATCTCATCATACCCTGATCAAAAGACTGCATCACATTGTTATCAAAGGAAATGCCCTCCAGTAGATCGCCTCCTTCCTCACCGGAAGAACACAGAGGAGGTTATTACAATTTTGGAGGAGGTGTTAATCTGTCCCAAAAGTGACAGTAAAGTGACGGATATACCACAAGCCGTATTACGAGTCCATTATATCCTATGGAACTCGTAATACGGCTGGTGGTATATCCGTCACATTTGGGATGGATTAACACCTCCTCCAAAGTTGTAATAACCCCCAGAATGTCTGATTACCTCCATTCACCTCTGAATCCAAGGACATCATCTGCAGTGTCTCTCAAGAATCCTCCCTCAAACCCACCCTCTTCAACACCTACATGACCCCTTTGGCCAACATCATCAGATCTCATGGACTAGACATCATATCCTACACAGACGAAACCTAGCTCGTATCGCTCTCAGAAGATTCAGCCAACACAAGAACCAACTTACATAGGTGTATGACAAGCATCGCCAACTAGATAAAGAACAACTGCCTGAAGCTCAACAGGGACAAAACAGAAGTGCTGATCTTCTGCAACAAAACCACCCCTTGGAACAACATCTGGTGGCTCCGGGAACTAGGACCATGACCCAAACCGACTAACCATGCCAGAGGCCTCAGCATAATCCTGGACAGCAAACTGACCACGGAGTCCTAGATCAACACAGTCACCTCTGCTGGCTTTCGCACACTTCACATTTTACAAAACGTTTTCACATGGTTCACCTTGAACACCAGGCATAACACCCTAATCACCAGCCATTGAGACTAAGGCAACTCACTCTATGCTGGGATCACCACACACCTTTTGCAGAGACTCCAGACCACACAGAACTCTGCTGCAAGGCTCACTTCGACCTCTCCAGATGGACCCAAATCACCTCCACCTGAGAAAACTGTACTGGCTCCCCATAAAGAAGGGATGCCAATTCAGGCTGATGAGCTACACCTCCAAAGTACTGAACAACGACGGACCAGCCTACATCAGCCGTCTCCAGAACTTACACCACTCAACTATGTTCTGTCTCTCTCTCACTCGCCTGCACCCCTTGCATCCACCGAAGCAACAGCGTAGGATGCTCATTCTCGTACCTCACGCAAAATCCTGGAACAACCTCCTTCTGCAGCTACGGACCTCCACAGAGCACTCAAGATGTGGCTGTTCGACTGAGTCACCTGAACCATCATGACTCTGAAGTACCTCAATACCTTTTTGGGTGATTAGTTGCTCTATATATATCCAATTGATTGATTGATTGATTGTGAGCAGATGTGGAGTCATGAACAATAAATCCACCTTCCTCTGTACATGTTTACCTTGATGATAAAGTGTTATTTGATATTGTGGAACAGATATGTGTGCATATTATTGATCTCATTATTGTGACTTACCATAATACTGATTGCATACCAATTTCCTGAATTGAGTGTAATTTATCCCCTCATTATGTGGTCAGACAGTTAAATCTTAGTGATCTGAGGGATCTGGGATTGGGGCCTACTGGTCAGGTGCTAAGGGTGATTGTGAAAGTTCTGCCTTTGGCTTCCTTTCTCTCTGCTCTGAAATTCTGAAAAACACTGGCGGTGGTGGAACCATATTTACACAAGCATCGTTTCAACTGGTCCTGATTTTCCAAGGTGCTAGAGAGCCTATATTTGGAATATGATTGAGTTAATCATTTATTATATTAAGTTAAGTACTCAGATCCCACACAATGAATGCACAAAATGGCATCTCCTTTGTCCACTTGATAGAAGCCCAGTGCAACTTGTCAAAGACCTATGAGAGAATGCTTTCAATCCTATTGGCGAACAAACCAATTGCTTGTTCCTAACGTCTATCAAAAGTATTTTAATAGAGCACTATCTCACATGAATATAATGCTGTTTCATACTACAGTTTTTACATTCTAATATTGCATGCTATTCAAAAGATACTCCTCTAGCTATGGGCCAGATGGTCTAAGGGAAGTGTTTGCAATTACCAAATAACAATTTTTTGTGATTCGCTATTTGGTAATCACAATGACCACTGTGCAAATGTGTTTTGGACACATTTGTCGATTCAAATGAGGTAGGTTCTTGTTTTGGTACCCCATAGGAATCACAAAAATCACAAGGAAGGTCACCTGCTGGGGTAAGCAGACCACCACATCTGTGATTGCTTTTCAATAAAGCATTTTTTATTTTTTATGGAAATGCAGCCCATTTTCCTTAAAGGAAAATAGGATACGTTTCAAAAAGAAAAATTAAAAGTTTTCTCTTCATTTTTTAAGACTAAAATTATTTTACAAGCATTCACAAAGAGAAAGGGGTCCCTTGGAGACCCCTTCCCATTGACGAATGGGTTACCACCTACTTAAAGTAGGTGGCAAAATGCAAATGTTTTGCAACCACATTTCATCCGCAAAACATTCATAAATTCTACTGTGCTTCAATATTAGGAAGGGCAGTCTTAAACATGCCCCTTCCTAATACCGAATCACAAACCCAAATTGCGATTAGGTAACAGGTTACCGATTTGCACTTTGGCCTTAGTACATTCAAAAATGCCTTTTTGCATTTGCATACGGGTCGATTCTGAGAATCGGGCCGTTTGCGAGTGTATAAATGATTTGTACATCTGGCCCTATATTCCTAAAATCCTACATAAAAAACTAACCCAGACGTAAAACGTTTGACGGTTTCCTCTACTTTCCTTCTGCCTTTGTAAGAAGCCCATCTTACATTCCATCCTCTGCATTCCTCCTCTCTGGGTATACTCTTAGCAATCTCTATGTATTTTATTGTGTTTCTACATTCCTCATTTCATAGATCAGAGTCTCGCCTTCTTTAAAACCATTTCCCTGCAACCTAACAATACTTAGGGCCTCATTACGGTGACAGTCTGACTGCTGCCAAAGCGGTGGTCGGAGCACTTTGGCGGTAGTCTGACTGCCACATTATGACTGTGGCAGTCGTGCCGTGGTTGGACCACCAGCACCGCCAGTTTTCCTCCACAGGTCTGAGTCTGCCAGGGCAGCGCTGTAAGCAGCGCCGCCCTGGTGATTGCGACCCCTCTCTCCACCAGGGTTTACATGGCGGTAGCACCGCCATATAACCCTGGCAGAGACCGGGTGCAGGATGCCTTGGGGGGACCCTGCACTGCCCATGCACTTGGTATAGGCAGTGCAGGGGCCCCGCTGGGAAGCCCTGTCCCAAAGTTCACTGTCTACTTTGCAGACAGCAAACTTTGCGACGGGTGCTGGTGTACCCTACGTACTACAGCATTGCAGCTGTCTCTATTTTGAGCGGGCGACAATCCTGTACGCCGTTACCCGCCTGGGTCGGTTTCGCCCACTGACCCAGCGGGTAACTCGTAACAGGGCCCGCGGGAAGGCGGTCGAACTGGCGGCAACCTGGCCTTCGGGACTTCGCCAGGCGGTGTAAACCGTCTGCCGAAGTCATAATGATGCCCTTAGCCTTCTCAATTACACCTATTTATCCAACCAACCATTTGCTTGATCTCACATAGCCACCACTAATGTTTACATCTGACTCATTAATTAATGTAATCAACCACAACAAAACTGGAGTAACTGCATGGAATAGTTTTTGGGGAGCACAACACTAATATAAGTAACCAACAATGGCCTACCCCTTTTCCACTGTCTTATGCACTCTTTCATAATCTCTTTCATCTGTTTATTCAGGCGCTGCTCACTCTACCGTGATTCCAGGAACAACATCAGTTAACCTCTAACTGCAATTAGTCACCTGGAAGTATCTTCTACCTTGTCAGCGCCTGTATTTGTGTCGAAATGGGTTATTCAAATAAAAAACCGACCATGTTGCACTAAGTGACAGGTGGATAACACATTTGTGCTTCATTTCTGAAATTGTATTTTTGCACTGGTTGGACAATACAAATGTAATTTTTTCACTGCTTGGTGCAAATGTGGATATAAAATTAGTTGTTACTGCTGCAGTGTTTGCATTTTCCCTGTGCGTGTGAGGCTTGGCCTGACCTGCAGCGCTCGGATATGTCAGCCTGCTTGTTTTGACACAGATAAGCTGAGCCACTATCTCTCTGTAGATTGTGTGCATCGAAGAATAGGTCCTGGACTAACTTCGCTTCCTCTTTGTGCCATGGAAAGTGTGCACAGGATATGATGGCAGAAAGGAGATAGGCGAAAAGCGTCATATCCTGTCATAGAACTTTCTAAAAGTAACATTGATACCTTTGATGACAGGGATTACTTCAGCAACCTCGCTGCATCTACCATCAAGCATGTTTCAAACTGGAATTACTTGGTTAGGTGCACTGGTCAATATAGAAATCAGGAGATTTCCAAAAAGTCTTATGCCATTGAAGCGCTTTTGCGCAGGAGCAATGATAAGCACATGGTAGGTTAATGCAAAACATGTGACATACTCTGACCCAACCCAGCCCAATCTGTCCTTAAGCAGGGGTGTAGCTTCAGGGGAGAGAGATGGGGGTGGAAAGTAATACCCTTACTAATAAATGTATTTTCTGATAAATAGTTGGGTACAAGTGCTTTCAGTCTGGTATTGCGAGATGTCTTTCGGATTTCAGCAGGAGTCTTTCCATGTACAGAGGCAAAAACGCGCACACACTCTCACTTTCTGTTTTTAAAGTCCTTGAAAATATTGGTTAATTTTCAGAATATTCTCTCTCTCGCAGAACTCATACCAAACCGCATTCCTCTCCCTTTCCATTCCTCTCCCTTTCATGCCAGCCTGATTGTCGTAAAACCTGAAATTCACATTCCCAAGGCCCTCACCCCCAATCTTACTGACCAACCTAGGCCCCTGCCTTCAAGTTACAGTGGCCTGAGGGAGGAAACATCTCTTCATCATACTGACCTTCCTTGACCCAGTCCTTTTGATTGAGGTGTGTCTGTACCTTATGTAGGGGACTCATACAATAACAACACCGTGATCTGTGCAACCTTATTTTAGCCAAATTCCAATTTAGAAAAACCTTCACCAATTTATTTATAATGTTCCCCTCAAGAGAATTTTCTGTCCGAAAATACGATTATGTCACATATTCTGTTATCCCAAATAATGAGAGTAGTTCCTCGATGCAATTTAGCTAGTTCTAAATTAAAGCCAAAAGAAATCCACAAATGTTAGATTATTTTCCCAAAAATGTGAATTATTTATTTATAATACCTTTCTCAGCAGTTAAACTCTTCCATTATTTCCGTTCAGCTATGTTCTCAAACATGATTTGATTTCTGAATAATAGTTCTTGATTCAATCGCTACTATTCAAAATAGGCCTAATGCATTTCGGACCTTTCTGTTCTTCATCAGGGGGAGACTGTCCATATGGTATAAATCATTGTGAATAAACACAAAAATATCAGTTTATATTATGCTTTTACATACCTAAAGAAACATAACAGAAAGTGCAGGAAACTGACAAATGGAATTCAACTTGTAAGACCTGTGTTGGATTATCAGTTATCACCATGTAGGAAGTCAATTTCATTTTATAAACTAATACCTGATGGATAAAACCAAATCCCTACAATAAGGTGTTGAATTGGAACATCATAATGTCAAAACACAATAACTGTTACTTTGAGGTTGGCCTGGGATGGATCCAATCGTACTACAAACTCCGCAATTTCCAGACTATTCAGGCAATGTCGCCTGAGCCATTGCACGTGGTGCCAGCCTTACTGCATACCTGAACATAGAAAGGTGTCAACAATATTATCACATTGTCCTCTTACCTCGTGAACAAGCTGCAGTATGTGCGTGACAATAAAATGACCAGTTTCCCCTAGAGGGTTCGGTAACAGGCTGCTCCTGTGTCCCAATGAGTATCGAACAAAGTTCGCCATATTGAAACTATATTGTTATCATGCATGTGTTTATTTCCAGAGAGCATTAACAAGCGGGCTCATCACAAATGCGTTCACTGATATGGTGGTAGCCATGTTGTTATATGCAAGTTTTCTTCAAATACTATTTCTTCTTGCTGATACTGCTGGATTAGTTTGAGCAGTGAGTGAGGAACAGTAACGTCCCCTATGTTGAGCAGTCAAGTTGAAGCATTTAATTGCCCGCCACCTCCTCCCTACCCCGATATTCTGAAAGCGACTGCCGAAGAATGATGAATTAGTTTAATTTCTTTAGTCTTTTAATCTGAACACATGGTCTTTAATGTTGCAGGCAGCTGAAAGGTCAAAGTGGATTTGCCACCTAATTTCCTTGTTCAAGGTGGTAAGGAGGCAATTTTCTATTACAATGTGGGCCCCCTGAAGTGGTCAAGATGTAGCTTATATTACAAGGTTGATGTGGAAGACCTAAATCCAATGGATTTTGGGAATAGCTGTTTTCTTCCAGGCTATAATACTGATTCCATCTGTTTTAATTTAGAATTAGTGGATATTTCTGCATATGCCTTTTGGGCATACTTTGTGTTTCACATAAGGTCGAGAAGAGGTATACCTCATAGTAATACTGCTAATGACCAAGCAAGGACTACAAGGAGACCAGGAGTTATGTGGGTGAAGTTCACAGTTTTGCATATCTCTGAAGTTCTAGTGGGAAAATTATACTGCTTGTTCTCTTTTGAAAGAAAATTTGCTTGCAAAAACTATTCTTTTTGCATAAGAATTGTCCCACTAGAAGTAGCTTTTAAGCTTTTGACAAACGAAACCAACTTTTTGTAGGAAGCTTACCTCACATTTTAAAAATATGTTGGTACATTCATATAGCTGGCAAAGTGTTATCAAAACTTATGAATATCGAGATAGAAACGTTTCTGATCCTTACACACCACTGGAACACTCACAAGGAGAAGTGTGTGAAGTTTGCTGACCCAAGTTTTCAAAAATATATATTTTCACCCAATGAAAAGTACCAGGCTCACAATTTTGTTTTTCAAAGGGGAAAGTTTCAATTGCTGCACGAAGCCTTTCCACATTGGGAAATGCCAGTGGTGTTTGCAAAATGATGTCCCCTTCTCAGAATTTGAAGGGAGACCGGTCTCCCATTTCTCATAGCTATTCATTGGCCATGGAATGACTGGGGGACCACACAAAGGGTTGGGATCACCTGAAGGGTTAGGGTCACCCGCACTGCAGGGGCCTGCGTTATGCACCTGACAAACACCGCACGGTCAAGTTAGAGTAGGAAGACTATGCTGATCTGAAATTTACCAGAGATGGTGGGCAAAACTCTTACAGTGTCTCACTATTGTTCATAAGAGACACTCTGATCAAGACAAAAATATAATACACAAATGAAAACATGGTAACAAACACAGCTCATTTGTCCACAAATACTAGAGCCTGCATCTAGGCGCTATATATCTGTATATCACCATGGTGTGTTCAACTTAAGTTGAAAAAGAAATTAACGTTCCTATGTTGGGTACCTACAGAGTCCCAACATAATTATTTGACAAAGTAAATTACTCCATCCTCCTTGTGAAGGGTCTGACTGCCACATTTATAAATGACCGACAAGGAGGCGGTCATTTATAATGCATTGGCAGAGACCACCATCATGGTGGTTCCTGTCAATGCATTTCGCTGTTTGGTGCAGGGCTGCGTCATGCTGACACAACACTGTACCAGTTTTCTATTTTTATTCTCACTAAAAAAATCGGGAATACAACATGTAATGCTCCCCTCATCATGGAAGTCACCTCCCATGGCTAGGGGAACATTATTTCCATTTTACCGTCCCTCACCGCTAGGGTTTGCCTCGTTGTGACAAACAGTAAACAAGTATTTGCAATGTGATAGGTCCCGCATTTGCTTGAGATAGAGCTATTGGCATTGTAAATGCATAACTGGACTTTTCTTGCCATATAAATTGGTCAACCTTGCTGCATAATTTTGTCCTCTCTGCCGCAAAATGCTATTGACCCTCCATATACCAAAGTGCTTCCATTTACCTTATTCCTCTATCTGCAGCAAAAAAATGAAAATATTGCCATTATTTATTTTATTGTGTTATATTATTATTTTGGGGTCCCCCTAATCTAGTGCGGACACCCAGAGATGAGCTAGACAGAAAGATCACATTGTGCGGTGAGGTATGCTTAAAAATGTTTTGTAAAAGGAATGCCCCGCAAAGCATTATGGGGCGAGTTTTCGAGTGCAGTGAATATTTTAGTGTCTTGGCTGTAATGCTCAGAACAGCCACTAGAGGACACCTTAATAAAATAGCATTTGTAAGAAACATGATCATGTAACTATATAGTCAGCCCCTAGAAGGTACAGCGACATGAAAACAGAATAGCAGATATTGTTTTAAGGTAACCGTATAAGTAGCCCCGATAGAGAGTAGTGCCTTACACATTTTGAGGCTGAGTTGTGGCCAAAAATGTTTTGAAAAAGAATGCATGCAAAGCATTATGGGGCAAGTTTCCCTCCGAGTGCAGTGAATATGTTAGTATCGGCTGTCCCACTATGCTGGGAGACCTGCATTGAGGATTTCTGTGTTTTTCACTGTTATAACTGCTCCAGTATGTATATTTGCAACTGCTAAACTTGTGGTAGTCATGTAAAGAGCTTCTTAGATCGAGTTTGCATTATCTTTAACTTCACTGCTATGTAAAGCAAGCCTCATATCGAAATTGCGCTATCTGAAACTTCACATACTCATGTATAGTGCTTCTTTGATTGAGTTTGCTCTCTATGAACCTTTTAAAAAAATATATTAAATGAACGTGAAATAAATAAAAAAGAAACAGCGGTATGCCCAATACAAGGAAGAGGAAGAAACAACATACGCCATGCAGCGCGAAGCAGAGAGGCAAAAGAAACAAATAGCGTGCAACACTAAGGTATCTCATGATTGTACAATAATCCTTATAATAGGGTCAGTCTCTAAGGCGCTAACAAAGCAGCTTCAAGGCAGGGCAAACGTAAAGCATTTCCCCTATGAAATCAAGGGAATTTGGAAAGGCAGGTCTAGGAACAACTGAAAGCGTTGGGTGTGAGATGGGCACGGTTAAAGCCCACAGAATAGATTATAACAGGCCGAAAAGAGCAGGGACCCCTTCCTGCACAAAAACAATCTTCAATGGCGATTTGCGCTTTTCTATTTGTGCTGAAGAATGCAGCATATATAGAAAGAGCAAAAACGAGGAGAAATGAAAGCATTCCTTCTCGTTTTGCCTTGCTAATGGCACCCCTGGGGTAGCGTTAGATTTTGGCGCTGCCACAGATTTATGATTTCTTGTAAATCTGGGGCAGCGTCAAAATGCAATGGGTGCTGCTGTGGAATGCCCATAACAACACCCATTGCACGCACATTCCACACAAAGTGCTGCGTGTGAAGGGGCCATATTTACAAGGTGGCGTTCAGCCATAAAAAAAGAGGCTTAGTGCCACCTTATAAATACAGCTCAGTGCACTGTGCCACTGGAGCATCACAAAACATTATGCTCCAGTGGCGCTATGGGCTTGCATATATGCCCCACTTTTTTATACTTGAATAGGATCTTTCCACACTAGTAAGTGTACATTTTTTCATGGATCTCCAGCATTTGCTTGGCCTCATTATATTTCTGTTAATGGCAATCAATATTGGACTGTCATTGTGATATTTTGTAGATATGTAGTCAACTACTAGTACAGATTGTTGACAATAGGAATGCACAAGTGATTCCATCGAAGTAGACCCAGTACCAGTACTAGGGTGAGTTAACAGAGTTCCTTTGGCTTTGTATTTGATACAGCCAGTAAATTGTGTATGGACGCAATGTCCTTTCTTAAAAATGTCTCAATTAAGCCTATGTGCTTTCACTCAGCATCTTCCTAACGAGGTTCTTGTTGTGATCCTCCGGGTGACAATATTTCAAAATAATTAAATACTGCTCTCCTGTTTTTATGGCTCACATTTGTATCAATGAACCCAATAAATTAAAGTGAAATCATGATTCACATGAAGTTCAGGAGTCTAGGTAGTGATGCTACAATGCACACACCCCACAGTTAAAGGGGATGGTCTCAATACATATATTCAGTAAGATGAACTGATAATGTGATTTGGCTTCTATGTGCTTTTTTCTCGTTTAGTACATGCTTCTACCTATTGACAATGTTTCCACTGATTTCATTTAGTATGTCTTTTGTCTTATGCACTGGAGGCATCACATTACGTATTGGCCTCCCAGGGGCCACAGGGGACACCACTCACATCTATTCTTCATGCAGTGACATGTCTACATCCCCAAGCAAAACAAGCTTCAATCACAACTGCACTGCATTAAAAGAACTGCATTGGCTCTCTCTCACTCTCAAAATCAACTTCAAGCTCTATTGTAAACACGACTGTCTTGCTTCTAAACTTAACATGTCCAGTGGCGCCTACACTACTTGGAGAATATTTTTGGCTAGCCTGGAAATCCAGGACACAGGCCAAGAGTGCAGACACCAACAAGCTATCTGTTCTTATGGACTGAGACTATGGATCTGAATCAATTTTCACTTCAGACTGTGTCCCAAAATCTATGTTTGTCACAATCATCCTTACATTCTAGATTGTGTCCCTGCCACAACCTACTTCACAGCACTACAGTGATGCACATCTTCTCCCTTCTGTATCTGCACGTACTAGTTGTCCTCAATTTACATTCTGAATATATTGCATGTCTATGCATTCACATTTGGCTAACTATAAAGCGCCTGTAGAACTAGGTTCATAATCTATACATGCCGCAATCAATAAGCAAAGATGTCTTGTTTATAGGAGTGTGTGAAAGTCTTGTAACTTGCTGTAGCACATTTACACGAAATGGAAGCAAAATTACATCTAACTACGTGAAATGCATCACACTCACATCATTACTCGAATGGTTGGTTTTGGGGAAAATTGAACTCGCGAATATAATTTTGAGTTGATTTCCAGTTGTTCGAATTCAAAACACTGTCGCTAGCGTTCGGTTTTGTAGTTTTGCACTCAAAAGATATCCGAAAAAAATGACATGAAATTTTTGTTGACTGTCCACATTAAAGGACCTGCCACCCTCGCTCAAAACATTGGCTTTCTCGTTTGTATTTGTTTCACACTCAAAAAAATACCTGAATTGTCCGCTTGGGTAAAAAAAATCTAGCTGAAGTGTTCCCGCGTTTAACAATTAAAAGAACTGTACATCTTGTTCTAAGAAAGTCTCCCTCAAATTACTCGACAAGAAGCAATGGCATAATCTCAGTGATTATGCGTACATTTTGGTACATGGAATTACCAAACATTACAGTAATTAAACCGAAGCAATTACAATTTTGCTCAAACCTAGTTTTTGTAGCATTTAATTCCTGTCTTGGCTTGTGGTTTTATCAGGCCGATTGTACCATGGGGAAAGGACAGAAGAGAATCTAAACTTCAATTGCTCAAGACCTGCTTTCTCCAACACTCGGTCAGGCTGACGTGAGACATTTAGAAATAACTTAAGTGAACCCTGAGCCTCTAAAAGTAACAGGGCACTAGAAATGTACAATGCTGCACAGTTCCCACAATACCCTCGTATACCCACATCACAACATACAGGCACCTGGACAGACAGAGCATGACATAGACACACACATACACAGAATTAAGTGCAAACGTACCTGAGAGTAACATATTTCTGTCATGTGAATAAGTTACATTGGCTTGTATTGATAGAACGTATAAATATACTGTTCTTATTTTCTGTGTATTTTAGCTCTAGGCTCCAACTGACCATTGCAGACAGGAGTCCACTAATGAACACTCCTGGAAATAAACTTTCAGAATTCAAACTCTTCTCTACAGTTTCACATAATTGAATCTTTGGAACAGCATTTGAGTCCAGGTACACCCCTAAGTCTTTCTGATGTGACTACTCTCGGATAATATCTTCCTTCATAGCTACAAAGACTTTTCCTGCTACCACTTTCCCTTGAAAATCCATGGTGGCATGAAAAAACCCAAACATTATTATCACTTGCCACCTATAGCCTCCAGGACTGATGGCCATTTTGTCTGGTTTGATCTTTTTCCTGAAGCAGAACTTAGATATATCTTGTGAGACATTAGTGATACGAGAGCATGAACCCAACCTCATCCTGATTTTACTTTTCTCACTTTTCTCAGCCTCTACCACCTCTGAAGGATTATCATTATCGTTACTCATCAGCTATGTACAACTTTTTCACATTCTAATCTCGTTGACATTTGATGTTCTGCACTGACAGAACTCCTCTGACACGTCATGTCGTCCACGTTCTTCCCAATTCCACATCAGAAACACTGCCCTATAAACTTAGGTTCTTTGTGCACTCCACCCTCCAAGATGCATCCACTCTCTGTTATAAAGCTACCAATTGAATGTACAATCTCCACCTTTACAGTCTTATTTTTATCACCTCTAAACATTTCCTGAGGTGTTCTACTCTTTTTGCTACTGTGATTACCGCACTTAAAGGCGGTTTGTTATTTAACCACAGTTCTTCTCTTATTTTTGTCACAACTGCCGCTTGGTGACACTTGCTCCCTAATCCTGTTATCTGTTTAAACCCCCGATTCGCATGTAGATACCAGCTTCCTCAGGGCAGTGAGATACTCTTCACCCATTTTATTTTCTCCTTGAATACTTTTCCCAAAATGGTGACTCTCCATTAAGGTGTGTCTCCAAAATGGGTCCTCTCCATTGAATAGTTTTCTGAAAATGGCACTTCTATTTCATGATACTCAAAACAGTATATATTCAGTTTCGTCAAACAAATGTCAGGCTTATAGAGGCTGGATGCCTCCACCTGATGCAGGTCTGCCTTGTCTTGCAGTTCCAGTAGGTCATCTGATACATTTTGGCCCATATTTAAACTTGGTTTGCGCCGATTTAGCGTCATTTGTTTAAACTCTAATTCTGCGCAAACCTAACTCCATATTTATACTTTGGCGCTAGACACGTCTAGCGCCAAAGTTATGGAGTTTACAGCATTTTCTGGAAGTGAAAACCTACCTTGCGTCAATGAGATGCAAGGTAAGCGTTCCCGACCAGAAAATGACAATATGGCCTTACCGCCATATTTATCCCTCCATGCTAAAATATAGCAGGGGTGATGGGGGCCTTAAATAATGGTGCTCAACTTGCTTAGCGCCATTATTTAAAGCCTGGGTCAGGGCAGGCATTAGGGCACCTGTGGGCCTTTTTCCATGGTCAGAGACCATGGAAAGAGCACACGGGTGCCCTTCCCTGGCCCCAGGGACACCCCCACCCACACTAGAGGGACACCACAGGATGGTGGACCCATCCCAGGTAAGACCCGGTAAGTATATATATATATTTTTTACCCACTCTGGGGCCCTGACTTGGGGCCCCCTGCATGACCCTGCCCCAATGGCCATGCCCAGGGGACATTTGTCCCCTAGGCATGGCCATTGGAGTGGTGGGCATGGCTCCTGTCTGTAATAAGACAGGAGCCATGTCCATGGGGGTTGTGCGCCAGGAAATGGCGTTACACTGCTTAGAGGCATTTGTTTGCCTTTAAACAGTGTAGTGCCATTATTCGACTCACAAGCTACGGTTTCCCCCCTCGCCTCCCCCACCCGTTTAGCATCCTTTACAAGGATGCTAACAGGGCATTAGCACTGGGTATTTATTCCATAAATATGGTGTCAGGCTGGCGTCCAGGAATGGTGTTATACTTTTACACGCAAAACTGCACTAACGCAGTTTTGCGTGCAAAAGTATAAATTTGGGCTCTTGTCTTTCTGCCTGTATAGAATAAAAGAGCAATGAACACTTCCGCTCCACACCTAAACTGGTCCCACACACTCTGGCATTGTTTATAAACACCATTTCCTCCAAAGTAAAAGTGGCTAATTTGAATGACTCAGAAATAATGGTGTCAGAGTTTGGCATAGTGGTAATCCATAGATGGTAATCCATAGATGTAAAAAAAATGAAAAGTAAATCACTAGATCAAACTCAAGAATTGCAGCATTTGTTAGTTGGTCAGGACCTTCAACTGTGTTGCTGGGCTGGAGAGAGCCTACAACGCATGTGTGTTTGGCCGGCCCGAGACCCCCGGCCAAACATACATGCACAGTGAGGTGAGTGCACAGTGCACTCCCCTCACTGCTTCATACCCCCATGGCCCGCCCCTTCCACCATGAAGAGATAATAAACCTAGTTTATTATCCCTTTGTGGTGAAAGGTTTGCAGCGTCTGCTGCTGGTGGGGGGGGGACAAAGCTCCTCTGCCCTAAGGGAGGAGCCGCCCTTGGATGGCATATTTTGGCAACATCGGGGTCTTGGAAAGTTGTGCATCTTGGTGACACACCATAGAGCCTCTTTGCAAAGACTTGCACAACACTTGGCATTCTAGCTTAATCTTTGGTATATCTCTACTATAGTCACATAGAGCACAGGCTTTCCACCTGCCTCAGGGGCACAGTAAGCAAAAGATAGACATGCTGATGAAGGTGATCACACTTGGTAGTAGCACACACAGGGTCGGAGAGGTATTCAAAATTGAAGTTAATGTGATATGTGAAAGTGCACTTGAAGAGCTAGAGAATCTCAGGCAGACCAACTCTCCTGGAACTCAGAATCTCCTCATCTCATCAGAATGTCCTGGCTTTGACATCTGTCTTTCCCCCTACCACACCAGTTGCTGTGTCTGCTTTTAAATCCCCTCCACATTTACTACTTTCAGTTCTACCTCTAAACACAGAGTTTTAATTTTTCATCAATTTCCTTTGGCATTGGCTGTTGGCCTGCAGTGATTGAAAAGTTTTAAGTGAATCAAGAAGGACTTTAAAGAGCTTATTACCAAATTTCTGTAGTTCTTCTCTGACATTGGTAGGCTAAATCACAATGTGAAAAATCATAGGAAAGAGAGACGAAGACATAGGCCCGGATTTACAAAGGATTTGTGTCAGTGCAAAACCATGCAAATCAATGTAAATTGATATAAAATCTCACAGGGGTACTTGCTGTCCAATGCAAAGTGTGCCTTCCACTACCGAGGGGCCCTTATCTTAGCATTAGAATTCCTCTCCACTGCTTTGTGTTGCTTTGAATCAAGAGGACATTACTGCGGCGGATCAGCAGAAGTACCCATATTTTTAATGCAAAGCATAATCTATTAAAATAACAAGACCGGGCTTTGCGTAAAAAAAGAATGCTTCCTTGAAGAAGGCTTTAACAAAGGGAATGTGTTTATTTCCAAAAACAAAAACCCATACATTGTATGTATGCTACAGTAAACAGCATTCATCCAACGTGTGGGTTCCTTCTGGGATTGTCTACGCATATGAGTTCTCACTGAAATAGTATGCTTCCAGATTGTGCTAGACAGCTCACACTGACATCTGCAATGTGGTGGGGGCGGTGTGTTGTGCAAGGCAGCCTGTCTTTGCACCAGTGGAGGGGATGGCAGCAGGAGGAAGTAAATCTAAGAAGATATGGCTCTGCACATGTTCCTTCCTTGTTTTGCTGCACTGCTACATTGTGTGAAACATTAGTGAAACAGACCCACAGCATTCACGATCTAACCCTGCCCAAAGAAGGGGAGAGGTGCACAGGCAGGCACATGGTGCCTGTGACTAAAATGTTGGTTTTCTGTTCTGATTGGGACAGAGCAGAGGGACATGAGGAAAAGAACCAGAGCTCCTACAGGGCTGAAAGAAGCCCACTGTAAACGACTCTTACATAGGAACACTATGAGTTCTGAGGCAAGATTATACCGAGGCTCGTACTTTGTACTCATTGATTCATGAATATATTAGTACATTGGCCCCTGCTTTGAAAGTTCCAGGACTAATGAAGACAGGCAAGAAGCTGAGCCTCACCTTCCAAAGTCTGACCCACACTCCACGGTTCACTTGCCATTGATCAGATTGGACAAGGCATAGCTCTTGCTGTGAAAAGGACTCACAGTGCCTAGGCTGCGCAAGAGGAATAAAGGTGGACATCAGAACTGGACATCCACGAAAAATGGAACCCTGTAGAAACTAAGCTCCCATTTCATTACACAGGACATAAGGATTTAGTAAGCATGAGTTAAACATGTTGTTTTCTGTTTTTGACCATCAAGACACAGAGGCACGTTTGGAGGGATTTATGGTTAGGTCTTGGATGAAGATATGGGAGGAGTCTTCAAACAGGGCTGCAGCCGTATCCTCTGTGGGCTGCTGGTTGCATCCAAGCATGCCTCTGTTCCACTCTATTAGAGTTGAGATTAAAGCTAATTTATTGCAGAAGCGGTTGGGTTTAGGGTCCAATAGGATTGATTGGTAACTCGAAAATCCTTTGATTTGTGAGGTAAGTGCAAAATACTCCGGAGGAATATTTTTGTCTGTGGAGAATCCACTAAAATAATTATCTCAATGATAGAAACGGTAAAGATTGGCAAAGAGTCACGTTAATAAAATGGCACAGAGACTCTGAAGGAGCATGTTTATTCCATACGTCAGGTCCCGTAATCTGCCAACATCGTCCCAAGCAACTGATACCCTGAGCATTCCACTGCTCCCTCTTATCCTTGCCATACATTCCACCAATGCTCCCACTATCTTAAATTTGGGTTTGATCTCTAATCACCAATAAGATGCCCAAGGTACTCAACCTCATGTTTTCTAAAATTGCATTAATTTATTTTTAAAGTGAGACCTCTGTTTGACAATGTAGGTAAGACATTTTCCAAATTGCTGTCATGCTTTTCCGCATGTTGCCAAAAAACTAAAATGTGATCCTGAAAGGCTATTGCTCTGGTTATGCTTTCCAGTATTTGCTTCATTACATTTTCAGAAAACTTGCAGCACTTGTAAGTTCAAAGGCATGTGGCAATACCTAAACAAACCTTTAGGTGTGATGAATTATGTTAAATTCTTTGATTCATCCTCAAGCCTTACTGATGATAACTGCTTGCTAGGTTCAATGCAGAATGTACCTTCGCCCGTACTAAAGTTGTGACCATCTCATGCAGGGTGGGAAGAGGATGGAAGACAACCCATATAGCACTGTTGAGTTTGTGTAAATTAACACAAAACAATAATTTCACTCAACTTTATGCGGTGCTTAAATCCACTATAGTTCCACAGCTTATCTTGGAAAACAGCACCACACTTGCTTTTTAAACTTGCCACAAACTCATCCAATTGTGGAGAATTTGTATAATGGCTGGAATTTTCTGTATTGTCAATTATGTATACTGAAGAGTTCGACCAGGGATCCATCCTAATCCCCATTTCTTCTTGGTGAGGCCAACCTAACAGTGATTACCATTTCTTGCCACATACACTTTCAAATAAGTACAACATCCTGAAAATTCGAGGTCTGCCCAACAATCCCCAAACAAACCAATTTTATGTCCTGTATACCCACCGAGTGACACATCGGGTGGCAATAAGAATTTATTGGGTCATCTCTCCTTGACAATATTTTGTCCAATAATAGCGTCCCACACACATGAGTCTACTAGAACCGTGGCCCATTGCCCATCTATAGTGATATGGCATGACAGAAAATCCCTCTTCACTTTTCCCACACTCACACTTAAAATGGTGTTTACATTCTAATCGATGTTGTCACAGACAGGTACACTGTCATCACTGTGATGTATGAGATGTACCGCTCTTCTAGTGTTTGACCTACGTAGTCAAATGAAATGCCCCTTCTTTTTGCACTTAGAACATGCCTTATCTGTGGCTGGGCAGTATTTTGAATTGCCTAAATGAGATCCACTACCACATCTGTAAAACAATACTGGTCCTTTCTTGGAATCAACCTTGTGCAACGTAGGTTTTTTTAACTTGTTCCCTCCATTTTTCATTACAATATGATCGCCATTATCTAGTCTGCATCTAATCTTCTGAACACATTTCTCAGAATGTTCAATAGCTTTTGCAATATCAATGGCAGCAGTAAGAGACGTATCAATGCCTGTCCATAACCTTTCTTGAATTTTCTTATTACTGGTTCCTATTAAAATTTGATTGCGAAGTACTTGTTCATAGTTTATGTGTCCAACATTGCAAGTTGAAGCTAGAGATCTTAATACAGATGCACATTCCTCTATGGTCTAACTACTCCTTGTCTTCTAGAGTAAAAATTAAATAGTCCTATGACAACATTATTTTCTTTTTTCATGCCACACACATCTGTTTGGATGCGCATTGATATACATCAAGATTGCCAGGATTATTTAAAACAGTATTCGTTCAAACCAAAAACACCTAAGCAATGGTTAAGAAAGGCTAATTTATTTTCTGGTCCACAATCGCCTCCTTCTAGTATCTAAATGTACTCTAAAAACAGTCCCTCCCATATGTCTTAGCCCTTAGAAGGTTCACCAGGCATGGAGAGAAATGTAGGAGGTGGTACAATCCTTGACATTATCAATAAGAACAACTAATAACACACATTGCGTTCAGTCAATAATAAACTGCTGCTCTTGTCAATGTGTGATATTATTGCTAAAGAGTAACACATTTCCACAGAAAACCTTGAGTTACTAGTAAATTATAATTAGGTAAAAATCTATATGTATAGGGTAAAACAAAAAAAAGTTGTCACAATTGTCAATCATTAGATGTGGGTGTGCACATCACCATGCTTTCGGTTGCGCTATTGATGAGTCCTTGTAGAAGTCCATACAATCTGTAACAAGTATGAACTGTAAAAGTACCCAAAGAGAATTCTGACGTCCGTCTAATCGAAATATGACTTCCTGGGATGTAGCTTCCACTGAAATAACATGCGGAAAACACGTTATGCGTCACAACATGACCTCTCAGAGTACAAAAGGAGCAACACACTCATCAGCGATTCGGCCAATAAATTGGCTAAGTAACGTGATTCAATCAATAACAGTGCCACTGCGCCCAGCAGCCGTTCGGTTAATGCAATAAACAGAATAACGTGGAATAAACCAATCACCGTGCTGTCACATCCTCGATTCAGACCATGAAGGTGACGGTCTATTAAGATGGTCCCGGCACTCAGCCCCTCATGGTGTGTCTGCGGTCCACATATGCATATGCCAGCAGTACCAATTCCTTCTCCCATCATGCAACACTGGACACCAGTATCTGCTGGTACGTGCAACTTTGCCCTCGTCGCCAGTGTAAAGTATGGCAAAGGAGGCACATTGATATAATGCACGGAGGTTGTAGGAGCAGGTAAGAATCTTTGGGGCTCATTTACAAGTCCCCTACAAAGCTGTAGCATAATTTTTTCTGACGCTACGGCAGCGCAGAACAGTTGCCCACCCCAGCCATATTTACAAACTGGCACAATGGTACCATTGCGCCAGTTTATAAACAGTTGCGACACATTATATCTGTGCCAGGTAGAATGTATGCAAAGGAGGTGTTCCCCCACAGGGAGGCCCTTAGGAATGGTGCAGTGAAATTGAGATTTTCCTAGCCTTGGTGTCTGAAAGGCTAGATTTTATTAAAGACACGGAGGCGAGTATTATGCAGTCTTTTCTTGCTTTAATTACAACAGCAGCCAAGCAAGAACTACAGTTCCCAGAAACAAAGAACCACAAAATGACATCATAGTGTAGTAACCAATGGGATATCACAATGCACTACTAATATCTTAACTGCGAGCAACAAGTCCTCTTTTCTTGATGCGAACTACAGAGGAGAAGTAACCAAAACAATTACATAGAACATAAAAACCAAAGTCATAAAGTCCATGCAGCAATCTTGAAGATGACGGAGACCGAAGGCCGACTGGGAGGAATAGTCGATGCCGATCAAGTCCAAGCTCTGTAAGAGACGTTGGTGTGCATCAAGTTGAGCCAACACTGGAAGAGGGAGTTGGCACTGGAAGAGAGAAACAGGGCGGGTTAAATCGTGGTGGGATAATACTCGCCTCCGTGTCTTTAATAAAATCTAGCCTTTCAGACACCAAGGCTAGGAAAATCTCAATTTTATTACAAGACCGGAGGCTCATATTATGCATGTTCAAAGCATTGCAATCACAGAATCTGAGACATGAGAAATCGGCTTACAATAAAAAGTTCTAAACGTATTTTCATTCGACCAGTCTGCAGACTTGAGAATATCCTGTAAAGAGGAACCTGCCCAAAAGGCGCGAGAGGCCATAGCCCCTCTGGCCGAATGGGCACCAAAGGCACTAATATCGATGCCAGCAAGGGACATAACCCATTTAACCCAACGAGCCAGGGTAGGGGAAGACACAGGAAGGTGAGGTTTCTGAAAGGAAATAAGTAGTTGGGATGAAGAGGACGATCTCAAATCTGCAGTACGGGTTACATACGTTTTTAAACAATTTCCAACACATATCTTGGGTTGAGAAGGAAAAAATGGATAATTAATACTAGACAAATTGGTTTTCGTACGCCTTTTGATCTGAAACGAAACACCTAGGGGAGAAAAGAAAAAAGAAGTAACCTCTAATGCTCTAACGTCTGAGATCCGCTTGATAGAGACCAAACATAAAAGCATGGTTAACTTGGCCGAAAGCTGTTTGAGAGATAACAACTCATTATCAGGCCACGAGGTAAGAAAACGCAACACCAGAGTAACATCCCACATAACATTATATTTAGGAGACGGTGTATTAACATATCTTACTCCCTTTAACAATTGGCAGACAAGGGGATGCTCTCCAACTGGCCTACCATCAACTCTTTGATGCTCCGCAGAAATGGCAGATCTATACAAATTAATAGTGCGATAAGCCTTACCTTGAGAAGCCAGGGAAGCCAAAAAATTTATAATTAGTACTACACTCGCTGAAAAGGGATCTGAATCCCTGTCCAGACACCAGCTGTGCCAAAGGGACCAAGCTGACTTGTAGGCCCTGGAAGTTCCAGGGGCTCTGGCCTGCTGGATAAATTTAACAGCGTCCTCCGAAATTCCTGAGGCTCTCCAGGACGACCCGAAACCTTCCAAGCTATGAGGAACAGGGACCCGTCGAGGATCAATTGATGTTGTTGGCCCTGGGGTTTCAAGAGGAGATCGGGGAATTGAGGCAGCCAAATAGGCGGAACGATCGCCAACTCTAATAGAGTCGGATACCACGGTTGGGTTTGCCAGAAAGGAGTTACAATCACCAGAATAGACCGTTGCCTGCACACTTGAGCGAGGACCCTGGGAATGAGAAGGAAAGGGGGGAATGCATATAGAAGGGAAGACGGCCAAATCTGAAGAAAGGCATCTGTAGCCAGGGCTTGCGGATCTGGCCTCCAACTGAAATAGGAAGGAAGGTGAGAATTGAGGCGAGAAGCAAACAGATCTATGGACATTTCTCCAAAGATAGAAGAAAGGTGACTGAACACTGAAGGGTGCAATTGCCAATCGCTGGAATCGTGAAGGTGTCTGGAATACCAGTCCGCTACTGTATTGAATTTGCCTGGCAAGAACACCGCCTTGACTGAAATCCGACGAGGCAGACAATATTCCCAAAGATGTTTTGCTAGAGAGGAGAGTACCTTGGACCTGGTACCTCCTAGGTGATTGATGTATCTGACCGCGGACAAATTGTCCATCCTGAGAAGGATGGTGCAACTTACCCTGTTTTTTGCAAAAGTGCGGATGGCAAAGGAACCTGCAAGCATCTCTAAACTGTTGATGTGCAAGAAGGACTCCTTCAGAGACCATGCGCCCCCAGTCGAGAACTGACCACATCTCGCGCCCCAACCCGTCCGACTTGCATAGGATTCTAATACAAGGTCTGGGGCGGCAGAGAAGATAGTTCTGCCGTTCCAGGCATCTAGATGCGTTAGCCACCACTGAAGCTCTTCTTTGGATTCGGCATCTAAGACCAAGGGATCCGAATAAGCGAGACCTTTGTGAAGATGACGTATCTTGAGCCGTTGTAGGGCTCGATAATGTAAAGGACCTGGGAAGATTGCCTGAATGGAAGAAGCTAACAGACCTACTAGGCGTGCCAGATTTCTGAGAGAGATATGCGGAAGGGAAAGGGAGTGACGAATCTCCTTCTTGATCAATGATACCTTGTGTTGCGGGAGCTGCAACACCGACAGAGTAGTATCTATTTGAAAACCGAGAAACTCCAGTGTTTGAGTCGGAACTAAAACCGACTTTTGCACATTGATGAGAAAACCTAGACCGCGAAGCAAGTTTAGACACAGTTGAAGATGATCTAGAAGTAGATTCTTGTCCTGTGCCATCAAAAGGAAGTCGTCCAAATAAAGAATTAAACGCACCCTGTGAGACCGGAGAAAGGCTGCGACGGGTTTGAGAATCTTGGTGAAACACCATGGAGCGGAAGAAAGGCCGAAGGGAAGAACTCGAAAGTGGTAGAAAGAGTCCTGCCATTGGAATTGAAGAAACTTCCTGTGCGAATGATGGATAGGGACTGTGAGATAGGCGTCCTGCAGATCCAGTCTGACTAGCCAATCTCGATGAAGCAGAATATCCCTGAGATGGAGAATAGTCTCCATCTTGAAGTGACGATAGATTATGAAGTTGTTGAAAGCCCTGAGATTCAACACTAGTCGAAATTTGTGATTTTTCTTCTGAACTAGAAAGATGGTGCTGAGGAAGCCCGAAGAGTCGAATTGAACAGGCTCTATTGCGCACTTGGCCAGGAGAGATTGGATTTCGACGCGCAGAAGCTCGTTTTGCTCTTGGGAAAAAACTAGGGGTATAGGGACGCGACCTTGAACTGGCATCTGATAGAATTCCAACAGGTACCCTTGAACAGATTGAATCACCCACGGATCTGAGGTGAGAGAACGCCATGAGTCGAGACACAAAGCTAATCTGCCTCCTACAGGAGGAAGGCCAGAAGCGGAAATACTTACCGGAGGTTTGGTCTCCCCTGTTGGAGTAACCTCTGGAACGGTAGCCTCTTGAGCGACGGGGATAGAACTTCGGTTTGTATCCTGAATAGGATTCAAGCTGTGATTGCTGGTTGAAAGAGTCTCTGTTGGAATATTGATTCCTGATGGAACGGCCGGCAAAGCGACTCCTGCCTTTGCCGGCCCTGGCAAAAACCCGAGACGAAAATTTTTTCTTCATCGAGAGCTGGGCCTTATCCAGTGAGGCAAAGGTGGACACATATTTGCCCAAATCTTTAATAAAAGAGTCTCCAAATAACAGGCCTTTGGCCACAGGACCCTCATCTTTAGAGGCCAGAGAAGTTAATTTGGGATCGATCTTTAAAAGTAGACTCTTCCTCCTTTCAATAGAAAGCTGAGTGTTAGCGTTCCCCAGCATTCAAATAGCGCGTTGCGCCCAGTTTGAAAGGACCTCCGGATCAATGGGGTTATTATCCATTTTTGCTTCTTCTGCCAAATCAAAAATTCTGGTGAGAGGGCCCACCAAATCAAGAAGCTTGTCCTGGCAACCTGACCAGGCTCTATCCACGCCCTTTTTGGGATCCTTGCCGAATTTTGAGAAAAACATCAGCATGTTAGGATCAATTACCGGAGTTGCTGTAATATTATCCGGAAGAGAGGGACGAGGACATTCTGACTTAAGTTTATTACGAGCGGCTTTATCCAGAGGATGACGCAAAAAGAAGGAAACATAATCCGCCACATGTTCTGATGGATACCACTCCTTTGAATTTGGATAGACCATGAAGGAGGGATCAAATAAGGGCTCACCAGCCTGGTCTACCAAATCATGAGACACTGGGTGAACATCACCACCGTCAGAAGGAGAAATTCTACGCCTTTTCTCCAGAGGCCCATAAGTAAATGGATCTCCTGATCCGTCCATATCGCCATCATGGCTGGAAACATTATCATCGTCATCCGTGTCTCGTAACTGTGAAACATACAAAGGGGAAGGAGGAGGACCCGATTTATAGACCTCTCGGGTGGAAGGACCAGAGGAAACGCCTTTAGACGACATTGGGAGAGTGGCTGCACGTTTCCTGCTCTTATTAAGAGGCAACTTGGAAGAAGACATCATCTTTGAAACCGAGGCTTCAAAATTTTTGGTAACCTCAGACATGGAAACAGAAACTGCTTGTTGAACAGAGTCCCTTATGAAGGACTTCAAGCTCTCCTGAAACACTTGGGAATCCTCCTCCCCAGCCATAATGTAAAAACACTAGTCAAAAAAATGAAAACAAGCAAATAGCTAAAGCACTGGGCACACAAGGGTTAACTTCTGAAGAAAAACAAGGGAGGAGTGGCTGAAGGGGCGGTACAAGCAAAAGGAGGCGTTTCAGTAGAAACGAAGCAGGCTGAACTGAAGTGGGCAGGGCTTCGACGATGAAGAAAAACGGGAGGAAACCGAGCCAATTGTGCTCAAATGCAGCCCCAAAACCATTTGACAACACCGAGCGACTACCGGCGAGGTATGGCGGCAGGAGAATGTGAAGAATCTGTGGAAATGCGAAACGCGCGAGCGCGCGTCCTCAACGGCCGAAGACGGCCGTTGAGAGACGCGCTGTGAAAGAAGGAAAAAGACGCGCGTGCACTCAGAATAACAGCGTATGAAGTCAACAAGCTTACAACCCTACCGGAGCGGTTAAAAAAAGCTAATAACTTATCGAATAAATAATGCAGGTACTTATCTTGACTGCCAGCAGCAAGAAAAGAGGACTTGTTGCTCGCAGTTAAGATATTAGTAGTGCATTGTGATATCCCATTGGTTACTACACTATGATGTCATTTTGTGGTTCTTTGTTTCTGGGAACTGTAGTTCGTGCTTGGCTGCTGTTGTAATTAAAGCAAGAAAAGACTGCATAATATGAGCCTCCGGTCTTGTAATAAAATCAGATTTCACTGCGTCATTCTAGCATAATTTTTTAACGCCTGCAAAGGGCAGGCGTTAAAATGATGCTGTGCTTTGTTCTATGGGTCTCCCGGCGCCTTGCCGGACTAGTGTCAGAATTCTGCTGCAGCTGTGCTAACGAGTGCCATGGTGCACTGCATTGTAAATTCAGCGCTACTGATAGAGCGTTCGACCTAATAAATTACCTGTATTTGGACGCTCTTGGGTCGATGAATCTTTTGACCAAGTGGGACTCTCTTCACCCGAGATCAATCAATTTAATCAAATCAATAATCAATAACGAACATAAGCAATGCCCTGATCAACATAACACTTAACAATTAATCCAGAAAACATTTCGGCGAACCATGACCTTTCGGCCATGAATAACCACACCAGTTTATTCAAAGTTAATGAATTTATTTCCCTATATTAACAAAGCTAGCACAATATAGATGTGTCTCAACACCAAATGATATATGTAAATGAACATTAATAGCTGTCCATAACGACGGAAAAGATGCAATCTATGCAGCATTTGAATAACAATGCATTCGATAATAGCAACACAAATTACTAAAACTATAATCTGTAATGAGCTAATTGCATACATTAGTCAGCATAACAAGGTCTCAAATTGCATAGTGCAACAAAAGGAATCCTCATCTAACCTCAAATTAGCATCGGCATGTGGGACTTCATGCAAAAACTATTTAGTAACATTAATTTGGAAAACTCCTAACTAGGGCTCTTATCAAAATCAGCAGTTGGTTACCTAAAAAGAAACACAATGCAATTGTACATTTTTCCTTTCATATTTACCAAATTCAATCAGCATTCAAGGAAGTCTTCGTCTCACAGGTACCGTTTCTCGATCAGCATGGGACGGGGCAAAGGGGTAGGGTGGACGGGGCAATTGCCTCACAGCGGCAAGATAAAGGACGACTACTTCATGCAAAGGGGCAGATCAAAGTTAAAGTCTCTAAGGCGAGAATTATTTAAAGTCTCTTTCTCTCGATTAGAGAAAGCATCAAAGTCTCATTCAAAATGGCGTCGAACTTCAATTGGCATCGTAGAAGATTGCTAAATGACGAAGTCAGCAAGATGGGCCATAATGGCTGCAATGTCCTGCAAATGGCTAATGTCCAATGTCTAATGTCTAATGGCTGATAGGTAATGGACTAAAATGGCTAAAATGGCGAGTAATGGCAAATGGCTGCTTTCTTCTTGTGCACCAGGTTTTTATAAACAACAGTTCAAATCCAGTAGGGTCTTCCATTGGAGGGTTCATAGGTTGGCTTCAAATTGTCCAATCAAAAACAACAGTTCTCAAGCTTCTACCTAGGCATACATTATCCTTGGAGATGGGTACGTAAGTTGCAACATATTTTACCAATTAACTCACTTTCAGAGCTTCCATTGTCCGCACCTGCAGATTGACCTTGGAGCAAAGAAGAAGATGCCAGGCTGGCACGAAACCTTAAAGATAAGCATGTGAACCGATCTCTCTGGAAAAGTACAGCTTCAAGCAGAAATACGCATTTATTAGCACATTAGAAAAACACGAGCATCTAAATCGTGAGACAAGGCAACTAGGCCGAAGCCGCCACTAAAGTTATGCTAAGTTAAAACATTTCAAACAAGCAAATCATAGCACACGTTTACGGTTATGTCGGATTAGTACAATTCTAATACATCACGTTATATAAAGCACGCTTATAAATGTTGGCGAACTACTCTGAGGGCACATTTGTCCCCGTACAATCTTTATTAGTTCGGTTAAAATCACACTTGATTATTGCGGCACTACGTTTATGCGCTAATAAATGTAAAACCTTCATTTCAGCGTCATCAATCCCTCCTCTGATGACTACTTGTCATCACACAAAACTATTCCCACAAATTTTATTCCATTAAAATTCTGTCAATTCTCTTTGCCTTTTAGTTCCCCTTGTTCTTGCCTTGTATTCTTCTGCCATTCTTTTCATCATTTTCTCTTCCTTCCTTCTCTTAATTCTTGCCATGATCATTAGTATTCCCCTCTTTATTCCCCAAATCCCAAAGATGCAAATTAGTACTATTAGTATTCCCTGTATTATTTTTAGTAATATTCCATTCCAAATGCCACCAAGCCAATTTCCCACTGAAGCAACTCCCTTTCCAACCTTCTCCCAAACTCCTGGTTCTTTCAATTCCTTCAAGTCTGCACTCTCTTTTGTTAGATTAGCAAGCATTGCTTTAATCTTTACACTGTTGTCCGGTATATACGTGCAACAGTGACACGCACCAAGCATTTTGCAAACGCCGCCATCCTTTGCTAAAAGAATGTCTAGGGCAAGCTTGTTTTGAAGAGTCATAGCTCTTTCTGCTGCAAGTTCAGCATCCATCAGGATTATAGCACCTGAAAACTTTGTCAACATGTTATCCACTATAGTAGACAACTTTCTTATTTTGATGGAATTCAACACAACTCCCAATGAAGGAATCATGGCTCCAAATATATCTCCTACCACAGCAGCTGCGGTCTCTCTTTTCTGGATACGATGAGATCCAGACGCCTTTGGAATCACCGATAGGTCATCCAGCTGATAAACCTTTGGGAACACTATACCCAAATAACATCTCCCCCACCATCCCTTTGGAAGACGATAATAGGCATTATGCCCACAAATGTAATATACACCAGGTATGACAGGGTCAAGTCCGTTCAGCATGAATGTCCATTTGGCCTTAAAGATAAACGTATGTTTACATTCACTCGCTCCTACGAAAATGTGATCATAATAACATTCACCACGATATATACAAAATTTCCCTACATGCCAAGCATCTAAAGCTATTTTTCCTTGTGTTTTTATTGCGGCAAAAGCATAATTATCTACTGAAGTCCTCTTACTTAGCTCCTTTTCTAATTTCGCATTCATTTGTGCCCTTCTATCATCTGTGCGATCTAAAAAGCTTATCTCTACTGCAGTGAGTGAGCATGTAAGGTTTTCCCTATGAGCGTGAGCTGTTTCAAAAGGTTGCATTGGCTCGAAAAATTCCCTCATTATTTTAGCATCCCAATCTTTAGCAATCTGGCTTAGCTGCGTAATTATAGGAACATATGCAAAGGTAACATCATAATTTGAATAAAAATACTGTATGTTAGTTTGACCATAAAATCTAGAAGTTACTAAACTACATGTAATCCCATATGTAAGAGGCATGTGGTGATAAGTCACCCCTTCTGTTACCGATGTCGGTATCTGTGTACACACATAACAATCTTTCGCATCCATAGTCTCAACATATTCTGTTAGTAGGCGATAGAAAACATTATACGAAAGTTCCTTCTTATCATGCAAGTGTCTCTCATCTAATTCTAGTCTTTTCAATGCGGTTAGTTCAGTGACAGTAACAGGAGCAAAAGTAGAAGCATCAATTTTCTCATTCTTACCCTTACCACGCGTTGCAAGCACTATTGCCATTATTATTAGTACACATGCAGTTATCAAGCCTATACACGCATATTTACAATATTTCACTCTACTGTTTTGTGTAGTCATGATCTGTATAGAATCAGAGAGCTAGAAGCACCTATAAAGAAACGATTTAGCACTTTAGTTACAAAGCTGAACGAGCGCAATGTTCACACAGTTTTCTTCAGGAGCCCAGTCACTTATCGGTTAGCAGCATTTGTCTCAATTCGGCAATAACTCAGTCTTTTATCAGTTAGCAACGTTGTCTCAAATCGGGTTTAAGAGTCGATCAGGTTATCAAAGTCTTATCAAGTTAGCAAATGTCTCATCCGGTTTAGCAATGTCTCAGCTAGTTGTATCACGTTAGATTATAGCAAGCAATGTCATTTATCAATCAACAGTGTCCATAAAACTTTTCTTTTCTATTGGTATCTCTTCTTCTTCGTTCTCGAGGCTTAGAGATACAAATTCGTCAGTCCAATCGTCATTGACTACATATGCCCATTCTGGACTGGAATATCTCCTATTTGGTATCCTTTTCCTTTTCAATTTTGCATCTCTCTTTGATTCTGCCTCGCTGGTACTTTCCTCTTTGGCCACGTCTTTTCCTTCACTTGATGTCGGTACCACGACAGACACTTCCTTTCTTTTCTCTTTCACTCTTGGCCCTTCACTGTCGTTCAACTTTTCTCTAGTCCTTAGTTTTACTGGTGATATACTTGATCTTCTCTTTGCACTGTGTCCACTTGATGGACCTGCGATCTCTTCTGAAGAAGTTCGAATAGTTTCGTTCAGTTCTGCCTTGTCCCCTTTTTCTGGGGAATCAATCAGGTTTTCCTTTTCTTTTTCTGTACCGTCTGCTTCTGGGAAAGCCCTCGTCTGATCAGGCTCTCCTGCTTCTTCACCTCTTTCGAGCCCTTCGTCACCGTTACTTTCGTCAGGCTCTTGATCACTTTCAGCTGCTTCAGGCTCTTCGTCACCTTCAGCTGCTTCAGGCTCTTTGTTACCCTCAGCTGCTTCAGGCTCTTTGTCACCTTCAGCTGCTTCGTCGCTGTCTGAGGTTTCTCCTTGGTCTTCCCCAAGTGAATTGGTTGTTTCGTCCTCAGAAAATATTTCTCTCTCTCCTGTTCCTGCCTGTTCGCTTTTAGTTCTGTTTTGCTCTGTCTCAGCGCTCGGCACTTTGTTATCAGGAACTGGCAGTTTCAGCGCTTCAACTTCCTCATCTGTTGGACACAACACTTTCTTTGTATGACTGGCGTGAATCCAGTTGGGAACTCCCGCACACTTCACAGCGGTAGTGGTCGTCAGGATCACTTGGAAAGGGCCTTTCCAACGGGGTTCCAGACACGACTTCCTCACGTGCTTCTTTATCACGACCCAGTCACCTGCTTTCAGTGTGTGTCCTGGACCTTGGATCGGTGGCAAGGTGGTTGCTTCCACCTGGTGAGAGAAAGAGCGAACCACGTCAGCCAGACCTTTGCAGTAGTCTAACACCATATCATCTGTAATATTCAAAAACGCGTTTGCAGGAACTGCAGGAAGTCTCATGGCCCTGCCCATGAGAATTTCGTGCAGGGACAATCCAGTCTTTCTGTCAGGGGTGTTTCTCATTGACATTAACACCAAAGGCAATGCGTCAGGCCATTTCAAATTTGTCGATGCACATATTTTCGCCATTCTTGATTTCAGTGTACCATTCATTTGTTCCACCAGTCCTGAGGCTTCAGGGCGATAGCTACAATGCAGTTTTTGCTCAATGTTCAGCGCTGCGCAAAGTAACTTTATCACCTCGTTATTGAAGTGACTTCCTCTATCTGATTCTAAAGAGATCGGGAATCCGAAACGTGGTATCAACTCCCTCAACAATAGTTTTGCAACTGTAAGGCTGTCATTTCTACGTGTGGGGTATGCTTCAATCCAGTGACTAAAAATGCACACAATCACCAACACATACTTCAGACCTCCATGCACAGGCATCTCAATAAAGTCCATCTGCATTCTGCTGAACGGGCCACCCGCCCTACCAATGTGGCTCACGTTCACAACCGTTCCCTTCCCTGGGTTCATCTGCTGGCAAATGACACATCGATGGCAAACTGCTTCTGCAACTTGACGGAATCTGGGGTTAAACCAATCAGTTTTAAACAATCTTATCATGGCATCTCTCCCTAGGTGAGCCTGCCCATGATAGAACCGCGCTAGCTGCGATAAGAGACTATTTGGTAAAACAAATTTTCCCTCATTTGAAACCCATAACTCATCTGGTCTCTTTGTACATCGTGACTTAATCCAGGAATCTCTTTCATCTTCCCTGACGCTATTCTGTAATGCTTTTAGTTCATCCATTGTATCCACGACCTTCAAGGCAAATGCTTCAGCTGGTTCGAGCTCTGGTTCACTTATCAAATTCCCTTCATCCCTGAGCAATATACAGTTCAAGGCACAAAATCTTGCGACTTGATCCGCATATGCATTTCCCAGAGAAACATAGTCCTGTCCTTTTGTATGAGCACTACACTTTACCACTGCAACTTCAGCTGGCATTTGAATGGCGTGTAACAATTCCCTTATTCTCTCCCCGTTTTTCACTGGGGACCCTGAAGAGGTCAGGAAACCTCTCTGTGACCATAGTTGCCCAAAGTCGTGCACAATTCCAAACCCGTACTGACTATCAGTGTAAATGGTAACCTTCATCAATGTAGACAGTTGGCATGCTCTTGTAAGGGCTACAAGTTCTGCTACTTGTGCGGAGTAGACTCCTTGAAGCCAGGATGCTTCCAAGACACCTGTTACAGTACATACAGCATATCCTGCTTTCAAAATTCCAATCCCATGTCTTAGACATGAACCATCGACAAAAACAATTTGGTCATTTTCATCAAGCTTAGTATCCTTAATGTCAGGTCGAGTTTTTGTGCAAAATTCAGTCACCTGAAGGCAGTCATGCTCGACGTCTTCAGCGTTCTCAATTTCAGCATTTTCACCAGGAAGCAAGGTTGCTGGATTCAACGCAGTGCACCTTTTCAGCTGCACATTCGGTGAGCCCAGAATTATTGTCTCATACCTTGTGAGTCTTGCTCCAGTCATGTGTTGCGTTCGGGAGCGGGTCAAAAGTATCTCAACTGAGTGAGGGACCATAACTGTTAATGGGTGTCCCATCACTATTCCTTCACTCTGAGTGAGGCTGATACCAACTGCTGCTACGGCGCGCAAACACCCTGGAAGTGCTGCTGCGACCGGATCCAAAGTAGCTGAAAAATACGCTACGGGTCTGTTTATGCCACCATGGGCTTGGGTCAAGACAGACAAAGAACATGCATCACGTTCATGGCAAAACAATGTGAAAGGCTTTGTGTAATCAGGCATACCTAAAGCTGGAGCCCTGCACATGCATTCTTTCAATTCAATAAAAGCATCCATCTCATCTCCTTTCAGCTCAATTTCATCCAAGGCATCCTTCTGGGTCAGTTTCAGTAAAGGCTTTGCTAGAGTTGAAAAGTTGGGAATCCACTGGCGACAGTAGCTCACCATCCCCAAAAACTTCCTCACCTCCCTCCTCGTCTTTGGTGGACTCATTTGGAGTACACTTGTTATTCTCTCCTTCATTATTCTCCTTGACCCTTTCTCTATTTGATGACCCAAGTATTTTACTTTCTTCTGACAGAACTGCAACTTTGAAGGAGACACCTTGTGTCCATTCCTTCCCAAATGGTTCAGTAGAGCAATGGTGTCGGCTGTGCAGCCACTTTCTGTCTTAGATGCAATCAGTAAGTCATCGATGTACTGTACTAGGGTTGACTCGAATGGCAATTCTAACTTTTCCAAGTCTTTCTTTAGAATCTGATTGAAAATTGACGGTGACTCCGAAAACCCTTGAGGAATTCGACACCAACTGTAAACTCTGTCTAAGAATTTGAAACAAAAGAGAAATTGGCTGTCCTCATGAAGAGGCACCGAAAAGAATGCTTGTGACAAGTCGATGACTGAGAACCACTCGGCATCGCAAGGGACTTGAAACATTATCACAGCTGGATTCGGTACTACAGGGCAGCATTTAATTATGATGTCATTTATTTTCCTCAAGTCCTGCACGATTCGGACCTTTCCACTCGGCTTTATTAGTCCCATGATTGGTGAATTACATGGACTGCTTAACACTTCTTTCAGTACTCCCTGTTTTACAATCTCGTCAATGAGTTGGGCGACTTTCATGAGGGTGTCTTGTGCCATGTGGTATTGTGGGGTCTGGGGAAAGGTTACATTGGGTTTTACGGTCACTTTCACTGGTTCCACTCCTTTCATCAATCCCACCTCTTTTCCTGTCATATCCCACACTTCCTTTCCGACTGTTTCTCGTAATTCAGCTGGAATATCTTCTTCAGTTATCATCGGAAAAAGGTTAATCAGAGGATATTCTTCATCGACAGTTTCCATCTCATCCCCTTCTACACTGTCCTCTTCTTCCCCATCACTGCTCGTCTGAATCCTAATTCCATCGTTCGAGCACATAATCAAACATCCCAATTTGCACAATAGGTCTCTCCCTAACAGTGCTATCGGGCTTGAGTCACATACCACAAAATTATGTAACCCTTGATAGTTACCAATTCTAACTGGTACTGGATCTGTGATTGGGTTCGTCAGGTGCCTGTTTGCTACTCCCACTACTTGAACTGTTCTCCCTGAGAGTGGCAAATTTTGTACTTCAATGCTCCTAACAGTTGAACGTGTGGCTCCTGTGTCAACCAAGAATGAAACACTATGACCCATAACTCTTCCCTCCACATATGGACCCTTTTGATCAACTTCCAAGGATGCTGCAAGCACACAATTTCCCTCCTCATCTGAACTTTCACTCTCCCATACATTGTTTATTCCATTCTCACTGTGTAATGGGAACTGTTGTACGGTGCCATTTGTACTCATCACCTGACCCGAGACCTGTGGAGGAACCATCACTTGCTGCTGACTCACTGGTGCCAAAGGTATTTGCATTTGCTGATTAGGTACCATGGGAAACTGCTGTTGCATTGGCTGCATTTGCGTCATCTGCATACGGGGCATCTGCATCTGCTGCGGCTGCATGGGCTGTAGTCCCTGCAGCTGATTTATGGTCTGAAAATTTGGGTTTGGACCTCTCATTTTCGGTCCCCTCATTGTCTGGAATGCATTGACATCATTGTTTTGCTGACCAACACCTGCACCTTCCTGCACCACCATCGGACACTCGCGTTTCCAATGACCGACGATTCCGCACACGTGACACGGCATCACCTTTTTCATTGCCTGCACACCATTCGGAATCACAACAGTGTTCAAATCCGGACCATTATTCCCAAAGCCTCCTCTGCCTCTGCCTCTCGCCTGTGGCTGAAACACCATATTTCCCTGCGGCTGCGGCTGCGGTATCTGCTGTTGGAATCCTTGCAACCCTTGCAGACCTGTCTGAGCTGCTTTAAGTTGCATCACCATCACTTTCTCTTTCAACCTTTTCTGTTTCACTTCAATTTCGTCGCTACAGTATTTCGCATAATTCAACACCTCATCAATAGGTTTCGACTGCCAACAAATCAAATGCGTCTTTATCATCTGACTTATCTCTGGTCTCAGCCCTTCCACAAATCTAAACACAAAATGAAGCATGTCCTTCGCCTCTATTGTTTCCGTGCCACTGTAGTTCTTGAACGCCTTCAACAACCTCTCATAGTAACCATGAATCGACTCTTTAGCCTCTTGGGCAGTTCGATCAATCTTCTGCCAATCCACATTTTTCACGGCAACCTTCGTCTTCAAATGCTCAATCACCTTATAGTACAAACTCATCACCATAGGTGATGGTGCACCCGTATCCCTGTCTCTCTCTGGTTCACTTGTCGGCCAACCTACAGCCCTTTTGCAGTCTTCCCACAAATCTGCCGGAACCACAATCTCAAAGAGGGTGTTCAGGTCTTCCCAAAGACATTTCGCGAGTTTCACAAACCTATCAGTTTGTTGATACCATTCAATCGGTTTCTCTCTCAGTTTGGGAAAATCATCTGTAAAAGACTGAATGTCGCTTCTGTGCCACGGTACATGTATTAATTTTCCCCCTGCTGTCTCCCTCATTGGTAACATGGTTATTGCATCACTACTCTGGGGTCTTTTCTCGTTGTGCTCTGGGGCACTATCTTTCTTCTTTTCCTTTTTCTTTGCCCATCTGCTTTCCCATTTGTCTAAGCACCTCCACACTTGTGCACTCTGCAGCAATTCTCTAAGGTGCGTTTTCATGCCTGCTGACCTCATATGTTCAAAGTCTATGGTCCCGAAATCCAATCTATAGCTCCTGCTCAAGTGTTTTGTCTTGTCTATCTCAACCCCATTTTTGTCAGCTATTTCTTGCAACCTTCTATGTAACTTGTTCACTTCTCTCGTAATCCTGGGACATAGATACCTCAGCTCTTCTTCCGAGTAGGACTCTAACCTATTCACCCCCATAGTCCCTTCCACCAATTCTTGTGCTTCCATGTTCAACCTGACCCTATTCTCCCTTCCCACTGGCTGAGCTTTGTGTGGAATTCAGACTGTTGAACCACTGTGTCAGCTGTTGCGCATTCAACCCCATCAGTGTAGCATTCACATCGACTGCCATTGATGGTTGCGGCAACTTTTCAGTGTTCGATGATAGCGGTATCATCAGTGGGGGACTCGACCTCACCACTGTTGACTGAGCACATATGGGACTAAACTCCATCAAGGACCCAGATCCAGTTGGCAGAGCCGCTATCGGAGTTGTCTCTGGAGTGTTTTCTATGCACCTCCTTTCCGTCCCATTCTGCACCACTGATCCTTGACCGCTCATACCTGAGTTAGGCTGAATGTACAAAGGTACCGGTGGACCTACAGTAATGGGTAGGGATATCGCATCTGGGTTCTGTCCATTCCCCAGGTTCTGAGGCATGTTCATTCCCACACTATGGGTCATCATTGCCGGCATGCCCGTCTGACTCCCCGTCATCTGAGCATGTGCGGTTCCCCCCTGCATCTGCTTTTGAGGCATCAAAAGCTGGGTTGATTCAGCTTGTGCCAATGTTGAGTTGCGACCATTCTGTACTCCCATTACGGTTGGATCTAGAATCATTCCCGTACTGTTGTCACTGCTGTAGTACCTTGGGACCTGCGGCTGATAATTTTCTGCTGTTTTCAATATAGGCACATCTGGATATATTCTCCTAACCTGCGGTATCTGCGGGGTGAACAGTAAACTCAGGTCCTTAGATCCCGATGGCGTTCCTGAACTCGGAGTTTCATTATTCTGTACCGGTGCCGGAGGGGCAGAACTGGTACTTGGACCTTGTCCACTCTCTGCATAAGGTGGTGGACGGTCGTTCAGCAATTGCATGATTAACTCCTCATCCTCTAACTCCTCTTCTCTCCTTAACTTTTCCTCGTCCTCTCTATCTTTGGAACACCTCCTGTTTGTCTTACAGGTAGCTTTCTTGCCTGTCGCCTCTTCTTCCTTAGTAATTGCGGGAAACACTTTTATCCCCTGCAATATATCCGACCTCCACACCTTCTGTGTATTATCCCACCTAGCGTCCGCTAGTGTCTTTTCTGCCTTTCTTATCCTGGTCTCAAACTTCTTTTGTTGTTGCTGTCTAGCCATTAGTTCCCAAATCGCTAGAGCCTCAAACTGTGCTGGCCTTGGAGGTACCTTCATGTCGTACATCGCGAATCTCAAATTCTCTAGGATCCTTATATTGAATGTCCCATGGATCGGGAACGCTACGCTCCCATGTTTCTCTGTCAGCTTGTGCCATTGCTTTAGACAAAGGCACGGAGCTACCCCCCTTTCCTCCATTACAATGTAAGCTGGTGTACCTTCGGGTGGCGTCTCCTCTCCTACGCTCGCTTTAATGTAAGACTCCCCCTTCATCGCACTCTTTAATGCTTTAAAAAATTTCATTTTCTCGTCTTTTATTTCACAAAGTTTGTAATCAATAAGTGACTTTAATTCCCGGAATACTCTTCGCTTGCCTTTCCCCTTCCAATCGAGCCCCACGGACTGCGTCCAATCCGTGCGCGACCCTTCTCTGCAACCAACCTATCCCAGCGCGGCTCCTAGTGACTTCACACTCACACACACTGCGGCTGACAAAGCCTCGCGGCTTGTCCTCCTTCACTCAGCTCCTCTCGTAACAACTTCTAGCATGTATCGCGAGCAACCAAATAATAATAAAACAGATCTGTCGGTTTACTACAGGAAGGGTGACACAATCGCTTCAGGACCTTAGGGATTTTTCACTAGCCTCGGCAGTTATTCCATCTTTCTCGGTCCCCACTTTCGCAAGCAAATCTGACCCGCAGACTCTGCTCTCAACTTGTCAATGATCTATTCTAGTGCACTTAGAATTTGTCAAAGCCCGAAGTCGAAGTTTTCTTTCACTCCCTTAACACACGTACCGACTCGTTGACCACGCCCGGTCAACCTATTAAACCGACCAGACCACAACATAAAACAAGTGTCTCATACACTTTTCAACATACTCCGGAGTCTCTTGACCTCGCAGGGCCCGTCTCAACAACAACAACCACGTGGACCTTTTTCTGCACAAAGCGCCACATGCACATGAAGTTCGACGACTTCCCTACTCTCACACTCGGAGTCGCACCTCCGCTATTCTCTAAAATCCTCGCAACCTTTTCAAACAATCTGCGGCAATAAGCTGTGCAAGCGCAAAACCCTGACTTCACTCATACCGTCACTAGTACCGCCAACGCCGATTTCACACCTCCATTCTCTCCATTCGCAAGCTCCGAGATCCCGGGAAAGTCGCGGGGGACTTAGCCCATCATCATTTTCTCAATCTGTTTTACCCAAGAAAAATCTAATTCAACACCATATACTTCTCGAGTGGGGTCTCAAAGAGTAAGAAACACAATGCAATTGTACATTTTTCCTTTCATATTTACCAAATTCAATCAGCATTCAAGGAAGTCTTCGTCTCACAGGTACCGTTTCTCGATCAGCATGGGACGGGGCAAAGGGGTAGGGTGGACGGGGCAATTGCCTCACAGCGGCAAGATAAAGGACGACTACTTCATGCAAAGGGGCAGATCAAAGTTAAAGTCTCTAAGGCGAGAATTATTTAAAGTCTCTTTCTCTCGATTAGAGAAAGCATCAAAGTCTCATTCAAAATGGCGTCGAACTTCAATTGGCATCGTAGAAGATGGCTAAATGACGAAGTCAGCAAGATGGGCCATAATGGCTGCAATGTCCTGCAAATGGCTAATGTCCAATGTCTAATGTCTAATGGCTGATAGGTAATGGACTAAAATGGCTAAAATGGCGAGTAATGGCAAATGGCTGCTTTCTTCTTGTGCACCAGGTTTTTATAAACAACAGTTCAAATCCAGTAGGGTCTTCCATTGGAGGGTTCATAGGTTGGCTTCAAATTGTCCAATCAAAAACAACAGTTCTCAAGCTTCTACCTAGGCATACATTATCCTTGGAGATGGGTACGTAAGTTGCAACATATTTTACCAATTAACTCACTTTCAGAGCTTCCATTGTCCGCACCTGCAGATTGACCTTGGAGCAAAGAAGAAGATGCCAGGCTGGCACGAAACCTTAAAGATAAGCATGTGAACCGATCTCTCTGGAAAAGTACAGCTTCAAGCAGAAATACGCGTTTATTAGCACATTAGAAAAACACGAGCATCTAAATCGTGAGACAAGGCAACTAGGCCGAAGCCTCCACTAAAGTTATGCTAAGTTAAAACATTTCAAACAAGCAAATCATAGCACACGTTTACGGTTATGTCGGATTAGTACAATTCTAATACATCACGTTATATAAAGCACGCTTATAAATGTTGGCGAACTACTCTGAGGGCACATTTGTCCCCGTACAATCTTTATTAGTTCGGTTAAAGTCACACTTGATTATTGCGCACTACGTTTATGCGCTAATAAATGTAAAACCTTCATTTCAGCGTCATCACTACCATGGTGTTGTTAGGAGGACGGCGCAAGCAAACTGGCGTATTGTGAGTGATGTGCCAGTTTGTAGTAAATTAGGCCCTTTTATTCAATACGACACTTCCGGTAATCTGCCAACATCGTTCCAAGCAATTGATACCATGAGCATTCTCCCTCTTCCTTTTGTCCTCACCATACATTCTACTCACGCTACTGCTATCTTAAATCATACTAACGATTATGCATCATTACAGTTTAAAAGCATTATTCAAACTAGTACACAAGCACAGCATTATTCAATATATTACTCATGCAATGCTGTTGACATGTAACGGAAACAGTATAGCAAAATTAACTCCACCCGCTGCTAATGATCACATTATTCCCACGTTTCACAGTTTGTGATGTAGAGGTATTTGCTGAGATAATGTTCTCTTGTCCATTATTTTTTTCTCCTGTCCATCGCTTTTCTCCTTTAGTCTTGAGATTTCCTCTCTTTCTGCGTCCAGGAGTATCACCAGTTCAAAATATTAAGGAACAGTTGGGCTTTTGATGGAGTTTTGGGAGTGATCATTCTTGTTTTTATCTCATTAAATATCCGAGCTATCTGACTTACTTGTGAGCTTGTCATCCATTTCCGAAAAGCACTTGTCCTCTTATTTTGAAGTTGTTTGGGAAACCTCTTAGGACTATGCTTAGTAGGGTTGGACAGGGTAGCATTTTAGCTAGATCATGGTGGAACCAGATCCAAGGGCCAGATGTATCAAACATTTTTGCGATTACAAACGGCCCGTTGCATCGCAAAAATGCGTTTTGGTTTATAACCAGTCCAATTTGCGATTCGGTAGCTTGTTACAGTATGTATGATTGTTTTGTGACCGTGAATGCGGAAAACAATCGCAGTTACCACCGACTTCAAGTAGGTGGTAACCCATTTGCAAAGCCCCTTCCCCTTTGTGAATGCATGCGAGAAAAAAAATTTAAGAGCAGGAAGTGGTCCCAAGGACCACTGCCTACTCTTAAAAAATGAAAAGAAAACTTTTCATTTTTTATTTTTAAATGCATCCCATTTTCCTTTAAGGAAAACGGTCTGCATTTAACAAAAAAAAGATTGCTTTATTGAAAAGCAATCACAGGCATGGTGGTCTGCTGAGCTCCAGCAGGCCACCATGCCTGTGATTTTAGCCATTTGCATTGGCTCACAAATTGCGACCTACCTCATGAATATTGATGAGGTAGATCCATTTGCGAACCCTTGCAAATTGTAGTATTAAACTCCTGGAGTTTCATACATTCCAATAGCGATTACTTAATTGCGATTTGGAAAAAAACGCAATTAGGTAATCGCTATTGGATAACATGATACATCTGGCCCCAAGTCTCTTAAAGTTATCTCCTGGGCCTTTTGCCTGCATTTGTCCAACCTAGTTTAGATACTCTGCCCACTATTTTCAAAACTGGTAGTAAGCAAATGTGGATTGCACAATGGAATGCATCTTTCACTCGATCTCAATCTCCTTCCATCTGTTGTAAGTCACCCTTACCCCTAAACATCTATCTTTTGTTGTCACATCATCTAATGCTTTCTCACTATTTCTAATGCGGATTCTAATAATGTTTCCATGGCTGGGGCCAAAACCATAAGAAGGACTACATTACAATTTGTAAAACTACTTTACACTTTAAGCAGATGTATCACAGTATAAATATTGTTAAAAAGGATGTTTTGCTTTACCACACCGTTTTTAGGTGAAGATACGCATTGTTTCCTGAAGGTCTTGAAAATTATATCTCTGTTAGGTTCCTGCTGAGATATATTTATCTATTTGTAGTTTTATATAGGAGCTTTCTAGATCCTGGGGCATAGGGAAAATGGTAAATATGACCATTATAAATAGTGGGGTTTCAAAATAGGTTGCATAAGGTTGACTGGTACAATTCTATCTACAGGAAGAATGTAACCTGCAAAGGTGAAACAAGACTTAAAGAATCAGCAGGGTTTCATATGTGTTATTTTGGGTGCTACGGACCTGAGTCTTGAGGTTTGAGTGGTGGTTTGTTCAGAAAATAATATTGGATTATTAGGATTTTCAAGTTCTTCGTGAATGCTTGGAGCAAGAGATAAGTGCACATTTCTAGAGGGGCCAAGTTCCAAATTATGATTATACTTCCAGGGAAGGATTGCAAGATGGTTCTGTGTTTCTTGAATCCGGGGTTATAAGAGCATGGATTCAGCATTAGGTAGAGACTGGCTGCCTCCAGAGAGGATGAGTTTAATTCCAGATACTTCAGAGCCAGTTGAACGTGACAAGAACTTAAGTTATGTGCTAGGAGCAACTCAGTCCTATGTTCAGTCTCACTGTAGCATTTAAAGTTGCTTTAAATGGAGCCAGGTGAAAAAGGGCCTTCATGCGTATAATGTATTACCATAATACCGTCTTGAATTGCCTGGGACTTGTATTACTGCTTTGAAGACCGCATGGCTTGATATTTCTAAGAACTCTGTTGTGCACTTCTTGTTTTGGTGTTTATGTGTGCTTGAAAGTGTAGATTCTTGTGGAGAGTGATGCCGAGTGATTTTGTACATTCAATCATTTTAAGATATCGGTCTAGAATATTCTTTTCGGCTAGCCATCCTTGCAGTTGGGTCAAGATTTGAGGAGGGGAAATTAAAAGGAACTCCAGTTTCGACTAGCTTAGTGCCAAATAGTTTAAAGAAACCCATGTTTCCATGTTCTTTAGATTTCGGTCTAGAAAGAGTACATCCTTATGCGACAATACTTTCAGATAGAGCTGAGTATCATTTGTAGAGAGGTGTAATGAGGAAATATATTTGAGGATTATGGTCAGTGGTTTCAGCTTTAAGCTGATAGGAGTAGGGTACAGAATAGAACCCTGTGGGAAACATTGGCCGGCCAGTGCGAGGTCTAATAGAGACATGTTCAGTTAGAGTTGTTGAGAACGATTTTCCAAGTTATCAGGAGAACTACCTTAGAACTGTTTTGCTTATACTCTGTGAGTGTTGACTGTTGAATAGGTTGGAGTTGTTGACCATGTTGAGTGCTGTGGATAGACTGAGAAGAAAGATTAGACATGAGGCTCCCTTATCCAGAAGATGAAGAGCATCCTCCGTGATTTTTTTCTGTGGTATGGCTAGCTCTAAAACTCAACTGAATGTTGTCTAGTAGATTGTGGTCTCTGATGTACTGCTTGAGTTGAGACATGGTTTTCAAGAATCTTCACCAGGAATTGTAATTAGGGAAAGGTTAAATGTAGGTAGTCATTGCATAGATTACTGCTCGATGGAAGATCCAGGCAAATGTGAAGAAAAACTCTACAACCTTGTCTTCTAACACACTCAGGTGGAACGGCTTAGTCAATCACCACCCAGCTAAGTGGCCATTATAGGAAATTGCAATTCTCTGGCCAGAAACATTTCTTCACAAAAGACCTTGAACTAACAACAGAGCCATCTTTGTGTAAGCGAACTTAAAACATAGGACAGGTATTTATAACCAGTTGATCATGAGCTACCAGTAGCTGTCAGACACCTTCAGAGTAGCTTGCAGTCTTGAGGTAATTTTTAAATAAGCACAGGGTCACATTTTTCTTTTAAAGTTAAGGTGAGACTGTCCTTACTTTAACTTGTCATCAGGCAGCAGATAGCAGAGCCTGGTATTGAGCATTGCTCAGTCAGATTTATGGGCCAGGCTTGGGTACAGAGGTGAAGAACTGAAGCACTGAAGTATTTGAGTCTTAAATAAAAGTCCTTGTTGACTCAATATTGGAGTGTGAGAACAAAATTAGGTTTCCAATGGGAGAAAATTAAAATTAAAAGGTACTTTAATGATTAATTGTTCATTTACATTTTTTCCCATTTCAAAATGTCACATTTACAACTAGCAGGCCTTATGCTCCCAGTGGCCAGTATAGACTGTGCCATATTTATAATTGAAAAACAGTCATTTTTTTAAATGGGAAAAAAATAAAGTGAAGAAAACGTTTTTTATAAACATTAAGGGCACGATTTAGAATTTGGTTAAGGGGGTTACTCCGTCACAAACGTAACAGAGATCCCGCTGACGCATTACAATTCCATTATATCCAAAGTAACTTGTAATATGGCAAATGGGATGTCCGTCACATTTGTGACAGAGTAACCCATCCACCAAACTCAAAATCAAGCCCGAAGTCTTAATGCCTTTCTCCAATTTTAATTAAGTAAATTATGTCTTAGGCCCTCATTACGATCTCGGTGGTTAAACCCGCCGAGATCCGCGCTGGCAGTCAATAGATGACCGCCAGCGCGACTACCCCCCCGCCGGCCGTATGATGTTTTTCCCGCTGGGCCGGCGGGCGGAAACACTGTTTCTGCCCGATGGCCCAGCGGGGAAAAGGGCCGTAACATTGACAGCGGCTCCAAATGGAGCCACCACCAATGTTGGTGTGCGGCAGGTGCAGCAGCACCCATTGCGCAGATCACTGCCCATAAATCAGGCATTGACCTGCGCAATGGTACACTCCACGGGGGCCCCGGAGCACCCCTTCCACCAGCCTTTCCCTGGCAGGGGAACCCCCCAGGGAAAGGCTGGGGGCAAAAGGGATCATTATCCGAGGGGCAGCGCTGCTTGCAGCACTGCCCTGTTGGAAAATGATTCCCTCCACCTTCAGGCTGCCTGTCGGCGGCAGCCTGGTGGTGGAAGAGGGCCACCATTGGCAGCCCTCACTGTGTCCATAATATGGCGGTTCAGACCGCCATGCCGGTGGCGGTCTTTGCCCCCGCTGCCGGCATGGCGGTCTGAACCGCCGGGGTTCATAATGACCCCCTTAGTGTTTTATATAGCATGTTTATTCACTTACAAATTCTTCTATTTAAACAAATGTATTTTTCTTTTATAAATATGGCACCATATCTACAGTCCACTGGGAGCAAGATGCCTGTTATTTGCAAATGTGATGGTTAGAAATGGGAGAAAATGTAAATAATATGTTTTATGGAATCCATATAAACAAAGTTAGCTCTTCAGTTTAACTTTCTTGACACAGTGCCATATTTATAAGTGCCATATTTATGAGTGAAAAATATAGCCATTATTTTAAGGGGGATACATTTAAGGTGCATAAAAAAGTTCCACATTCTGAACGTTTTTCCAGAACATTTTTCTTCACTTAAACTTTCTCCCATTTAAAAATAAATGGTTGTATGTTTGTGTTATACACGTAACAGTTCCACATATGGTTAAAAGTATGTCCTGTGCCATAAGTACATACAAAACAGTCCCTCACCTGTACACATATATCCCATTTATACTCCCACATGTTCACACATCCCCAAAGACCATGCTCTCATTAATACACATAGCAGCTGTGTCATAGTGCCCCTAGTCAAAGCATTTTGTTCAAACCATAGTATCTGACACTATGGACATTAGGCTTAAAGTCAGTTAAGCTGGGAGTGGGGGCATCTGGTAACAATGTGCAAGTTGCTTAGCCTTTAGTAGCTCCTGATGTTTTTCTCTGATCAGAAGGAGCTCTCGCTACAGAAAAGGTTGGTGACCCATCATAGCGCATGTAAGGGAGTGTTTTAAGCAGGAGTGCAACACGTTTAAAAAGCACAGTCATCAACCTTTACAGCCAAAAGTGATTTTCTACTCCCGTTTTGCTTTCCCCACCCTCTGACCTCACCTGCCCGAGGACAGCAATAGACTGAGGTGCAACAGCAGCCTCTGCATTTCTCTTGGGTACTGACTGGTGCCAATTAAATGCTAAGATTACATTGCAGGATCCCCTCACTGCCAATGCCAGCTTTGTATGGAAGTTGGCACACATACCCTCTCAACCTACTAACATTTCTGTGACTTTCGCACTTCACTATGGTATGGTTCCTTCCCCATTTGCACATTTTATATTGGTTGATATGAATAGGATGAGAGTAGGCAACTGCAGTAGCAGCTGCTTCTTCTTTACTCCCCCCAAGAATTTTGTTGACATATCAGTGGGTCCATTCCTGCTCTCCCGGTCTGCTGCTAACGACCACAAGCCTGCCTGACCTGCCGGTCGCCTAGCAGCAAACAGCACCAGGTCTCTGCCCAGGCTTCTGCCCAGGCTCTGCCTCAGCTTGGGCCAGGGCCAAGATCTCCTGCCCAGGAGCTCGACGGCTGGCTTTCACCCCTCTTGGTCCCCCACCCATCACTCCCATGCTCCGCTTTCCATTCTTTCTACGGCTCCTCTGCCTCTCCCCCCTCCCAAGCGCCATTACCAGGACCTATTTAATGGAAGCTGTAGCGCAGCTCCATTGAGCAGAACCATCCCTGCTCTCCCTGTCTGCTGCTAGTGACCACAGGTCTGCCTGACCTGATGGTCACCTAACAGCAGACAGCGCCAGGTCTCTGTCCAGGCTCTGCCTCAGCTTGGTCCAGGCCACGGTCTCCTGCCCAGGGGCCTTGACAACTGGCTTGCCCCCTCTCTGGTCCCTTACCATCCATTCCCACACTCTGCTTCCTTATCTTTTTCCCACTCTTCTGCTTCTCCCACCTCCACAGTGCCCCTCCTGTTACCTATTTATTGGAGGTCGAAGAGCGGCTGAATTGAGCAGGTCCATCCCTGCTCTTTCTGTCTGCTGCTGGTGCCCACAGGCTTGCCTGACCTGATGGTCCCCGAGCAGCAGACAGCACCAGGTATCTGCCCAGGCTTCTGCCCAGGCTCTGCTTCAGCTTGAGCCAGCGCCATGGTCTCCTACCCAGTAGCTTTGACAACTGGCTTGCCCCCTCTCTGGTCCCCTATCCCCTGCTCCTGTGCTCTGCTTCCTGCTCTTTTTTCCAGCTCTCCTGTCTCTACCACCTCCCTAACACCCCTCCCAGTATCTAGTTAATGGAGGCCTGGATCTCTGGACTCCCTCAGGTACACTGCGGCTGATCTTCACTCCCTAGACCCCAGATGTAACAAGAATTACTGCCTGGCATCACCTTGCTCCACAGCAGGACCTTTCAACTGTCGCCACTGCCGCACCATCTCCACGCCGGCACCAAAAACCCCTGCAGTATCCATTTAGTCACCAGCAGCACTGACCAACACCAGAGCGGACAAACTCAGCTGCATCCTTCTTAACGCCAGATCCCTCTGCAAGCATGCCACCAGAATCTGGGACACCATCTCCACCCTCTTCCCCGATGTAACCTTCATCATCGAAACCTAGATCACCCCAGCTTCCACTCCGGACATCTCCACAGCAGCACCCAATGGATACAAGATGAAACACCATGACTGCCCCAATAAACACAGAGGTGGCATTGCCATCATACAAAAGCAGTCTATCACCTGCACCACCACCAACGATCAGACCACCCCAATCATGGAACACATAAACTTCCAGCTCCACAATGACAATAACACCACCATCAAAGCACCCTCGGATCGGAATCAGCAACTCTATTGTGGATTTCATCACTCCTCTTGCAATAGAATCCCAACACTACATCTTCCTGGGAGACTTCAATTTCCACCTAGACAACCTCACCAACACGAACATCAACTCCATCAACCTTTTGGATAGACTGGACAACATCTGCCTCAAGCAGCTAGTCACCGACCCCACAGACATAGCAGGACACATGCCGGACACTATTTTCTCATCCAGCAACAGAATTAAGCAAACCCACACTTCGGACGTCACCTGGATGGACCACTCCATCATACACTTCACCATCACTGGACATACCTGCTCCATTCCCAACTGCCACAGCGCACCCTTCCGCAGCTGGACCAAGGTCACTCAACAAAAATGGACTGACTCCCTCAGCGCTACCCAGTCCAACTACCCCCTAACCTGAGCCAAGCAGTACAGAACTTCAACGACTGGATCACCAACGCCACTTACCAAGTCGCTCCTCCCAAACCAGCCAAAGCGCACAGACCAGTCAAACAAGGCAAATGGTACACCCTTGAACTCAGCAAGATGAAATGCAGAAGCAAACAACTTGAGCGAAAACGGCCCATTAACAGGATCGAAATTGACAGAGCCACTTTTAAATCAGCCTTCAATGCCTACCACCAACCGATCAGAGCAGCAAAGAGGGAGGCCCTGACTGTTCGAATCGATACCAGCGCCACACCGAACCAAGGAACACTTCACCAGAGTTCACCTGTCCCTCAGCCACCAAAAACACGATCCCCGCATCACAGAAGTTCTGGGCCGCACTTGCTGACACTTTCCACAACAAAATAGTAACCATCTACAAGAAGTTCGATCCCCAACCCTCCAGCACACCCAGCCTCCAATCGACCGCCATAGCTGACCACCCCCTCAATGCCTGGAGACAACTCAGCAAAGAAGACACAACTGCCCTGATGAGCCTCATCCACTCTGGGGCACACACCGACCCCTGCCCCCACTGTGTGTTCCCCCTCAGAAGAGACAAGATCAGCTGCCAACTCTTCACTATCAGTAATGCTTCACTAACCACCGTCACCTTTCCCGATGCGTGGAAACATGCCGAGGTGAGACCCCTCCTCAAGAAACCTTCAGGAGACCCCAAGGAACTACCAAACTACTGACCTGTCATCCTCCAACTCACTGAATGCCTGCAGAGAAACAAACCTACTAGACTCTTCCCAATCAGGTTTCAGAACCAACAACAGCTTCAAGAAAGTTCTGATCACGGCTTCAAATGAAATCTGTGCCCTGCTCAACAAAGGAGAATCTGCCACCCTTATCCTGTTTCACCGCAACGCCGCCTTCAACATAGTTTCCCACCACACACTCATCCACCTCCTGCGCCAGGCAAGAATAACCAATGACGCGCTCAGATGGATGGCATCCTTCATCATAGGACGCACCCAGAGAGTCCAACTCTCCCCCTTCACATCACAAACCAAGCATAACATCTGCTGCATTCCCCTGGGCTCATCCCTTAACCTCACACTCCTCAATATCTACATGACTCCCCTCACTGACATCATCAGATTTCAGAACATCAACATCACCTCCTGCAATGACGACACTCAGCTCGTCCTATCGCTCTCTGCCGACCCCACTTCAACCAAGCTGAATTTCCACAACTGCATGAAGATCACCTCAGCATGCATGAAGGACAACTGCCTAAACCTGAACACAGACAAGACCGAAGTTCTTATCTCCGGCAAACACTCCACCCTCTGAATGATTTCTGGTGGCCGGAGGAACTCGGCCCCACCCCCACACTGAAAGACGCCTGCAACCTCAGCTTCATCCTAGACAGCAAACTCTCCCTGAGGCGTCAGGTCTACTCCATTGCCTCAGCCAGCTTCCACGTGCTTCGCATGCGCAGAAAATTTTTCAACTGGCTCCCCGTCAGCACAAGAAAGACAGTTACTCATGCTCTCATTACCAGCTGGCTTGACTTCGGCAATGCACTCTATGCAGGCACCAACACCAAACTCATGCAAAGGCTCCAATCAATACAAAACGCTGCTGCCAGATTTGTTCTCGACCTGCCCAAGCGAGCCCACATCTTCCAGCACCTGAAAGATCTCCACTGGCTCCCGGTCCAGAAGAGATGCCGCTTCAAGCTCCTCACTCACACCTAAAAAGCCCTCCATGTCCAAGGACCCTCCTACCCGAACCAGCACCTGTACTTCTACTATGCCTGCAAGAGCCTCCACTCTGCACCCCTGGCTCTCGCACAGATTCCTCGGACACTCGGCTGCCACGCCATAGGATGCTCCTTCTCCCATCTCACTGCCAAGGCCTGGCACGCCCTCCCCCTCCACCTCTGTACTGTCCCTTCGCTGACCGAATTCAGGCAAAGGACTCAAAACCTGGCCTTTCGAATGAGACCTATTTCAAGTACTTGGATACCCTTGCGGGTGACAAGACATGCTCCACAAATACCTGATTGATTGATTGATTGATTCCTCGTACACCACCAGTTGGTCATCCTTCATTGTGGTCTTGCAGGGCTTGAGATCTTAGGGTAGAGTTAAGCAGGAGGTTAAAAGAAAAACATCACTAGTGACTGCATATGCATGTGCTTGGAGCAAACATACACATGAATATGGGCCACTTCCACCTCTGCCTTGTTACTCACAATTTCCCCACCCACTGAAATAACCTACACTTTAACCTCAAAATCCTCATACACAATTCATAATTCATACCCCACTCCCCAACACACACACACATATACATGCAGGCACATTCACGAAGACACACATATACATCCACATGCACACACACACAAACAGATATACATACAAGGCATGGTTTAGCTTAGCCAGACGCTGCAGGTGATAAGTTCATGCCACATAATATTCCACCTATAAAGTGTGTGATGTCTTACAGCAGAGAACTATTTGCTGGTGCAGCTGACCATCACCATCAGGTAAATATTGTCAGGAGTAGGAGGAAGGTTTCAAGCGATGGACAGATGCCGATCAACACAGTCCCCTCACTGCTGCCTGCACTTCTGAGCATCATCAGGACATTTTATCAGCTAGAGTGAAGGGATGCTACAGATGCTCAGTTTATTTTAAAAAATAAAAAAGTTTGAAGTTTTACAAATATTAAAAGCTTTTTTTAGAAAAGTTATCAAAATAGCAAGCCAGGTGACTTCTCAACATTGAATACCACTATGGAGAGCACAATTCTGCAAAATAATGGAACATGTATCAGGGAATATGACTTGGACAATATGATACAATACAATAGAACCTAGCCTTTGACAACACAGGTATCTTGTCATAGAATCTTGCACATCATTCTCATCACATTTATCAAGGCGTTGAATATTAATCTTGGAACTTCATCTGTGGGCAGAGTTATTCCTGTACCTTACATGGGGCCAATCTCAATGACATCTGGGTTGATGATTTTAATTTTGGTATGAACTGTGGGTAGTTTAGTCAATAATGTTGATATTGCGGAGGTTCAATTTTTTCTGGACCCAAAGATGGCTGCTGGCTGGAAGGCAACTTCTGGCAGTGACTGTAGTTCTGTTGGTGATGTTGTGGACTGCAGCTTTGCTTGATGTTTTGACTAGTAGTGAAACTCTGCTTGATGGGGCAACTACTTCCTTTAAAAGATGACTGGGCAAGAAGGTGTCACTTAGAAGTAGAAAGTAATGGTGAATCCAAAATTATCACCAAATGCAGTAACCCTACTATAAACAGGATGTTCCTTGGTGGAATTTCCTCCACAACACTCAAATCTATATTTCATTAATGGTGGGCATAATGTCAGTAGTTTTCTTTAATGTAATTACATGAAATTACACCAATATTATGCAGAATCACTCGAGAAGAGTCCCAAGCATTTGGCACATTTCTCTTATTGCAAATTGTACCCTTGCATCCAAAGTGGGCCTGAGGATGCATTTACTGCTAAATGCAACAGAACATGAACAGCAGCATCCAGCAGCCAATCATACTTGCTAAGTTTGTTATTCCTGTGCTCCAGCGGTAGGATTTTTCTGCCAAATTACCCATAATTATGCAAACTGGCATATTCATGTAGTTTTCAGTAATTTTGGGTTGAAAGAGCAATGTGAAATTACTCCAGTGTAATTACAATTTTGCAGAGGCCTTATTTTCACAAGGCGATGATGATACTAAGGCATACTTTTCCACATCTGGGTTTCCCACAATGAGCCACAACAGCTGCTGCAGCAAAGGGATCACCACCCACGTGCAGTGTTAAGTCAATGACCCTATATGCCAAGTGGGGCCATCGTGAAGTTTGCAGCCATGCTGATCTGGTCATAGCCCGTGTGGGGTAGCAAGTCGATGAACCCGTATGCCAGATGGGGCCAACATGAACACTGCTGCTGTGCCGCTTGGGGCTGGAGCCCATGCACAGAGGAGGAACGGAGACCCCATAAGACAGAGGGGACCACCAGGACCAAGCAAAAAGTGTTTAAACCATTGACAGAGTAACAAGGCCGCTATGGCAACCAGTACTAGGATTTTCGCACCCCCACCTTATCTGTGGAAGGAACTGAAGAACTTACCCAGCATCGGACAAGCATTGAAAACCCTCGTGGCCACTGCCATCGTAGGACCACTTGTGAGGAACTTGAGAACAGCGTACCACAGTCTGCCTACGCCTTGTGTCAAAAACTTACTGAAGACAGCCTTTGCAGCTCCAGTGTCTGTGAAAAGAGAGTGCTCAGAAACTTCATCACTCTAATACTGCTAGAGCGGGTAAGACTGATTTTGGGCTGGAGAGCCACGTGGAAACTTGCTTGCCAATTGTGGTTATCTGGTTGCACTGGCTCTTGTCACAGCCAAAAGTTCAATTTGACGGAGTTGAGCGCAGGTAAGATACAGGGACCAGGTTCCTCCTGGTGGAAAGTTTACCTTCTAACTTATTCCAGTTCCACGTAATAAGCCTTAGTTGAAGGTTAGTGTTTGTGGTGCAGTCGTCACTTTGCTAACTGCAGTTGCTTAAGAGACCAATTGAAAACAAAGTTTTCCTTTAGCTTTCTACATTCATCAGAAAACTGCACGCTTATGTTGATCCTGTACACTAAGATCTATCCTCATAAATTGTCATGATTGACATGATGTCTAAGTTGCTAGCAAGCGTGACAGCTATAGGATCCCTAAGCCTGAAAATGTTGCTCATGTTTTTGAAACATCCCACTAACTCGAATAACCGAATACATAAAATCAGCATCCGATCTATATTTGGAAATAGCTCACAATTAACACATATCTGTATGAGAAGAATATCACAATATGCATGACCGACTGGGAACAGAATGACTATTTGTAACCCTTGACCAGAACCACTGGAATTATGTGGCTAGGGAGAATTAAATTATAATTTCAAGTGCGCTACATTATGCATCAAGAAAAGGCATATAATGCAATGTAATGCAGCATATTTTCTGTTAGGATTACTTCATTATTTTGCCATTTTTACATAGGTTTCAACCCACTAGTACCTATTAAAAACTTAAATATAGCAATAAGCAACGGGTATGCGGCCAGTGAAACCTTTCCAGGGCCTTCCAGTACAGAGCAACATATGTTGCTGCAAAGTTTGGTCCGTGTAAACTAGAATTAACAGTTTTTGTTCAAATCTGCAGATTATACAGCAGATGATGTACTATGTGGCATGTGTGGAAGTTGGTCCTAGCTCTTTTTGCAGGGTTAACCCCAAACTTTGTGCCTTCTTCCTCCTATTTTTTTTTCTGACGTGTTTAAGTTGGCTTTAGGCCTCTGGGCACTTTAACACCACTAACCAGTGCTAAAGTGCATATGCTCTCTATCGAAAATATATTGGCGATTTGTTTTTTTAAACTTTGTTTATTGGTATTTTTCTTTAAGGAATTACAATCATCCTAGTGTTGTGCCTTTCAGTTCAGAGCATCAATTCTGACTAATGCATTATAATCGGTGTATATACAATAACATAACTGTGACATGGCTATGCCAAGTATAATACAGATAACAAATATATACAGTACATCAGGCTATGTTTGCCTGGTCGTACAGCCATTGTTCCACTTTAGGATTACAGTATGCACTATCAACCTATGTGTTACCTTCTAAAGTGTTAACTCAACTACTGTGAACGTGGAAACAACGCGTTGTAGGGGTAGTTCTCTGCTGGGATGTGAGTGGGGCGTGCACTTGTAGTGAGCTTGCTCATCCAGGGGGTCTGTATGATAACTGTAACCACATTCCTCCCCTCAGTCCATTGTGTCAGTGGGGTCCGTTCAAGCTGAGTGCCACTTTCCTCTCTAGTTTAGCTGCCCAGGCTTGGTGTATTTGGCGCAATTGCGGTGTGTCCCGGCCTCCCTCCCCTCATATCAGTTCCTTCAGCCCTCCCCGTACTCCACTGGATCAATCATTCATCATCCCTCACATCCCGCCTCCTCGTTAAGCGGTGCCATCATCCACCACTGGCACGGTTCCGTCCTCTCCAAACTCCCTAGCCCTCCCCACCCCGCGTCTCTGAGTTTCACATGCCTCTAATATCTCTGTCCACAATAGGGCTATGTGATGCACCCGCACCCCTGGGCCTCCTCCCTATGCAATGCCTGCAACTCAGCCTGAGCCCAGGTCGACACATCTCGTCTCCAGTCCACCAAAGCTGGACCAGTGGCTTACTTCCAGGCCATGGCAAGCTGACGCCTGAGCAGAACCAGAGAGAGGTCTAAAAACCGGCTACCAACTTTTCTAGAGGTTGGCCTCGCATGTAGGTCCAGAAACACAACGATGGTTCCAGGTCTAGCTGCGTACCAAGGGTTCCCCCCAGGCCCCCCAGAGCAACCCTCCATTACCTCAGTATATCGGGGCATTCCCAGACCATGTGGTCGAAATCTGGGTCTACAGTGTTGCATCTGGGACATTCCCTGGGTTCAACTCCATATATTACTCTGAGCCTGTGAGGGGTGAGGTATGTTCTGTGCAAGTAATTATATTGGATGTATCGGAAGCGTATATTTCGGGACACTCTAAGGAGGAATGCCAGAACCTTCTGCCATTCTGTGTCCGTTAACTCTTTCCCAAACTTCCCCTCCCATTTCGTCCGTAGGGTGTGTAAGGACTCCAGGGAAGCTTCAGTATGGGCTCTGTAGAGCTGGGTGATCAAATGAGTATCTTCCCCTACGGTCAATAAAAGGTGTAGTATTGTATGGGTCTCTGGCTCTGTGTTGATCGTGGGCTACAATGCCCTCACAGCATGTATCAACGTCTGATACAGCAGGAATTGTCCCCCTGGGACCACATCCTCCTCCATTAACTCCGTGAATGGGCATAGAACACCCTCTCGGAAGATGTCCCCTAGGGTCGTCACTCTCACCTGAGTCCAAGCCCCCATTTGGCTTTGTAGCAAGGTGTGGCCAGGTGTCCCCAGGGGTATCCCAGTCAATCGTATCTCAGGGGAGTAGGCCACTGTTACTCCCATGCGTCTCAGACATCATCTCTAGCAGGCCAGGGCCACCTTCAGCTTGACGTTCCGCTTTGGCAAGGTGATCCTGGCATAGCAGCCAGCAAAAGGTCAGTAATTATATTGCCTGGGGATGTGGTAAGATCCAGACGGTTCGCACCCGCCAACCACCTAGCGACCCACTGGAATTGGCATGATAAATAATATAATTTAAAGTCTGGAACCCCAGTCCACCTCCTCCAGTGGGGCGGCGAAGGGTGGACAAAGACATTTGCTGTCGGCCCCCATCCCTAAGGAGCTCCCAAGGAGCACATTCAATTCTCTGAACCAGCTCATCGGTATAGTCACCGGGAGGTTAGTAAAGTAGTACAATAGGCAGGGTACCATAATCATTTTGGATAACAACACTCGGGCCATCATGGAGAGCTTAAGAGAGCGCCAGAACGCCATGCACGACCTTAAGGACCGGAGTGTGCACCTAGATTCCCGTTGCGGAGATCTTGTAGATCGTGAAATACCTGTATGCCCAGATATCTGAAAGTGCGGTGGGACCATGGGATATCAAGAGGGCAGGAGGAGGGGTGCTCCTCGCCCGCAGTCAGTGGGAAGACGTAAGTCTTTTTCCTGTTTACTCAGAGGCCAGATGGACCCCCAAATTCCTCAACCAGAGAGGGGATTCCTGATGTGTCATACCATAGGTAAATTAGTAGGTCGTCAGCATATAGCGATGTGACATGTTCCCCCTGACCCCACTGCACCCCTCTACACTGTCCCTCCATTCAAAACTGTGCTGTGAGAGGTTCAATAGAAGGTGAAAGGGGGCATCCCTGCCTGGTGCCTCAGAATATGGGATAAGTGGCTGATACCACCCCACCCGCCCTCACCCTCGCCACCGGCTGACAGTATAGCAGTTCGACCCATCACGTCCATTTCTCCCCTAGGCCCATTCAAGTCATTACTGACTGCAAATAATCCCACCTTAAGGAGTCAAATGCTTTCTCAAGATCTACCGAAAGAAGGACAGCCCCAGGGTGTGCTCCTCACCTGGTCTATGTAGAAGTGTGAATAGCTTTCTCAGGTTCAGGGAGGTGTTATGTTCAGGTACAAAACCATTCTGGTCTTCGTGTATGAGGTGGAGTACGTGTTGTAACAACCTATTAGCTAGGGTTTTACTCAGGATCTTGAAGTCACATTTTAACATGGACAGAGGTCTGAAGTCAGTCACTGAAGCCTTGCATGCTTTGGTCATGGGCAGGAGGACCACTAACACCTCCCGTAGTGTCCTAGGAAGTATGCCTCTGTCAAACGCCTCAGTGTAAAGGTCAGCCAGTATCGGTGATAGAATATTTGCATATGTTTTGTCAAACTCCACAGGGAGTCCATCAGAGCCTGGCGTCTTGCCTGGTGCTGATTGTGCAATAGCGGTTTTAACCTCTTCTAAGGTGATTGGTGTATCCAGGGGGTCCCTAGCCTCTTTTTTTAAAGTACTGAGTGGAAGGGACTGCAAGTGTCATCCCAGCTACTGTGGCAGGTGCTCCTCGAGTTGTCTATAGAGGGTCGTGTAATATGATTTAAAAGCTTAATTTATTTCAAGTGGGGCATACACGTCTCCCATTCACTCCCCGCACACTTGTGATCGGGCACTCTCACCTCTGGCCCGCACCAACCATGCAAGTAGTTTACCGGACTTCCCCTCCTCTGCGTGTAAGGATGTTAGGTGTCTCTGGTAGTCGTGACAGCGTAGCCTTTCAAGTACTTGGTTATAGGACTCCCTTGCTTTAAGGAGTCCCTGCTGCGTCGTCGGATCCAGGCCCTGCTCGTTATCCCTATCATGTATATCTTTTTCCAATTGGTTTAGTTCAGTCTCAAGGGTGCGTCAGATCCCCACCAATTGACCCAGGAGATGAGACCTAACTCCCTCCCTGTATACTGGATTCTCCAGGGTTGTCGGTTGAAGCCGCCCTTAACGGGATGAGGGCCCTCATCCCCATGTCCCGCCAGGTGATAAGTAATGGGCTATGGTCCGATAGTGTTCGGCCCAGATATTCAGAGTATGCTATCTCCGGGGTAATCGTGCCAGTGCACAACACCCAATCAATTCTGGTGTGGAGCTGGTGGAGGCCCGAGTAATATGAGTAGTCCCTATCCTGGGGGTTGGACCCGGCAAATGTCCTCTAACCCCCAGTGTGTCATCCATTCATTCAGAGCCTTCGATATCTTGTGTGCTGTCGCCCCTGGTAAAGGAGGAAGAGGGCGGTCCAGTACAGTACAGTATCTAGCACACTAGTCTCCACCAGTAGTCTCCCACCTGGGGACCTGGCCAATCGCCCCGTCAAGACCTGCCAGAAGTGGCTCTGTTCCTGTACACACAGCTCAGCACCACTTGTTTGCCGTGCAGCCTGCCTTCTATTATTACACATCTGCCTTCCTGGTCCGTGTCTATGTGTGTGGGCTCAAATGGAACCCCTGCCCTTACCCATATCATGGTGCCCCGTGCAAAGGCCGAATACGTGGTGCCAAATATCTGCCCTCTCCATATGCATCGTACCTTGTCTACTTCCAGGGAGATGAGGTGTGTTTCTTGTAGTAGCACTATATGTACCCCCTTCTCTTTAGGTATGCCAGGATCTTGTGGTGTGTGATATTCCAGGTTATCAATTTGTAATCCGCCACTAGATGGGGTCTGGGTCGAGGAGAAATGTCCACCCCCCTTGGTAACATCTGTACTTCACTGCCAGCTCTGGGCCCAGTGACACCACAGTCAGGAGTAATGCCTGAGTGTCTAACCACCTACGCACACTAAAAACAAGTAACCTTATTCCCCAACTCCCATTCCCCACGGCAGCACCGCAATGGTCATATGGTGTTCTCGCCATTCGGTGAAAGGCAGTCGAGAATCTGGATGGGGTCCGTTGTCATCGCGACCCCCGTTGCAGGCTAGTGCCCCGGATGGGAGGTCGGTGTCGCCAGTTAAGGATCATCCCAGATCATCAGCAGTTTGGGGTGTCACTCTTGGAGCTTCATCAGAATGCTGAGATTCTGAGCGTGTGGAGTGGGTCCGATTATCCGAGTCACCTCCGCTGACCTTGCTCATTGATTCCGCCTGTCTCAGCAAAGCGACTGCTTCCAGGGCAGCTCGCCTGTCCAGCGCGATTTGCACTGGGGTTGGCCCCGCGCCCAGGTGGAGTCTGTTCCGTTGTCTCCTCGTTTTCCTGGTACCTCGCCGTGATGACAATTCCTTTGTGTCATGGTGGTCCCCTCCTGTCCTATGTGCCTCCAACCACTATCACGCCTCCTCTGGAGTTTGGAGAAAAGTAGTGTGGCCATCCATGATTACCCTCATCCTGGCCGGGAATAGAAGCGAGTACTGTATGCCTGCATCTCACTTTGCCCTCCTCACCATTGTGTAGGAGGCCCGCCTGGACTGCACCTCTGCAGTGAAGTCCGGGAACAGGGTCACTGATCCATTTTCCACACGGAAGGGCCCGGCCTACCTGGATCGCTGCAGCAAGATGTCTCTGTCTCTGTAGTGCAGCAGCTTAGCCACCACCGCTCGTGGGGTCCGTCCCGTGGCAAGTGGTCGCAACAGTACCCAGTGAGCTCTCTTTAAAGCAAAAAAGGGGGTGAGTTGTTCTCTGGGGACCTCCAGTCTCATCCATTTTTCTAGATAGGTCACCATATCAGTGCCCTCGCCCCCCTCCGGGAGTTCTATGATTTGCACATTGTTCTGCCGGTTACGGCCTTCGGCATCTTCGGCCCATCGTTCCAGTCGTTGGACACGCACTGTCAACAGCACAATAGTGGCTTTAAGCTCCTGTTGGGTGGGGGCCAAATCCGTGAGTGCAGTCTCCGCGCCGTAGACCCTATCCGCCAGTTTCTGGTGGTCTGCTCTCAACAGCCCCAATTCCACCGACACCTGTCCAATCTCCAGGCAATATCACAAAATAAAATGAAATTAAATGATGGACGGAGTGTTGAAACTTTTCAAACACTCACCCCCAGTCACAGATCTGGGTTTAATCCATTGTTATTGTGCTTGCCACGTCACCCCTGTTCGGACCCAGCTATGTGCAAATCAGTCTCCTATGGAGAGTAGGGTCAAGACTAATTTGCATAAAGCTGGGTCGGAACTGGGGTGACGTGGCAAGCAAAATAACAATAGATTCAACCCAGATCTGTGACTGAGGGTGAGTGTTTGAAAAGTTTCAACACCCCGTCCATCATTTTATTTTGTGATATTGCCTTGTGTGCCCTAAGTGGCTAGGGTATGCCCAGACATGGGTCCCTTGCTCACTGTGCCACTGGATTCAAGCCAGCCCGGCTGATGAAGGATGATACCTTAAAATTGGTCCCAGGATGCTTGCTTCTGGTCTGGGGAGGACCTGGTTTGGCAGTTTGGGCTGGACTGTTCCCATTAGGACTGATTTGCCTATGGCTGGGTCCAACCTGGGGTGGCATGGTGAGCAAAAGAACGGTGGATTAAACCCAGATCTGTGAGTGGGGGTGAGTGTTTGGATTGTTCAGCACTCCGTCCATCATCCTTTTGTGTTGCTAAAGTTACCCCAAGTGGGAAGGGTATGCCCAGACGTGGGTCCCTTGATCACTGTGCCACTGGATTCAAGCTAGCCTGGCTGATGAAGGGTGATACCCTGAAACTGGTCCCAGGATGCCTGTTTCCGGTCTGGGGAGGATATGGTTTGGCAGTTTGGGCTGGGCTGTTCCCATGAGGAGTAGGGTCAAGACTGATTTGCATATGGCTGGGTCCAACCTGGAGTGGCATGGTGACCAAAAGAACAATGGATTAAACCCAGATATGTGACTGGGGGTGAGTGTTTGCATTGTTCAGCACTCCGTCCATCATCCTTTTGTGTTGCTAAAGTTGCCCTAAGTGGGAAGGGTATGCTCAACCGTGGGTCCCTTGCTCACTGTGCCACTGGATTCAAGCTAGCCTGGCTGATGAAGGGTGACACCCTGAAACTGGTCCCAGGGTGCTTGTTTCCAGTCTGGGGAGGACCTGGTTTGGTAGTTTGGGCTGGACTCTTCACATGAGGAACAGGGTCAAGACTGATTTGCATATGGCTGGGTCCAACCTCGGGTGACATGGTGAGCAAAAGAACGATGGATTAAACCCTGATCTGTGACTGGGGGTGAGTGTTTGCATTGTTCAGCACTCCATCCATCATCCTTTTGTGTTGCTAAAGTTGCCCTAAGTGGGAAGAGTATGCCCAGACGTGGGTCCCTTGCTCACTGTGCCACTGATTCAAGTTAGCCTGGCTGATGAAGGGTGATACCCTGAAACCGCTCCCAGGATGCTTGTTTCTGGTCTGGGGAGGACCTGGTTTGGCAGTTCGGGTTGGACTGTTCCGATGAGGAACAGGGTCAAGACTGATTTGCATATGGCTGGGTCCAACCTGGGGTGGCATGGTGAGCAAAAGAACGATGGATTAAACCCAGATCTGTGACTGGGGGTGAGTGTTTGCATTGTTCAGCCTTCCGTCCATCATGCTTTTGTGTTGCTAAAGTTGCCCTAAGTGGGAAGGGTATGCCCAGACGTGGGTCCTTTGCTCACTGTGCAACTGGATTCAAGCTAGCCTGGCTGATGAAGGGTGATACCCTGAAACCGGTTGCAGGATGCCTGTTTCCGGTCTGTGGAGGATATGGTTTGGCAGTTTGGGCTGGGCTGTTCCCATGAGGAGCAGGGTCAAGACTGATTTGCATATGGCTGGGTCCAACCTGAAGTGGCATGGTGACCAAAAGAACAATGGATTAAACCTAGATATGTGACTGGGGGTGAGAGTTTGCATTGTTCAGCACTCCGTCCATCATCCTTTTGTGTTGCCAAAGTTGCCAGTTGCCCTAAGTGGGAAGGGTATGCCCAGACCGGGTCCCTTGCTCACTGTGCCACTGGATTCAAGCTAGCCTGGCTGATGAAGGGTGATACCCTGAAACCGGTCACAGGATGCTTGTTTCCAGTCTGGGGCGGACCTGGTTTGGTAGTTTGGGCTGGACTGTTCCCATGAGGAACAGGGTCAAGACTGATTTGCAAATGGCTGGGTCCAACCTCGGGTGGCATGGTGAGCAAAAGAACAATGGATTAAATCCAGATCTGTGACTGGGGGTGAGTGTTTGCATTGTTCAGCACTCCGTCCATTATCCTTTTGTGTTGTTAAAGTTGCCCTAAGTGGGAAGGGTATGCCCAGATGTGGGTCCCTTGCTCACTGTGCCACTGGATTCAAGCTAACCTGGCTGATGAAGGGTGACACCCTAAAACTGGTCCCAGGATGCTTGTTTCCGGTCTGGGGAGGACCTGGTTTGGCAGTTCGGGCTGGACTGTTTCGATGAGGAAGAGGGTCAAGGCTGATTTGCATATGGCTGGGTCCAACCTGGGGTGGCATGGTGAGCAAAAGAATGATGGATTAAACCCAGCTCTGTGACTGGGGGTGAGTGTTTGCATTGTTCAGCACTCCGTCCATCATCCTTTTGTGTTACCTGTCCAATCTCCCACTGGAGTGTAGTTTTGATTCCTCTATAGCTTCCAGGATCTTGTCCAGCGTGTCCTGCAATGAGTGCAGCACTGGGTTTGCCTTATCCATTTGGGCCATGTCACCTTCGCGTCGCACCGCCTGTGACTTCATCCTGTTCTGGCCCTAAGTGGTCATGCAGCCTGACCAGTTGTGGCTTCAACAGCAGGTTAGTTGTGGTTCCAGCAACCACCCTGAGGGGTACTTGTTCGCTCCCTGGAGCGAGGCCGATCAAGAGGGGGCCCAGTGCCAGGGGGGACAGGTATCCCCCAGCGGTGAACCACCACCGGTCCTGGTTCACCCCTCTCCAATGCAGGCACCAAGGTTGGGGGAGCGCGAAGGCAGACCAAAGCCAGCGATGTCTGTAGGACTGATTGTTGCTCCTGTACGGGCACCCAACGGCCATGCGCGGTCCCCAGAGGCCCGGTTTGGTCGGGTTATGGCTTGAGAGGGTCCATGCAGCTCACACTGCTTCACTGGCCCTGCTGCTCCGGTCCACTGCCCCAAGCTCAGCTGCTCAGCGCCCCAGGATAGGCACTCCCCTCCTCTCACCTTGCTGCATGTGTGTCAGGTGTGGCGGCACAGTTACTCTTCTGGCATGTGTTTGCTCGCCCAGGTCTCCTGTCTGCTCCTTGTGTGCCTCTAGTCGGGGCTGCCGTACCGCCTCAATGCTGGCCTCCAGGGCCCCAACCTTCACGGAGGTGCTCTGCTGGCCAGCACCCTACCGCGTGACAAGTGGCGTCCTCGAGCTCTTCAGGCCAACGCGATCCGGGGCATGTGTTTGCTCCCCCAGGTCCTCTATCATAACTTCATGTGCCCCACGGCAGGGCCGTCACACCGCTTCAGTGCCGTTCCCCGGGACCCAAACGGTTACGGATGCGTTCCGCCGGCTGCCACCCCACTGTGTACAATGCGGCGCCCTGTAGCTCTCCTGGCTGCAGTGATTCGTGGAGTGTATTTGACCCTCCAGGTCTTCCGTCGTCACTTCATGTGCCCTGCGGCAGGGCTGCTGCACCGTCCCAGTGCCGCACCCGGTGCCCCAATTTTCACGGAGGGGCCCGCTGGTCGGCACCCCACTGCGCAAGAAGCAGCACTCTCAGGCTTTCAGGTGACAGCGATCCACGGTGCTCCCCTCTGCATGCCTGCTGCCCTCGGTGACGGCTATACCACCGTCACCAAGTGTGTCAGTCTCCCGGCGTCTCCGCTGCCTCTTCTGCACTGGAGCCGACTGATGTCTGAGGCTCCACTCTCATGCCCCCATTTCTCCTTGCGACCGGTGACCACTTCAGACCGCCGCAGAGGCTATATGTGAAGGATTTTCGTGGGGCCCAGACGGAGAGAAGCGCTTACGCGTCCGCCGTCTCTACAGGTCAGGCCATGCCCCTTGATGGTTGGTTTATCCATGATTGACATTTTGATTTACTAGTAAGCCCCTAATAAAGTGCACTATATGTGCCCAGGGCCTGTAAATCAAATGCTACTGGTGGGCCTGCAGCACTGATTGTGCCAACCAAATATGTAGCCCTGTAAAAATGTCTCAGACCTGTCACTGCAGCATCTGTGGGTGCAGTCTTAAACTGTCATTTCAACCTAGCATGTGCACCCACTTGCCAGGCCCAAACCTTCCCTTTTACTGCATGTACCTCACCTCTAAAGTAGGCCATAGGCAGCGCCATGCGCAGAGTGCAGTGTATTTAAAATGTAGGACATGTACTGGTGCGTTTTCCATGTCCTGACAGTAAAACACTGCTAAATTAATGTTTCACTATTGCAAGGACTATCTCTGCCCTAAGGTAACATGGGGATTGCCTTAAAATATATTTTAAATGTAATTTCCCATTGGGAGCAAATAGAGATATAGAGAATGGGGTCTCTGAACTCCCAATTTAAAAATACATCTTTTGCTGAGGTTGGTTTTTGAATTGTAAGTTTGAAAATGCCACATTTAGAAAGTCACCATTTTATTGCTTAATCATTCTGTCCCTCTGCCTGTCTGCTGAATACACGTCTGGGTTAGGATGACAGTTGGACTGTTTGTGTATTCTCTCTAGACAGTCATACAAATGGAGCTGAGGTGTGCCTTGCATATCCTGATGGCCCATCACCAGGCTGATGGGTCTTCCTGAGCTACAGGGGTGGGAGGAGCTGACACTTGCACCTGAATAGGGCTGTGTCTGTCCTCACACAAAGCAGTCTCCAACCCCCAGGAGTGTGTCTGGGGCGAGGGCAGGGGAAGGCAGGGTCTTGTTCACTACTAAGACTTCTCTTTGAAGTTTGCCTACTTCAAAGACAGAAATGGGTATAAGTTCTGGACCTCTGACACCACATAGTTAAAACACTTCTGGACTGAGGATATTCTGCCAGGAAGAAGAGCTGGATGCTGTAGGAGAGACTGCCACTCTGCCTGTTGCATTGCTGTGCTGGCCTCCTGCTTGTTCCTTCTGTCCTGTGCTTTGAAAAGGTTCTCCAAGGGCTTTAACTGAGCGTGCCTCCTTATAAGAAATGTCAAGCCCGCTCTCCCTCACAAGTGGTTGGACTGTTGGAAGTGCAATTGCTCCAATAGGGGCTATCAAGCTGTGTTGACAAAGTGCTATATTATGATTTAGGTGGTTGCTCTGAGTTTGGTGGTCATTACCGAAGACCGTTGTGCAAACGACCACCGAAACACTGCCAGCGAAGGCGGAGTGAAGACTGTCGCATTACCAGTAACCCACACAACACTGCCAAAAATAGACCAAAAAAACAACACCGTCGGCCCAAACGATGGTGTGAAGGAGGCGACTGCACCACCACCACGCCGAGAATATACCGCCCGCCAAATAACGAGTCACATATCAGCAGCGCGGATCCCAACATGGCGACGCTCTATTGGCAGCCCAAACTGCTGCGGGAAAAAAAAGGCACCACCGCATTAACACTGCACCAGATTGGACAACACCAATACCCAACACCTGAGACACATACGCACACCTGTCCACAGCACTATAAAACACCGCACCACACATACCCAGAACCCACTGCAACTAGAAACTATGACAGAGCCAGAGAAGAGCACATTGAAAGGACGCACTGCACGTAGATACCACAGGCACCATCATACTGAGCACACAACACACCACTCCACACAAAAACCAAAGAGCACACACACATACCACTACACAGATTCACAACTACAAACAGAATACCCAGAATCCCCGCACACCAACCCCCCCCCACCCACAACACAACCACTGTGGCACCACAAAAAAAAAAACTAATTCACAGAAGAGGAGCTCATGGTAATGGTGGAAGAAATTGTCAAAGTAGAGCTGCGACTGTTTGGAGCACAGGTCCAGCAGACATCCATAGCCCAGAAGAAAGACTTATGGCAGAGGACAGTAAACAGGGTGAATGCAGTGGAGAACCATCCACGCACAAGGAAGGACATAAGGAAGAGGTGGCCAAGGCTTCTAGGTATCAAGTAGCCGTCATGAGGACTGGTGGAGGACCCCCACCAACTCCCCCAGAAATGTCACCGTGGGAGGAGACGGTCCTGGCCATACTACACGCGGAAGGGCTGATGGGAAAAGCTACTGGACTGGACACTAGTAAGTCTGCTGTACTCACCGGCCAACATGTCCCCATGCACAGCATGTGCCCTCACCACCCTCTCACCCCCTCACACCACCCTAACGTGCACAAACCCACCATGGACCCTATACCCACCCCTGCATACCACAGCTCCCCACTGTCACCATTCCCTCACAGCCCCACCTAGTGCATGCATGCCTCACACAGCAGCAAGTACCACAACTACTACAATACAACACTCCCTACCCTTGCCTGACTGCTACCAGTAAGTAGCAGGAATGCACATCAGTACATGGCAATGAGAGTAGCAAGACAAATATTAAACGTACTCCAAAATAGGCCCATTGCAACTTTCCACTGATGCTAACACATGCCGTTGATTGGTATCTGTCAATGCCATTACTGCCCTGCAAATACAGTTAATGACGGCATACAACCATGTGTGTCACTGCTACAATACCATCATCTGACACAATACCTCTCATTACACAGGTCTCCCAAGTAATGACACACAGCAGAAGAGCCCTGTGACAGAAAGCCCAGGCCTGGAAGCAGGTCCAAAAGGGGAGGGTTCCCCTGGAAGTCTGGATTCGGATGACAAACCTGGCCCATCAGGTATGAGTGGCCAGTCCACCACCTCCAGCCACACCCTGCCCTCAACTCAAACCACCTCCCCTGTGGCAGCCAGTGCACAGGAGAGCTCACTTTCCCATACCTGTGTCCAAGGTCACATCAATCATTAGTGTGCCCTACAGGACATGGGCATCGGTGCAAACCCAAGAGAATTATGGTCCTGGTGTCAGTCAGAGGGGCACACTGCACCAGGGGCACAGGCACAGGGGGCAAGGGCCAGTGGTAGGCCAATCGTGGGCCCAGGGATGAGGCAGGTACAGGACACGACTGGCCAGGAGACAGTCTCCAGAGACCTGGGAGCCTACCAGCAAACCCAGGACAAGATGGGCCAGATACTCACAACCTTACAGAACACCCAAAGGCTGCGGGGGGAATACCACCAGGAGGCCAGGCAGCAGTGGCAGGCACACAATGCCACCATGGCCTCTATGAAAGGGAGTTCAAGGAACTCAATAAAATCATGTGGACATTCTCCACCCAACAGCAGGTCCCATCCAGTAGTCAGTCAACACCACTGCCCTCAGCATCAGCACCTTCTGCTGGAATGGAGGCCCAGCAGGAGGACCCACAGGCCACCAGCACCCCTACCCCTGCAGCTAAGAAACCTTCTACAAAAGAGGTTGCCCATCCAGACATCCTGCAGGACCTCAGGCCAAGGCCAATCACCCTACCAGGAAGTGATCTCCCTTCTGAACTGTCACCCTTGTGTGCCACTGTTAAACCCTGTTGACTTTCCAATAACATGGTCACATCTTTCCGAGGCAAATAGATAAAGGACCTGTGAACCAAACAGCTGTACCACCCACTCTGATCATCACCTACAGCTTTACCTCACTCCTCAGGACTGTAATAGTCACCACTTAATAAATACCAGCTATCACAAGTCATGGTGCATGTCTCTTCATTGTTTGTATTGGCAATTTTGTTACAGAACAACAAAAGAATACACATGTCTATACAACAATAATGTAAAATTTACAGATGTAGTGAGATACTCCAGCAGGTGTGTAAATACATCCATATTGTTGTAACAACCACTGACAACTATACCAACTGGCCACTCAGCAAGCGAATTGCAAACAGAAATGTCACCTGAGGAGGGGAAAATAAATGGAATGAGGTACAATGTTGTAAGGAATGTAATCCACAGTCATACATCAATAGCAGTTGCACACAAACACAGGATGAGTGTCCCAGCAGCTATGATACGCCATATGTAAGGGCCTGCATAGGCATTCACACACGTGTGGTACAGGAAAGATATAACATAGGTAACATCCTCTATTGTACACCTCCCTGAGTAGTCAGGAACATGACCTTGCCACACTGCAGATGACAATGCAGCATGACATGCCAATGCAGCAGGACAAGACTGATAAGTCCCCCTAACATATCCCTACACAGGCAGACTGAGGACCCTAAACATTTAGTACAACTATAAGGCTGTACTGCAATAGCACCAGCATTCCACACATGTGCTTAGCAGCTGTGCATTTCCATTACCGCTCATGGTAAGTCACCTACCCTTCAAGGTTGTTAACCAACATGTAAGGCTCCAGTCTCCACACATACCTTGATGCACGCAAATACTGGCTACAGATTCGCTTAAGCAATACATCTCCCATGTGCAGATGATATGCAATGCAGACATACCTGTACATCAATGAAAGTAGTGACGAAACATGTCAGTCCTGTTGTCATGTGCCTCATCCTCATCAGCCTCCCCTTCAGCATCAGTCACCGGCCACAAATTTTGCTCCAGCATTAATGTCTCCCTCCTCCAACAGTCGGATGTGCCTTCTGATGGCCTGATTATGGAGCATGCAGCATGCAACAATGATCTTGCAGACTTTCCCTGGTTTGTACTGTAGGGCACCATCAGATACATGAAGACAACGAAATCTAGCTTTCAAGAGACCGAAGGTCCGCTTAATCACACGCCTCGTCCGGCCATGTGCCTCATTGTACCTGTTCTCCCCTAATGTAGTTGGATGTCTCACAGGTGTTAGGAGCCAGGGAAGGTTGGGGTATCCAGAGTCACCTGTGTGGAAAAGGGAAAATGACCATAGGTAACAATGGTAAGCAGTGTGCTGACTGTGTTATGAGGGGTAAAAACATCTGACATGGAGAGCAGTACACATACCTATGAGCCAGACCCTTTCCCGCTGTAGCTGTTACATCATTGCAGGGACACTGCTGTTCCTCAGGATGTATGAATCATGTACTGGTCCAGGGAATTTAGCGTTCACATGTGTAATGTATTCGTCTGCAAGACACACCACTTGTACATTGAGCGAATATGTACTCTTCCGGTTTCTGTAGACCTGTTCATTGATCCTCGGAGATACCAAGGCAATGTGAGTCCCATCAATGGCCCCAATTACATGTGGGACATTTGATATGTTGTAGAAGGCTATTTTTACAGTAGGAAATTCTGGAGGTAATGGGAACCTAATGTACCTGTGCACATGCTTGAGTAGGGCATCCAGCACATCCTGTAACACCTTACAGAACTGGGGCTGTGAAAACCCTGCAGCCAGTCCCACTGTGACCTGAAAAGAGCCACTCGCCAGGAAATGCAGGACTGCCAACACCTTGACTGTTGGAGGAATGGCATGGGGATTCCTCAAACCTGGCAGGAGGTCTGGCTTCATCTGGGTGACCAGTTTCTTGATGCACAAACGGTAAAGTCGATAGGTCATGATGATGTGGCGCTCTTCCATGGTTTCAAGATCTACGAGTGGCCAGTAAATTGGTGCATTCCTCATCACTCCATTGTGGCGATATCTGTGCAGGGACACAAACAACACTCTGTGAACCTCCCAAAATGTAGGCTACCAAGTATGACACACCACAGTCATGAGGCTTTTGTCATGCAAGTTGCCTGTCATGTTGCGGGAATACACACTACTCCACCCTCCATTCCTAAACAGACGATGGCACATAATTCCTGTGGGAATGGATGTATACAGGACATGTACACGTACACCTTCCATGTGTTCCACTATACTGATCATATATGCTGACAAATGTTGTGACAAGTGTGATACTGTCACCAGACACACACTATGGGGGTCATTCTGACCCTGGCGGTCTTGGACCGCCAGGGCGCAGAATGACGGAAGCACCGCAAACAGGCTGGCGGTGCTTCAAAGCCCATTCTGTACCGCAGCGGTCGGAAAACCGGGGCCGGCGGTTTCCCGCCGTTTTTGCCCCGGCTGGGCGAATCCGCCAGGGCAGCGCTGCAAGCAGCGCTGCCCTGTGGATTCTGACCCCTTACCGCCAGCCTGTTTCTGGCGGTTTTCACCGCCAGGAAGAGGCTGGCGGTAAGGGGTGTCCTGGGGCCCCTGGGGGCCCTGGCCAGCTTTTCACTGTCTGCCTAGCACTCCCTTTATCTCCATTCCCAACCCTCGATCATGTGACCGCCCCAGTGTACCTAAGAAAGTTTTCCTTGCCGCCCTTGTCCTCTTCCCTATTCCTCTCCCACCCGTCTTCCTCGTAAATGGTGTGTCCCCCTGCCTCTCTCAGGCCCTTCCACCTCCCATTCCTTGGGTGCCCCCTCTGGTGTTTCCCCTGCTCCCCCACCCAGAAAGGATTCCAGCCCTCCCGGTGCCAATGTCACCCCTCCCAAGCCCAAACCGAAATATGCCCCTTCCACATCCAAGCCTCCCCCTGAGGTGCCTGCCTGTCCCACTGCTGCCCCTATTACGTGGAGGCCTATTTGCAGTCAGGAGTCTAGTTGGGCCAATGTTTGATGGACAATGTGTCCAGCAGTTATGGACATTGGACTTGCCCTTGGCACATTTTGTGTATAGTTTCTTTATTTTGTTGTTGAATACAACTGCCCACATTGGTGTGGTTGGCAAGATGAGATGCTTGTCCTGGTTTCCTTCTACATGGTGGTGTGACATCTGTGTGCATAGGTGTGTGAGGTCTGTGTGTGGATTGTGTCTGTGTTGTTGCATGCGCTGGGTAGCTGGTTTGGGCCATAGGGATGTTGTGATGTGTGTGACTGTGTGGTTGTGTGATTGTATGAGGTGTTGTGTGCGTCCGTGTGTATAGTGCTGCATGTGTGGATTTCTTTGTATGTTGGTTGTACCGTGTTGAGTCACCTGTATCATTGTTTGGATGTGTGTTCTCATCTATTGATTGTGTGTCAATGCTACATGGAGTTCATGGTGTGTGTGTGTACCTGTGGTGTCACCTGTCTATGCCAGCGTTGAGGTGTTTGTGGTCTAGTTGTCGTTGTGTGATTATGGGGTGTGTTGGTGGTGTTGGTGTGCGGTTGTGCTGTATTTTTGGCACGTATCTGCTTGGCTTTGTGTGTGTATTGGGTACTTGGCTTTGATGTATATTGTGTGTGCCTTTGTGTGGCCTTCGCTGCTGTGTGAGGTATGTGTGTTATGTGAGGGAGTGTATCAATGCCATTTCCTCCCATCTGTGCTAGGTTTACTTACGGTTGTTGTCTTCGTCGTTGTCGGTGGTCCTGAAGGTGTATGGCGAGATACAACGTTAGGAAGGCTAGCAGTTCATTTGCCATGTTGGCTGCGGAAGTGTCTCTGTGCCTGGAGGTGGGTGTTTTCTTTTATACTTTCTGTTTCTGCCAGGTTTTTCATCGCGGCAATGCCGCACAGGATATCCTCGCGGAGTGGTTACTCGGAATATGGAGTGCAGGCATTGGCTTCCGCCTGCATGAAGTTGGCTTCCGCAGCCAGATGCTGCGCGTCGGTGATGGCGTTGCTGATGGTGGGTTGTCTGTGTTGGTTGGGTTCACCACCTTACTCGTTATATGGCGGTCTGCACCGCCACCGGCATGGCGGTTCAGTTACCGCCAAACTAGGAATGACCACCCAATTTTTTTTTTAATGTTATCTATACTGGTGTATGTTGGAGTTTTGTAATTTTGGTCTTGTTTTACTCAGATAAATATTAGCTAAACTGGTGTGGAGTACTTTTGTGGTGTGTGTGTGTGTGTGTGTGTTTGTACAAATACCTGACACATTGCCTCTGAGATAAGCCTGACTACTTGTGCCAAGCTACCAAGAGAGTAAGCAGGGGTTATCTTAGTTGTGTGACTCCCTTACTCTGACAGGGTGCAAACTATTTCCAACTAGAGACCCCATTTCTAACAGTGGCAAATCCACAATTAGGTGGAAAACGCAGCAGTCACAGAATCGCATAATTCCAGGAGCCCTGTTCTTGACTAACACTGGGCTCCCACTTGTTTGCTAACCGTCCACAAAGCGCTTTAGTGCCTTGTCAGTGGTAATAAGTGCTACATAAATACCTGTGACATACAATAGCATACAATAACTGCCACTGTGTTTTGTAATGGATTGTGGTCTGTACCTTCTCTCCTGGGGTATAGAAGATTTAACATTACAGTGATCCATAAATCAAGCATTCAATCTGTGAGGAAAGAGAGACATAGGGAGGGGGCTGTAAGACAGCAAGCCTTAATTGGGCAAGATAAAAATAGCAATATGATTAGGAATGTCACTACTTTACTTGAAAGGGTTCGGCTTCCTTAGCCTAGTCCTCACTTAGTGATCCAGAGAGTAAATAGAATGTCTATTTGCTCGATAGAAATACATCAACATTGCTGTTTATGCTCTGAAGAATTATCCAAACAGGCACCACAAAAGAATCTGTGGTGGTAGTAAATTCTGGCTGAGCCACAGAAATACCACAAAATATTGGAAAGGGAACATTTTCAAATGGGTTAGCACAGAAATATGTTATTTAGTCCTCTGAACAAAATACTTTGTGTTCCAGGTTTATGTGGAGCTATAGTAGTGAATACACACAATTTAGTATGTGTGAGCAGAGCAGCACGAGAGAAACATTATTCGCGCTCTGACTGCAGAATGTAAACAAGTCAGTGTTGCAAAAAATGCATTGGCTCGTGGTGGATAAATGGGGGTGCACTAGCCCACTACAATCGCAAAACACCGCCTGGGGAGCAAGGAAAAAATAAATTAATATCATAAAATAAATAGAGGAATATATCCGTCAAACGAGGTCCCCTGCAGAAAGCAGCACTACGAATTGCGAGCTGTCCAGACAGCGCGGGAGCCCAGACACTGGGCACATTTCTGTGGGAATGTTGGTCGTGCCAGACCAAGTGGCTCCCTTGTACAAGCTAATTAGAGCCGCAGTGATTAGTCAAAGGACAGAAGAGATTACACAAGCTACCACTCACAGGGAACGTGCATACAGGAGATATTTTTGGGCATGTAATTTATTGACTAATTAAAGGCTGCAGCCAAAGTGGTGTCACAAGAATCGAGAGAGCCAATTAGTTATATTGTGTCTGGAACATAACACCGCCAGCTCAGGCCTGCCCGGGCCTAGCGCCTGTTTAGGCTGGTGTGAGCAGGGGTGGGACGGCCTACAGACAGGCAACCGCCATAGCAAGATACGGGCAACCCTATTAAGAGTATTCTCTCCTTTTTCTGCATTCAAACCAGATGCTGGTAATATTTGAAGCAACTGAATATAAATGAACCGTGGCTCCACCTAGAAATTTATGAAGTCATAGGGCGTCATTCACAAGAATCTGATGCATCGTCGACCCCCTAACGACGCCATGGATATGCTGGATTTACAATGGCACAAGTTTTCACAGATGCGTCAGAAATCCTGCTGCATCTGTGGTGCTAAACTGACGCATTGCTGGACTAGCGTCCAAAAAATGATGGCATTCAGCAATGTGAGGAAGGCTCCCATAGAGAAAAGCCCTGAGTTAGTTTAATGCCCGCTCTGAGCAGGGGTTAAAATTCTGACACAGTGAAGTCACAGGATGATGCAGTGAAATATGAAACACTGTGTCAGTTCTGCGTGACTTTTTCGGAGGGAATACCTACCTTGCATACATTGTACCTGGCGCAGATATAATGTGATGCAAGGGTTTACAAACTGACGCTCTGGGCCTAATACGTCAGTTTGTAATTGTGGAGAAGTATAAAGCACCGCTCGCCCCACCATTGCACTAAAAAAAGACTGCATGCAACAGTGGCACAATGACCCTGTAAATGAGGCTCTTAGTATGGTCGCTCTGATCCCCTGTACATAGGCTAGGCTCTCCTGGAACATAACTAACATTTGGAGATCTCATTTTCAAAATACAACTGTCAAGGAGTGGCTATAAGTTTCACAATACATCATGTAATGAGCTCTTGATTGTCTGGATCGTTATCACACTAATCTGTGTGAGAGATAAACTATGACTCTAAGAAAGTGTCACATGGGAGTGACTCTAAGGCCTTTTTCAGCCAGGGCCAGGTTGGAAACAAAAATCAGCCCTGGCTAAAATGGTCAAAGCAGGTGTCCAGAAGACCATGGCTAGAATAGGGCCATGGAGACTTTCACGGATGGGTCCTGGAAGCCACTCTAATTTGGAAAGCAGCCACCTATCAGTCAACCTGCCGTGGAAATGCCAGAGTGCTAGAATGGCCAGTGCCGCATTGTGTTCAGTCAGGCAGGAAACCCAATGCCAGGTACATAGATCAGACACCAAGCCTAGCACCTAGTACCTGTAGAAACAATGCTGAGCCACCTGTTTGTCCACCCTTTCCTCTTATCTTGGGTATTTTGTTTTCTTTATCACAGATTCTTTCACTTCGTAAGTCATTTTTCTTTTAGTTATTGGGCTCACTTTTATGCATATGACTTTCAAATAGATTTCTCTTTCCTTCTTTGATTTCTTTCTGGCATGTCTTGTCATCCTTTATGACCTCGGTTAAATTCTGAATGCTCACCCCCTTTCTTTTTCATAACCCTTGTAAAATAGTTATTATTTCCAACATCTCCTTCCCTGTGCCATTTAATTTTCTCCTTCTCTTTTTTTTTTATTTCTTCCTTCAATTTCTAAAGTCAAATCTTATAAGTCGTTCTTACATTGTGTTTCCAAGTTCATGAGATCATGCAAATCTACTATATATTACAACTTTCTTCTGTGTAACTCCTGTTTCAGACTTTTCTTAAACCACTTTAGAATTGCTGTTGCTCTTCCTATATTGCTCTGCCTTATTACATTTTTTGATCTTTTTCAATCACCTCCTTTTTCTGCTCTGTGTACATAATTTAGAATCGCCACTCTTTCCACATTACTTTCTATCAATAAAATCTTTGGTGGCTTCCTGTCGATTTAGTTTCACTCCGCACCTGGGATATTTAAATGTCTGTATTAATTTCCCTCTACGAGTTAATTTCTTAAAGGCCTTTGGCATGTATTTATACATTTTAGCGCCGCATTTGCGTCTTTTTTTTTAACGCAAAATCGGCGCAAACTTACAAAATACAATTGTATTTTGTTAGTTTGCGCCGATTTTGTGGAAAAAAAAGACGCAAATGCGGCCCTAAATAACTATAAATACGGGCCTTTGTATTTATAAAGCTAGTACAACTGACTTTTCAATTCTTAAAAGTGTTTTGTGATTCATAATTACTACTGAAGTGCGTTGCTCCTCTCTTGAGAAAGTGTAAGTCCGGTAGAGACAGCTTTCACTGTGCAGTCTGGGACATTCGGGACAGGGGACCATGGCTCATTGCATGCTCCCCACCCTATGCCTGAATCACAGCAGACCTCGTGTTGAGACACGGTGACCCCTGGCCCTTTCAAGGACAGGGTCACAAGACACGTTGACATTTCGAGTGCTGCGGTGAAAGTTATCTGGCCTATGTAGGCGTTCATCAGAGCATTAGCATAGGGGCTTTGAATACAAACAATGAGGTCTGCTATGCTCGCAGGCCTCCATATCTGCATTCACAAACAAAATCATGTCACTTTAATATTAATGGAGCAGAATTATGTGGCTCCTTTACAAACTAGGGTTTTGTATATCTGAACGAAGTCCTGGTTTGCAGGTTGACACCCTTCTGTGTGATGCTTGGTAAAAAGTCGGCGCTGCATCTTCAAAACAAGCATTGTGGTCTGGATAACACAACTGTTTTTTTTCCATGGCTCCCCCCTGATAGTCGCTATCCAGTAATGGAGATAGCCAGAGGCAGGTGTTTGTCTGAAAATGGTGGATCCTTGTGATGATCTGTCCAAAGAAACCTTCAATATGGCTTCTTCTTTCTATGTTAACAGAGCAGAACTAAACGAGTTAGATTGCTTGGGGACACCTCATACAGCAACCTCATGGCAAGGGTCAAGTTCTCCTCCACAAATGGTAAAAATATTTAAGGTCGAATGACATTGTTGTGTCCCTTCAATATCATTGTAACCTTATTTAATGCTCAAGGAGATGGGTAGTGCCATCCAAAGGCAGTGTGCTAGAATTGCCTTCATTTAATCATCCCTGTTTGTAGTCCTCATCTGTATTCAAAAGAAAGCCACCTGGTTCCACCTTCTTCGCTTTTCCTTAGGGCTCTAAAACTAAGCAAGACTCATGACACAGATAAAGACATGTTCTCAGGCACTATTTTTGGAATTCATGAAGGGGGGCCTTTTGCCCATTGCCATCCATAGTTTTGCCTTTCCCAAACATCAAACTCTTAATAGGAACTCACACTTTGGGAAATGCAAAACCGGCTCATTGGCACAAATGCAATGGGATTCCTTCTTTGCAATTTCCTAATAGTGATTTCTATTTTGTAGGAATTGCTATTAGGAAATAATACTGTACATAGATAGCATTGTGCATTTCGCATTTCCTATGTAGCGATTTCTATGAAGTTGCTATTTAGGAAATGCAAAATTGCATTTTAGTACATCTGTCCCTTACACTTTTGTAGTAAGTCCAGCACCATAAATGGCCAACCAGTTGTTCTGAAACAACCTCCCACAGAAAATATTGACTCTAGGGACATACTAAAAATTAGTAAGTTACCACAAAAATGTAACTTACTACAAATGTGCAGTTTAACCCCTTCGCTGCCAGGCCTTTTCCCCCTCAGATGCCAGGCCTTTTTTTGGCTATTTGGGGCAGTTCATGCTTAGGCCCTCATAACTTTTTGTCCACATAAGCTACCCATGCCAAATTTGCGTCCTTTTTTCCAACATCCTAGGGATTCTAGAGGTACCAAGAGTTTGTGGGTTCCCCTTAATGAGACCAAGAAATCAGCCAAAATACAGCAAAAATTTTGTTTAAAAAAATAAAGGGAAAAAAGGGCTGCAGAAGGAGGCTTGCGTTTTCCCCCCTGAAAATGGCATCAATAAAGGGTTTATGGTGCTAAAATCACCATCTTCCCAGCTTTCAGGAACAGGGATACTTGAATCAGAAAACACAATTTTTCCACACAATTTTGGCATGTTACTGGGACATACCCCATTTTTACTATTTTTTGTGCTTTCAGCCTCCTTCTAGTTAGTGACAGAAAAGGGTGTGAAACCAATGCTGGATCCCAGAAAGCTAAACAGTTCTGAAATGCAGACAAAAAGAAAGGGGTAATTTGTGTAGATCCTACAAGGTTTCCCTATAGAAAATAACAGCTGAAATAAAAAAGTATTGAAATTCAGGTAAAAAAAACAGCCATTTCCCTCTGCGTTTTACTCTGTAACTTTTTACTGCCATGTCACATTTTTTAAAGCAATATACCTTTACCTCTGATTGACTCTTCTGGTTGCGGGGATATATAGAGCTTGTAGGTTCATCAAGAACCCTAGGTACCCAGAGCCAATAAATGAGCTGCACCTTGCAATGGGTTTTCATTCTATACCAGGTATACAGCAATTCATTTGCTGAAATATAAAGAGTGAAAAATAGGTATCAAGAAAACCTTCATATTTCCAAAATGGGAACAAGATAAGGTGTTGAGAGGCAGTGGTTATTTGCACATCTCTGCATTTGGCGGTGCCCATACTAGCATGTGAATTACAGGGAGTTTCTCAAATAGACGTCTTTTTTACACACTGTCTTACATTTGGAAGGGAAAAATGTAGAGAAAGACAAGGGGCAATAACACTTGTTTTGCTATTCTGTGTTCCCCCAAGTCACCCAATAAAAATGGTACTTCACTTGTGTAGGTAGGCCTAATGCTCGCGACAGGAAACGCAACATGGACACATCAAATGTTTACATTGAAATCTGACGTGTTTTTTGCAAAGTGCCTAGCTGTAGATTTTGGCCTCTAGCTCAGCTGGCACCTAGGGAAACCTACCAAACGTACCCAAAGAGGGCAGATCGGCCTAATAGAAATAGGCAGATCTGCCCCCAAAGGGGGCATAAATGGCCTAAAATAAATTCCCTCCCCAGGTGAACGACCATTGCCTAAGGGGTCGCTCCCCACATATTAAAAAAAATATATATATATATAATAGGCCGATATGCCCCAAGGGGGGGCAGAAATGGCCTACAAATACTTTGCTCCCCTCATTGAATAATAAAAAATAAAAAAACTCCCTGGTGTCTAGTGGCCATTTCTGCTGCCCGATCGCATCACAATCGGGCAGCAGAAATGCAGAGAGAAACATGAAAGGAGAGGAGAGGCCTCTCCTCTCCTTTTATGCCTCTCTTGCCCCCTCAGCTTCCAGCGCGGAGGGGTAGGCCTCTGATGAGGTCAGCGCACGATGGCGCACTGATGTCATCAGATGCCACAGGTGGGTTGGGGTGGAAAGGGAAGAGATTCCCCTTCCATCCCTGCCCTGGGGGCGCCGAGGCAAGGCTCATGGGGGGAGCGCTAGCGGCAATGAGCGGCCATGAGCCGGTCCAAGGACGTAACGCCTCAGCGCCACAGCCAAGGACGTAACCGTTACGTCCTTGGCTGCCAACGGGTTAAGAATGTTGAAAAGTAGTACGCTTACTCACAAGTCCAAATAACTACAAAAGAGCAATTTGTGAATAGCACTTTGAAGTAAGTATTGTAGTACTGAAAAACGTACTCAGGCCCACATGTTTCAAAAAAAGAATGACTACAATTAGCAATCTTGGGTCTAAATGTAGGCCTCAAAAGTTGGTTTGTGCCAAGATAGCTGTATCACTAGCAAATCACTGACTTTTCTTTTGTAATTAACAAACTTAGATCATAGTGCAATTTTTTGCAAATAGTGAAGTTGGCCCCACTGGTGACATGAAAGCAGAGATTCAGACCATTAATGGGGGTCAGACAGAAGTGGGTCCTGACTTAGACTTCATTTATGGTCTATAGGAACAAAATCGGAAGCACAATAAAAACTGTTCAAGAAGATGCTCCCTCCATAAGATGTGATAACGTGTTCGTACCAATCCCCACTTTCTTCTAGCTTAAGTGGAGAACAGACTGGTCAAGCAGATAGGCCTTGGAGACCTATTACAGAGACAAGGCTTTGCTGATCAATGTCTCCAAATCAAATATATTTGCTCTTCGCCAAAATAACCCTTTGAGGTAATGGCAAATGATTGGAGATATTGGAGTGGAACAAGTGAAAAGCTTTGACTAGTTACCCACTCGGTTTGAAGAGTCAGGCAGTGATGTGCTCACATGGCCAAGAAACTCTGCCATAACTGTCTACCCTTTTAACAGGATGTACGGTCACTGTGTTTTCGTCTTCAGTTAATACCTATAAGACTAAATTCCTCTCAAGGGCTCCTTAGTAGGATGAACTTAGGGATCATGACTAAATTGCATACTTCATAATAGAGAAAATGCCTTTTACCAATACATCCTAATTCTTTCCAAGGTTCCACCAACAAAACTTAGGTTTACCTGAAATAGGTTTACAGGGTGCAGACCAAATATGGTTTAATGTTTTAATAGGATCTGTAAAGCAAGCAGCCTGGATGAGCCACATAAAACACATGATAACTTTTTTTTCCGAGAAGACCTCAGCTCCCTCTCTAACTATGATCTCACATTGATAAATGCCCATATTAGAATTTGATTCATTTTAAAGTTAGTGCCAGCTCAATGAAAATCATGTATTTTGAGCGTGAGCTCAAAAATCTGGATAATGCCTTCCCGGCAAGTCTTAGGCTTTTGTGTGACAGAATCAAACTGAGGGGTTATTTTCAGTGTGGTCGCCCAATCCACTTGTGTGCTTTTGCTGGCCCATTGGGCCATACTTAGAGATCCCAGCAAGGTTGGCAAGGTTTTTTTGATGAGAGCACTTTTGGCAGCAATGCATCACCATACCAGCCACTCAGTCTTATTTTTGTTGCAAAGAACCAAGGGCTACATGTACGAAGTTTAAAAATTGCGAGTCAGAAATAGCGAATCAATGCGAATCGCTATTTCCGACTCGCAAAGCGGGATGTAAGAACAAATCGCAATTCCATTTTACGATTCAGAGCTGAGTCGCATCTCAATTTGCGAATTCACAAATTACAGTTTCCTAAATTGCACATGGATGTGTCACAGAGTCGCAAATTGCAACTGTGTCGCAATTAACGAACGGGTGCAAAGGAAAATAGAAAACACACTTCCTGGTGCTGTTTGATGACATCCGAACCAGGAAGTACCCCCCATGGAACTGGGAGGAGTCTAGCCAGCATAGACAGCAGAGGCACACCCAGCTGAGAGGAGCAACTACAGCCATGGCAACTCAAACTAAGGAGGCAACCACTGCAGGGAGGAAGAGAAAGCTCAAATTCTCTGATAAGGATTTAGAGGTCCTGACTGAGGAATGCTGCCTTCATCATGAGGTCCTGTTTGGCAAGTCAGCAATGAGTGTCCCTGACACACAAAAAAAGAAGATTTGGCTGGACATACAGAGCAAGATCAAGGCAATAGGAGTCAGCCATCGCACCATCGAGGAGGTTCGCGAAAGGGGGTACGACCTCAGGTCCAGAACCAAAGAAAGGGTGGCAGAGTGAATGAGGGAGGCGTACAGAACAGGTGGAGGACCATCCACAGTACTACCTCCTACAGTTATAGAGAGCATGGTGGAGACCACTCTAGAGCCAGAAGCTGTCATAGGAATTGGGGACCTGGACAGTTCAGCACCTGGAACCTCCAAAAGTAAGTAGCAAATCTCACTTATTTACACCATTCAAGGGGCCATTCACACAACCACAGTCCACAAAAGCATGCATCATCCAAATTTGTTTCATGTCTATTTTGCAACATCATGGACAGTGCATTATGGGCAATGTAGTACAGTAGTCCAACTGTTTAGGAATATTTATTTTGATTCGCCACACATCAGAGAGGCACTGACAGTGTATCCCCTGTGTCCCACAGGTCTTCCTCAAGTATCCACCGATGACCCTAATGTGCAGGAGGATCATGATGCCACTATGACAGCAGATAAGGCAGTCAGCATATCTGCAGGGGAGTGCAGTACCACACCGATTGTCCACCATGTACGTGAGACCACTGAAGAGACAGATGTGGACATTGAGGCAGGAAACCTAACACCCGGGCCACAGATGGGTGTGAGTCGGCCACTGCGAACAGCTGAGTCTGGGCGTAGATGGCATCGTCGAACACAGGATGCAGATGAGGAGGATGTCACAACTGAACAATTCCTTGGACTAGAGGCATCCCTACTGAGCAGTCACCACCTGCAAAATAAACAAACAGGGATGATGAACCGGAACCTGCACAGACTGCAACAGACCCTCACACAGGGATTTGCCAATGTTGAATACAAATTTTCTAACATGAACACCAACATGGTAAACCTCATCGCCACCATCAATGACCTGTGTAGGGAAATGGTTGCGGATCGGACCCATGCAAGGCGCAGAGAGCCCAACACTGCTGTACGTCTGGACCGCCTCAGTCAGTCCATTGGCCGGCTAGCCACCACAACTACCTGCCTTTCAAGTCGCACTGTCACGCTACATGTGGAACTAGGCCATTTTGCCTGAGATGTGGCAAGGGGACTATGTCCCATCAGTGCTGCAGTTGACCTCATACATACCTCCTAGGCAGCAAGAGGTATTGGTGGCACCCCTCAGGACAGTGAGGACATCTCAAGCCGAAGCAACGTTTCTTCCTCAGATGCACGCATCCTGCAAAGTAGCAGTGCCTGCCAGACATCAGGGGACTAACCAGGCATGGGCCATGGGGCGTAGCCGTACGAGGGTGTGATGTTGTCTATCTGGGTTTAGCCTGAGGCACATGATATTAATGTGTCAGACTTTGTTACATGTTTCTTCTTTACTGCTAGTTAAACATCAACATTTCAATAATACACTCCTGACATTCAAGGAATTTTTTTTGCACAACCTGGCTATGTGTGTCTCACATTTGTGAGTGCTGTAACAGTTGCCACGTACCTGCCAAAGTAGTGAGTTGCAATGTGGTCCCGTCTCCGTCTGCCCTCCATTGCGATGCTACCATCCCTAGACTGTCATTGTAGTGGCTCTTGCTCCGCATCCTCTGAATCTGTGTCATCTAGGGTGAGATGTAGCCCATGTCTGGTTGTCATATTGTGTTGGATGGCACATGTCGCCATAATCTTGCATGCAGTCTCTGGGGCATACTGGAGTGCACGTCCACTTTTGTCCAGGCATCGAAAACGTGACTTTAACATGCCAAATGTCCTCTCAATTATGGTTTTGGTTCGCTGATGTCCACTGTTGTGGCGCCTCTTATTCTGATTGGCAGGTGTTAGATATGGGGTGAGTATCCATGGCCTCAGAGCATATGCACTGTCACCTGTGGAACAAAACAGCAGATATGAGCGTGGCTTCACATGGTTATGCAGTGACATGTATTTATGACATCGGTATTAGTACCTAATAAATATCCTTCACCAAACTCCCCACGTTCTAGGTGTTGGTGTAACCCACTGTTCCTGAATATGTGTGCATCATGTGTGCTCCCTGGAAATTTTGCCACGGTATCAGTTATTACATTATGGGCATCACATACCACCTGGATGTTGATGTTGATTGAGTGAGTACATTTCCTATTGTGGAACACATATTCCAGATTTGCAGGTGGGCAAATGGGTACATGTGTCCCGTTCACACACCCTATTACATGGGAAAGGTTTGCAATTCTGTAGAAGTCCAATTTGGTGTTTTGTATTTCCTCCTCATTCCTGGGTAGGCATATGTATCTGGACATGTGTGTGAGTATAACATCTAAGAACCATCTAAAAAATCGTGACAGGGCACTTTGGGACACCCTACCAGCAAGTGCAATCAACCCCTGGAAGCTACCCGAGGACAAGAGGTGCAGTGAGCAGAGCACTTGCACATGTGTGGGGATGGAGAAGCTGCGCAAGGTCTGGTGTTATAGCTGAGGTTTCAGCCGTTCAATAACCTCTAAGATAACTGCACTGTTCAGTCTGTATTTGTCATATATATCCTCCTCAGTTTGTTGAAATATGGTCTGCCTGGTTCTATATATCCTCTCCTGTCTCCGCCTGGGCAGCTGGGACTCGCCTCCTCCACGCAATTCGCAGTGCAGCCACCTGTTTGGAATCAGTGTTAATCTGGGTGTGCAAAACAGGCTTTTTGCGACTATTTGCATCTGCCTTGTACATGCGGTTTGCGACTCGCAAATTGCGATTTCCTAATTGCGAGTCGCAATCATGAGTTGCAAATGTTTGCGATTCGGTAACTGGTCGCATCGATATTTGGGACTTTATGCACGGTCTCAAATAGCGCTGCGACCAATTTGCGAGTTGCAAAACATACGTACATGTAGCCCCAAGTCCCCAAAATTGTGGGGGAATTGTTTTTGCAACATAAAATGCAAAATCTCAAGGGGTGTGTGTGTGTGTGTTAGTTACCAACTTTATTCGAGGTTTAATGGCAGGGCAATGTGTATGGGGTTTTTCACCCATAGAGTTCACTTGCTGAAGCAGGCAATGTCTGCGGGTGAAATACTGAATAAAACATGTGGAAAGTCAGGTGGCTGCATGTTATTTCCAAAAAATATAATACCTGCTAATTCCCCTACCCGTGGAATTTCTCTGAACCCCAGTAGCAGAAATTCGAGGGGTAGGGTGGTAAAATAAGGGGTATAAAATGATCAGCAATCTTTACTGCAGATTGAACCTCCTTACGGCAGTCTGAACAAAAGAACCTTCACAAAGACACCTCCACGATAAAATGATAACTGGGTACCTGGCAAGAAGGATTCGCCTTGGATGACACAATAAGAAAGAACTCCTTGGTGCTCTGATGACATAGGAACCGAGAAGAAGGCATGTCCTTGATGTAATGGTGACTTCATAAAACAGGAACTGGTAAGATGGAGTTACCTGAAGATAATGTTATTTGTTTCAGTTTATGCTTGAGTGGTTTCTAGGAACCATTAAGGGGATGTTGGCCTGGTCTTAAACCTCCATAAGGTGTATTAGTTTACATTTGCACATTGTGGCAGAAGAATTAAAATAAATAATATTTTCAAAAAAATAGCTACAGCACCCATCAAATTAACAGGTTGCTCACGTAGTATGCGGCAAGCCACTATATTTGCCGGCAAAAATCCCTTTTGATAAGTACCACAAGATAATTTAGTTTGTGTTATACACTAGGTATGATAAATTACAAAAATAAGACACAGAGAATTTTAATTAAAGCATTATTCAATTGTTATGTTTTGGATATAATGGCTCTGGATCCATACACCAATCCCTTTTCTTTTCTGTGGAGTACCTTTGATGGATGCAAGGCTGGGGCTGCTGATAAGAGGCTTTCTTGGATCTTTAGTATGAACATTTGCCACACATTTAGTTGGTATTCCTGGTAAAGCATGAACACAGTGCAAAAGATAGCTTTATCAGGTGTATCAGGGGAAGGAAGGGAATTAAGGTATTCTGTGGTACATGTTCTAGTTTGAGGATTGTCAATATTTTACTCTTTTTGCAGTTTTGGCTACTACACAGGGACCATTTGTAAGGGACTGGGGCATCACTGGGGAGTGCAACTTATAGGAAAAAGAAATTGGGTTCACTACGTCGTGGTATCTGCTGTGGCCCTTGAGAATGATTCTGTTGCACGCATTGGTTAACATATACATTACATCAAATATTAATCTTCCTTGTTTCTGGTATGGTAATTGAGGATCCTTAATGTGTTATTTAGATACTAATATAAAGACAGTCATTACTAGAAGGAATCAAGAGGTGCTGTGAAAATATCAAAATCATATTTTAAATTACCTAGATGTATGGACAGTTCTTTCTTAGACTGTCTGCGTAATTCAAAGCTAGCAAGGCAAAATCAGTTTCCACTGTTAGAGGTAGTACATTTGTTGAATTCAAAGAGATTTTCCTACAGTGCAGCAGAGACACACTAACTTTACAGGCACACTGCTTGCGAAAATGGATAACTCTAGCCATTTACTTCATGGTTCAAATCTATGTATTGTTTTTTTCAGTAATTAAAAAAACTGACAATGATGAAGAGCCGGTGTTCGTAACAATGTCACACCCTGCCAGTGACTTTTAAACAAAACATCAAGTTAAGTGGACCCTCCCTTAACCACCCCCAACAAAACCCTCACCCCCTCCTGTTGCATTGTCCATATCTGTCCACAACTACATTTATTTCTGCAGTTGCAAGTGTACTGCTCCCAATAACACGTCTCAGACCTATGAATCACTCAAACCCTAACCACTGTTGTTTGCATCAGTGAGTCTCAAGACCCTCAAATACCTGGGACAGGTAATTTATTTAAATGCAGTGGACAGCATATTGAAATATGGTTTCCACATTTTGACAAATTGCTCCATTTTCCCCACCACTGAAATGGCTATATCCTCCATTCTAGTAAGTTTCTTAATCTTATTAAACCATGCCCTATAACTGTTTCAAACGTATCCCATCTGCTCAGTACAGCCTTCTTAGCCGCACACAGTAAAAAAGTGATCAAATGTCCCTTCGGAGAGCTCGCCGGATAAACTATTCTGTCTGAGACCTCCCAAATAATCTAAGGTAACAACCTAATCAATGTTGTGCTCAGCACGAGGTCTATTTCGTCCAGTATGTATGTCCAGTGTCTTTCCAACTTTGGACTGTTCCATAATAAATTGAGAAAGAAAACGTTATACCCACATCCCGTCCAAAAAGCTGGATATTGACCCCTATTTCATTGATGGATTTTTTCTAGGGTGTAGTACCCAAGTACCTAAATAAGAGTTTAACTTATTGCTTCCCTGGATGAATTGGTCTCTGCTCTAGTAAAACCATCCTTCCATTCCCTGCATGTTAACTTCTATCCCAGCTCAGTTTCCCATCGCTCCTGTCATGCTATCTTACCAACGGTCGCCTCTGCCCTAAGGAATTGATAAATGTATTAGAGAACCAATTCTCACCTTCCTTTGCCCGTAACTAGCTTTTAAATGTTTTTTTTGTCTCCATGCATTCTCTCTAAAATCCCCTTGAGAAACCCAGCGGCGAATTTGATAGCAATATAATCACTACTTTTCAGGAATCCAGTATTCTTTTTTATCTAATCAAATGTCTTAAGCCTATTTTCATCATACAGGTGCCTTTTGTCACATTTTCACCTTTTTCATCTACCTGTGAATGTTATGGTGATCCTGTGCAATCATAAAATTTTCACCAAAATGTGGAGGCATTTATGAATAAAAGAATCATTGCTATGCTTGTAATCCTTGTAATGAATAAAGTAGGGACGTCTGGCTACACGTTTCATGAATAACAAGTCAGATACAGTCAGGGTCGAACACCTTTGCCATCAATAAGTGTGGTTTGGCCATGCTCACATAGTCACGACCTCACAATAATGTATTTTGGTAACACTGGGACACTATGCTAAAGGTACTGAAGATGAAGCTGTAAAACAGTTTCCATCAAAGTGCTGCCGATAAGACATGAGTCTTTCAGAGTTGCAGGATGATAACATAAGAGCACAGCTATGGATTGCCAATGAATATTACAAGCCAACAGAAGATAGTGGGGTCCACAGGTGAAGGCCTACAAAAGGATATGTGGCAGTAAAAGCCTAAAAAGGTGGGCAAACACCAGATCCAGACATGATCACTCCTGGACTAAATATATTCTTGTGCAAATATTTAGGTCTCAATCCTGACCTGCACTTCTAATTTTATTCTAAAAAAATAGGCCACGCTGTAATCCATGAAAAATGCAATTGTGGCATCTATCTTCAAAACTGAGAAGTGCAATAGTCCTGTATGCAATCTATCCCTTCCGATGATTGATACACAAATATGATCAATTATAAGGTTAGTCTGAAATGAATGGAGTCATCAATCATTTCCAATATGGTTTTTCGTGATGGAATTTCAACAATGATCTGTGCGTGAATCTTTTTATTTTTTCTTAAAAATAATATTTACAGAAACGTATGTATTAAGGCCATGGATTTAAGAAATTTCTTATAAGATTAAAAAGCTCCATTTACAATGAATCATTGCTCAACATGAAGGTGAAAGTGCAAAAGTCAGCTTTGGTTTAAAGATGAAATTATTAAAGTCCAGAGAACGGCATGAGTCAGTGAGTGGGGATTTACCCTCTCCCCCTTTTATAATATTTACATTAACTGGCAGATTACCTGACTGGTAAATACTCTGGTGTGCCCAGGATAGAAGCCCAGAAAGCACTATTTTTTTTATTTGTGGACAGCACAATCATCCTTGAAAAATTAAACGTGCTCTCCAAAGATTGGTATTAAAGTTTGAGACTTTGAGCCCAGACATAGTTCTCCAAGTGAATGCTCCAAATTCGAAAATGAAGGACATTTGGGAGAAAGAAAACAAAGATGGGGTACCTACTAGGCCTGGGCAGTGTTTGCAGAGTTCTGCTACGTGGAACTCACTGAAGTGACAAAAAAACTCCGCAAGCGGCGGAGTGTGTTAGGTCACGCTGTTATCAGTGATTTTCAGCACCTGGTGTCTGTCCTGTGTTGAAAAGTCAGTGAGAACGGCACCTTGCACAGCGCAAGAGGGCTCTGCTTCTTTTCTGCCGCATGAGTAGATTTTCTACTTGAGCGACCACTTCATCAACATGAACGGAAGATTTCTCAATCCAGGTGTCAGTGACCGTCAATGACCGCGTTGAGAATTCTCCCTGGGAGGTGGTGATTTTCCTTGCTGCTCTCACCAAGTTAATATTGGCACATGCGAACGATGAAGAAACTCCTCTACACAGAGTTTTTCTGAACTCCACACTACGCAGAGCGCAAAGTGGGAAAACTCTGCAAACTCAGTGAGCCGAGCGGAAGTCACCGCCAACCCCCTAATACCTACCAAGGGTAGCAATAGTGATATCAGGCACTGTTTGGCCCCTGGACATATTATACTTGGAACTCTTGTCCCACCCTTGGGTCCTTACTAGATCCTATTTGCTGTTGATTGCCTAGAAAAATGTCAAGATGTGGAAGGTCAAGATGTGGAAACTACAGGGATCAATCACAGCCCCATCAGCACTGTTTACTTTCTGTTCACATTCCTGCATTAATGACTCTGGAGTATAGGAACAGCCAGGTCCTTACCAGGTGATCCTAAGTGCTAATCAAAATTGACATCCTTGTTTTGATACTAGATCATTTCAAAACAGTGGATATTCATGAGTATATTTTGGTAGCAGAGCAAGATGATGTCTCCCCATAGAGATTTTGCAACATAATGGCCAACAACTGAAAACCAGCAGCACAGACTGTAATTTTAAAGTCATTGGGCTCATCTGGTGGCACTCACTTCCTTTAAAGGATAACATGGTGCAGATCCATGTGTGGGGTTTTTCTTCACCAAACTCCCCTCTATCTGTCTATCTGTTGGCGATCTGAGCCTTCCAATGCCACTGATCATGATTTGAGCACCTGTCTCCTGGCGTGCTCTGTTGAGACAGCTTGTGGTCCTAGAGGAAGGACTGGCAGGTTGGGTGATTCCATACTTGAACACCTCAGCAGTGGACACTTGGGTGCACTCTGCTCTTCAGATTTGCATCACTGCCATTGGCCATTTGAGGTCAGGCAGGAGACAAAAAGACAGCAATCTGGGACTGTAAATAGTGAATAGGCCAATGTGGCAGACCAGCTGCAAACCTAAAGAGTAAAAAAAGTTATTTGCATCGGACTCATTGGGGTCCCACCTAGAGTGAAAGCATCGGACTTAACAGGGTTTCTGGATGACTGGTTAGAGAAGCAAGATGGTCTGGAGCAACACAATTACAGAGCATATTTTGTGGAGTGTCCTTGTGTTTGGCATAGAACATGCAGTCTAAAGGCGAGTGAGCTGGTCACATGATTATCAATAGACTTTGAACAAGGTCAAGGAGCCCATTTTGGCATGAGTATCATTACAGCAAAATAAGAGCTGAAGACAGTGAAGAAGGCATTCTGCCATTGGATTGGTTTGGACTGATGGCAGGGATACTGGTCCCTGCAGAACGTTTGGTGGGACATAGGAGAGGACAGCCCCTCTTCAAGCTGGAATGCCTGAAAGATGAAGCAGAATCTGCAAAAGTACAAGAAAAAAGTTTTCAAAAAGGCCCAGTGATGGGATCTCAGGAAGTTACCCTTCCTATTTTGGGTGATGATGAGACTTTTTATCTATGTCTGGCTCATGGTATCTTGGGAGTAGCAGGTTTGGTTCTCAAGGGAAGGCTTATGGACAACCTGGACAACCATAAAGAATAACAGAACACAGTGTATCTAGACTGGAATGTGCATCCTCCACAAACTGAGGCCCGGATTGACAAAACAGTAAAAAATTATGCGCTGCATTGCGTGAACGGGAGGGAACAGGGAGGCACCATATCTACATAGATATGGCTCTCTCTTCCCTGTTCCCTAGTACTGGCACAGATTTTAGCTGCTCTGCGCCAGGCACACACATTTGCACCATAATGCCAGGGTGTGTACATGAGTCTAGCATAGATTTTGTACTGGAAATATACCATTCCAGTACAAAATACTGATTTACAAGCCCCTTGCATCATTTCTTTTGATGCTACAGAGGCGCAGATCAGTCCCCACTGTGCACTATATTTACAAACTGGTCCAACTGGGACCATTGCACCGGTTTGTAAACCCTTACGCCACATTATACCTGCACCAGGTATAATGTATGGAAGGGAGTCGTTCCCCCACTAGGAGGCCCACAGGAATGGTGCAGTGAAATCTACAAGATCCTTGGCCATCTCACCTCTCCACCCAGCAACCCACTTCTTTTTAGGTGGGTAATTTGAGATTGAGCCCCCCCCCCCCCCAACTGAATCTCACCGATGCTGTGCTGTTTTCCATGGGGTTCCCTTAGCATTGCTGGGGTAGTGTCAAAGTTTTTGACGCTAGTCCAGCAAAGTGCCACAAATGCATCAGAAGTTCTTACTCAGCTATGCTAAAGAGAGCCACGGTGTGCTGTATTGTAGTGTTGTTAGGGGGGCTCAGGGTGACACAAGCAAACTGGCACATTGTGTCGATGCACCAGGTTTTTGTAAATTAGGGCCTATGTTTAGACTTCATTTAAAACATTACACACTTTGTATCTGTGCTGCACATTGCAGCATGCATGCAAAGTTAGAAAAGAAAAGAGAAATAACATTATAGCCCCCCCTTGCGCCTCCGGTCAAATGGCGTTAACCTTTGGTGCAAAACCCTGTTTACCATTGTTAGTAGACAGGGTTTTGCATCAAAAGGCATGGGTGGTTGCATGAGAACACCCATGTACCACCCATGTATCGCCCCCTTGGCGCTAAGTAATGCAAAGCAGTGCTCTGCGCTGCTTTGCATTACTGTACTTTTAGGGTACTTTCCACCACAAAAAAGGTTTTGCACTGAACAGTAAATTAGAAATAAACATTTTATGCTGGTTTGCGTCTTTTTTGTGTTGCTAACACAGCACAGAATGTTTTTAAATCTACCCCTGAGTGTTATGGTTGCACTTTAGTAACATGTTTGCATACCATTGCCTTTGTGAATATTTCTTTCAGTATTTCTCGCTTTGTGAGTTCTTTAACTACAAAAAATAAATAAAATATATATATATTTAAATGTGAATAATAGATCATTGAATGAGTGAAGCTATGAATAAAATAACCATTAAATATGTTCTCTACCTGCACTGCTGAAGTGACACAGCAAGAAGATGATGCAAGTATACCAGAAAAATAGAAAAGGTATTTTCGTTTTTTAGATGATAGGTTTAGCTCATAAGTGCAAATGTGCTGTGTTTGAGCATTAACAAACTTCTCTCTGGACTCTTTCTTCTCTGGAACAAGTGAGAAATCTACTCTTGACAAGACCAGGAGTAAATCCCCAGAATTGGAAGGGCCAAGAACATCCCCATATTCGGTGAGGTGTATGGTTCTCCGTGGGGAGACATATTAACCATTTGCAAAAAAGAAATAAAGCTGTCAAATGCATTGCTTCTGCACATGCTAAAATACATGCATGCATTTGTGGGAGGGAGACTGGAATTCTTAAAACTTGTCCAGGATTAGACCTTCAGTCAACCTGGCGAAGTATTTCGGGCATCACCGTTTTAAGAACTCCAAAAAAAATAAAAAATCTGCACCTGTGTAAGATGGCAACCCTACGAATGCGGTACAACGTTTTGTTAGAATCATGAACAGACTGCAGATTTCCGCATTTTGAGTGGACAACGCAGACAGTTTACAATTATATGCATAGGAAAATTAGCACTCTTGCTAGCAGATTTGTTTGTTTATATCTAATTTAAAAAATCTAACACGTAAAATGAAGAAAAATTCCAAAAGGTTCCTTTTTAGCATGTACGTTTAAATAAAATAAAGGCAAAAGTGCCAGTGGCACATCATGCAGGAACCTTCACTCTACACTCTGCTGAATCACTGCCACCGGGAAGAGCCTGGGAAACACGAAGGCTTAGGCCCTCCACTATCTTGAAATTGTTTTTCAGAGTATCCAATAAAGGGTATTAAAGCCTGGAGTAAATTATTGCTAGAGGATATGCAGATCTTCCTTGAACATTACAATGATTCCTTCACGAGGACTTCCAACATATTCAGTAATTGAAAGGCAGCACATGCGCAGGAGTGTTTGTAGCAAGGTCTGTGCTATATGAGAACTCATTGATAAAACCCACTAGACTACCTCCCTCTTTGACTTGTCAAAATGTTGTTATCTATTTCACAAGAGAGTTCCTTTGTCACATGATGCAGGCTGCTTCCCATGTTACCGAAACATGGCGATGCATCACATTTGTGCAAATTTACTATCTGACATTTGTGAGTGGCCGATACCTGATCCCACACAGTTACAACGAGATGGGCAGTGGTGTAGTTTCAGGGGTGTTTGGAGTGAGACACCCCAAATATATTAATTCTTGCCTTTGTAGTTGGGTCTTGGGTCCCGAGTCGTGTCTGCTACATCAGTGTTGGTTTTCCTCACTGTTCACCAGGAATAAAAGACAAACCGGAGCCTTTGATGTAAAACAGGAGAGAGTGAGGGAGACAGAAATATACATCTAGGTGCTGAATTTCAAAATGTGAAACCAGATAAACTGGAAGCTTCCCAGCTTGTCCAAATTGTGTGATTCTCTGCACAAGTTTTATTTCACAGACCCTCCTTTTTCTTCATGACCACATATGAGAGCACATTTAAATACTTGAGTTCAGGATGTGCATTGTACAAGCGGTACTTATGCAACTATATTATTTAATGTTCTAAGGTGAAACTCTTCTGTATGTTAAAGAAATACACTTTTTTAATTTTAAGGAGACTCTATCGTATTTTTACATTATGTTTGTTGCACGATGTACATGGCAAAAGTTATCATGGCTTGGCTTGTGTAAGGATTCTTAGAGCCAAGCCAAACTCTTGCCCTGCCTTTGGATCAGCTTGACCTATTAATTTGCTAGAGTGCCCACCTTTATTTACACTTGATAAAATGATTTGTAAATGGTGAGGACTGGAAACATGGAGCACTGCCAACATGCACCGATTTGACAACTCTACCATCAAGCAATCTCTTAGCAGAGACATGTAGGAGTGCTTGCAGTGAAAATAAATTTGAAAGTAAGTGATCTAAGTGATCCCTGGGGAGGGACCCCAGGCTGTTGCGTTGTAAGTGACGGTAGTCATGAGTTCCCAGGGAGAAGTCCCAGTCCCAGATGGGATGGATAGGGGTGTAGCTTCGGAGGGGGAGGGGAGGTGGGAGGTTGGAGTGTGACACCCACCAAATGCATTGGGTCTGAGGGCCCTGAGTTGGTTCTGCTATGGCTGTGTCCATTTTTCATGTTCTCATTTCACTAAGAGCTTTTAACTTGTTTATTTTTAGACTGTAAACTTTAATACATCCAGTGAATGGTTTAGCAAAAAAGTACTAAATCTGCTCCCATAAAATATATCCTTGAAGTGGTTGCAAATGTACTACTTTTTGGAAAACACAAGTGTTGGCAGTGATAGGGTTGGAACGCTGCACCAGTCTCAGCTTTCCAAAGTTAAACACAAATAGAGGTACCCAGCCTTCTCTCAGGAGATGAGTAAACAATGTATACAACACAAAGACTTCTGAAGGAATTCTTTCAATGCCACCGAGCTATACTAAATTTGAAACCATGGTGGACATAATAAATAGCCAGACAACACAGTGCAAAACTCAACCATCTTTAGCACAAAGGAGGCATTCTCCACAACATCATTCTGTGTTCTCTAAAGGCGGTTCACTTCTGGACATACTTCCACTTGAAAATGTTGAAGCATTTGTCCACTTACTAATTGATTTTTTGTTATTTTTTTGGTACATTTGACATCTATTCATGTGGGGAATATTGTAATATCTCCTAGATGATACTTCCATATAATAATTGCCCTGAAGATGGTCTCATGAATATTTATCATATACCATATAGAGACCGAAATGTCAACATCAGATTCACATTAGCCCATCAAATAATTAGATGCACTATTACTGCCTGTATGCTTATTTATGAGACCATGTTGTGCAGCTGAGTGACACTGTATGGCACATAAGGCCTCCCACAAAGCTGATAATTACTGTTACTTCTATGTCTTATGTGGTGTATATATATATATATATATATATATATATATATAGGTATATATATAAATATATCTCTAATACATGTCTATATATATATATATATGTAGCCCTATGTTTACTCTGATGCTTGTTTTTATGTTTCTTCTTAAGATTTTTCTTGTTGTATTATAAATCTTGTAAATATATATATTTATATTGGTGTAATTAAATAAAAATTATAACGGAGCACAGAATATACTTAGTCACTTTTTCTTGTTCTTGCCCCTAACGAATTATCCTTCTAAAATATTTATGTAAAATGATGTGCTCAAGTTGATTGGATCGTATTTGCCGAATCTCTAAATTTGGAAGCTTTTTACTCTAGAATAACTCCTTCAGAAGTCTCTGTGCTGTACACAGTCTTAGCCTTCCAGGCATACGACTGGCAATCAAACACCCAAAAGGTGGTGGGATGAATGGTGGCAAACAGTCTAACCAATGGCAATTGCTCCGGTAGCATTCCAATCCATTGTTTCCACCATGCCACTCTAGACAGAGGCCCACCTAAAGCAAATCAGTAGTGGCCCTCTTCTTCATGGAGGCCGTCCTTCTCGAGCCTTGGTCATCGTCTTACCTCTCCACCCGGAAGCCCACTTCTTTTCACCGCCCACGCCCCATTGAATTTCACCGACTAAACTACGCCAATGGAGATGGGCTAATGGTGCATCAGTGGATGGCAGCACCTACCACTCTGCCAATAAGGACGCTAAATCTGGAATGAAACAACTCCCTGAGTTGCCCTAGTTAAAACACTTTTGTTTGGTACTCAATGACCTTTGTTACTTCGCACAGAGGATGCGGGGGTGAGGCATGCCAGGGTGGGTCCAGGAATTAGGCAATGTCACCAGATTTGCGTCCCCAGTTACTAATTGGAGACACATCCACGGTGCCTAATTATCAAGCTCATTCCTAAAGACACTGCTCCTTTAAAAGGCATTGTGTAAAGGCTCCCAGGCACAATGCTTGCAGAGAATATCCATGCAAAAGGACTTAATTAGCAACTTGCTCCAGAATGAATAAAACGGAAAGTTGTATATGTATGAAACATTCACGAAAAATGTCAGCACCGAGGGGATTTCACCAAGCAGCTGGCGGAAAGCACCAGGGACAGGGCCAGCTGGGACAGCAGCTGCAGTGTCCCCAAGTAGGCAGACACTAACGAAGGTGTTTGTCCAGTGTGTGCTAATTATACACTCTGTATCTGTTACAGGGATGGGGCCGGCGCTGCCGGCAATTAGCAAAAGTTGCTGTTTCAATATCTGGAATGCGAATCCAATTACCCCCAAACCGTCCTTCTTATTAGTGCCAAAGTTTTATTAACAAATAGATTGCTGACGCTCACCTTTCAACAGCTCCACCTTTCAACAGCTCCAAGTTTTCTTCTAGTTTTGCCTATTCCGTCTCCTAGCTAACTAACGGGCTGGTAGCTCAATAGCATCAGTAAGGCTTAATATTCATACATTTTAAAAGCCAAAGAGTAATATTTCGCATTTATTTGGTGCCTGCGGTAGACCTGGTCCTAAAGGAAATAACGCAGCGCCCTGGTTACTGCTCCGAGGGTGGAGGGTTAATAACCAATTAAAAATGTCTCTAAAACTGTTATTGCACATCTAATTAAAATACTAAATTAGAATGTGCCTTATGTTTATGTCTCTTCCGTTCACACCAAGAAATGAATTCGAGGGGGATGGGGGAACAGAAATGCAGGGTTTATAACAAGAAATCCATACTGCATGTCGCGAGTTAGCATCTTGAGGGATCACACCCTTTGCCCAACTATATATAAGCCTTTTCCTTATAGCCGTAGCCCGAGGGTTTACCTGCCTTGCTCAAGCCCGAGTGCTCCGATAAATAATTGTCACAGATTTCTCATTTATTAGAAAAATATATAAATACGAAAAGACCTTTGTCAAGTGTGAAAAGCAACATTTATTTCGAGTGAGAGTTCCCAGAATGCTACCAGCTGGCCCGGTTTCACTGTTGCCCACTGTAACACAGGGTGATGCACTGACCAAGAAGTGACCATTATCAGTAAAAAAATAGAATAACTTCCTCTAAATAATATATGAGAAATTGTTTGAAAGTTTCCCTGTGCCGCAGCTGTTTGTGTCATGTATTGCTTATCTGTTGTTAAGAGGAATGTCCTGTTAAGTACCTACCCCTGTTTTGATCATGAATGAGATATAGAATCATTAAGGGGCAGATTTACAAGGAAGTGGTGCATGTGTCTCGAAGTGGCACTTTTCTTGCGTCCACCCTACCGCCCCCTAATGACACCATGCTTGCAACATTTTTGATTCTATAGTAGGGTTTTGCTGCACTCTCTTCAAAACGTTTGACGCTAGTACAACAAAGCACAAGAAAGGCTCATAGGTTGCTATGGGTAAAAATAGCGCAGTGAAAAGTTGTAAATGTAATTACGCCATGTTTTCGGGCATTGGAACACCCCCTCTTGCAGACATTATGCCTGGCGCAGGTATAATGTGGCACAACGGGTTACAAAGTGGCACAATGCATGTGTGGGGAAATGGCCTCCTTAACGCCACATTAGGGTAAAAAGAAAAAAAAACTAGTGTGGCGCAAGGTGGTGCAAGGGGCCTTGTAAAGATGCCCCTAAGTTTCTTGTGAGAGGACGCATCAGGAATAGGCTAGGTCTGCACCTTCATGCGTTCTTTATCACTTATCATTAGGATTTATTAAGGGTTATTGTGTTTATTAATGTACAACCTTCCTTTTCTGGAGCCATTTCTGTAGACTCTGTCAGGATACTACATGTGAAATTGTGTGGATGGCTTTGTTCTACATAATGCCTACAGTTTCCTCACCCTAACAACCACACAACCCTGGTGTATATAGCAGAATTGTAAAAACTGGATGAAGGAGCGAGTAATCAGGCAAGCAAGCATGCTAGTGAGCAAGAGAGGTGCAGAGGGAGGATGCCTCTTGCTTTAGTTCTGGTTTTGTTATTTGTTTCCAGCTCCCATGCTTTGAGGGCTTTGACTTCAAGTGAAAAAATACTTCAGCGTAATATAGAAACCTTTGAAGTCCTTGCACTTGACTTAGAAGGCTACTATACTTCCATGTTTACGGACCATGTTGTAATCTCTATGTGGGTTTCTAACCATGCCTATGTCGCACCCGTCACTTTCATTAGTTCGTGGGCTTGTCTTTTAAAAAATCGATTGATTCTATTTGTGAAAGGCCTGCATACGTCATGCCTTTTCCGGTGTTTAGCCCTCCTCGAGAGCACCGGTAAACTACTGAAAACATACGAAGCTCTGTGTTTTCAGCTGGTTTCTGGACTACTTTATCTTTTCATTTCCTATGCAGTGCGATCTCACTGCGCAGAAGTCGAGTGCTTTGCATATGTGAAACTGTTTTACTTTCCATTATTAGTTTATGTGGCAATTCCAGTTAGGAGTTTACAACCCTAATAGCGCTAACGTGAGCAAACGCAAGACCCATTGCATTGCAAATGCTTGTTAAGAGTTATTGTCTCAATAAGCGCTCCTTACTGAATGTAAGCACCCACAGTGATTGGTTCTAAACTTTGAGTAAGCCACAGGGTCCCAGGTGCTGGGATTGACATATATTCATACCTATGCTGCAATTGATATTTCCTCAAGACAAAATGAGGACAATATGTGTAAAATTAAAATGTGCGCACGTTTTGTGACAGTTGTCAAAATTTGTAAGACATTTGAAACTGTCAAATTCAGCATTGATAGCCTCATTTACGAGGCCCGCAGTGCAGGCAGGTGCAGTAAGTAGATTGCTGCGATATGACGCATTTCTGTCCTCTCCCCCTGAGCTGGTGCACAAATTACTGCCCAGCGCCAATGCAAGCACCCTTGCACCATGGTCCAAGTGTGCCTGTGATGTGGGGATGATTGTTTTTGTGCAGGAAGGTTCACCTTCCTGCACAAAAACAATCACTAGAGGTGTTATCATCTTTCGATGTGTGCTGCAGAATGCAGCACACATAGAAAGAGGAAAAAAGGGGGAGAGATAAGGATATTTCTCCCTACTGCGTTATTCTTGTGCCATGGAATCAGAAGCATTCCCAGACCTGTAACTCTGGGAATGCATCAGATTCCCTGGGGTTCCATGGATGTTGTGAGATAACCCCAAGCAATACCCATGGAACTCCCCTTTCACGCTGAGGTCCATATTTACAAGGCCATAAAAAGCCACACCAGGTGGCTTTGCGTGACCTTGTAAATATGGACTGACACACGCCACTGGAGCGCCCAAAAAAATGAAGCTTCAATGGCGCAGTGTGTCACTAGGGCCTCGTAAATGAGGCCCTTAGTGTTAGAAGACAGAAATCATGAAATGTAAGAGACGTTGTCACTTGACACACACACAATGTAACAATTTCTACACAACTATTTTGCTCTGGTCTCCAAAAATTCGGTAAAACTATCCATACATCAGTGGCAAATCTTGTGCAGGATGTGAAAGACAGAGGCCAGGCTGTCACCTGGTTCTCTCTTTGTAAGGAAACCTTCAATAGAACAGGGGAATCAGCTCTAACAAACAGGATGATGTCGTCATGGTAGGAAGTCCAGATTATCTCGGTTCCTTCTCTGTAGCTTCGATACAGGTTTATGTTCCAGGTATATCATGAATCTCAGTTTTGGATTCAAGGTCCCTTTGAATGTCTGGGTAGAATTCTCAGCTTTCAAAACGATTTTAGGGAGTTATGACCTGCAAATCTGCACTTTTGAGAAGGTTTGATATCTACCACAGCCATCCCAAGATAATGAAAAACAAGTGCCTAAAAATGGCAGATTCTGGAGCTGAATAATGAAAAAGGTCTGAGGAGTTATTGAATTTCGACCCACCTCAAACTTCGAACGAGTCCAGGGCATCCTGATTAGGTTTTTATGAAGTCTTGGATCTCTCAACATGGTGATTTATTTTTGAAAATGTTCAGCTCTCTGGTGGGCTGTCAAGCTGGTGAACATAAAGAAATATTAAAAAAAGCAGCAAATGGGGGCCATATGCTGCAGTGGGAACGCAGCATTGAAGAGAGGTGATGCAGCTGAGCAGCAGCAGATGCGTTTTCCTGCTGGTATTCGGATGACAAGAGGGCAACACAATGTCCTACTGTCTGATTTCCTGACCATGTTGGCCAAGGCATCCAAGTACAAGCAATGGGTTGGGCGGGTGAAGTAAAACTACGCTGGCCTCATTGAACTCCGCATTTGTTTGTAATGGTGTGAAGTTCTCTGAATTGCACCAGTAGGAAACCACCTCACTCACTAGATTTTTAATCAGTTTCTAAGACTGCTCACACCCTTTAGTGTTGCCTACTTATCCAACATTCCCCTTTCTGTTGCCATCTGAAAGCAAAAGTTGTAATGCTTTCGGCAAAGGGATGAAACAAAATATGTGAATACGTGCTTTACAGAAACTGGAGAGTGTTGTCTATCTGCTCCTCGAAAGTGGCTAGCAAAAGAAGTTTCTTAAATGCTGATCATCTTGAAGCTACCTACACTATTTGGTAGTGTGCTGGCAAGCTAAAACTTCAACTTGACATAACATGAACCAACCTAGTAAAACACTATGGGGGTCATTCCGACCTTGCGGTCCATGACCGCCAGGGCCGGGGACCACGGAAGCACTGCCAACAGGCTGGCGGTGCTTCCAGGGCCATTCTGACCGCGGCGGTAAAGCCGTGGTCAGAAAAGGGGAACCGGCGGTTTCCCGCCAGTTTTCCCCTGGCCCAGGGAATCCTCCATGGCGGCGCTGCTTGCAGCGCCGCCATGGGGATTCCGACCCCCTTCCCGCCAGCCTGTTCCTGGCGGTAAAACCCGCCAGGAACAGGATGGCGGGAACGGGTGTCGTGGGGCCCTGGGGGCCCCTGCACTGCCCATGCCACTGGCTTGGGCAGTGCAGGGGCCCCCTAACAGGGCCCCACCATGATTTTCACTGTCTGCTATGCAGACAGTGAAAATCGCGACGGGTGCTACTGCACCCGTCGCACCCCAGCAACTCCGCCGGCTCCATTCGGAGCTGGCTTCCTCGTTGCAGGGGCTTTCCCGCTGGGCGATCTTCTGGAGATCGCCCGCCGGCCCAGTGGGAAAGTCAAAATGACCCCCGCGGTCATTTGACCGCGGTGCGGTCTTTGGGCGGTTTCCGCTCGGCGGGCGGCGCCCGGCGCCCGCCGGGCTCAGAATGAGCCCCTATGAGTTCGATCTGCTAAGCCCAACAAGATAACACTATGACCAGGAATTTCTTTTGAAAACTAGTTTCACACACCACACTCACACACTATATATATATATATATATATATATATATATATATATGTATATATTCACAAGCAGGTACTTACAGTTAAGACCAACTTTTCCCATAGACAAAGAGTTTTTTGTTTTGCTAATAGCCTTGGTGCCGTTTGATGAATCTTCACAAAATATTCAAAACTAGTGTACCAGTTCCTTCAGCTGCTCTCTGGAAGGTTTGGAGTGAATTGTTAAGTGAGGCCGAGAAAAAGGAGGGGTCCCTATAAAGCTTTTTCCCCTTCCAGTATCTATAGGGATTTTGCAATTTGCAAACATAGCTACAGCCTGAACCGCTGAACAGAATCACACCAACTTTTGCAGAAAAGTAGATCTTGGTTACAAAGAGCCCTTTTTGTAATTTGGTTTAAATCTGTTCGGTAGTTTTAGAGTTATTAAAGGGAAAAATACAGATATCTAAGGATGGGGATCCTTCCTGGATCCGTGGGTACCAGGGGATCCGGCCGAAAGCAAGACCCTGATAGGTTGGCCGCAACCTGTAAGGAAAGTTGTGGCAACCATTTTGGTTCTTGGCTGGGCCCCCCGGGGAGAAAACATAAATAAAAGCACACCTAAGGGGTCAGGATAAAGGTATCCTGACCACATAGGACACATGGAGGTGTCTCTGAGGGACACCCATTGGCAAAAAATTGCCCAATTTTGTTGCGCACAGTGCGATCCCCGGTTTCAATCTGTGATGAATCTGTGGATCTCAAGCCCAATGGAAAAAGCTCCTCACAAACCATACCACTGCCACCAAAGGCCATGTGCAGTGTGAAGTTGGGTGCATTGGGGTAGAGGGGCACTCTCGGCTGAAGGACATGCACGGAGTTGGTTGTATTAACATATGGTAATTATGTATTACTTTACATTAAAAAAACATAGAAATTCACTGAAAAAGCCAAAGGTTACAGGGACGTTATAGTTAGGATGATGTTTTACCCACACAAAACTATAGAAATTCAGTGGTTATAGTTATGGTTAACCTTATCTGAAGAAACTATAACTCATGCCATTAAGTAACTTTAGGCCACGAGTCACAGTTTTTTAACATATGTTTAACTATAAGTGCCTGAATTCTATTGTTTTGTATGGGTAAAAATATAAATTTCATTATAATGTCCCTTTAACCTTTGTATATATATATATATATATATATATATATATATATATATAACAAATGCCATTTAAGATACAGAAGTCCAGTGATCATACAGTCAGTCAACTCCTTTGGAGTCTTTCACCTTAAAGTGGGATAGTTTCAAAGTGCCTATGAAAAGCTGGATAGGAAGGTACTTGACCCAGCTTGTTTGCCAGCCAACGTTCAAAGCCTCACAAGCCATGCACCAAGAGCACTGGGCCACTGCCCATTATTGCACCTACTGCCACCTTAGCAGCAAGAACCCTAATCCATTGCACATTATTTCGTCTCTCCCCCATTGTGAGTCCAGGAACACTGATCCATTAGACTCAGTACCATACATTCACCTATAATCGTGACACCAACGAATCCATATCATTTACTCTCATTTATAGCCATAACAATAAATGTTATCACACTCTAGTCGTCATTCCATTTCTCAGTACAGCAACATCAAAAGCACAGTTACTAGCCTTGTTTATATGCCTTGTCTACTACATGGACACTCATCATAAGTCAGTATTCCATCCCTTTGTAGCTATTATACCTAAAACATGTTCCTTCAGTTATTGAATCATTTTGTTACAACCATGACACCAATAATCCTGACTCATTAGCCATTGTTTTATTGTTTAGCAATCCTGACGCCAGAATTCCCAACACCTCATCCATCATTTCAGATTTCTACAACTGTTACATCAACGGACATCTTCGGTAAGCCACTGGTGCATTGGTATCTCAGTATAAGAACTGAGAATAAGTAAAGCGAGTACACCTCCATGAGGAAGATGATTAGCCATCCATAAGTGAGGAGTATGGGCACCCATAACTGAGAAGCATGGCATCAATGAACAAGGATAGATGGACATCTATGAGTGAGGAAGATGGGCATCCATAAGTGATGAGAATGGGCATCCATGAGAGGTGAGTTTGCCTCCACGAGCAAGGTGAGGGCACATCCACAAGTGAGTAGCGTGGCATCTTTGTCCGATGGTAGGAGCTCTCCTATGAGGGTGAAAGATGGGCTTCCTTTAATGTAGATGGGAGGCAACCATGAGTGTGAAGGATGGGTATCCAAGAGTGAAGCGAGTGGGCATCCATGGATGATGAAAGAAAGCATCCATGAGTCAAGCGAGTATGCATCCATGAGCAAGGTCATTGGGCACAAGCAAAATTATTGGGCTTCCATCAGTGGGGAGCATGGACATCAATGAGTGAGGTGAGTGGTTGTTGATGACTGAGGAAGGTGGGTGTCTATGATCAAATATGGGTGGTCATCTATGACTGAGAAGGGGACCATCCATGAGTAAGGAGAGCGGGACTCCATGAGTGAGGAGTGGACATTCATGACTGAGAAGAGTGGGCACCCATGACAAAATATAGGTTGGCATCCGTGAGTGAGGAGGATGGCCATCCATGAGTGAATAGAGTAGGCTTCCTCAACTGAGGAACATGGATATCTATAAGCCTGGATCCACTACTAAGGTAAGTGGATGTGCATGATTCAGATAATATGTCAGCTAGGACTTAGGGAAGTGTACTACCAAGAGTGAGGTAAGTGTTCATCCATTTGTGAGAACTGACAACCTTCCAGTATGTCTTGTTTCATGCAGACATGTTTTCCTGCAGCTACAAACAGGCACAATTCGTTGCAGACACCTCTTCCTGAAAGCATGCCTTAACACAGCTTGACTTACCACTTTTCTGGTGTACTGCCAGATTGTCTACCTTCAATCTTCATTCCTTACATAAACATACCTTACAGAGGCATGCTTTCACTAAGCTCAGTTGATCTGATGTTTTATTGCTCCAATTTGTATTGCTGACACTGAATTAGAAGTTTGCCCGCGTAAAATGTTAATTATGCCAGCATAATTTTTGGAATTTCGCATTATGCTTATTAAGAAACATTCCAGAACTTACACCACATTGAATGGGGATGTGAGAAGAACAAAAATGACCAAAGCAGTGGCTGTTGTTAGCACTATTTTTTATTATGAGAAAATCAATACGAAGGTTCATTCTTTGCTAAAATATAGTGATAGGTGACAGATTTGCATTTCACCTAATTACTGGCAAGCAAATTACACAAATTTCACCCACCGCTATAATCTTCTCGCAGATTTCAGGACGATTGGTGTGCATGCTCTCCACGTTGCGTGGAAGGATTGGGACAGTTGATACAGAGCAGGAGTTCACCAGCATGCCTTAGCTTCCTGGGCCAAAAATCTCTTAGCACGGCGATCACAAGTTATCCTCAATGGATTAGCAATCAGCCATGCCAGAGCTGATCCACAGGGCGGAGACATCCACACTGGGCAAGCTTCCAGATGACAATTAGTCGCCTGTGCCATCTGTGATGTGTCTGTTATCATATCTGGGAGGCTGGCATGACAATCACTCACAGTGACATTTCTACTGGCGCTTAGTTCTGCAATGAATGCTCTGGTTTATGATACATGGACCAGGCTGTGGTGAGCCCTCACGTATTGTGCACATACCAAGCTGTGGTAAACGCTAAGGGCCAGATTTACAATGAGTTCACACAACACAGTACAGCAAGTAAAGTTGTTGCTCTGCGCTGCGTGAATGGGAGAGAGGAAAATTGTGCCATACTTACTAAGAAGTGGTGCAGTTCTGCTCTCACCATAGTGCGCCATAGTGCAAGAGTGCCTGCATTGCGGTCAGAACAGTTTTTCGTGAAGGTAGAGGTCACTTCTAGTGCAAAAACTATGCTGTAAAGTATTTTCTCTTTTCATGTGTACTATAGAATGCAGCACACATGCAAAGATGAAAACAACAAGGAGAAATGTCTTGTCTTATGCTGTCTACGGTTCTTTGTAGATAAGTATTTGTATTCAAATCTATGGGTGGGTGCATGGAAACACCTATGCACTACACAGGGAACACCTCTTCGCGCAAGGTAACGTAAGACAATGCATTGCGCTGGGTTGCGTTAATTTGGGTTACAATCCAACACAAATCACGATTTGCGTTGGATGTAAATCCCACCAGTAGACTTTGTGTCAGGTCTGTGTTCAAGTAACGAAAACTTGATGCAAAGTCTTTTAAAATCTGGGCCTCAGTGAATGCCTGGAATATGGTGTACAATGTTTTTCTGTGCTCTGGTGAGTGCTTTGATGTATGGCCCATGTCCCAGGCCGTGGTGAACATTCAGGAGAATGGTGCATGCCTGGCTGCGGTGAATGTTTAGATGTAGAGTGCAGGACATGAGATGCAGATAACACTCAGGTGCACCTCCTTCACCACTCACCCACTTGCAATGCACACATCAAACCCTCTGGAAACATCACGTAATGCCACCATTCGGCATCACCTCATACCAGTGACTGAGGGGGGGAGTGCGGCCCGGTCGCCACGATTCCCTCGTCCAGGAAGTCCCACCCAGCAAACATCTAAAAGCAGGAAATGATCATCACGGGGACAGGTCGGGACTTTCCAATTCATCAGGAAAGCTGAGGAAACTCGCATTCACCAAGGCTGAAAGTTCCTAACAAAAGTTCACTGTTAACCATTTGTATCCTAAACGCAACATTTTCCTCCTCAGTACTTGAGAAACCTTACAAATCTGGTCTCTAGAGCACAAAAGGGAAAGGACAACCTGACCGGACAGTGGGCCTGACTCAGATGTTGCAGTGGGATCCCGGGAATCTTCCAGGGGGCCGGAGGTGGACTCCAGAGAGGGGACTCCGGGGCCTCAGCTCGCTCGTTATACTGTGTTGGCTTCAGGTTTCAGACCGGTGGTTCTGTGGCGAATTGGAACTAAATTTCAGAGGCGGGCTTCTAGGAGAGAGTGCACCAGGAGGGGGGAGCAGTTCATTAGCAGAAGAAGTTGGTAATGAGGAGAAGAGGCAGGAATTCCAGAGCCCAGCGCTCCTGCAGCTCGTTAAGGGCCCTGCTGAAAAGTACATATGTTCCTAATTAATAAGTGCTAATGAAGCCACGTGTTCCTGGCATCACAGAGCGTGAGACTGAAGAGGGGCGGGGGTAGGGGGTTGGAGAGGAGAGAAGGATGCCAAGGAGAAAGAGGTGAGAGGAGGTTGAATGGACAAAGAAAGGGGGAGGGAGAGGGTGGTCAGCGAGACAGCAGAGAGAGACAGAAAGAGGGAGACGCACGAGGAAGGCAAGAGGAAGAGAGAAGTAGAGAGCCAGAAAGGGTGAGAGTGTCAGCACCCGTGTTTATCTCTGTGAGGTAAAGAGAGAGAGAGAGAGCAAGGCCCAAGGACGAGAGTGAAATACAGAGGCAGCCAGAGGGAAGAGGCAGAAAGAGTGGGAGAACAAAGAGAAAAAAAACAGAAAGATGGAGACAGAGAGAGTGAGATAGAGAAAGAGAGTTCGTAGAGAAGTGAGCAATAGAGAGAGAAAGGGAAAGGAGTGTAATGGCTGAAGGGTGCTGGCAGAGAAAAGACGCTGAGATATATAAACATAAAGGTGCGTGCGAGACGTTGAAAAAAATATACTTTTTCTAGGTAAGTGATTTAGACAGAGAAAAGAGAGATGAGTGGTAGCAAGAGGAAAGTGAAAAGGCAAGAAAGGAAAAAAATAAAAAGTCAGGTTTATGGAAAGTGAAAGAGAGAGAAACATGAAAAGGTGCAGAGAGAGAGATTATGAATGACAGAAAGGGATATAGAAAGGTGAGAAAGGGGGGAAATTGAGGAGCAGAAAGCCACAGAAAGGGGAGTGAGATTAAGACCTCCAGAGGAAAGCACACAAACTGACACAGATACAGATTCACAAGGCCTACGGCGCTAACATTACATATGAAACAACCTAAAGCGGGACTCGGTGGTGCTAGTTAGCAAACCTAAACAATGCTGCTCAAACGATGCGGAAGAAATATGAACAGAGAGGTGACCCACAGCTCTGCCACAGGTCGTTGTGTCATTATCAGTAATCCCACATCAAAGTGGAATGTGAAATTACCATGACTACTTTGATTACTCTGCAGTAGTGTAAATGACTCCGAGCCTCATGTACTAAGGTGTCAAAAGATTCAGGGCAGATTAATAAAGTCATGTAAGAGTACGTAAATGAGTAATTCTATAGCACTACTTCATGTACTCAAAGATACTGTTATGAATCGTTCCCACCCCTGGCCCGCTCCCTCCTGTGGAGGGAAGCTCGAGTGCTCGCCGGAAGGGAAGTAGGCCCGACCCCATGAATGAAGCAGTTATACTTGGAGAAAACAAGTTTTCTTTAGCATCTCATGAACACGACACAGTCACAGCAGTGCCACTGACGTCAGTGAAGGAACATGCTACTGCGTGTGAAAGGCCAGCCCTCTCATGACCCAGGGTGAAAGATGGTGGTAACTTTGTTTTTCGAACATAAATGCATTGCACTAATGAAAGATCGAACTCTACCTAACATACCAACTGTAGTCCTCACTCTCCATGTTGTTTGTAATGTTTGGCTACAATGTTCTGTAGTACATGACACACTTCTATTTTTATTTCTCTGAAAAACAATGTTTGAATGTAATTTCATGGGCAAGACAACCACCTTCACAAGAATATTAAAATGTTGTTCCAGCAGATTTCTACATGTTCAAGGTTTCACTTACCTGTATAAGCATGGTCACACAAGATGTAGCAATATTTGTTCTAGGACAGGTAGTGTCCATGAGAAGCTCCATGTTGTACAGTTTTGAGAGACTTGTGAAGTGTATTTTCTTGCAACTGTTTCAACTTGTTAACTCCGATTGGTTTATTCTGCAGCAAATGTGTTCAACTGTATTGAATGTATGAATTGTATGAAATACTTTTTTGAGAACCTTATAGTATTCACTTTTGGATCTGTGGTGGCCTTTTTCTTGCTAACCTTAGGAGGCGAATCTATTCCAGACTCTCCAATTATATACTCTGTATTTTGCTGACCTGAAATTTACAGAGTTCCTTGATGGATTCTGTATTTTAATTGAGCTTTTCACTCTGATATGTTATATTATCTAAAGTCTGTATGACATAAAGCTGAAAATGAACAGGTAATGATTAAACCTTCCCTGTTTATCATTCCTGTAGGACCAAATGGGTACTATGTGTCTAAATTAAAATTGTCATTTGGAGTGCTTTAATGAGAGACAGAACCACTAAGGAGCACAATAATCTGATAAGGGATTAACCACTCCCAGTCCGTCAGTCACACAAGACAACAAGAGGGAGCGTGACTTCAGTGGTCGTACATTGTACCAGACATATCCACACAGCACCAATATCATAGGCAATGTTATGGTCTCCGCTACAACATGCTGGGACATCAGTTATATCAAGGGTTTAAGAATCAAAACACCAATCTTTCCATCAGCAAGCAGGCTGTCGGCTTTATAAACAGACAGCTCAAAGTGGTAGCGACAAAGAAACTCATCATTTTCATACCTCTACTGAACTTTAACAGGTGCACTTGGAGTACATAAAGTCCACTACATGAAGGGGGCACTATATAGGGCTTACCACTGATAGTAATTCCAATCCAGAGCATGGCTCTGCTTCCAATGGCATTGCAGCCGATTCCACAAATCCCACAAACATGGTGCGATTAGACTCGGGCAAAAGGGCCGTATGATCCTAGAAGAACAATGCAGTGCAAGCATTATTTGGAGCTTCTGGCTCCCTCTTTTCGAGCTCTGTTTGTGGTTTTCCCTCAACACATCTTCTTGGAGTAGAGGGACCCAGAAATGTGTAATCAGGGATGTGTTTGTTGTGGTCCTGGGGCATCCTTGGTGCCGTAAAGAACTGGAGGGCTTGGGGATTCTCCCTTTTTGCTTGCCACCTCAGATTGAGGTGACCTGTTTGTCATCACTGCTGCAAATATTTACCTTTCACCCTCTGTACCCTTGTTGTAGAGCTGACTGTCAGTCCATCGTCTGCTCACCTCTCTTCTTCCTGCCGTGCCTGGTTCACTAGAGACTGTAGGCATGATCATTAGGAAGCGTTTTCCAAGGATCATGCACTTCATCTGAAGCAGAATTAAAACCATGGGATATTAAGAGAATTGGTACGTGGGAGTTGGTTCTCTTACAAGAGGTACCACAGACTTGATTTGCTGTGATTTCATTGTGCTCATCTGTTGGTCATGTTCTGTTTTCTCTTCAGCCGAGTTTTTCATAATGCAGATGGTTTGAGTATGACGCCATTGATTTATATGGAGACAGACTCAAAGTTGGAAAAAAAGTAGGAAGGTACATATTAGTCTTACAAGCCAAGAGGTTCAGTGTTGGAGGTCTCTGGCGCTGTCAGTTATAAGAGACAGCAATGACAGCTTTGCATCGTGCAGGGCTCATTGTCAGAGATGTGGTTATTTTTTCACATCTTTGGTAACCACATGGTGGGTTCCTCTACACTGGATGTGCTGAATGATGTCTTAAAACCTTCACACCTGTTTTCCTGTGCTGTAGTGGTGGTGGCGGCCATGATTCAAAGGAAGATCCGGGGTAGTGAACCCCGTGGCTCAGAAAGTGTCAGACAGGGTTATTTATCAATTCACTGCCTTAGTAGATGGTCTTAAAAGACTGGAATTCATTTACCACAAATTGACACATGGTGAGAAAGTGTTCTTCTTCAATTGGTGGCACAGACATTCATCAAAAGACACCATTGTTTTTTTCCACCCTTGTTGATGGGGTAGGGTGAATGACAGAGGCCATAGTTGCGCTTGTGATGAAGTTAACATTGCTCCATTTGTTATTTTTTAAACGCTTTGAGGCATAGTTACAAGCCCCTAGCGCCTCCATGCGCTGCCCTAGCGTAATTTATTTTATGCTAAGGCAGCGTCAAGGAGGCCTGTGCCAGGCATAATGTATGCCAGAGGGATGCTCCCTCGTTAGGAGGCCCAGAAAAATGTCGCAGTGAAATTTAGGAGATTTCATGCGCCATTTCCCCTTCATTTTTAATTCCTGCCCGAGACAGGCGTTAAAGTGACACTCTCATTGTTTCCAATGGACCTCCCCATGCATTGCTGGACTAACGCCATAGTTTTTGGCACTAGTTAACCGATGCGCCACAATAGTGCCAAACATTTTGAAGCTATTGTGCTTATGTGCGCCATGGTGCATGGTATGGTAAATATGACCCTACCATGGTGATGTTTGGGGGCCACAGTGGGGGTGCAGAAAAAGTGCCGCATCATAGCTGATGCGCCTCTTTCTTGAAGATATGCCCCTTTATTTTTTAACAAATTTACTGTCGACATCAGCTTTGCATATGCATTACCTATAACATTTAATGGTAGCATATAGAAATGAAAAAGGACAAAAGTGCGTTCTAAATAATAGTACAGTAAAGCCAAGTAGGTGTACATAGAGCGAAACATTCTACTATTGTGTTTAAATTTAGGGTCCCCCTTCCCAACTCTCTCCTTGGCTTTATTAGCCGGCCCCTTCTCAAACTGTGATTCTGTCTTCCATGTGAACAGAAAGGACAGTGGGGATCCCCACACAAGCAGCACTTGCTCCAGAATTTCGGGTGGTGCAGAATATGCAGGAGCCCAGACCACATCCTGTAGTGCAATTATATCTATGTTGGGTGTATAATGGATGTTCTCATTCTTAGTCTGTCTGGGATTCATCCTGACCGTCTAGTCAGTATCCTGTGGTTTGCTTGTCATTTTTGGAAGCAATGGATGAGGGAGCAGATGACTTGGTCCCAATTTCTGCTTCTTATAATATGTGAGGAAAGAAGACCATGTTCTCTCATGCTGAGTCACCCTATCCCCCACCATCGCCGTCAGCTTCTCCATTTCATAGAGATTCCAAAATTTCTTTCACCATAGTTCTAAGGTTAGGGGGGTCGGGCGCCCTCCAGAGCTGGGCCACTCTCAATCTGGCTGCAAGTAGCTGTTGAGATACGAGTCTACTAAATGTGGGCGACAGTGGAAATAATCCTTTGACATCCACTTTGCCTACTAATATGTGGGGGGGTCCATTGGTAAATGGGTTCCAATAATATCTTTGACCTGCTCAACAACCTGTGCTCAGAGGTCTTGCACTCTATCACATGACCACCACAAGTGCAAATAGGTATGCAGCTCATCATATCCTCGCTAAGCAGATGTTAGGACTTTCATAGATTGTTTTCAATCGTACTGGTGTTTAAGAGCACCTAAGCATAATTTTATAGGCCATTATAGAGTACCTAGGTACCCTTTCCGCAGTCAGCATACATGGACTTTCAAGGATATCTAGGTCCATCTCTTCATACCACTTTTGGATGTCTGATAGGGTATCTAAGGGCTAATTGTATTTTAAAGCACAATAGAGTCTAGCCTTATCTGTTTCCTACTAGTGCAGCATAAATTCCAACTTAATCAAGTCTCTACACCCGTTCAGCCTCGCTTCTGGAATTTTCATCAAGTGCAATAGCTGAGTTAATCCCGTAAAGGTCTTGTGGATAAAGTAGGAAGTCGACAGAGAAGTGATCTTTGGTCTTGCATGTCATTTGGTCATATAGCATGCCTAGCTTTATTCACCATCTGCCTGCCCATGTTGAGTAAATGTGATTGGATAACCCTGGCCGATAATTAGGGTTGCCCACTGTTGGTGTGAGAGGCGATGGGTAGGTCATCAAATGGTGTTACTTCACCACCCTGCAGCAGTAGCTTATCATTGTTTCTATGGAACATAGTAACTGGCGTAGTGAATGCCTGCTCGCTGTGATAACCAGAATAGGCCAAACAGTGTGACTATACTATAGGGTTGATCAACTTGAACCAGCTTCGAGTTATGAAATCTGAGTTGGGGCTGGCACTAATTGCATGGCTATATTGTATATCTATTGTATCTATATTGTATCAACCTCTCCTTTCCAGTGTGAACAGTAGAAAAGGGTCCACGCCACAAAAGGTCATCTGTTATTCCATCTAAAAGGCAATTTTTTATTTGATTGTCTTGATTGTCTTTGGAAGCAATACCAGGGGAGGACTTTGTGCTATATATAATTGCCTCTGGAGGAATAAAATTTTATGCAGTCTATTCCACCTGCAGATATCTTTAAAGAAAGTGTCAAGAAGAGGAGGAACATTAGCCATGTTATTCTTGCGTGTTTGTGATGGTAAAGTAACTCTAAAGTCGTTAGCCCCAGCTGGAGTCCATCTAACTTACTCATAATGAGTGGTCAACTGTTTGCTGTTCTTTACATGTTGCTCTACACCCATAGAAACTAACTTGTTGAAGTTGACCTTGAAACTGCAAACTGCCTCAAAAGTGTCTAACTTTTCTAACAGTCTCGAGATGGAGACCGAAAGATTGGTTAGAAAACATAACATGTAGTTGGCCAAAAGGTTTATTTTTATCTGTTTCCCTGCCACCTCCATCTATGTAATTTCTGGGTTACGCCAGTTGAGTTATTAATGGTTTTGGGAAACATCTCCTACTTTGACATGTGAAGAGCTACTGAGGTGGTAGATAGTTTTGGGGACACAAGACTGGGGTTTATGCTTTTGATACCTTTATCCTCAATTTGAAAGGGCTACAGGGGAAAACACAGAATTTATTCTGGGATTGGGGCCTCCATTGGTGGTTGACCAGAATGATCCTAGAATATATAGTAGGTGCTTGAGGGTGGTATGGTATCAATCAAAGCCCAAGGAGCAATGGAGAGCAATTCAAGGCCATAATAGAATAAAGTTAAATGCAAGAGCCTATTGTTGGTGCATCAGCCAACATGTATGTCCATGCCAGAACTTGCCAGAAAATGTAGGTGTCCTTCCCCTTATTGTTGTCAGGATTCGTAGATATTGTATGACAGAGTCTAATATAACTCTGCTATATTCCGCAAAACATGGCTGTTCTAGTATGAAGTGAGATGCTAAGAGAAAAACTAAATACAGGAAAGAAAGGGAAATGGGAAAGAGCAAGAGATGAGACAGCTGGTACGTTGTGGTCCTATCAGAACACACTTCACAGAATTCTCAAAGACTGGTGTTCTCAGACAAGTTAACATACACGACGTATAGACAGAACACAGAGATATTTAGCACCATTCACAGACATCAGGAAATGTTGAGCTTACCGTCTTAACAGTAGCAGGCAGCTATGAACCTTTAATAAAGTTTTAGGAAGCCAATACAAAGGCTGACCAAATCCAGGTCAATGGAAATTTTGGAAACAGGAGTTAGGGCCTCATTACAAGTGTGGCGATCTGTGGACCGCCACATTCACAGTGACCGCTGCATTAAAACCCTGGCAGGCAGACTCGCCTACAGACTGCCATCCCTGCCAGGAATATTGTTCCCGACGGGTTGATGGCTGTCTGAGTTGTACTCAGCCATGGCGGCACTGGACTCAGTACTGCTGTGTTGATTACAACTCAGCTTTCTGTCAGCCTTTCCACGGCGCAGACCCCACCATGGAAAGGCTGACAGAAAGCCATTGCCAAGGGCCCCCTTTCCCAGCACCACCAGAATGCGCACTGTCTACTTTGCAGACAGTGTGCATTCAGATGGTGCTGGTGTGCAAGAGTTTTGGCCTCGGCTCCCTTAAAGGAGCCAAGACCAATATTGTAGCACTGTTCCTGCTGGTCAGCCCTGCAGAAATACGTAATACAATGTTCCCACAGGTTAGGCGGGTGGGAATATTGTAATACGCTTGAGGAAGACACCACCGGTATGATGGTGGTGTCCTCCCTGTGAGTTTGGTGGTCAGCTCGTCCGACCACCAAACTTGTAATGAGGCCATTAGTAGGAGACAAGAGCAAGTGAGACAACAAGCCAAAAGGTAGTCCATGATGGAACAAAAGACTAAAGGTTAGGGAAAGAACAATTATGGTCAATCTGCTATGGCAAACACGGGGGGTCGTAGCAGCTGCCAGGCGCCTTCCTAATGACCATTCACAGTTTACATAGCACCGCTGCCTAAAGTGACCTGACAGTCCTACACCTTTTTCTTTTCCCGCCTCTATAGGCTGGTGGTTCCTCAAAAATCTCTCATGTTGTTTCAATGGGGAAATCCCAAGCCTCAAACCCTTCATTCATTCCTTCCTGACAATTGTTTGAGCAACCATTTATCCCTAAGGCCTTTGGTTGAGTGTTAATCATGACTAAGGGAGAAAATTACTGTGCCACAGATGGCTTACTTGGAACGTGGGGATTATTCATGGCTCGTCAACAGAAATATTCCTCAGAGTTGGTCTTACAGTTGTGGTAAAAATATACGTTTGTAAGCTTCAGTTACAGATTGTTGGAGCCGGAGCTTAGCCACATATTGGTGGGTTCCACACCCCTCTGTGCTAATGATTCCCAAACCTATTAAGAGATGGAGGACCTCTGTATTCTTCACGGCAGAACATCAGTTGGCTCAACCATTACAAACCTATGAACCGAAAATCCGTCCACCACTAACCCAATGGGACATATTTTGAATTTTCTTTTATTGGAGTGCCAAACAAAGCAAAGCGTCCCAGGAAGGAAAATGTTAGAATGGCCCTGAGGTGCGGTGAGGAATCTCCCTGCTCATCAGGGGTATTTGTCTTTTGCTTTTTCGGCAACTAACCCCGCCTTTTAGGCGTTTGTTTCTGAAAAGCAAAAGTTAACACACAGCTGGGTGAAAAAACATGGTGGTCTATTCTGCTTTCAACCGTAATTAACTTTTATTGCTAAGAGGCTCTTTTATAACAAATAATTCTGTCATGTGTTAGATGGTCCTCCAAAAGGGGAGCTGGACCGAGTTTCTGCTGATCCGGTGAACTGTCTGGTCGCCTGCCAAATGTTACACAAACCCTTAAATGTGAGCGTATTTTATAAAACTTTTCATCAATACGTTGCATATAACTTTTCATCATGTAGCTTTTACACCCAGAATGGCTGTTCTGAGTCCCTGGACTGCCACCCACTCTCCTCTCATCAGAGCGTTGCGTACCAGTTGTCTGCTCACAGCATGCAATCTCCCTCAAACAATTAACTGATTTTAAAATGCTTTACAACAATGTCCTCAAGCTTATTTCCACCAGGGCTTTAAACCTTAACTCCCTTGTAAGCTCCACCTCTGAATCCTCCGATTTTACTGGCACACTGCTCTTAAATGGTTCATCTCAGGTGTTAGTTTCACTTCAAGTTTCTAAGTTTTGATTCCCCATCATTGTGTGATGTTTCTTTTTCCAAGGTGTGCTGTTCGGAACCTCACTGACTTTTGCTGGACTATTGCAAATATTAGTGCCATGATTCCCACCGATGCCATTCCCTAAAGCCGATTGCGTTGCAGTCTTGCAGTGCTGATAATAACCAGGCCTGCTTAAATACTTTACGAGTGCAGGGCCGTGCATGTACACATGCAGGAAGTAGTGGTGCGAGTAGCGCTGCAGCACCCCTCAAAAAAACATAATGGAGCACCAAAAGTGAATGAGCATTTAAAGACGCCTTTATTTTTTGTCTTGTCACGTTTGTCGTGCTTCCAGAGTCAGAGGTCAGATGTCAGGCTGTGGCTTCTGACAAATTGCTGCTTATTCTTTTAACATGGAAATTGTTTTTTTCTTTCTCTGATTGTAAAGTGAGATTACTTTGTAAAATTAACTATATGGCAGTCTCGTTGGTTTGAAAGGAAAGACTCAAGATTATCATTTTTCCTAACAAAAATGTGAGTGCCTATAAAGTAACTATACAAATATTTCAAAATATATCAGCAGTTACAAAAATCCAAAGGATACAGATTTTTGTAATTCTGAAGTGTAATGGAAACAAAGATTTTACAAGAATCAAAACAAATCAAGACACTTTACTTGGTGAAGCACAAATTACAAATATTTACTGACACCTTGTTTGTGTGCTGTATAGTTTTAAAGTAAAACTATGGCCCTCATTACAACCCTGGCAGTTGGTGTAAAAGTGGCGGTAATACCGCCAACAGGCTGGCGGTAATTACCTCCAAATTATGACCATGGTGGATAGATCGCAGATAGACAGCCACTTTACCACACCGGAAGTCAATGTTCCACACACCATATTAAGACCCTGGGAACTGGCACCTTTTCCTGGGCGGTACCAACGACATCAAAACAGACCTCAGAAGTGAAAGGACTCACCATTGGAGACACAGGGAACAACCATGCCGCCATGGAGCCCGAGCTGCTTGTCTTCCCCATGCTCTTCTACGTGCTGCTCCACCATGAACACCTATGACAGCAAAGACGATGACAGTGAGTACAGCCGCCTAGCACACAAGGGGGGGGGGAAGAGAGTGACACACACAAGCACAACACACACCACCCCCAACTCCATACACACAACAAGATACACAAGAAAGCAGCTATTCCCCCTAAATCGGCTGAATAATGCAAGGACAAAATTAATTTACTAAAGTGAGTGTAATAATATCAACACAGTATATAAATAACTTAGCCAATGTTACAGATATTTACAACTGTACAGTTTAAGGGACACTGCCCAGTCCTTAGTTTGCATGGGCCACATGGCCACAGGCCAAAGTCCGAAGCCCCACTTGTCACCTGCATCAACACAGAGAGAACACTGCAGGGGCATCAGTTGGTAAATAGGCAGGCACCTCATGGGGATGGGTGGGCACCTCAGCCGGAAGATGGAACAAGACCACTGGTTCTGGAGGGGGCAACATGCCCTGTGCTTGATCCTCGGGAGTGCAAGGCCACAGTCTCTCAAGTGGGTGACTTGACCACATGCTCTGGAGGGGGTAACATGCCTTGTGCTTGGTCCTGGGGAGTGCAACACCACAGTCTCTCAAGTGGGTGTCTTACCCACTGGTTCTGGAGGGGGCATCGTGCCGTGTGCCCTTAATCCTGGGGAGGCTAGGGTTGATGGGTGTCTTACCCACTGGTTCTTGGGGGGACATTGTGCCCTGTGCTCTTGATCCTGGGGAGGCTGGGGTTGGTGGGTGTTTTACTCACAAGCTCTGGAGGGGGCATCATGCCCTGTGCTCTTGATGCTGGGGAGTGCAAGGTCAAAGTCTCTCAGGTTGGTGTCATACCCACAGGATTTGCAGGGGGCAGGCCGCACAGCAGCTCATGAAGGCAGGACTACATAGCGTCCGCCGGCGATGTGGTGACTGCTCAGTGGTGGAAGTGGTGCTGCTGCAACCGCTGGTGGGGGGGAGCTCCAGCCCTTCCCCTGCAGCCTCGGATGGCTGTCCACTGGTGGTGGCGCTGCTGCTGGTGGGGGGAAGCTCCAGCCCATCCCCTGCAGCCTTGGATGGCTGCACAACTATGGTTGGTGGTGGGGGCTCCGTCAGAGTTCCTGCCCCAGGCCCCTTGCCCGTCCTGCTTGCTTGTGCTGGCTCCTTGGTCTTCCTGGCAGCAGCTAGGTCAGGCTGCTTGTTCTTCCTGGCAGCAGCTGGGGCAGGCTCCTTGCTCTTCCTGGCAGCAGTTGGGGCAGGCCCCTTACCCTTGAGGCTGCCTGGTGCAGGCTCCTTCACCCTCAGGACATGTGCCCTGGATCCTTTCCCACTACGAGTGGGTGTGGTGACTACTGGGCCCGTGGACCGGGTGGCTGAGGTGCTCGGCTGGGTTTTTGCCACCCTGGCCAGACGTGCAGGACAGATGGGGAGGGGTAGGAAAGAGGTCAATGGTGGATAGAAAAAGCTTTTAAGGGACATTGGGGCGGGAAGAGGGAGAAGGTTTGGAAGTGGAGGAAGAGGGAGTGGTTGTAGGAGGTGTCTGCTGATTTTGGGTGCAGGTGCATGGGCTGGATGCTGTTGTGAAGTGGATGGCTGTTGGGTGTCTGAGTGCTTGCGTTTGTCTACTTTAGGAGGGGGGACAGACACAGTGGGAGAGGCCACAGGGGACATGAGCATGGCTGTTGTGGAGGTGTCTGCCAGTGAGGTGTGTTTTCTGCAAGGTGTGGTGGTGATGCTGGTAGTGGATGAGGATGTAGTGCATGCAGGTGTGATTGTAGACTGAACTGGGAGGGAGATGGGGAGGAGGAGGAAACTGTGGAAATTGTGGCTGTTGGTATGTCTGCATATGGATGGTGTTTGTGTGAGTGCCTGTGAGATGATGTGTAATGCTTGTGTTTGCCTGTGCCACTCTTGTGTGTTGTCTTGTGTGCATGCTCATCTGCCTGTGTGCTTGGGATAGGTTGGGGTTGAGAAGAATGGGATTGGGAAGAGGAAGTTGGAGGGTGGAAACAGGGACAATGGCTGCCATCAGAGAGGAGGCCAGAGCCTGGATAGATCTCTGTTGGACCACCAAGCCTTTGTGAATGCCCTCCAGGAATGCATTAGTGTGTTGCATCTGGGCTGCCAGCCTCTGGATGGCATTCACAATGGTTGACTGCCCTACAGAGATGGATCTCAGGAGGTCAATAGCCTCCTCACTCAGGGCAGCAGAACTAACTGGGGCAGGGCCTGATTTGCCTGGGGCGAAGGAGATGGGGGGTGGCGGCTGTATCTGTAGCTGGGGTGACCCCAGAGGGTTCTGTCACCTCCAGGGAGCTTCCATCAGATGAGGTATCTGTGTCTGAACTGTCCCCTCCAGTCTCTGCTGTGGTGCTCCCCTCACCCTCCATTCCACTGGTGCCCTCACCGTTGGTGGACTCTGCCTCCTGGGTCCTGTGGGATGCAGCTCCCTCCATCGCTGGTGCCTCTGCTCCTTCACCCAATGATGCTAATGCACATAAGGACAGAGTGACAAAACAAAAAGTGGGGGAAGAGACAAAGGATACACTTGGTCAATGGCTGCACAAACACCACCGTTGGTGTACACAGCACACTCACACACAGGGTACAGGCCTACACACTATGCATTGCACTACCAGTGATATTCTTAGCCAACAAGGCATGGGGAGGGGCACACACCGGCAAATCCAGCACACCTGGGACCCACGCAGCCTTGACCAGTAATGGATGCCTACGAGCTAAGTAGCAGGATTATCCCTTCTGGACCCTTGCCACCAGGGGACCTATGCTTCAATGTCAGGCCTGGCATAGGGGCACCCACTGACACACATCCCCCACCCGGATACCACCCTACCATGCGTAAGTTGTAATGATGGGCACTGTACTCACCCCCTTGTGGCTGCTGTGATGCCCTATAGCACCCATCCAGCTCAGGATAGGCCACCGCCAGTATGCAGGCCATCAGGGAGGTCAGGGTGGGACAGGCACCCCTTCCTCGTTGGGAGGCCATCCCCAGCTGGGCCTCTGCTGTCTTCCGTGCCCAGCGTCTCAGGTCCTCCCTCCGTTTCCGACAGTGGGTGCTCCACCTGCCATAGACCCCTAGGGTCCGCACGTCCTTGGCAAAGCCATGCCATATACCCTTCTTTTGATGGGCACTGACCTGCAGAGGGAATACTCACAGGAAAATAGTATTAGTCAGACAGTCCTGCCTGTTACACTTATGGCCCACCATACCCCGTTCCCATCACCATTTACATACACTTGGCCCAGCACACAACCTATATGCCGCCCAGGGGACATCCACCCACCCCCCTTACACGATGCCTTCATACCCTACTATATGCATTCATGCCACATGCATCGTGCCCACAGTGTATTCACCGGTTGGTCTGGAGGCCCATACAGCAGTCAGTACTGGGGTAGGACCCCATCCACCAGTCTCTCCAACTCCGCCGAAGAGAAGGCAGGGGCCCTTTCCCCAGTCACACGGGTCATGGTAGGTTCCAGACACAGGTCACAGCAGCACATGCAGTGTAGGTCCTCGCCTGTTGAAGATCAAGTAGCAAGTGAGGAATATGATAGAAAATGGAGGTCACGTCCGCAGCAGTGCATACCATCACCGCCGGCGTACATCACCATTGGCCACTGTAACCCATAGGGCCCAATTATAACCAATGAGGAGTTGCAAGGTGGTTCCCGACCGCCTCCCGCAAAGGCGCACAACGTCAGCGGAATTACCTCACTTCTATCTGTCCCTCCGCACAGAACAGGCAGATGCCATTTCGGAGGTGGGGGGGCAGGCCCTGGATAATTACTGCGTCACTGTTTAATTTTGGACATACAGGACAATTCTCACTGACCCATTACAATTTGACAGCATGCATCGTACTTTTGTTACCCCATTGTTCAGTTTGTGACCGGCTCTTCACTCTTTTGTCCCTTAGATTGCTACCGCTGAGGATGAATAGGAGATGGAGATTGGCACAGAGCAGTCAGGTTAAACTAAAGAGGCAATGCATAAAGTATTTGTGCACACACCGAGTAACACGGTGAAAACACCACAAAAGAACTCCACAACCATTTAGAAAAATAGCCAATATATATCTGAGTCAAACAAGACCAAAACAACAAAAATCCAACATACACAAATCAGGTTATGACTTTTTAAAGATTAGATCAAAATGCAGTGCTTAGAAGACAATAGCTCCAACCGGCACTATCTGGTCGCGCATTACTGGGGCAAATCCAAAAGTGCAGTATAACCGCAATGGATTGCAAGCCGGATACAAGAGTCACACAGACCTGCTGACAGTACCTTTGTTGCGTCGATGCTCAAAGAAGATGCGTTGATTCTGAGGAGGGGATGCGTCGTGTCAGCAAGCGATGTGTCGTTTCCTGATTGGCCAACATCGTTAATGCATCGATGTCCAGAAGTGATGTGTACTGGTTCTGATTGCGTCAGTGCTGCGTCGGCTAAGCTGGGGCTGCATTGTAAGTTGTGGTGTTGCATTGAGCAGTGGGGGAGCGGTGTACATGGCTTCAGTGCAGGCTGTGGCAAAGCGGCATTTTTGCAGTGGGATGCGTCGGTTCCAAGTGACGCACCAGTGTCATTGCATCAGTTCTTGTGATGCAGCACCACACTCACCTCCAAGGGCTCAGGATTGGATTTGGCACCACTTGGCAGAGCAGGACTCTCAGCAGAGGAGTCAAGGTGCTGGTAGCAAGATGCAGGTGAAGTCTTTGATGTCCCTGAGACTTCAAAAACAGGAGGCAAGCTCAGTCATGCCCTTGGAGAGACTTTAGATTGCAGGATGTAGAGAGTTAGGTCAAGTCCTCTCACTCCCCTGCAAGAAGTAGCAAGCAGCAGGCCTAAAAACCAGAGCAACCTGCACAATGATCCTTCTTCCTGGTCGCAGGTCCTCAGTCCAGATGTGTTCCTCCTATATGGTCTTAGAGGCCCAGTGCTTATACCCAAATGTGACTTTGAAGTGAGGAGACTTCAAAGAGTGGTTTTGTAGTGCCCCAGTTGCCTTTCAGCTCAGTTCTATCTGCCATGAGGTATGTGGGTGGTTATCAGTCCTCTGTGTGGGGTCAAGTCACTGCCCTTTGAAGTGTGAGTGAGAGACCCTCCATCCTTCCTGCCCAGGTAGACCCACCGGTATGCAGATGGAATGCAGGGCAGTGAGTATCCTGTGTTGTATGGCTGTCTTGATGGAATGCACAGATGTAGCTGTTACCTAAACCTTACACAGACCAGTCATGGATTGCAGGAAGGCTAAGGCACAGAATGGTTAAAGTAAAAATAAACTATGTTTATTATCATTTTATATTTAAAGGGGTGGGGCTATTGGCATGATGCGCATGAAGGGGGAGAGCACAGCACTCCCCTCAGTGCGCATGGGTGTTTGGCCGGCCGTCTCGGGCTGGCCAAACACACATGCGCACTGAGCTCTCTCTAACCCCGGCACTATGTTGCTGGGTTGGAGACAGCAGGCAGAGGCTCTCTGTCTGCCTCGGAGCGCCAAGCCAGGGTGCAGCATGAAAACAGCGCTAGGATTGACCCCAGGGCAGGCGGGGAGCCTGTGCCTTTTGTGATGAGGACTGGGGAGCGGCAGAGGCGGTAAGGTAAGTTTTAAAAAAAATTTATTTTGTGTGTTTGTCGTGCCCCTATTTCCCCCTGCTACTCCTCAGGTATTATTGTCATCACCTAAGACAGGTTAGCTGTCTCTCCATTTATCCAATCAGCATAGTGATTCCATGGGTCATACAGAAGCTTCAAACATGCACTTCCAATAGCGAAGGTGTCCTTCAGATTACAGTCTTTTAAGCAATGTAGCTTTTATATACACAGAGCAATTAATCAAATGGTACAGACAGATACGTGAGAAAGCAGCCCTATTCCTCCGGTTCCAGACATACTAAAAAGATGGCCATGCGGCAGGGCTATCCATCAGGTTTTGTTAGAGGCGTACACAACAGAGTTGTGCAAGTGCACAGATCATACAGGAGTGGGTGTCATGGCACTTGCCTCCGCCTGTGCCTTTTTATCTGTCACTAGGTAGGAAGAGCACAGACATCGAAAGTCAGAACACAAAATTTGATTTAGTGTACTCCTAGTACGGTGGGTGGGTCTGTAGGCCCAGTTCAATAGCCTGGTACGCCAGATAGTGTGAGGAGGCACCTTGAGATCATAGGATAATGGACCACGATTCCTACTATCTTGTATGCCCATATGGAAATGTATTAACATCTACCCAATGTATATAGCACAAAAATATGCCCTCCATGGGCATCAGATACCATTGCAGCATGCCCATTTTCACAGAGTATGCCCAGAGTCTAGTTGGGCTGTGCTCGGGATACATTTCTGAAGGGTACTCAAACAGGCTACCGGTTTATGTTTTAGAAGCATTTGCTTTTCCTCTCTGCACTCTGGCAATATTTTCACCCCAGAGTTGAAAAAATAGCAGCCTTTTCTTCAAGCCTGGATCATGCTCCTTATTTGCAGAGACCAGCTGTGCCAAGTGATGGGGAAATTGGATAAGGATGGTCTCTACCCTTCACTAATCTTGGCACTTTCTCGAGACTCTGCTATCTTCACCCAGAGGGCTCGTTGCCTCGAACTGAGGCTGAAATCACAAACCTGTTGGCATTTCATTGACAATGAAGCAGATTTTGCCCCACAAGTAAAGACAAAGAGGAGTCGATTGCAAAACATGAAGGTTTATTAACAGATTGGTAAAATTACATCTCAAATCAATTCAATTTAATAAAATCAGTATTCACTTGGATACAGCATGCATGAATATAATCCAAGCAGTACTGCTAGTAATGTGGAGATTTAGTCAATTTACAGGCAACAAGTGCGAAACAAAGCAAATACTCATTCAATAAAGGAATCACCCTAATTCTAAGCTAAAGTCATGGGTAGGTTGCAGAATTTCAAAAATGGTTGGTATCAGAAATATAGAAACAGAAGAAAGGCACTTGCTCTCGAGAATATCTCTGTGAGCAGAAAAATGAGGAGCATTGATCTCAGGAGGTGAGAGAAGATGTCCACCTCCAAAGGTGGACAGAAGCAAGATATAACTAATAAACCTCATACAGTTAAAACACAACATTTCATTCAAATGTTACGATCTTCAGCTCTCTCACCAGGAGATGACCAATCAAAATCCAGTGTTCTCTCTCTACCTGGAGTTACACACCTTCTCAAAAAATAATGCAATGCCAACTCTTTCTCTCACCACAACCTTCATGATATCTCACAAAGGAGTATTGACTCCTTAGCCTTCTTATCCATTGCTGGTGTTGAGGTTTTGGCCCGAACAAACTAATGAATATACTGTGACCTTTAAAATGTAAGTTAACAAAGAACCCAGAAGACCACCAGCGGACCGCCAGCACCGCCAGCCAGCCCAGACCACTACAGTCTGTCAGAACCAAAAACAGGCCAGTGGATACCATGTTTCTGCAGGACCCGTTACAAGGTAGCACACGGGCAATGTGACCGCCGCTTGACAACCACCACGTATCAGGAGGCAGAAATCAACAGTACTAAGGGAGACACTCACCTCCAGGAAGCCATACACGTCCGGAGCTGCCATGGATCCACACCTAGACATCATCCCGCAGCTCCTTCTTGCAGAAAGACAAAGGAATCTACGCAGACGAGGCCAACAACAACTGTAAGTAAACACACACACTCACCTGTGTCACCTGTGAAATGTTAAAAATTGTAACATAACAAACCATAACATAGGGAGGGGAGTGTGAGGGGCTGCACACACACACGTCACAGCACATTGACACACACTCACATACAGCATCAACGATACCCACACATAAACAGCACGCACACGTCAGCCCGCATATACACACATCAATACCACACATATATGCATGGGAACACAACACAGGCCCAAAGATGCACAACCTCACAACAACACACCTACTGCACACAAACAAATACATTCACACACAACACTGGCCACAGACTAGACACACATACAACCCACATATACATCCATGTGCCATAATTGACACAAAACACCTCCATCAAATCACACAGTAATCAACACACACAGCACATAGGATTAACTAGGCCATGCACAACCCACAACCACACAAACATACCAAACACACAAAGCAACACACCGCAACAAGACCAGTACAGCAGCGATGGCAGCAACAAGACCACACACGGAAGGAGCCCGTACTGGGACTTTTGTCATTTACAACAAGGCCCAAAATAACATACCCACATGAACTGGCCTCATTCACAACTCAGAGACAAGCATTACCAATAACAAAGGTACTACACAGGCACACATATGGGTGAAGGGGAAATATACAAAGTATACACCACTCTAAACACAATACAAAACAAAACACAGCCCTGAAGGACACATACCTAAACAATCACATGCACACAAAGGCAAAACAAAAAAGCACAACTCAACACACTGAATGTGTGCACTGACAAAACTTTACAACACACACCACATGTACACAATAGCCACATCAGGGTACAAGGCACACACCATACATTTCCATATTGCACATTACCACATCCAACACATACCACTACAAATACAACACTATAGCATGACAACATTTATGATACACACACACACACACACACCCTTCCCTTGGGGGACCACAGCACTGCACACAAACCCACATACATTAAACCACCACACATGGATCTGCAAGCAGCACACACACACAAATACTTACACTCAACCAATGTCAGCCAGGAACAGCATACACCTAGGGAAATGCAGGACAAAATGTAACCAACAAACCAAGAACTGGTTGGCTTTAATATCGTAGGCCATTGGCCAGTCCACAATAGTGCTGTAAGCACCAAAGACACAAAAAGGTGCCCCAACTTGACTTCTGACTGCCATGTAACCTCCACAGGATCGTGCATCAAGGGGCACCCAGGCACCTTAGGGGACATTGGGTGATGGCAGGGGAGGGGGGTTTGAACTTGGACTTGGGAGGAGTGGGTTTAGGTTTGGGTTTGGGAGAGGGAATCTTCTTGGGAGGGGTGGGCTTCTTCTTGGCAGGGGGAGGGGTATGGTGCTGTCAGAGGGGTAGGGGAGGCATTAGAGGTGGAAGAGATGGCCTTAGGGAGGGTGACCGATCTTTTGAGGGTGTCACGGGGAGCAGAGTAAGGAAAAGGTCAATATTGCATAGGAATGTTTTCTTAGACGCACAGGATGGTCATCAGAAGGGGGTTTGGGTGTGGAGGGTGAGGGAGTGGTTGTATGACATTGAGGTGTGGATGTTTTGGGTGCATGTTTGTGGGAGGTGGTCTTGTGTCTGTTGGGTGTATTGCACGAGTCTGTGATATGTGGTTGAGAAAGTTGGAGAGGTGCCTTATCTTTGTTTTGGGTATTGTTTATTGCCTCTGTCTGTCTGTGTGTGGCGTAGTAGGTTTGCAGGTGTGTTAGGTGTGTGTAAGTGTGTCAGCCATCCAATGTAGTGTTGTGTTGTACAGGAATGACCCCATACCGCCATGCTTCAGACCGCCATTGGAGGACCGTCATTGAAGAACCGCCTTTGTGATTTGTGACACATAATAGGTTCAGTGTTAGGTTGACGGGCTGGCAGTGCTGGTGATTGGACCGCCTATATTTTCCACCCTTCTGTGTCCTGGCGGTGCCGATTTTTTGGTTGGGTTTTGGGGGTCCTGGCTGTGTAACTCGTAATACGGCGGTCTGTGTAACCACCAACATGGCGGTCTTTTGGGAGCTGCAACCATAGCGGTCCAGCACTCAGATGGCCAAACTTATCATGAGGCCCTTAATCTTGTGTAAAACATGTATGCTAGAGTTAATGTGGGTTACAAATTAACATGCTATTTAAGGGTGAAAACTCAATTTTGCATCATTACATATAATGACCTGATATTCTACTGCATCTGTCTATCAGCAGAGAGATTGTCGATAGTATGTCAAAATATCTGTATGTATAATTTAAATAACAAAAATAACAATAGTAAAACATTTAGGTAATGTAAAAACATCTATCAAAATGTATTGTACAAAATATATAGGGGGTCATTCCGACCCTGGCGGTCATAGACCGCCAGGGCCGGGGACCGCGGATGCACCGCCAACAGGCTGGCGGTGCATCCAGGCCAATTCTGACCGCGGCGGTAAAGCCGCGGTCAGAAAAGGGAAACCGGTGGTTTCCTGCTTGTTTTCCCCTGGCCTGAAGAATCCTCCATGGCGGCGCTGCAGGCAGCGCCGCCATGGGGATTCTGACCCCCTTCCCGCCAGCCTGGTTCTGGCGGTTTTGACCGCCAGAACCTGGCTTGCGGGAACGGGTGTCGTGGGGCCCCTGGGGGCCCCTGCAGTGCCCATGCCAATGGCATGGGCACTGCAGGGGCCCCCTAACAGGGCCCCACAAAGATTTTCAGTGTCTGCATAGCAGACACTGAAAATCGCGACGGGTGCAACTGCACCCGACGCACCCTTTCCACTCCGCCGGCTCCATTCGGAGCCGGCATCCTCGTGGAAGGGGGTTTCCCACTGGGCGGGCGGGCGGCCTTCTGGCAGTCGCCCGCCAGCCCAGCGGGAAACTCAGAATGACCGCCGCGGTCTTTTGACCGCGGTACGGTCTTCTGGCGGTTCCTGCTTGGCGGGCGGCTCCCGCCACCCGCCAAGATTAGAATCACCCCCATAATATTTTAAAAATAATAGACTGAACAAAAGTGTCTACTACTGACGTACAGTATTAAACATATGGACAAAAATAATACAAAAATAAAACAATACTGAAACTAACTAAACAAAAGTGTAATTATTTTACAAATATTTCTAAATAGTTTGGTATACAAACATAACTATTAACTATATATAAACCTGTAACAAATATAATTTTTACAAATGTTTTCTTTTTCTTACAATCTAAATAACATTAAATTATTTAACAAATAGTTAGGGCCTCATTAAGAGGCTGGTGGTATTTAGACTGCCAGCCTCGCTGTAGGGGTCAACACTGCCAATTCTGTGGTGCTCCGACCACCCCATTAAGACCCTGGCGGTCAGACTGCCAGGATTCCACTGTCTCCACTGGGATTGGTGATCCCGACGGACTGACAGTGGCAGAGATCGTAATCCACCAGGGCAGCACTGCATGGAGAAAGTGCACCAATTAAAAAGTGTGGAATTTACTTTTACTTCAATCCAGCTAAATTTGTGGAAAAAAACATAGATAAAAGAGGTAAAGTGTAGTAAACTGTAGTGTTCTAAGTCATCAAACTGTAATGAAGGTAAGTGTATAAATAAAAAGCGGCTTGACTTGCTATTTAAATGCCAATGTCACGCTCACTGGGTAAAGTGCATTACTTTGTTGTGTGAAATTTACAGTTCTCCACTAAAAATTGACAAAAGTGCATAAATCAGTTGTTTGAGATTTAGGGCCTGATTTAGATATTGGCGGTAATGGTCCTGCTGTCGACTTATCAACTGGAACCCCGTCCGCCACAGTGACGGTCCGTCTGCCATATTTAGATGTTGGCAGTCCCATAGATACAAGCCGGCATTTAAACCGCTGTCTCTGCCAAGAAACATCACCTTGGTTGATGGCAGGAGAAGGAAGAGGGGAGGCTCGGGTGGACACCCTTCCGGCAATGCAGATTTGGATGTGCCTTTCTGCCAAGAAAAAAGTGGTGATCCAACCTTCATTTCTGATTGGCGGATTGGTGGGGGGAAGTGTGGACACAACTGGACAACACTTTCCATCACTGTTGCCACCAACCCACAGAGAAAACAAGATTGCCCCCATCCCTGGACTCAAAGGTAGGGACACTGCAATTGCTAGGGTATGTTGGGTGGGTACTGCACGGGAGATCGGGGCCACTGCAAACAAATACATGACACAGTCATTTTTTTAAATCACTGTGACATGCATATGTCAGACATGGATGGGGATACCCTGGTACACAACACATTTCACACACATACACAACTGTCATTATGGTGACAGTATTCATTGGGACATGAATGCTGGCAAAACACTGACCGCACATTCATACCTGTCAACTGTGTCCATGTGTGCACATAGCCATGGGACCTCTACCTGTCATGTTGTGCTGTGAGTTGTGTGTGTGAGCCAGTGTATGTATGTGTGAATGTGAATGGCTGGGTGAGGAGGAGGGAGCGGGAGTGGGTGATGTGGTTCTGTCTGTATATGTGTCACTTGCATGTGAGGCCGATGTTATTGTGTATATTATTTTGCCATGCAACACATTCATGTGAGTGTTGTTGTTGTGTGGTGGACGTTGTTGTGATGTGTGTAGTTGTGCTTGTGCGTGAGTGTGTTTGTGTAACTGAGTGTGTAGTTGCATTGACTGTTGTGGCTCTGTCATGTGTGGGTGCAGTGTCAATAGTGTGTGTATGTTGTGTCTTGGATGTATGTCAATGTGTGTTTTCAGCATATACAGGTGTGTTGTCTCACAATGCAACGAGTAATTGGGTGAATGTGTTGTGTTGTGTGGTGTGTAGTGTGGGAGTACACCTATGGCTAAGGGACAGTGTGTGTGTGTTACTTACCTCTCTTCCATAGCCCTGCCATTCTACAAAGCCCATTGGGTCCCACTGTCCTCTCCCTCTGTCAGAAATCCACCACCACTGAATCTGCTTACAAAGCTGTACCTAAATGCAGTGGGCGGAAGACTGTCAACTTGATGGTCTTCCCTGGTCCACAGCCGACGTGGCTTGGTGGTGTGACCGCCAAGATCTAAATCAGGCTCTTATTGTTCCTACACCAATCCTAGCACATTTCGGAAGATCTACTGTTCTTGTTTTTCAACATTTATTTATGGGCAATTTGAGTACACAACGTACATAACCAAATCTTTTTTCTACACACAAGAAACAAAGACCAGCACCATTCAGATCAGAGGGATAATAGAGGTGCATGTGGAAAACCCAGGGTGCTAAGACATCAATAACAAGGATGGGAAAGGGGCAAAGAGGGGAGGAAGAGGCAAGAGAGTTAAAGATCGGGGTGGGGGCATCCTCTCATAGAGAGAACCAGAATACATAGACAGACGTCTGTGCTCTTAAAATGTCCAAAATCTCACAGTAATAGTGCCATGAAACAACACTGCAATACTACTTATAACAAAAAAAGCATGCAATAACAACATGGTAACAATATACTGTAACATGTCCTACGTTATGGGGCAGATGATGGTTACATGTGCCCCTTCAGGCACTCATGACAAGTCACAGCCTCATCAAGGTCAGGGCTCCTGCCTATGAATTCTCAGGCCCAGATAGTCTGCTCTTTCAAAGGCTGTGTGGGGTGTCTCTAAAGAGTGACAAACTGAATGCTCTGTGTGCTTCAGGAGGTGGGGGTGGGGGGCCGAGAGAAGGTCTTGAAAGGGTTCCAGCGGTAAAGGCAAAGCCTGGAAGTGATCCATTGTCTGTCCCAAACAATATCTCAAACAATATTCCCTGCATATGTGAGGAAGACATATTAGCCACAAGCAAAGTGGTGGCGAGCCATCTGTGAGTGTGAATGTCCAGGTCAAGAATGTCAGTTATGTTATTGATAGGGGCCAGCTACGCCAATGGAACAATGACCAGGGAGCAGTGTACACCTACATGTGACCGTTCTGACAACCAATATGATTGTATAGCCAAGCAGGACTATAAGAGGTGGGTGATATGGCAGGAATCCTCTTTACAAGTCAGCAATGGTCATGAGGCAACACCTGTGCCAGTTTGAACTTTCAGTGTGTCCAGTACGAGTTGTTGAGCTCCCTGAAGTAGAGTAACTTCAGTCTGGATTCCCTCCGGACTTTATTGTGGTCTATAAGTAGGGCTGTACAGTCTTCGGAAGAATAGACTTTGCCCAAACCGGTCTGCAAATGCAACCTCGTAGTGCTAAGAAGAGGGACAGAATGTAAAGTTTTAACAAGAATGGTATAGAGTCCCAAGATCACCCGCTAGAATAGGTGTCAAATCCTTAGATATTGAAGGAGTCGAGACGTCAGCAACACCACCAGCAAAAGTATTGTTCTAAGACCCTGAAAGATACCTGTCTATCTCCAGTGATCAGTCACTGGAATGCTGAACTCCTCTCAGAGGGCCTGGCTAAGGCTTTAGGATACCTTTGAATAGTAACTGGTCAATGTATTTCATTCCTTTTCTATACCAGGATGCTCAGTAAAATGACTGCTCAGCAATCCAAAGAACTTTATTATGCCACACCCAGATTTAAGAAAAATTATGCACAACTGCACTAGCTAGTGCAGTTGTTTGTCAAACAATTTTACGCCGGCTAACAACATTTTTTTGCACCATCCATGCGTCATATTTAGAAAATGATGCACGATATACAAAGGAAAAGTTAGTGAAAAAAAATGACACTAACCTTTGCGACACGTCATAAGGAAAAACAATGCTAATGCTACAAAAGTGGCATTAGCATGATTAGTGGTACTTTTTTTACGCTAATCGTGTTAGCGCCATATTTGCAGCACTAACGTAAATTAAAACCTGCAAGCAACACACTCAAAAAAACAGGGAACCAAGATGAAGAATGCAGGCCAGGCGAGATCCCAGAGAGATCCCAATCATCCCAGTACAAACCAGGATGGACCAGGAAAGTCCCAGGAGAAGGAGAAAAGGAAGAGGAAGTGTTGCTTCAGTGTGGAGGACAATGACATCTTGGTCAGAGAGGTGATTGAACACCAACACCAGCTCTTTGTCACTTCCAAATTGCTAATAGATATGAAGGAGGCCGTTTTGCAGGCAATAACAGATAAAGTCAACAGTGTTGCTGAGTGGAAGAGGACTCACCAATTATAAGAAGCACTGGCATGATTGCAAGTGCAGAACTAAAGAGAAACTGGCAGGAACCGAAAGTCAGCACTGCAGATTGGAGGAGGAAGTCCTGCATTCCTGGAGGACCTCAAGGAGGTGGTGGCAGCAGTAATCCCGGAGGAGCTGGTCACCTGAATCGCATGAGAGGACAGCGCAGACTTCCAAGAACTACCACAAATGCACGGTAAATTGCAGTGGTGGACAATCTGGAAATTAACAAATGGCAGAAGGTGGGGCACATAGGACACACTGAATGCATGCAAAAGAGTTGCATCAGGACACATAGGGGCATATTTATACTTGTTTTGCACTGAATTTGCATCATTTTTTTTACGCAAATTCGGTGCAAAATGAACTCCATATTTATAATTTGCCGCTAGTCCTGTCTAACGCCAAATTTAAGGAGTTAAAGTCATTTTTTGGACTTGGAAACCTACTTTGCGTCAATGAGATGCAAAGTAGGTGTTGCCGTGCAAAAAATAACTCTAAGGCCCTAGCGCCTTATTTATCCTCCCGTTCGAAAATCACGCACGGGGGGAAGGAGGAGTAAAAAAATGGTGCAAAGCTTGCTTTGCGCCATTTTTTTATGTCTGGGTCAGGGCAGGCGTAAGGGGACCAGTGGGGATTTTCCATGGTGGCACACCATGGAATAAGCCCGCAGGTGCCCCCCCTAGGCCCCAGGGACACCCCCACCCACACCAGAGGGACAGCAGAGGATGGGGGACCCCATCCCAGTCAAGTATGGGTAAGTACAGGTAAGAATGTTTTTTTTTAAGTGCCAGGGGTCCCTGAAATGGGCTTCCCTACATGGCACTGGGTGCAGTGGCCATGCCCAGAGGATCATGGTCCCCTGTGCTGGCCATTGGGGTCATGGGCATGACTCCTGTCTTTTCTAAGACAGGAGTCATGTGGTATGGATGGTTTTGCTTCAGAAAATGACTCCAGGCAGGTTAGAGTAATTTTTTTTTTAATCTAACCTGCCTAACGTCATTTTTGAGTGCAAGACCCCCTTCTTCCATACCACGCGTGCTTCCTCGTGTTTTTGTTCTTCCTATGTGTGCTGCATCCTGCAGCACATATAGAAAGTGCAAATGGCCATAGAAGATTGTCGTTGTGCAGGAAGGTGTCCCTTCCTGCACAATAACAATCTCCCCCAAAGTGCAGCTATCCTTGCACCATGGCACAAGGTTGTCTGCGTTGGCGCTCGGTAGTAATAATAGGGCAGGGGCCGACACAGGGGTGCGCTTTACACGCTTTAAAATGGTGAATCCCTGCAGATTGAAAATGATGGAGCACTGCACTGCCAAATGTGGCCCAGTGTTGCGCTCCATCATTTTCTCTGAAACCTGGGTCATAATGGCCAAACACTTCAGATGCACCCACATCTTCCCCTCTATATGCACTAACCATTTCTCAACCATCCCAGCAATCACTTCACTGTTGCCACTGATCCACCTGCCCATGTGTAACACTCAGTGGGCAATATGTACTACGCTTGTTGCACAGGGTGGCCCAACAAGAACTGCCACACACCGCCATGCACAATTGGGGAATGGGCACAAAAGTGAACATATACAACATATGGGGTATGTCTGAGATCAACATTTGTTCTGCTGTACAAGTAGCTTCCATTTCACTGTGTAGCAAGGTTGCCTATGTTGTGGGAATGGTTATTGTCGTGCACAAAGGGACACCTTCATGCGAAACAACAGCTACAAGTGGTATCAGTGTTGCACTAGGGGCCTAATTTTACAAGCCTGTAATGCAACATTAGCATCATACAAATTGTTGTCAATGTGGGTCCAAGCTGCCCATTCCCCTTGTGCTACATCAACAAAGTCACAAATTGCATGCATTGATCCACTTTGTACATCCTTCCACCACTATATGCCTGTGGCAGTTATGATGTATACAAGCAAATAATCCTTATGCATGGGGGAAGAACTAATGGGGCTGACAATCCATAAAGGTTGCACTGTGCTATCTAATAAACTCATGTGTGAGGCCTGCCAAAGGCAGATGACAAAGGGACGCAATCATTGTGAGCAATGGACCTCCCTGTGCTTTGCTGCACTAAAGCCACCATTTATGATGCCAATGAAGTAAAGCACCAATAAAGTGACAAAACCTATAAGACTACTGTGGAAATGTCCACCATGGTGACCAGAAATGTCAATAACGTGCTTCCATGGTGTCGCTGGCTGGGGCAAGGGCCCTGAAAGGAAAATGGTTGTGTGGGATCAATGCACCAAATACATTGAAAGTTTGCTCTGTGTGTGATGCACAATGCAACACACAATAAACAACTACAATCTGTAGAATTAGAAACTTGTCACACACTCACTTGTCACTCCCACACCATCCAGAGTTCTTGGACTACAGTTAACCAGTTCCAGATGTGCTGACCTTTTCAAAGGCATAAGAAGCTGGGTGGGTAACACGTGTTGCATGTGAAGATCACAAATATACACATGGTATGCCTATTACATGCAGTGTCAGGTGTGAGAGGGGCACATGGAAAATACGCGAGGATAAGGTATGCAAGGTGCCTCATCTTGGTATGTCAAGTATGACCTATCACTATCCACCACTCGAGTAGAAGTAAAAAAATTAAAATGCTTGGGTAGAGCACTATGATGTCTGTGTCTAGATATACAGGCACATAATTACCCATTTATGATTAAACATGCAGTGCAACAGCTCAGCTTGCTCCGCTGTCCACAGGGATGTGTACTTGTCACAGATAGTCAATACATTCCTCTACTAACCTCAGTAATGCCAAAATATATGATGGACATCATCAACATTGCCACACAACCTGCATGGTGTAGCCGTGACCCTCTGGTTGGTCCTAATGCACATCTGCAGCAAGGAACACATCCGGCTAAATATACTAACAGGAATGCTGCCTGCCACTTACAATGTTTGACGATTATTGCAACACACATTGAAAGTAGTCCACAGAAGTATTACCACAATGTCTGCACTTAGTATCACAACTACAATGCCACCCCTAATGTGGTGTACTAACATGATGCATCCACCCATCAACAAGCCTCAAAATTTATCAGGTCTTCCTCCCCCCACACGTGTGTTGAGAGTGATGGAAGTGGGTAGGCTTTCCACATGCATACTTCAAGCCACTTAGGCCCTGATTTATGACAAAGTGGAGCAGTGCGGTGCTGCGCCACAAATAGCAGCGCTACACTGCACCACTTTTGAAATGCAGGGATGCTCCATATTTACAGGAATATGGCTCACCCCAGCGTTACCACCTGTGCCGGTGCTGAATTAAGGTGCATGCACCAAGGCAGGTATCCTTGCACCATAGTGCAAGGGTGTCTGCAGTGAGGAGATAGATTGTTTACGTGCAGGAAGAGACAGCTCACTGTACATAAAAAAAGCCATCCATGGCATTTTGCTCCTTCTATGTGTGCTGTAGAATGCAGCTCACATAGAAAAAGCAAAAAACAAGGAGTAATAAAAGCATTCCTCCTCATTTTTCCATACTAACCCCACACCTGAGGTGGTGTTGGTAATTGCTGCTGCCAAAATTTTTGGATTTCTTGTAAATCTGGGGCAGCATAAAAAGCTATGGATGTTGTGGTGCAATGGCCACTGCAACACCCACTGCACGCCCCACTGACACAGAAAACTGCCTCGGAGGGGCCCATGTTTACAAGGAGTTGTAGCACCACAAAAAGTGGCGTTAAACTTCCTTGTAAATATGGAGCAGTGAAAAGCGCCACTGGAGCGTCGCAAAAAGTTAGGCTCTAGTGGAGATAGGGCCTTGTAATCTGGCCCCTAGAGTCATGTGTTCTGCATCTTGCACCGTACAACGTAACAGTGAACCATCTTCTGTGTATGTGTGCAAACAGGAAGGTCTACCTTCCACCAAAACAACATTCAGTCCAGCAATGCATCCACTCTTGTAGCTATGTAACAAGGAAACCTGAGATGCATGGATGAGTGTTGTCCTGCAGGAAGGGTGAAATTCCTGTTTGCTCACATACACACAATGTGGTTGAGTCTCTCAATGGGTGTTGCAGGATGCTGGGCACACCACTCAAAGTGGCTAGGAGGATGCATGTGGACAGCTCACTCCCTACCATCACTCTAACAACACACTTAGGGTGGCAGATGAGTCAGTTATTAACTCAAATATCTGTAAGAACCAAATCCAAGTCTTTCTGTACATCTCCACTTGTGGTGTGAGAACAAATCGGGAACAACGCCCATGCCTTGCTAAGTTAACACAGTCAAGTCAATGAAAGGGGTACATATGTTGAAGAACATGATTAAACAATCAAGGTGGGTGTAAAACACTGGGAACTGTGGACTGGCAGATTGTGAAAATGGTGAATACATGCAAATGATGTTTAGGTGTCACAGTGTTGCATTAGGGATCCACAAATGTGTGTCTTGATGTGAGAGTTAATACCATGTCACTGATCCACCAGTAGCAAGTAAATGATGAGCCATGTCAACAGCCACTACAGTCAAAGATTGAGCTTTCACTATCCCATTACAGAGCATGATGCCTTGCCTCCTGCAGACTTGCCTGTCATGGATTTTACAGATTATATAGATGACCAGCTGCTGACCATCAATGCTGACACTCTCCAGGATGTCCTGGGTTCCTTCCACACACCAGCTCCAGTCACAGGGAGGACACACAGCATTTGCGGCCTCTCCACATAAACCACCCAACTACCAACACACAGCACCGACCAGTCCTGCCACAACCCTGGAGTCTGAGGATCCAGACATTACCTTTCAGAGGACAGCAGTAGGAGTCCAGGAGGAGTTGGCACAGCACGTGTGGGTGGGGATTGAGGCCAATGGCAGTCAGCCTAGAGGGATTGCAGAGAGGCCTCAGTTCAAATAAGGACAACTCTGCTGCCATCAGAAGCACCCACTCCATGCTACGTGGACTCCAGCTGTCCTTGGCCGACATAGCTGCCGTCATGAGGCAAAGGCTTGACCAATTGCCCTCCCAAAGTGCCAACAGCATGATTGATAACAGACTGGGGGCTTTACAAAATGCCCTGAAGTCCATACAGAAATATGTGGCCTCCCTCAGGGAAAACACGGCTGTCTACCACCATGATGTAGCAGCGTTGTTTCAAAATCAGCCGTTCCTCCTTGCTGCAGTGATGCCTTATGCATTCCAAAAAATGGCAGCTGCTGGAGCCTTTTATTCCACATCGTTATCACCTGATGTGTGTGGGTCCCCCTCAACTTCAGCAACAGTACCATCCATGGTACAGGAGGCACCACACACATCAGATGATTAAGATGTGGAAGGAACAACATTCACCAGAAAAACCACCCGGTATCTCCAGACTGTCCCACATGGACAACATTGCTTTAGTTCTGTACGTAAGATCATGCCAGTGTTGACAGCTATGATGTGTCCTTTTCACTCTACCACTGTTGACTTATCATGTGTGAACTGTCATTGTCTCAAGTCCTACCTACTGTCAATTTGGACACCTTCTCATTAATGCACACCTCTCCTACACATGTCTCATGATATGTCCCTCACCCTTGGACTCATACTGAACATTCAATAGCTTGAGATCTCTCATGGGGTCAGTGAACAGTACATTGGACATCATTGGAAACCAAACTTGCACATGTAAATAAATCACCATAATCATGTGTCCTGCATTTTTTCAGTGTTCCAACAACTCCTGTAAATGTATGTGTGAAGCTATGTCAATGAGTACAGAACTAAATGACATGCGTTGCTTACTGTCAGACACAAAGGCACACATTAGGACTCAAAAATGATAAAGGTGACCAATAGTACTGTGGGCTACAACCAACTTTCTGAGGCTTCAAAGCATATATGAAACAGAAATCCATGCAAGTTGACATATGGCATGTGTGGTGCAGAACACAAGTGTCTGGAAATTTCCCTGATGATTGTACCTGTACAACAAATATGTGAAAAACAGAAGAGGCATATGTAAGACTGTGAGGGGCAGCTGTTAGTATGCATTCCCCAAATAAAGTGGAGTTTAATGTGCTAAACTTTTCAAGAATGATTGTTACAGACTTTAGCGATGACAATTGATGTTGCATTATTACCTGTCAAAGAATTTGTATCCATACACAGTCTGAGTGTCAGGAGCTGCGCTAATAACTGTCTTGAGTAGCTGATGTCATACCGCTGCCAATCAGACAGCTCCTTGGTCAGAGGGGATACACATAGGCCCTTATTAGGAACATGGCGGTCCGTTCCGCTCCGCCGGCGCTGGCGGTAGAAACCGCCAACAGAGGAGCGGGCCGGACTGCCAAATAATGAACCAAACGAAAGTCAAGCATCCCGCGAACCACCCACCTCCAGCAGAGGAGTGCCGACGACGATGGCAGAGTCCGCCCACAGGCCGTTGGAAAGGCCCAACGTGCCCATCAAATTATGAACCACCATTCCCCCCCCAGTTCCGGGGCGGGAACCACCGCCACACAAAGCCAGGCAGAAATGAACCAAATATAAGGAACCACTCACCGGAGTCCCGCAGAACGCGCCATGGCAGACATGGATAGAGAGCTGCAGATCATGCCAGCCCTGCTCCTTGCCATATACCTCCACGACTGAGACCGCCGACGAAGACGACGACGGTAAGTACCACAACCTCCTGAACAAGGGAAGAAATGTCACAGTCACATACCCACCCACTGCACCCACCCTGCAACGCACCCAACCCTTCACAGCAGCACAATCCATACCCCCCACAGCAAGAGGTACTTACCCGACACAAGGCTAATCCAACATGATTGTAGTACATACAAATGCCCCACACCCATAACAAATGAAACAAAAGACCAGGGTTCAACGACGTGCAGCCCAAACACAGGCCACACAGAAACTTTAATATGAAGCTCAATGAGCCAAACAGTCTAAACAGAGCCAATGGCCAGTCCGTATGGTGGCAAATGCCATGGGCCACAACGGGCCCAACCTGACTCCCACAAGTGCATGGTACTCCACGTTATGGGGCACCATATGGGCATCCAGGCACCTCACGGAAGGGAGGAAGGAGGTGGTTGGGTTGGGGATTTTCCACAGGGGTGGGCCTTTGACTTTTGTTTGGAAGGTGGAGGTGGGGTGGGCTTGTCCTTTGAAGGGATGGGGGCTGTTTGGATCAGGTGGAGCTAGATGGCGTAGGCTCACTCCGGGCCTTTTTCTTATCTGGGGAAGGGGCACAGGAATGTGAAGGGCAGACAGGGGTGGGCTGTGATGTGGAAGGAGCGGAAAGGGCAAGGAGGTGAGCATGTTTGGGGACAAGACGGGGTGGGCCAGGGGGTTGGAAGAGGTCAGCACAGGAGGGGAAATTGGGGTGGGTGTGGATGAGGGCGTGGGAGTGGAGGCAGAGGGTGTTGATGTATGTGGTGTAGGGGATGCGTCTAGTGGGTGCAGAAGACTGCTCAGTATGCTGTGGTGTGGTGGATGTCTGATGGGTGAGTGTCTTGGTGCGTTTGTGTGTTTTCGGAGGAGGGGGTGGACACAGTGGGAGAAGACAGACAGCTAGTGTGGATGTATGTTGTGTGGGTGTCTGCAAGTCTGGTGAGTGTGCTTCATGTGTCAACTACAGTAGTGGTAGTGAGTGCAGTGTGGTGTATGGGGTGCATGAATGGATATCTGCTATTGTGGTGAGTGCAGGAAGAGGAGCAGCAACAGGGAATGAAGGTGCAGTGCATGAGGGTGTCGATGTAGAGGGGACAGACAGGGAGTCGGAAGAGGTAGGCACACTGGGGGAAGGGGACATTGTTGTGTGTGCTTGTCTCTGTTGGCTGTGTGAATGCTTGTGGTGGGAGGTGTGGTGCTTGTGTTTTGAAGTGTGTTTTTCTTGTGTGTTAAAGTGCTTGACTGAGTGTCTGAATGTGTGCCTTGGACGGGTGAAGGGAGTGGGGTGCTGGAAGGGGTAGAGGAGGTTGGAGGGGGGGTCGGAATGGCCAGGGAAACTGGCTGCCATCCAAGAGGAGGCCAGGGCCTGAAAAGATCTCTGTAGGGCAGACACGGCACCGTGAATGCCATCCAGATAGGCATTAGTTTGCTGCACTTCTAATGCTAGCCCCTGGATGGCATTGACGATGGTTGTCTGCCCTACAGAGATGGTTCTTATGAGGTTAATAGCCTCCTCTGTGAGGGTAGCAGGGCTGACTGGGGCAGAGGAGGAGGTGCCTGGGGCGAAGGAGATGCCCACCTTTCTGGGTGGGCGGGCACGGGCAACTCGGTAGGGAGCAGAAGGGAGGGCGGTGATGGAATGGGGGTGGCGGAAGATGTCACGGTAGTGGTGTGTGCACTACGGTCCGCCACTGCTGGGGAGCCCCCATCGGAGGAGGTCTCGGAGTCACTACCTCCTGTGGTAATAGCCTCCCCCATGGAACTCCCCTCGCCCTCCCACCCACTGGTCCCCTGGGCGTCGGTTGTCTATGCCTCGGAGGATCCGTGGGACGCTGCCTCCCCACTTGCCGGTGCCTCAGCTCCCTCGCCTGATGTTGATGCTGTACCAAACCAACACAAGAGAACAGGGATGGGCAGACAAAACAGGAGAGACACTTGTAAATAGCTGAATGCAGGTACATAAAGGCCAGACTTACACCCACCCAGAAGACACACCCAACAGGCAGCACCGTTCACTATGCCCATGGCCATGCCCCTGACTACTGACCAGAATACTGCTCTACACCCATCCCCTGGACTGCCTAAGGAGGTGACATATGGGAGACCTGACAAAGACACCCCTACTCCCTTTGGGGACCATAAAGTAGATGGACACCAGTCAAAGTCCCTGCCTCTAAGCAGCATGCACCCTAATGCACACCCAGACATCCTTCCAGACTGAAGTATGTGAAATGAGTACTCACCCCCTTGTGAGTGCTGTGCAGACTTCAAGCACACATCCAGGTCTGGGTACACCACCGCCAGCATCCGTCGCATGAGGGGGGGTCAGTGCCCGACAGGCACCCCTTCCACATTGAGAGGACTTCCCCAGCTGGGCTTCAATGATCTTTCGCGCCCATCGCTGCAGGGCCTCCAACCTCTTTCTACAGTGGGTGCTCCGCCGGTTGTAGACCCCCAATGTCCGCACCTCCTTGGCGATGGCATGCCAATGTGCCCTCTTCTGGTGGGCGCTGACCTAAAAGGGCGACACAGAAATGGAACACAGAGGTCAGGCACTTGCATGATAGGAACAGCTGGCTAAACGTCCACTATGAGACGGACAGTACTCTCAGACTTATAGGACAGTCGCACGCAGCATGCCATGCACCATGGCCCATGCAGGCTCAGAGGTGCACACATATGTGCAATCAACACCATCCATTACACACACACAGTGCCCCCCCAACCCAGATTCACCTGTACCTCTGCCCGTCCGTACAGTTTTGCGTATGGGGCAGGACCCCGTCAACTAGCTTTTCCAGTTCCTCCTGGGTGAAGGCTGGGGCCCTTTCCCCTGCAACACAAGGCACATCCATAGCCAGAGGCAGGCCACAGCAGTACACACAGTGGAGTACCTGTCCACACGAGATCATGGAGTCAAGTGATCAAACGATGACGAACATGCATATGTTCCGCGGTGGTATGCATCGTCAATGCCGCCGGCGATCATGATACGCCAGGATTCCCCATTGGCATCCATGTTAGCCAATGAGGGTGCGAACAGCGGTAAACACCGCCTCACGCTGTGACGTCAACTGCTAGCGGTATGAGGTCACTTCCACAACGAAAGGGCAGATCTACAGTGGACAGACATTTTGCCATCACCTACGCATTTAGAATTAATTACTACTCACAATGCAGGCCCTACTAGCCACATGAATCACCTAGACCTCTGTCTATTCAGTACTGTTGCACACATGCAATACTCTGTTCCCTCCTTGTGATGTATATGTATATCTGTCAGGTAGCAGTTATTGTAGAGACACTACAATGAACAATGCAGTGCACAAATTATGACAAATGTGCCTATGTATGTGTCTTCATCACTCCTTTTTGTAATCCCTCGTAGGTACCGACCCTTGTGGCGAGGAAGGGCAACATCGGTGTACAGACCACTTGTGGATATGGGGACCATGGTGGAGCATCAGATCATAATCACTTACAGAATCACACGTGCAACTATTCAGGACCTCCGGGAAATTGTAATCAGCATGCCATTCCAACTGAGGTGCAGGTGCTCTCCGCACTCCATTTCCTGGCCACGCGCTCATTTCAAGTGACAGTGGGCATGGGTGCTGGATTTTCACAGCCAATGTTCAGCCAGGTACTGACAAGATTTCTGAATGCATTTGTCTGACATCTGCAGTCCTATGTGAGATTTCCCCAAAGAACTGACCTACCTGCCATCAAGTCAGTGGTCTATGCCTTTACCAACATACCCCATGTCATAGGTGCCATAGATGGCATCCACATAGCTATCATCCCCCCAAGAGTGAGTGAACAGGTGTACAGAAACAGAAAGAACTCTCAAGTGTATGGCTTCTCCATGGTTCTGGAGGGGGCATCGTGCCCAGTGGGCTTCATCCTGGGGCGAATGGAGGGAGTGGATGTCTTCTCAACTGGTTCTGGAGGGGGCATCGTGTCCTGTGATGCAGATCTTGGGGAGTGCAAGGTCACAGTCTCTCAGCTGGGTTTCATACCCACAGGATTTGCAGGGGCCAGGCCGCACAATAGCCCATGGCCGCAGGCCTACGCACTGTCCGTGACGGCTGTTCAGTGGTGGCAGTGGTGGTGCTGGTGCTGCTGCTGCTGGTAGTGGTGGGGGGAGGCTCCAGCCCATCACCTGCAGCCTCGGACGGCTGCCCACTGGGGCTGCTGCTGCTGGTGGTGGTGCTAGTGGCGGTGCTGGTGGTGGGTGGGGCTCCAGCCCATCCCCTGCAGCCTCAGACGGCTTCCTACTGGGGCTGCTGCTGCTGGTGGTGTGCTGGTGGGGGTGCTGCTGGTGGTGTTGGGGGGAGGCTCCAGCCATCCCTTGCAGCCTCGGATGGCTGCCCACTGGGGCTGCTGCTGTAGGTGGTGATGCTGGTGGCAGTGCTTCTGGTGGTGGTGCTGGTGGCGGTGCTGGTGGTGGTGATGGGGGGAGGCTCTAGCCCATCCCCTGCAGCCTCAGACGGCTGCCCACTGGGGCTGCTGCTGCTGCTGGTGGTGCTGGTGGTGGTGGGGGGGGAGGCTCCAGCCCATCACCTGCAGCCTCGGACGGCTGCACCACCATGGTTGGTGGTGGGGGCTCCGACTGAGTCCCAGCACCAGGCCCCTTGTCCTTAATGCCTGCTGGTGCAGCTCCCTTGCCCTTCCTGCCAGCAGCTCTGAATGGCTCCTTGCCCCTTTTGGCAGCAGCTGGGTCTGGCTCCTTGGCCTTCTTTCCTGCAACTGGGGCTGGCTCCTTGCCCTTCCTTCCTGCAAGTGGGGCTGGATCCTTGCCCTTCCTTCCTGCAGCTAGGGCTGGCTCCTTTCCCTTCCTTCCTACAGCTGGGGCTGACTCCACGCCCTTCCTTGAAGCACTTGGGGCAGGTACCCTTTCCATCTGGCTGGCTGGTGGCCGGGATCCTTTCCCACCTGGAGTTGCTAGGGACACTACTGTGCCCGTGGACTGGGTGGCTGAGGTGCTTGCCTGGGTTTTGACCACCCTGGCCTGACATGAGGGATGGGGGGAGGGATATTGAAGAGGTCAATGGTGAAGAGAAAAAGCATCTTAGGGACATTGGGGCAGGAAGAAGAGGATGGTTTGGGAGTGGAGTAAGAGGGAGTGGTTGTAGGAGGTGTCAGTCTGCTGTGTTTGGGTGCAGGTGCATGGGCTGGATGTTGTTGTGAGGTGGATGGCAGTTAGGTGTCTGAGTGCTTGTGCTTGTGTACTTTGGGAGGAGGGGGCACAGACACAGTGGGAGAAGACACAGGGGACGTGTGCATGGATGTGGGGGTGGTGACTGCCAGTGAGGGGTGTGTACTGATAGGTGTGCTGGTGATGGTGGTAATGGATGAGGATGTAGTGTATGCAGGTGTGAGTGGAGATGCTACTGGGATGGAGGTGGACGAGAAGGAGGAGGGGGCCACAGTGAAGGCAGTGGCTGTTGGTATGTCTGCTTCTGGATGGTGTTTGTGTGAGTGGTTGTGGGATGAAGTATGGTGCTTGTGTTTGCCATGTCCACTCTTGTGTGTTTTCCTGGGTGCCTGCTCGTCTGCCTGTGTGCTTGGGATAGGTTGTGGTTGAGGGGAATGGGATTGAGTGGAGGAAGTTGGAGGGTGGAAACAGGGACAATGGCTGCCATCAGAAAGGAGGCCAGAGCCTGGATTGATCTCTGTTGGGCCGCCAAGCCAGTGTCAATGCCCTCCAGAAATGCTTTTGTCTGTTGCATTTGGGCTGCCAGCCCCTGGATGGCATTCACAATGGTTGACTGCCCAACAAAGAGGGATCGCAGGCGGTCAATAGCCTCCTCACTCAGGGCAGCAGGCCCGAGGTGCCTGGGGCAAAGAAGATGCCCACCCTTCTGGGTGAGTGGGCACAGGAAACTCACTGAGGGCCTGCTGGGAGGGCGGTGCTGGTACAGGCATGGCGGCCGTACCTGTAGCTGGGGTGGGCACAGAGGTGTCCGCCACCACCAGGGAGCTTCCATCGGAGGAGGTATCCATGTCCGAACTGTTCCCTCCAGTCTCCGCCGTGGTGCTCCCCTCGCCCTCGTCCCACTGGTGCCCTCACCGTCGGTAGATTCGGCCTCCTGGGTCCTGTGGGATGCAGATTCCTCCGTCGGCAGTGCCTCTGCTCCTCCGCCAGATGATGCTAATGCACATAAGGACAGGGTGACAAAACAAAAAGGGGGGTGGAGACAAAGGATGCACTTGGTCAATGGCTGCACCACCATTGGCATACACAACACACTCACACACAGGGAATAGCCCTATGCCCTAGGCAATGCACTACCAGTCACAATGCTAGTCACCAGCTCATGAATAGGGACACCTAACGTCAATTGCAGCATACCTGAGACCCACAGACCCCTGCCCAGTAGTGGATGCCTACTACCTTGGTTGGAAGACCTTCACATCAGACCCCTGCCCAACATGGGACCTACTCTACAATGTCAGGCCTGGCCTAGGGGCACCCACAAGGCCCCCACCCAGATACCACCCACCAGGCGTAAGTTGTAATGAAGAGCTCTGTACTCACCCCCTTGTGGCTGCTGTGATGCACCCAAGCACCCATCTAGCTCCGGATAGGCCACCGCCAGTATGCAGGCCATTAGGGGGTCAGGGTTCGACGGGCTCCCCTTCCTCGTTGGGAGGCCATCCCAGCTGGGCCTCCGCCGTCTTCCATGCTCAGCGTCTCAGGTCTTCCCACCGTTTCCAACAGAGGATGCTGCGCCTGCCTTAGACCCCCAAGCTCCGTACGGCCTTGGCGATGGCACACCAAATACCCTTCTTTTGATGTGCGCTGACCTGCAGGGAAATACACACAGGGAAAGGTATTAGTCCGACCATCCTGCCTGTTACACTTATGGCCCACCATGCCCCTTCCCATCCCCATTAGCACAGACATGGCCCAGAATACATGTTGCATGCTGCCCTGGGCCCATCCACCAACCCCCCTACACGAGGCCTTCACACACAGCACTCTATGCATTCATGTCCCATGCATCGTACTCACGGTGTACTCACCTGTTCGTCTGGAGGCCCATACAGCAGTCGGTATGGGGTAGGACCCCATCCACCAGTCGCTCCAACTCCGCTGAGGTGAAGGCAGGGGCCCTTTCCCCAGTCACACGAGCCATGGTCGGTTCCAAACATAGGTCACAGCAGTAAATGCAGTGTAGGTCCTCTCCTGTTGAAGGTCAGGTAGTAAGTGAGTGAACAGATAGAAAATGGCAGTCACGTCTGCAGCGGTGCGTAGAGTCACCGCCGGCGTACATCACCATTGGCCACTGTACCCCTTAGGGCCCAATGATAACCAATGAAGAGTTGCACAGCGGTTCTCGACCACCTCCCACAACGGCACACAACGTCAGCGGAATTACCTCACTTCCACCTGTCCCTCCATACTGGACAGGCAGATGCCATTTCAGGCGGGGTGCAGGCAATGAATCCTAACTGCGTCACAGTACACAAATTCACATTTTGGACCTCTCACACCAAAATATGGTAACAATCACAATATGCATTGAACTGTAGTGGTTACAATGTATAGATAATGACCAGCTGCTCACTCTTTTGCCACATAGATTGCAACTGGTGCGGATGAATAGGAGATGGAGACTTCCTCCTGTGTACAGACCCTTGGTGGACTTGGCAACAATGGAGGACAGGCACATTATATTATCCTCACCTATAGATTTGACAGGGCCACAATCACAGAGCTGTGTGCCCAATTGGAGCCTGACCTAATATCTGCTATCCGTCACCCCAACGGGATCCCCCCTCCTTGTGCAAGTCCTACCTGTGCTCCATTTCCTGGCAAATGGTTCTTTCCAATTGACAGTGGGCTTGGCAGCAGGAATGTCACAGCCAATGTACTCAGTAGTGCTGACCAAAGTGTTGGCTGTCCTGATTAAACACATGAGCAGCTACATTGTTTTTCCACAGGTGGAGGATTTGGCCACAGTGAAAGCTGACTTCTATGTAATGGGACATATCCCCAACATAATTGGGGCAATTGATGGAACACATATTGCATTTGCCCCCCCCACCCCTCTGGCAAAATGAACAGGTGTTCAGAAATCGAAAGAGTTTTCAATCCATGAATGTCCAGATGGTGTGCCTGGCGGACCAGTACATCTCCCACGTCAATGCAAAGTCTCCTGGGTCGGTGCATGATTCCTTTATCCTGAGAAATAGCAGCATCCCAAATGTGAAGGCCCAACTCCAGAGGCACAGGGTGTGGCTAATAGGTGAGCCCTGGTTCCCACCCAGTGGATGTTGGTGTATGGGTATGTTGTGGGCCCTAAGGGTGAGTGTGTGGCTAACAGTTGTCTCTCGATATTTGCAGGTGACTCTGGTTACTGACCCCTGTGAGGAATCCCAGGACAAGGGCAGAGGAACGTAACAATGAGGCACATGGGAGAACAAGAAGGATAATAGAAAGGACCTTCGGCCTCCTGGAGGCCAGGTTTCATTGCCTCGATCTAACTGGTGGATCACTGTGCTACTCACCCAAGAAGGTCTGCCAGATCATCGTTTCATGCTGTATGTTGCACAACCTTGCCTTGTGCCGCCATGTGCCTTTTCTGCAGGAGGATGAGGCTGGAGATGGCCGTGTGGTTTCAGTGGACCCTGTGGACAGTGAAGATGAGGAGGCAGAGGATGACTATGAGGACAATAGAAGTGCAGTCATTCATCAATACGTCAAATGACACACAGGTAAGACAGTGTTTTTTCACATTTCATTTACAGTTTGGTGTGTGACATTGTCACTGGCATCTCTTTTTGCAGATGTTGGTGCCCCACTTATGCTCCTGGTGTGTTCAGTGCAGCCAACTACAGGTCTTTCCTATGTAAACATTACTGTACAGTTGAATTGCAATGTTTGAACCTTGTTAAACAAATACATTTTGAAATCATTTGACATACGCAATACTTGTATTTTTTCAAAGTGTGTTTATTGCAGTGCTCTGAAGAAGAGGGCGTAGTGCAAAGGGCTGGGGTGATGATGGAGGAAAGTACAGGTTAGGGTCCAGTCTATTTGTATCACAGCTGCAGTGTCCAAGAGGGCATAGGAAGGGGAGCAATGGCAGTTCAAGGTGGACAGGGTGACTGAGTGGGACACAAGGATGACAATCAGGAGAGTCTTATTTCCTGCCGGGGTCTTGGTAATAGTCTCTGGCTTCTGCCTGGATCGCAGGGAGCATTTGCAGGGTGGTTCTCCTTCTGCAGGGGGAGGGCTGCTGGTGGCCTGTTGGTCCTGTGACAGGGCCTCCTGTCCACTAGCAGCAGCAGAGGTGGAGGGCTGTTCACTAGTGAGGCTAGTGTCAGGGGCCTGGTGGTGTGCCACTGTCTCCCTCATACTGTTAGCCATGTCTGCCAGCACCACTGCAATGGAGACCGGGTGGTGTTAATGGACTTCAAGTCCCCCCTGATCCCCAGGTACTGTCCCTCCTGCAGCCGCACGTTCTCCTGCATCTTGTCCAGAATCTAGCCCAGCGTATCCTGGGAATGTTGGTATGCTACCAGGATCGCAGTGAGTGCCTCCTGAAGGGTTGGTTCCCTGGGCCTGTCCTCCCCCTGTCACACAGCAGTCCCCCCAGCTTCCCTGTTGTCCTGTGCGTCTGTCCCCTGAACCTGCTGATTGATGTGTCCTGGGGACAGAAGTATGGGCCCACTGGGTGGGTGCTGTGCTGGTGTTTCCTGAGGGGGGGAGGCTTTATGGGGTTGGTGTGAGAGTGTGCCTGGGGAACCGACTGTCCGGAGGCCCCTGATGGGCCAGCTTGGTCATCCAGATCCAAGCGACCAAAGCTGCTGACCTCAATGTGGGCCTCTTCTGTGGGGGGACTGGGTGTTGCTGGCATTTCTTCTCCGGTGACATTGGCTGAGTTCCCTGTGGGGATGTAATGCAGTGTTATTGTTTCTGTGTGTAACATCTTGTGCATTGGTGAGTTTCCCTCTATGGTTGTTGTTGCCCTGACAACTTGGCCTTGTGTGAGTTGTTATTTGGTGGGCTAGCTGGTTCCCTCTAGTGTGGATGCTGTAGTGATAGGTGTCCATGCATTGGTAGTGCATGCAGGGCTTTGCATTGGGATAAGTGATATGTGATGTTGGGGTATGTGGGAGGTGGTAGGGTGATGGGAGTGAAGGTGAGGGTATGTATTTGGCATGCAGGTAGGGAGGTGATAGTAGTAAAGAGTTGACTTACCAGAGTCCAGTCCTCCTGCTACTCCTGCCAGGCCCTCAGGATGCATGATTGCCAAGACTTGCTCCTCCCATGTTGTTAGTTGTGGGAGAGGTGGTGGGGGTCCACCGCCAGTCCTCTGTACAGCGAGTTGGTGTCTTGCTGCAATGGAACATACCTTCCCCCGTAAGTCGTTCCACCTCTTCCTTATATCCCTTGTTCTGGGGTGCTGTCCCACCGCGTTGACCCTGTCCACAATCCTCCGCCATAGCTCCATCTTCCTAGCAATGGATATCTTCTGCACTTGTGCTCCAAATAGCTGTGGCTCTACCCCGATGATTTCCTCCACCATGACCCTTAGCTCCTCCTCAGAGAACCTGGGGTGTCGTTGTGGTGCCATGAGTGTAGTGTGACTGGTCTGGGTGAGGGTGTGTAGGGTGATGTGTTAGGGTGTGTGATGTAAGGTGCGTGGGTGGTGTATAGGTGATGGTGGTATGTGGCTCTGGTTGTGTGAGTGCTCTTGCTGTCTCTGGTGGCAATTGTTTGTAGTCGTAAAGGGTTGTGGGTAATGTTGGTGTGTGTTTTATAGTGGTGTGGGTGTGGTGTGTGTATGGGTATCAGGTGTGTGTAGTTTGAATTGTCCAATGTGGTGCTGTTTTGTTTGTGTGTGTATTTTGAGAGTGGCAGTATGTACCGCCAATGGTTTACCACCACTGAATGTCCGCCATGGTGATTCGTGGGTCATAATGTGATGGGTGTAGTTCTGTTAGCGTAACGGTGTGGGTTTTGCTGATTTGTGTGTGTGGCTGAACAGTGACGGATTGGTGTGTGTGTCATAATATGGTTAGCGGATATCCGCCGCGGCGGCGGTATGTTGGCAGCAGTCGGCATGGCGGTAAGTGAAATTTACCGCCAGTGTCATAATGAGGGCCATAGACTAATAAATCTATTGCCTACACAAAAATACATTTTTTTATTTTTTATTGTATATGCTTTTTTACAAAGGGCCCCATACATAACTCCCTACCCAAACCCACCGAAAACAAAAAATACAACCCCCCGTATACTAGGTCCTACAACTAACTTAATCTATGCTACCTAACCTATAACTACCCACCTAAAACCCACTCAACCTATTTACAGTATAAAAGAGGGTAAGGGAAGGAACTGAGAAGCTTTCCATTTTTTTACTTTCATAGCTTTTTTAGCTTTTTCTTTATGTATTTCAAAAGTTTGTATTTGCATGCATTGTCTTGCTCCAACCTGGCCTTTACATCAGCCATGTCCCTTCTCATGTCAGCCTCAAAGGTGGAGACTGTGGCTGCTGGTGGTGGTTGTTGCTGGGCTCCTGGCAAAGATTGTGCAGTGGATGTGGAGAGGGTGAGACCTGCTGAGGAGCCCCTGACCCTTGGTGTAGAGCTTCATGTTTTTTTGCGGCTGGTTGTTGCTTGTATAGGTGGTCCCCCGTGTGAGAATGCTAGCCAAGACCCCATTGTTGTCTCCCTACAATACCTCTTGGCCATCTTGTATTAACCTGCTTGCACTTCCAATATGCGGCGGAAACGCTCGACCCTCTTCTCAAATGCACATTTCTATGCTGGGGTCATTGTGGCTGCTAAAACTTAAGGAGAACATGACATCAAAGACTGCATTGGGTAGAAAAAGAACTACCATGCAATGTATGCAGCATCTTCAGATGACACATGTTGTCCACCAGACAGACTACAACAATGTCAAGATCCAAATCAATACAAATCTGCCTGCAAGGCATCTATGGTATCATGTTCTTGTCACAGGGATAATGGCTATCTAATGTTGCACATTAGGGTCCAGATTTAAGTTGGACTAAAGCCTCCTTGAGCCACATTAGCATCATCATTATTGTGAGGCGGATGTGGCCCAAGAAGGACATAATCCCTGGGCCATAGTAAAAAAGTGGAGCAATGCACGCATTGCATCAGTTGGTCACCCCTTAAGCTACATTTTTGCCTTGGCCAGCCATCAATGTACGCAAGGTGGGGTTCATCTGGTAGGGGAGCTGGAAAAATGGCACTGGGGATTCTAAGAGATTCCACAGCATCATTTATTTTTTCTTCTTTTAACAGAGCAGGCATTACAAGGTTACTTTGGCAATTGGTTACCCCAGGCTACACCAGGCCATGGGTTACAATAGACCCCTATGTACAGTTCAGGGTTAATGCCAATATATTTTGTGCTAAGCCTGAACAGTACATCAATAACATCTACAAATGTTATCCTCTTGTCCCCTACCCTGTGGCATGGCGTGCCGAGTTTCTAAGGCGGCGCACACATGGTGACGGTAGGGGTGCACTAAGGGGCACAGGAAAAGTGGCGCTGCACTCGGTGCAGTGTCTTTTTTCTTAAATATTAACCTATTCGGTGCACATGCATTTTTACATCTCTTAAGTACCAGCTAAACACTCAACATGCACATCCCATACACATGTGATGTGACCATGCTCGCTCACAATTATCATGATGGGTAGATCATGTAGGTTAATCTGCACACATCTTGTTTGCTACAATCCGTAGACATGTCCCACATCCATCTGGAAAGGAGCTTAAATCTCAATGCGTACTGAACTGACTGCTGCCCATCACAAAAAGCTCCTTGCATGACCAGTGCCTCAATTCATTTCTGAAGAATAGTGAAGCAACGGTGGTGCACGTATCTCATTGATAAGTCCCCTAGAGACCTCAACACATGTAGTTGTAGTTCTGTTAGCGTAACGGTGTGGGTTTTGCTGATTTGTGTGTGTGGCTGAACAGTGACGGATTGGTGTGTGTGTCATAATATGGTTAGCGGATATCCACCGCGGCGGTGGTATGTTGGCAGCAGTCGGCATGGCGGTAAGTGAAATTTACCGCCAGTGTCATAATGAGGGCCATAGACTAATAAATCTATTGCCTACACAAAAATACATTTTTTTATTTTTATTGTATATGCTTTTTTACAAAGGGCCCCATACATAACTCCCTACCCAAACCCACCGAAAACAAAAAATACAACCCCCCGTATACTAGGTCCTACAACTAACTTAATCTATGCTACCTAACCTATAACTACCCACCTAAAACCCACTCAACCTATTTACAGTATAAAAGAGGGTAAGGGAAGGAACTGAGAAGCTTTCCATTTTTTTACTTTCATAGCTTTTTAAGCTTTTTCTTTATGTATTTCAAAAGTTTGTATTTGCATGCATTGTCTTGCTCCAACCTGGCCTTTACATCAGCCATGTCCCTTCTCATGTCAGCCTCAAAGGTGGAGACTGTGGCTGCTGGTGGTGGTTGTTGCTGGGCTGCTGGCAAAGATTGTGCAGTGGATGTGGAGACGGTGAGACCTGCTGAGGAGCCCCTGACCCTTGGTGTAGAGCTTCATGTTTTTTTGCGGCTGGTTGTTGCTTGTATAGGTGGTCCCCCGTGTGAGAATGCTAGCCAAGACCTCATTGTTGTCTCCCTACAATACCTCTTGGCCAGCTTGTATTAACGTGCTTGCACTTCCAATATGTGGCGGAAACGCTTGACCCTCTTCTCAAATGCACATTTCTATGCTGGGGTCATTGTGGCTGCTAAAACTTAAGGAGAACATGACATCAAAGACTGCATTGGGTAGAGAAAGAACAACCATGCAATGTATGCAGCATCTTCAGATGACACATGTTGTCCACCAGACAGACTACAACAATGTCAAGATCCAAATCAATACAAATCTGCCTGCAAGGCATCTATGGTATCATGTTCTTGTCACAGGGATAATGGCTATCTAATGTTGCACATTAGGGTCCAGATTTAAGTTGGACTAAAGCCTCCTTGAGCCACATTAGCATCATCATTATTGTGAGGCGGATGTGGCCCAAGAAGGACATAATCCCTGGGCCATAGTAAAAAAGTGGAGCAATGCACGCATTGCATCAGTTGGTCACCCCTTAAGCTACATTATGCCTTGGCCAGCCATCAATGTACGCAAGGTGGGGTTCATCTGGTAGGGGAGCTGGAAAAATGGCACTGGGGATTCTAAGAGATTCCACAGCATCATTTATTTTTTCTTCTTTTAACAGAGCAGGCATTACAAGGTTACTTTGGCAATTGGTTACCCCAGGCTACACCAGGCCATGGGTTACAATAGACCCCTATGTACAGTTCAGGGTTAATGCCAATATATTTTGTGCTAAGCCTGAACAGTACATCAATAACTTCTACAAATGTTATCCTCTTGTCCCCTACCCTGTGGCATGGCGTGCCGAGTTTCTAAATCGGCACACACATGGTGACGGTAGGGGTGCACTAAGGGGCACAGGAAAAGTGGCGCTGCACTCGGTGCAGTGTCTTTTTTCTTAAATATTAACCTATTCGGTGCACATGCATTTTTACATCTCTTAAGTACCAGCTAAACACTCAACATGCACATCCCATACACATGTGATGTGACGATGCTCGCTCACAATTATCATGATGGGTAGATCATGTAGGTTAATCTGCACACATCTTGTTTGCTACAATCCGTAGACATGTCCCACATCCATCTGGAAAGGAGCTTAAATCTCAATGCGTACTCAACTGACTGCTGCCCATCACAAAAAGCTCCTTGCATGACCAGTGCCTCAGTTCATTTCTGAAGAATAGTGAAGCAACGGTGGTGCACGTATCTCATTGATAAGTCCCCTAGAGACCTCAACACATGTACATAAATTGTACCATGTCCAGAGTAAATTAGTGCAACATGTGACACACAGTGCAGCAACATGTGCTGTGACAAATATGTTGGCAACATCCATGCAATTCTACAAGCCAGCAACTCTGACACATATCATGACTGACAGTGTGTTTGTGGGCATAATTATCTTTTCCTAAAACTCACAATTCCATTGCAGCACACGTTGGCACCTGTGCATCAATCAACACATTCCACATTCTCAACATAACATCAGGCATGATATCGATACCCAAGCATAGATTATGGTATCTTAATTGTCACACATGCCATTTTAACATGGCATTGCACACATCATACACTCTTACACACAACCCTGGATCTACAAATGTGACATACAAGGTGATACTTACTGGCTGCATCAAGGTCTTCAGACCGGGATACCTCTCTGACAGTGTAGGGTGGAGGGCCACCTGCAAGACATGACAGGAAAACATAGCTTTGTGATTGTTGAACAAATTAAAGCATGGACAACTGTTACACATTCAACTAGTTTAGCTGAGTGAGCTAGTCAATTTAGTGTTAGGAATGAACAACTGCCAATTATTACATGTCTGTCAGAAAGACAAAGGGACAGATTTAAAAGGCCCTATCGCCACTGGTGGTGCTTTTCATTGCACATATGTACAGGGCGCTGTAATGCAACCTTTTGTGGTGTAACGCCTCCATGTAAAAATGGGCCACTATGATACAGTTTTCTGCACCAGAGGGGCCTGCAATGGGTGTTGCAGTGGGCGTCTCATTGTAACATCCATAGCTTTTGATGCTACCCCAGATTTACGAGATATTGTAAATCAGTTTCAGTGCTGAAAACAAACACCAGCCCAGGGGTGACGTTAGCATAGCAAAATGATGGGGAATGCTTTTATTCCTCCACGTTTCTTGCTTTTTCTATGTATGCTGAATTCTGCAGCACCCACAGAAATAGCAAAATGCCATGGGTGATTGCTTATGTGCAGGAAGGTGTTCCTTCCTGTACATAAACAATCGTTTATAAATGACACTTTGGCACTTCTATGTGTGCTGCATTCTGCAGCACACATAGAAGTGGTAAATCGGCATTGTATATTGTTTAAGTGCAACAAGGGAAACCTTCCTGCGCATAAACAAACACTCCCCCTCTACGCAGACACACTTGCACTAGGGTGCAAGTATGCCTGCTTTGGTGCAGGCAGCTAATTAGGTGCCAGTGCAGGTGCAGATGCAGACGCAGGGCAGTGCTGTACTCTTAGAAATAGGGCACAGCTCTGCGTTTAAAAACTGGTGTGGCGCTGCTGATGTTGGCACAGCACCACTCTCTGCCAGTTTCTTTAATATTTGTCCCATAGTTAGCCCACAAACGCATGTACAGATATGGGATGCAAACATATATACATGTTTCAAAAACATACTTTTGACATTTTTGGGGGGACAGGATACTGTCCACTGGCAGAAGCTTAAAAATGTTGTAGTGAATCTATGTGAAAAAGTGGCAACCACTCAGATGCTTGACTCTTTCAAAACCCATACTACCACCACATAACTCCATCATGTGTATGCCGTATGTAACATATGGCACATCATGGCAGATGTCAGGACACTAACGTTGGAAACTATGACATTGTGGCTGTTCTTAGCATGTTTTGCACCATACATGCAGGTGCTATAACTGCAAAATGAAAATAGGCATTTTTGATAACAATGGAATTGTCATGTAACTAACCTGCCTTAGGCACAAATACAAGTTAACTCCAAAAATGTCACAGTGTAGCCAAGCTGATTTAAGGCTTTTTTTTCATGTGCCACCTATGGCAGGAATACACACCTTGCGTTTTTCAGGCCTAGTGCTGCCATCACGTGGCACCAGGCTTTAAACTGCCACAGTTCTTGCACTGGCCAAACTTTGACTCATGGTTAGGTAATACTTGCATCCATCAGCAACATTACCTTCACAAACTAAGACACAGATGTTGCATTATGAGGCAATCACTCCTTCTTACATTGGTGTTCTTGTCATGTCATTCTGCACATACATGACTCAAGGGACACATACACTAATGACTAACAATACTCCTGCGTCATGTTTGTCTTCACTTAAACATTACTTAGCACATTTCCACAGTTGTAAAGCTCATGCTTGACATGTATATTTGTGCCTGGGAAACATGAACCCTTGCACCATTGCACATGTGTCTATGATTTCTGGCACTTTATTATGTATATGTAATACACAAGTTACAATGAGAGGAATTATCTGAAACTGGTGCATTGCTGAGCTTTCATAAATGCAGGGTGGTTGAGACACAAAACATGCTTTCCTGACCCTTGTTATTACATGCTGCAGTTATCCTTATGTCTTACTGTCATGCACATGCAACTGAGGATGTTGCAATGTAAAATGGGTACTTACCAACAGGTCCGCCAACCCAACTCACCAGGTGATCCAGGAGATATCCTTCACAGGCAATGAGGCCTGCTCACCAGTGTTTTAGCTGGTGGTCCGTCCACTCAACTGAAAAGATCCTGCGAAGCTGGTAGAGCACCTTGCCCCACCGCAGCTTCCTTGCCCCCGTTGGGTGGCCCATGATGACCCGGCCTCCCATAGCCATGTTGAGGAGGTAGTGGCACACTAACCAGATGAACCCTCCCAATTCATCACCGCTCATGCGATGTGCTCTCCCCCTTCCCTGATATTTTGGATGTTCCCTCCACTACAAAAATAATTTCCCTGCAAAAAAACCAATACCCTATCTAACCCAAAATACCCCAACAGACTACAATACCCAAAGAAAAACACCCGACAATACAAATACAATAACAGGATAAGAAAGTGCAAAAAACTTACAAATATAACAAATTGGACTTGACACAGACAGGACACAGCACAAAACTCTAAAAAAACACCCCACCTCCACCAGCACAAGCTCCACACAACCTCTCACAACCACAGACTGGAAGACTTTAAAGGAAAAGTGAAAGTAAATTCACTTTACCATGTGTGCAGCAAGGAAGTCCAGTTACATCACTTCCTGGGTGTATACATCACTTTTCCTGATCTGTGTTATTTTTTTGAAGCATGACAGTCATGAGTGGACTTTTTCTATGAAGGCTAATAAGGCCTGTCGACTTAGAATTGACGCGCATAAGCCAGGCGTCATTTTTGGAATGTGCGATGTTTGTAGGACAATGATATGCGTCAACATTTTTGGCACATACCGGCTATGCGTGGATTTTGGAGGGAAGGCTAAGAAGGCAGGGCAGTTTAGATGCGCATGGTGCCAGGTGCCTTTTTTTTGGATTGCGATGTATGGAGAAGGGCTAATCATGTATGTAGTTTGTATGGTATAGCTATATGTATGTGCATGTGCATTTCATTGTGTACCGGTAACATAGGAATGTGTTACCATATGCTTGTATGTGTGTGTGTGATGCATGCAAGACTGGTACTGTTTGCAAATGTGCATGTATATAAAGAATCTTTGCCACATACATGTTTACACATGTACTGAGTGTACATATGTGATGCTACTCATATTGTGGGTATACCACATTGCCATGTCAGAATTCTGACTGTACTTTTCACAACATAAGATAGGAAGGGCCATGTGTGCAATACATGTTCAGGCAGTTGAAACCCTCAACAAATCTTTAGCAAAAGATGCTGTTGACTAAGGCTGGGATAAGATCATGTAAGCCATTACAATCTGAGTGCACGTATGTACACACTCTGGTGTGTTCTAAGGAGCAGACTTTATGATGCAAAGCAACACATGTAACGTATAGTTCCCCATGCATGCAAAATGTTGGAGGTGGTGTCTCATATTTACCTACAATGACCTGTGTCATTGTAGGTAAATATGTGACATGTTTGTGTGTGAAAATATATGTATCATGTCTGATACATGATGCATGATACAGTGGTATGTCTAGGGGTTAGACACATACTAATTCTCGATTCCAGCAGTGTTATATGTAGGCTATTGTCTCAAGGCTGTGTACTCATGCCAATGTAAAATATGTTTCACAATGTGGGAACGTTTTTACTGGTCATAATAATTTGTAAGTTATCATGTGACACATACACATTTTATCATGTAAATTGTACTAATTTGTCCATCTGCAAATAGACAGCACCAAACCTGGTCCACCTAGCTGAGACATGTGTGGAAAAATGTAGGTCTTATGTGTTAACAACATACATTTTGAATGTTCAATCACTCAAACTTTGTTGTTATTGCCAAATTAATAAAATTGAATACAATCTGTATGGCAGGGCTGCTCTCATGCAGTGATGGCACCCTAGTCATCAGTGCACCTGTGGCGCTTTGAATGGTCACACAGGCCCATTGTTGCATGTATTAACACAGGTTGACTGTGGTAACCTAAGCTCTGTTCACTGTGCACAATCAGCAAGCCCCTGACTGTGTCAAGGGTCAATGTAGCCTCCTCTGGGGATTGAGGGGTGTTGGGTGGTGATCTGCCATCCTCATGATGGATCATCAGCACTGCAATGCACAGTCTCCTACAGACATACACCTGCACATTTGTGATCCCATGGCCAAGTATGTTTTGTTAACTTTGGGGTTCTTGATGTCAGGCTTGCCCTATCATATACTGGGGACTGGCAGCTTGTTTGTGTGGGACATGTCTCATCAATTCCCATGGTTTTACATGACTTGCCATACTTAGGGGAAATTATTCCTAGGATGCTTGGTTAGGTCATTGATGGTTGTGGAACTGGGTCATGTCTGTAGGTCCAGTATACAGATACTCTCCTATCTGGCCTTCCCTTCTTTGTGGATGACCACTATGGAAGCCTGGCGCTGGTCTAACAGGAGTACTCCCCTTCTGGTTGTCCTCATACACCTGCTTCAGATGTGAGACAAGCTTAGTGGCTGTCAACTTATAGAGTTCTATTGGTACCCTGTTGGGCCCTGATCCTGTGCCTGGCTTCACATCCCTGATGGAGCATACAATTTTCTCCTGGGAAAGTTCTTCTTCTAAGTCTTCTCTATCCTTTATTATGGAGGGTTGGGAGGGCGATGTCACCCAGGAGCTTGTCTGCTTTGCTTATTGTGGCAAAACACCTTGCATATTAGATTTCCCCATGGTAGTGAGCAAACGTTTGGGCTATCGATTCTCAACTACTAGCAAGTCCCTCACTCCTTCTGGATCACAGGAACCCATCTATCCGCTGCCTCCTACCTGTTCAGCCAGGCCAGTCATATTTCTGTCTTGTCCCCCATTTCATTGATGTGGTGCTGTGTTACCTTATGGTGCTTTTTAACAACTTCCGTGTCCATGTCTCTGTATTCTTTTTGCTTAAGGGCTACGACGTGAGCTTTCTCTAATCCCTCGTCATCTGGGAAGTCGGCCTCAAGAGACAATAACTCACGCTGAAGAGCCTTCAATTTGGCCCTTTTTAGTTGTTTCCCTTGCACCACCATGGAGAAACCCACCCCCTTGAATACTGTCTTATAGGCCGCCGACAACGTGACTGCAGACTCAACTGAAGTGCTGTTTTCCTGAAAATAATGGTATCTTGTGGCTAACAGCTCTTCTCTAATTTTTGGCACTTTAAGGTACCAAGTGCTCAATATAATGCAGCTAGGGTTCAGCCTCTCTCCCAGAACACACAGCAGCCACAGGGTAGAATGGTCAGAAAGATCCCTGGCTTAGGTAGTAGTCTGCATGAAAAAGTGATCAATTCAGGAGAGACTATCATGCACCCCCAAGTAAAAGGATAAAGTGCTGGGTTGCTGGGTTAAGGGTACGCCATACATCTGCCAGTCCCTGGGCAGTGAGGACATCTGCAAATGACCGTCTAACTGAGACCAGAGGCCTGGAGGGATGTTGTTGAATGCTATCACTCAGCGTTGTGTTAAAGACCCTCACATGATCAATTCCCCATCTGGAAGACAGTGCAGCAGAACGGTCAGGGCTGGTAGTACAGAGTCATGAAGTCATATTGGGATATATACTGAAAGTATGTTTAACATGCCCCCCTCTCAGGTCCCAGAGAGTACCACATAGTGACCCAGCTGATCGGGCCATATTTGTCAAATGACCAGGGTCAGCGTTCTCTTCACTAAGATTACTGCTCCATTGGAGGAGGTGGTATGACCCACAAAAGCAGCCTTGATATATCACCAATGGTCCAGGTAGTGACACCTATAACATAGGATGTGGGTCTCTTGTAGGAGAACTATATCAGGGGAGTCTGGGTTGATATACTGGAGCACCACTCCAGGTTTGACTTTGTCGCCTAGGCCATTGACATTCCAGGATAGTATCCTTAGGGTTGACATACTAACTTTGGACATTCCTCTGTATGGTTAATGGACCACTCCCAGGGGGTGCCGGGCCAACACTGGGTGGGGTTCAGACTGTGAGAGTGAATGTCCTGTGTGCCTCAGCTATGTTATATGGCCGTATCTATCTTGCCTGAACATAAACTACAACAATAATCCAATAACCCCTCCTCAATCCTGAATCCCCCCTCCCTGCCACACTACGCTGTGGAATCCAAACTGCCCACCTCCCCAACTGCGCATAGCGCCTGTTGCCCCAACTAAACATACTGCTAACTAGGAAGTGTCACTACCGCCTTCTAGCCTCTGCCCAGCCCCTTACTGGAATGTCTTTACCAAGTTGGTTTCTCATCTCCTCAGTTTCCGGGTGCATCTCCAGTGTTACCTTTAAATTCCACAAGCCCCTCTTATCTTCCCATGGGTCCCAAGATCCGTTCCAGGGATCAGGATGATTCCCTGGGCTTTTGTGCCCTGCGTCCCCACTTCAAGTGTATCACAATTCCCCTTTGCGGTGCCGCCTCCCTAGCGCCTCGTAGGGCACTGACAGTGCTTTGACCTTCCTGCCACCTTACATCCATCCAGCCAATCCCAAACCAGTTTCTGGGCTTGATAAAAAGTGAGTTTTTTCATGCTGCAACTAATCAATGCTACGCTGGATAAATCATTGAATAATTGTGTCCCGTTCCCTCAGAGCCTTCTTCACCTAGAGGAAACTGTGGGGCAGCCTCTGCACCCAAAGACTGAAATTGGGGAAGAAGACTTGCTATGATGGGACAAGAGTGTGCTCCAGTCTTTGATGGTGCACCTGTTTTCAGCTGTTTTAGGATGAGATCCTCCATGAGCAGGACCATGGCCGGACCCTAGGTATTTAAAGGAACCACTAGTATCCATACATTATTTCAGCAGGAACAGTCCTCCAACTTATCTTTCAACTGTTCTACTGTAGCTTCACATCATTTGTTAAACATGGCGACATCCTCACATTTGTATTCCACAACCTACGTCACAATCACAATGAGTGTATTTTGGTACTGTGATTACTCAAATCAGCTATGAGTAGAGGGAATGACACAATCAACCTTTTTGTGTCATTCTTCACACATACAATTTGCCAGTGGTCTGTGACTTATTTATACATTGCTTGACTTACATGCAAAATTCCTAAATGATTGGGTGTGATACACCTAGACATGTATGTGTATTGGTCCCTGTATGTCACTCTCTTGCTAAAACATGGGAGTGGCACTGGGAAGTATGATCTTCGGGGCATAGTTATACTTTCTTTGCGCTGAATTAGCGCAATTTTTTAACGCAAATTCAGCACAAACTTAACTCCATATTTATATTTTTACGCTAGACCCGCCTAGCGTCAAAATATTTGAGTTATAGTCATTTGTTGGATGTGTGAACCTACCTTGCGTCAATGAGATGCAAGGTAGGCGTTCCCGTCCAAAAAAATGACTCAAAGCCCCTAGCACCTTATTTATCCTTGTGTGCAAAAAAGGTGCGAGGGGGTGAAATAATGGCACTAAGCCTGCTTAGCGCCATTATTTAACCCCTGGGTCAGGGCAGATGTTAGGGGACCTGTGGGTCCATTTCCATAGTAAAACACCATGGAAAGAGCCCACGGGTGCCCACCCCAAGTCCCAGGAACACCTCCACCCACACCAGAGGGACACCAGAGGATGGGGAGGACCCCATCCCAGGTAAGTAGGGTAAGTAGAGGTAAGTGTTTAAAAAAAAATTTGAAGTGCCATTGGGGGCCCTGAAATGGGAACCCCTACATGGCACTGAGTGGAATGGCCATGCCCAGGGGACGCTTGTCCCCTGTGCTGGCCATTGCAGTGGTAGGCATAACTCCTGTCTTTTATGAGACAGGAGTCATGTGGTATGGAAGGTTTTGCGTCAGGAAATGACGCTGGCTGATTAAAGGCATTTTTCCCCCTAACCAGCCTAGTGACATTTTCTGGTGCAAAAGCCCCTACTCCCATACTGCCACCCCATTTTCCCAGACGCTAGTCCACCCTTTGCGCCGGCTTGTGGGATTCCATAAATTTGGTGCCCGGCTGGCGCTCTGGAATGATGCAAGCGTTTGCGCAGTTTTGTGTCAAAAAGTATAAATATGGGTCTTAATACTCAACTGTGATATTGTCATTCAGACTTTACTAGGTTACCTAGCAGACCCAAACCTGTCATTGTAGGTAATTGCTAGCCTTTTGTTACCTAGCCCATACATCTGTACAGCAGTCTTCACGTATATATCCAGGATTGCTACAGGCGTATGTCAAGCCAACACACTTGTATGATATGTGTGTGACAATTTATAATGTATTTGCTACAGACTATGCCTACATTCCACCCACACATTCATATGGTAGTGAATTCTTTTAAATAGTTTTTTGTTCCTGACTATGAGGCAGATTCAAGAAAAGTGGTGCTGCAACCAGTGCAGGACCACTTTTCTTTCAGCCCTTATCACCCCCCTACTGCCACCATATGTGTACCATATTTTAAAGACTGCACAGGGTAGGGGGCAATAGCGTCAAAGTACTTGATACAATTGATGTACTGTTCAGGGTTAGAGCTAACATTTTGGCCCTAACCCTGAACAGTACTTAGGGGCCCATTGATAACAGTGGGGTGTCCCCTTTAAACACCTGCTCTAAGCAGGTGTTAAAAGCAGCAGCAAATTATGACATTTGACTTTCTTAGATTCAATTGCACCATTTTGGCAATCCCACACCCACCGGCAGTACTCCTCCCTTGCATACTTAATGCATGTCACAGGCATAGTGTGGCACAGGGTGCTACAAAGTGGTGCAATGCGAGCATTGCACCACTATGAGTTTCTGGTGCTTAGATTTTGGCATTGTTGGGCCACATTAGCGTAAAATGTATGATGCTAATGTTGAGCAAGGATGCACCAGGCCCTCTTAAATCTGGGCCTATGTTCCAAAGTTGTTTACAACTTTTGCGGTGTAGTCATGCTCTTTGAGAAATGGGTAACTAACCATCAAATGGTATGTGATGGTGTAAATGAGTATGCTATGAGCATTCTGAGTTTACATGATTTTATTGAATTATTTACATGGTGATTCTTGGAGTACATTTCTGTGTGAAAAGGTTTTGCACAATTAGTTCTCTTCTACGTACTCCAGCAATAGAGTTTTGTTGTACTCCCTCCTCCAGTTGTACACCATTGTCATACTCCTCATTTGGGAAATCTACTTGTTCATCCAAGGGAACATTTGTGTGTAGACAAATCTTATGCAAAGAGGCACACACAATGATTATTTTTGCAGACAAGGGGTGGTGCATATAACTGTCCTCCTCCTGTAAGATGTAGGCATCTGAACCTTGATTTAAGGATGCCAAACATCCTCTCCATCACATTTCTGGGCCTTCTGCAGCCTCCACTGTATGCAAGCTCTGCGTCCGTTGTAGGATCTCCAAAAGGTGTCATGACCCATGGCTGGATGCCGTAACCTTGGTCCGCTGCAAAGGAATGTGAGAACATATGTCAATCATGCATGTTAGTTATTTTCTAGGTGCCATAGCACGTACTTGTTTTGAGTGGGGTGGTGAATCAGACTTGCACCTGGTTTTGTGTGTGTTCCTGTTTGGATGGATGGCTGCATTGGTGTATGGTGGTGCACTTTCCTATTATGGGTTGTGCCTCAGGTACCTGGTGATTGTAATTGAAAATCTTGTCTGACATTTCACCTATGCCATAATATGTGTGGTGTTGTTTATATTTGAGCCTACAGCCCAAATTTAAGAGGACCTACCACCTCTTTGTACCCCATTTGCCTAATTTTTCCAGACACTATTATGGGTGAACAAGGCAAAAAACACAGTGCCACGTTTATGAAGTAAACAAACACAAATGATGGAAGAAATGCGGAACCAATCAAACACTGACCCACAGTCACAGATCTGGGTTTAATCCATCAGTTAATTTGCTCACCATGTCACCCCAGTTTGGACCCAGCCAAATGACAATCAGTCTTGACCCTGTTCCCCATGGGAACAAACCAGCTCAAATGCCAGGCCAGGCCCTCCCTGGACCAGAAACAAGAATCCTGGGTCCGGTTGCAGAGTATCACCCTTCATCAGCCAGGCTAGCTTAAATCCAGTGGCATAGAGACCCCGGGAACCACATCTGGGCATACCCGGCGCACTTAAGGTAACGAAAGCAAACAAACACAAATGATGGATGGAATGCAAAGCCAACCAAACATTCATCCCCAGTCACAGATCTGGGTTTAATCCATCAATTCTTTTGCTCACCATGCCACCCCTGTTTGGACCTAGCCATATGTAAATCAGTCTTGACCCTGTTCCCCATGGGAACAGTCCAGCCCGAACTGCCACGCCAGGTCCTCCCTGGACCAGAAACAGGCAACCAGGGGCCAGTTTCATGGTATCATCCTTTATCTGCCAAGCTAGCTTAAATCCAGTGTTATAGTGAGCCTTAGACTCACGTCTGGGCATACCCGGTTCACTTAGGGTGACAAAAGCAAACAAGCACAAATGATGGATGGAATGCAGAACCAATCAAACATTCACCCCCAGTCACAGATCTGGGTTTGATCCATCAATTCTTTTGCTCACCATGCCACCCCAGTTTGGACCTAGCCATATGCAAATCAATCTTGACCCTTTTCCCCATGGGAACAGTCCAGCCCATACTACCAGTAGCATTACCCATGCAGTGCAACGCTTAGTGACCCTTTGCACCACGTTATGCCTGTGCGAGGCATCATGTATGCAAGGGGTGTGTTCCCCCGTTAGGGCAAATGCAAAACTGGTACAGAGGAATATAAGAGGTTACAATGCGTCATTTGTATCTGATACTTTTGACACCTGCACAGAGCAAGGGTAAGTAGGGGGCAGACCGTTGCTTTCAATGGGCCCCTACGTACTGTGCAGTATTTGCACCATGCATTTGGCAATAATCCTACACAGTCCATCTATGACATCCATTATGTTGACACTATTGCATCTTTTCTGACATGTGGCCCTTAGTGCCTTCACTTTAGACCTGCAGAAGAGTGATGTTGTCGAAATGTGTACCTATTATGTGTGTTGTGTGCCATGTAACAGGTGTAGGGTCATGTGTGTTGCATGTGAATCCCACCCCTTTGCCCTTGAAATAACTCCTTTACACAAAGTGTTGTTGTTGGCAATTGCTGGCTGGCATAAGTATGTGCATGAGGTTCATATGCCCAGTATGGCAGTTATATGGGATGTATTGTGATGTGTGCAAGACTTTTCAGACAGCTGTGGGACAGGACATGCAGTGCTTTTCAACACTGCCCTGCATCAGGAGTCCAGCCCTGCTAAGTTCCATGTGTCCTCATTCATATGCATTTCTGGCCTCCCCCTGTACATTGTCCGTAGTTTATCTGCCACATTCCACAGTTGGTACCCTTGTATCATGGTATGGAGATGTGGGATTTATGGGTAGGTTTGTTGGTGTGCTGTGAGGTGTCCATTCCTGCACATGATCTTTCATTGATGGTGATGTTGTATTTCAATGTGTGCTGCACCATGCACCACACAAGGGAAAGTTGAGTATACAATGAGTATATCTGTTATGTTTTGCTGATATCTAGATGGTGATGGGACCACTCAGATTGCAATTGATATTGGTGCTGCCAGAGGTTTCTATAGCATGGTAAATGTGGCACAGTGGCAATATGTGAGTTGTTTACGGTTTAATGGCTGATGCAATTCACATTGCAGAGCGATTCCTAGGTAAGTGTTATGTGTGAAGGATCTGTGTTTTGTTGTCAACCTGTGGACACATGGTAGTTGTTTGAGGTCTGCATTTTAATTAAAAGGGGATATTACTCCACCTGTCTGTCTTGTGATGTGTCAATCAGGTGGTGCCAGGGACTTGTAGATATGGGTGTATGTGAGGGTGATGTGCATTGAATGCTGTGTAGTGTGGCATGTGGCATAAGTGTTGTGGTTTATACATCTGTGTTTCCCTGTCCATGTGTGTTTAGTGTGGTGTTTGTATTGTTTGTACTACAAGTTTAATGTCTTGCCTGTTTTATGATCTGTATGCAATCTTACCTACAAGTAGGCCATTACCATATTGTCCATCCTAGATACATTGGTTTACAGTAGAGTGCCTGAAGATGTAATCATCATGGGCACCTTCTGTATATTTTGCAAGGATGTTTGAGATAATTCCACGGTGGTCCATGATGGCCTGCACATTGATGAAGTGGGTATGTTTGAGGTTCCTGTAGAGGTGTTCAGTTGCTGCAGGAGGGACAAGTTGAACATGGGTGAAGTCCATTGCACCCAGGACATGCTGGGAAGCCAGCAATTTGCTAGAAACCTTACTTGGTCTCCTACTGCAGTTCGTGGATTTTGGGGAACCGGATGTGGTGGGATGTGAGACTGACGATGGCATCCAGGACACTTGGAAGGAAGGCCGAGAGGGATCGTTGGGAGATCCCACCCACTTGTGTTGCAGTCATCTGGAATGAACCTGATACCAGCATGTGGAGGACAGCCAGGAGTTTGGTCAAGGGTGGTAATGCTGTGTGACTCTGCACTTTGCTGTGATTTCTGGCGCAATATGGTGGAGGAGGCATACAATGGACTCCCGCCTCAGACGGAAGAGTCTGATCACCTCTTCTTCCCTTAGGGCCAGGATGTTTGCATGCTGGCGAAAGATCCTCTCCCGCCTTCTGCGCTGCCTTTGTGGCTACTCTGGTGGTGTTTGCATTGCTGCAGTGGTGCTGGTGGCACTTGGCAACATCCCTGTCATCTTCTACGGGTGCCGAGCTGTAGCAATAAAAGGTCCATGTTGCCCAGTTTCTCGCCAATGTTCTGTCTGTGTGTTTTCCTTATATGGAAGTGGGTGGGCCTCATTTTAACACCTGGTCTAACCAGGTGTTAAAATGTTGACACTAATCGGACTTAATGTCATCTTTTGGACCTGGTTCTTTGTGGGCGTTGTTTTTCTGTCGGGTTCTAAATATGGCGCTAGCAGCCTAGTGCCATTTTTAGGAGGGAATGCCTACCTAGCATATCATTGTTGTTAAATGGCGCAAGGTGAGTTGAGGCTCCCAAAAAATGACGGTAAGCCAAAAATGTTGATGCTAAACTGATCAAACGACAAAATATAAATATGGCAATGAGTTAGCGCCACTTTTGACTAAAACAATTGCACAAAGGTGGCACTACCTTTTCTTAAATCTGGGCCCTAGTATCTTATGTGCTTCTTGCCAGGTCACAGCTTTCGGATATAAGATGTGGTTCTCTGCAACTGGGCACACTGACAACGTAAGGTAATTCGGGTGACAGATGTTGGAGCAACATAGAAAAGATGAGATTCGAGGAATGCCCACAATGAGGTATCTCTAGAATCACCAAAGTAATTAGAGAACTGTCAGAGAAGAAAGGCAATTTTAGTGATGACACCTGCAGAAGGTGCATGCCCCCCAATGACATATTCACCCACAGATGTGCAGCCCTCACTCTCTGTTTATGTCCACTCCATGTATAGGAACGGATGTCAGCCTCAATTCCCTAGATAACTGCCCTAGAAATTCATAGAGGTAACATTCCCCAGACATCATTAAGTATGTAGGCAACTGTCATTTCACAGTCTGGATCCTCCCCCAAAGTGAAAGGCTCAAGTGTTTCCATTTTAAGACATCCAGTCTAGTGTGCTCAATCAGTGGCAACAGGTTATCCTCAACCATGTTCGCCAGGTCTCTATTAATGGCGACACCCATGTTTTTGAGTCCCTCAGGGACACCCTTGATGGTATAGGCCTGTATACAGGCATTGATTGTTGCCCAGGACATGGAGGTATTTCACATGTTGTCCCTTTGATCCTTTAAACAGAGAGCGGATACAATTTGTCGATGATGTTCATAACAGCAGCAATGGAAGACTCTGGGTGCGATAGGAGGAGCAAAATATAAACCGCATATAGAAGCACATTAACAATAAGCCTCCACTACTATCTCCTTTGTGAAGTCCCATTTTAGATAAGTCCTGCCCTCTTCATTGTTGGCTGGCAAATGCAAGGGAATCAAAAAAAGTGTAAATTTTCTCAGGTGTCACCATGAGTCAAAGTATAGAGTGACAAGTAAAAAGAATCAAAGTGGTCCACAGTGGCAATCGGTTGGGTGAGCAGGGTACCCTGATCATCACGTATCATCAATATGCCCATCTCAGCTTCCCTCTGTTGCAGTTGTGTGGCTAGGAAGCGGCCTGCTTTTTCTCTGTGATTATACTGCCCCCATTGCAACTTAACCAATGCCCTCTCTGCGAGACAGTGAAAAACTCATTAAAGTGCTGCTTGGGTACTTCTAAGGTCAACAGGAGCGCAGAAGTCGGACGTTTAGTATAACAAGCCTGAAGGTCATGTAGAGTTTTCTCTAGGTGACCTTGATCACCTTGCAACCTCTGTTTCACCAATGTAGAATTTCTTATCATCCTGCCTCAGAGGGTGTCCTTCCCAGCTACCCAAATGGTCCAATGAGAGCACACTGAGTCTTCATTGTCCATAAGATTTATGTGCAGGTGTTGCCTCAAATGTGTGTTCCGTTCGGGCAATCTATGTGCAAACGCTTTCATTATCCATCTGCTCGGTGGAGGTGCCACCAAACCTAGATCAAGGTCCAGTCATATAAGGCTATAACCAGATTAACCTGCCTATAATACATCACAGCTCATCACACCTGGCAACAATTGCCCATGAATGAGGAAATAACCTATAAGTGACATAGGGGGTCAATACAACCCTGGCGGACGGTGTTAAAGCGGCGGTAAGACCGCCAACAGGCCGGCGGTAAAAAAATGGGAATTATGACCATGGCGGAAACCGCCAACAAAGACAGCCACTTTAACACTCCGACCGCCACGGCGGTACGAACAAACAGCGTGGCGGTCACTGCCAACAGACAGACGGGAGACAAAGTACCGCCCACAGTATCACAACCTACCAATCCGCCACCTTTTCTGGGGCGGATTCACCGTGGATAAAAATACGGCAGAAACAGCCATTTCAAAGGGAAAACGCTCACCTCTACACACTCCACGAGGAAGGAGGGCACCATGGAGCCGGAACTCCATATTTTACCTGCGATAGTCTTCCTGCTCCTATACGACGATCATCAACGCCGGCGGCGAAGACAACGGTGAGTACTGCACCTACGACATCGGGGAGTGGGAGGCAAAGACAGGGACACACACACGCAACACCCCCACCCCAACCCTCACCCACTACCACACAAACACCAATGCATATCCAAACATTACAGGAACAACCCCCAAACCCCCCGGAAGAATGCAAAGACCAAAGGACATGAGTGGAACCATTGTAACATATCAAAATACAGTAACCAAATATCTACATATATATATATATATATACACATTCAACAAAATATACACCACGATTAGTAGTGCAGGTAATGCACAAGTCATAGTCTGTGGACCACCGGGCCCAAAATGCATGGGCGAGGCCCACAACAGATACCTGATCAAAACGGAGAGAACACTGCTGGGGCATCAGATAGAAATACAAAAGGCACCTCAGGGGGAAGGGACGGGGGGCACCTCAGCCGGAGGAGTGCACCATGCCTGTTCCACAACGGGGCTTCATGTCCATTGATGTATCCTGGGGAGTGCAAAGCCACAGTCTCTCAAGTCCTACAGTGGGTGGTTTGCCCACTGTTCAATCCCGGGGAGTGCAAAGCCACAGTCTCTCAAGTCTCTACAGTGGATGGTTTGCCCACTGTACCATCCTGGGGAGTGCAAAGCAACAGTCTCTCAAGTCTCTACAGTGGGTGGTTTGCCCACTGTACCATCCTGGGGAGTGCAAAGCCACAGTCTCTCAAGTGGATGCATGTCTCCACTGGTTCTGGAGGGGGACTGGTGCCCAGAGTGCTTCATCCTGTGCAGGACAGACGGAGTGGATGCAAGTCTCCACTGGTTCTGGAGGGGGACTGGTGCCCAGAGTGCTTCATCCTGTGCAGGACAGACAGAGTGGATGCATGTCTCTACTGGTTCTGGAGGGGGACTGGTGCCCAGAGTGCTTCATCCTGTGCAGGACAGACGGAGTGGATGCATGTCTCCACTGGTTCTGGAGGGGGACTGGTGCCCAGAGTGCATCACTCACCCTGTGACGGTCCCAGTAGCGTCACTGCCCCTGCCGCTCATGGGCTAGCGGTGCTTGAGTTGGCGGTGCATACCCTATTCAGCGGTGCTTGAGTTTGCAGTTTCTGACCTGTTCAGCGGTGCTTGCCATGGCGGTCTTTGCCCTGTTCAGTGGTGCTTGAGTGTGCAGTCTCTGACCTGTTCAGCGGTGCTTGCCCTGTTCAGCGGTGCTTGCCATGGTGGTCTTTGCCCTGTTCAGGGGTGCTTGAGTTTGCAGTTTCTGACCTGTTCAGCGGTGCTTGAGTTTGCAGTTTCTAACCTGTTCAGCGGTGCTTGCCCTGTTCAGCGGTGCTTGCCATGGCGGTCCTTCATTGCCCAGCTGGGCTGGGGCTGGCGGTCCTTCATTGGGCAGCTAGGCTGTGGCTGCCGGGGCCCTCCTGAGCAGCTGGGCTGTGGCTGTCGGTGGCCTCCTGGCCACTGACGATTGGGCTGCCCTCCTGGGCACTGACTCTGGCGGTGGCCTCCTGGCCACTGATGATTGGGCTGCCCTCCTGGGCACTAACTCTGGCGGTGGCCTCCTGGCCACTGATGATTGGGCTAGTGGTGGCCTCCTGGGCAGCGGGGATGATGGCGGTCTTCTCCGCCGTGCTGCTCCTCCCAGACTTTGGCGATTTCTTCTGCCCCTTCCCCACCTTGGGAGGAGTCACAGCTGAGTGGACACTCCCCCCGGGATCCTTGTGAGCGGCTTTGCTGGCTGGAGTCTTCCCCCTCTCCTGCCGGGCACTGTCCAACTTCTTGTGCTTCACAGGGGGGGGACTGCCTGTGCTGTGGCTCCGTGTCACACTGGCTGCCCTGGTGCCCGGTGCACTCCACATACCTCTAACAACAGGCACCACTGGTCCCGGAGATTTTTTGGCTGAGGTGCTAGTAAGGGACCTATGAATTGGAGGGGGGGTGGGAAAGAGGTCAAGCTTGGTCAAGAACAGTTTCTTAGGAACACTGGGACGGGTAGCTGGAGGGGGTCTGGGAGTTGAGGAAGAGGAGGTGGTTGTAGGAGGTGTAACTTTTGTGGCTTTGGGTGCAGGTGCATGCGCTGGAGGCTATCGTGAAGTGGATGTATGTTGGGTGGGTGTGTACCTGCGTTTGTGTACTTTGGGAGGGGGCGTTGCAGACACACTGGGAGAGGACACAGGGGACGTGTAAATGGTAGTGGGGGTGGTGACTGCACGTGAGCGGGGTGTGCTGGTGGGTGTGCTGGTGCTGGACCTAGTGGCTGTAGAGATAGTGCATGCAGGTGTGAGTGTAGACGAGACTGGGAGGGAGGAGGGAGACAAGGAGGAGGGGGACACAGTGGAGGCAGTGGATGTTGGTGTGTCTGAATGTGTGTGATGCTTGCGTGAGTGCCTGTGGGATGTGTGGTGCTTATGTTTGCCTGAGCTTCCCTTGTGTGGTGAGGTGTGGGCATGCTGGTCTGATGGTGTGCTGGGATAGGCTGGGGTTCAGGGGATTGGGTCTGGGTGGAGGAAGTTGGAGGGGGGAGGCTAGAGACAGGGACAATGGCTGCCATCAGTGCTGAGGCCAGAGTTTGCAAGGTTCGATGAAGGGCAGCCTTACCAGAATGAATGCCCTCCAGAAATGCATTTGTGTGTTGCAATTCCCTTTCTACACCCTGGATGGCATTCAAAATGGTAGACTGCCCAACAGTGAGGGACCTGAGGAGGTCAATGGCCTCCTCACTGAGGGCAGCAGAGGTGACAGGGGCAGGGGCTGAGGTGCCTGGGGCGAAGGTGATGCCCACCCCCTGGGTGAACGGGCACGAGGCGAAGGCTGAGTGGCTGCTGGGAGGGCAGTGCTGGTAGGGGGGGTGGCGGCTGTACCTGTAAAAGTGGGGTGCACAGATTTTGCCGCCACCACAAGGAAGCTCCCATCAGAGGACGAGTCCGTGTCGCTCGTAGCAGATCCTGTGACCGCCGTGAAGCTCCCCTCGCCCTCCGTCCCACTGGTGTATTCCGAGTCCGTGGTGTGGCCCTCCATGGCCATGTGCGATGCAGCTCCCTCGTGCTCCGGTGCCACTGTACCTCCGCCTGATGATGCTGATGCACACAAGAACAGGGAGACCACAAAAAGGGGGGGGGACGACAGAAGAAAGACAGTTTGAGTGCATGGCTTACCGCTACCGTTGGCGGACAATACAGACACAGCAGCCCCCTGCACTACGCCGCGCTGATGGGCTCTACAGATGCAGTTCCTGGGATATGGCCTACATGGCCGACATCTGCACACATAGATGACACAGGGGCATGTATACCTGTACTTGGCACTCTACAGAGGTGGGGTGGAGTGCCACATGGCCTGCATTACGGAGGGGCCTAGCCTACGGAACTCGCCCTGGCCTAGGGGAACCCACAGCCCTCCTCCCCCACCCAGACACCTTCACTGCGCGCAAAGTCCGCAGAATGATGTTGTACTCACCCCCTTGTGTCTGCTGTGATGCCCTCAAGCGCCCATCCAACTCAGGGTAGGCCACCGTCAGGATCTGGAACATCAGGGGGGTCATGGTGCGATGGGCACCCCTCCCACGTTGGGAGGCCATCCCCAGCTGAGCCTCCGCCGTCTTCTTGCTCCAGCGGCGAATGTCCTCCCATCTTTTACGGCAGTGGGTGCTCCGTCTGTGGTGGACCCATAGGGTCCGGACGTCCTTGGCGATGGCACGCCAAATATCCTTCTTCTGGGCGCTGACCTAAATGAAATGTACAGGGGAAGAAGAGAAGTCATTAGCAACTGCACCGTCAAAGTGAGTGGCCCACATCCCTACCCTTGCCATGTGGCACATGCATTCACAGTCCTTCATGCACGCAGAACTGTGCCCCCTTCATTCTTGCAACCAGCCCTCTCCACTCAGGCATAGCCCATACAACGTGCTCCCTGTCTACTTACCTGTTGGTCTGGAGGACCGTAGAGTAGCGTGTACTGGGGAAGGACCCCATCCACGAGCTTCTCCAACTCCTCTGCAGTGAAGGCAGGGGCCCTTTCCCCAGACGCACAAGCCATTGTCTCTTCCAGACCGAGGTCACAGCAGCACTTGCAGTGTAGGTCCTCTCCTGTCGAAGATCAGGTATCGAGTGATTGAACAGATAGAAAATGGCGGTCACATCCGCGGCGGTGACGTCCGCGGCGGTGCGTAACATCACCGCCGGCGCACTTCGTCATTGGCTCCTGGGACCGATAGGGTCCAATGTTAACCAATGCAGCGTTGCGCAGCGGGCTTCGACCGCCTACCGCGACGGTGTACAACGCCAGCGCAGTTACCTCACATTCCATTGTCCCAGTTTAGAGGTTAGGCAGCCGCCATTTCAGGGGCCCACATGGGTTCATTTTAAAGTGCGTCACACATACCTAGGCCTAGACTCAACACACATACAGGCAACTTTTTGGATTATGATTTGTGTTCTGTGTAGACTGTGGGAAAATACCTCTGAGTTGTTTGACTCTGTGGTCGCTGTTGTCCTTCCTAGGCACCATCCGCTGGGACATGTGAGGAGATGGCGGAATCCTCCGGTGTACCCACCGCTGGTGGACCTGTTGACAATGGAGGAGCGACATTTAATCATCACCTACAGGTTTGACCGTGCCACAATCCAGGAACTGTGTGCCCAGTTGGAGCCTGACCTGATGTCAGCAATCCGCCATCCCACAGGAATCCCCCCTCAAGGTGCAGGTGCTATCAGTGCTCCATTTCCTAGCAAGTGGGTCATTTCAAACAACAGTGGCCATGGCATCAGGGATGTCCCAGCCTGTTTTCCAACGTGTTGTCCAGAGTGTTGTCTGCCCTGCTGAAACACATGCTGAGCTACATCGTTTTCCCTCAGGTGGAGGATTTGCCTACCGTTAAAGGTGACTTCTATGCCCTTGGACATATCCCCAACATCATAGGTGTCATTGATGGGACCCATGTAGCTCTGGTCCCCCCCCACAGGAGTGAACAGGTGTACAGGAACCGGAAGAGTTATCATTCCATGAATGTACAGATGGTATGTTTGGCAGACCAGTACATCTCCAAGGTAAATGCTATGTTCCCTGGCTCAGTGCATGACACCTACATCCTGCGGAATAACAGCATCCCTTATGTGATGGGTCAACTCCAGAGGCACTGGGTGTGGCTATTAGGGGACTCTGGTTACCCCAACCTGTCATGGCTACTGACCCCAGTGAGGAATCCCAGGACCAGGGCAGAGGAACGCTGCAATGAGGCCCATGGGTGGACTAGGAGGGTGATCTAACGCACCTTCGGCCTTCTGAAGGCCAGCTTCAGGTGCCTCCATATGACAGGTGGTTCCCTATTCTACTCACCAAGGAAGGTGTGCCAGATCATCGTGGGCTGCTGTATGCTTCACAATTTGGCTTTGCGACGACAGGTGCCTTTTCTGCAGGAGGATGGTCCAGATGACGGTGTTGTGGCAGCTGTGGAGCCTGTGGACAGTGATGAGGAGGAAGCAGAGGAAGAAGACATTGACAACAGGGACTCAGTTATCCAGCAATATTTCCAGTGACACACAGGTGAGAATAAATTCCTGCCTACTACATGTACTTTCACACTTCTACCTCTATCCTGTCTGTCGATTTCAACCAGTATATGGTAACTGAGTTGTACATTTCCCTTACGGTTTCACAGGTGTGGTTTCAAACATGTGTCATCTGCTTAGATTCCTCATGGACTAGAGATGTGTGACATAGGTATGTTGACATTACATTTGAGAACGCATTTTGTCACTGTCATTGCTAATACACATTTTCAAAATCACAGACTGACTCCAGGTTGTTTTGTGCTTCAAGGGTGTTTATTGCAGTGCTAAATATTGGAGGGGGTGTTGTAAAATGGTGAGGGGTGATGGTGGAGGAAAGTCCATGGCAAAGTCCAGTCTATTAGTCTCACAGGTGCATTGCCCATATGGGCATGGGAAGTGGAGCTTGGGCCGTTCCAATATGGACAGGGTTACAAAGTGGGACAGTAGGATGACAATCAGGGTGGTCTTATTTCTTGGCGGGGGTCTTGACATCGTGCTCTGTCTTGTTCCTGGTTCTCAGGGACCGCTTGCGGGGTGGTTCTCCGTCTGCAGGGGGTGGGGTGCTGGTGTGGTGGTCCTGTGGCGGTGCCTCCTGTCCACTAGCACTGGCGGAGCTGGTGGGCAGTTCATCGTCCAGGCTAGTGTCAGGGGCCCCTTCGAGTGCCACAGTGTCCCTCCTGGTGTTCAGTATCTCCTTCAGCACCCCTACGATGGTGCCCAGGGCGGTGCTGATGGTTCTGAGTTCCTCCCTGAAGCCCAAATACTGTTCCTCCTGCAGGCGCTGCGTCTCCTGAAACTTGGCCAGTACCATTGCCATCATCTCCTGGGAATGGTGGTAGGCTCCCATGATGTCGGAGAGGGCCTCGTGGAGAGTGGGTTCCCTAGGCCTGTCCGCTCCCTGTCGCACAGCAGCCCTCCCAGTTCCCCTGTGTTCCTGTGCCTCCGTCCCCTGGACCGTGTGCCCACTGCCACTGCCCCCAGGTCCCTGTTGTTGTTGGGGTAGTGGGTTATCCTGGGTTCCCTCTAGTGGTGGACACACAGCTGATTGACGTGTCCTGGGGACGGAGGTATGGGCCCGCTGGGTGGGTGCTGTGCTGGTGTTACCAGAGGGTGGAAGGTCTGTGGTGGGCTGTGCCTGTGTAAGGGGAACCGACTGTCCTGAGGCCCACAAAGGTCCGGGCTGGTCATCTAGATCCAGGTGGATAGAGCTGCTGTCATCACTGTGGGCCTCTTCTGTGGGTGGGGTGGAGATGTCTGGACCCTCCTGTCTGGTGACGTTGGGTAGTGGTCCTGCAGGGGTGGAAAGGCATGATTATTGCATCTATGTGTTTCATGGTGTACAATGGGTGGATGCCCGTGTACCCCAGTGCTAGCATTCCTGTGTGTGGGCTTGTGTGATGATGGTTGAGGGGGGTGTTATGGGTATGTGCAGTGGGCATGCTTTAGTGATGGGTCTCCATGCTTTGGTTTTGCATGCAGGGCTTGGTGTTGGGATGTGTGGTTTGTGATATTGGTACATTTGTGAGGAGTTGGAGTGATAGGCGTGGGGGCGAGGGTGGGGGTCTATGATAGCATGCAGGTTGGGTGGGGGATATGATAGTTAAGATTTTACTTACCAGAGCCCATTCCTCCACCCACTCCTGCGAGGCCCTCAGGATGCAGAATCGCCAAGACCTGCTCCTCCTATGTTGTTAGTTGTGGGGGAGGAGGTGAGGGTCCGCCGCCAGTCCACTGTACCGCGATGTTGTGTCTTGAGACCACAAAACGCACCTTCCCCCGTAGGTCGTTCCACCTCTTCCTGATGTCGTCCCGATTTCTTGGGTGCTGTCCCACTGCGTTGACCCTGTCGACTATTCTTCGCCATAGCTCCATCTTCCTAGCTATGGAGGTGTGCTGCACCTGTGAGCCAAATAGCTGTGGCTCTACCCGGACGATTTCCTCCACCATGACCCTGAGCTCCTCCTCCGAGAACCTGGGGTGTCTTTGCCGTGCCATGGGGTGGTGTAGGTGATGTGTGGGGTGGTGTATGTGGTGATAAGTGTGGTGATATGTAGTGGTGTGTGGTGTTTTGTGCGTGGAAGTTGTGTGGGTGATGGTGTTGAGTGTCTGTGGCTGCTAGTTTGTGGATGGTGGTGTCTCTCTGTGCTTCGTTCTCAATTGTGGTCGTAGGGGTTTGTGGGTGATGTGGGTGTGTGTTTTATCTAGTATTGAGTGTGTGGGGGTGGTGTGTGTATGTGTCTCAGGAGTGTGTCTTTCGAATTGTCCAATGTGGCTGTGTTTTTTAAGAGTGTGTGTATTTTGAGCGCGGCGGTGTGTACCGCCAATGGAATACCGCGGTTGAAAGACCGCTGCGTGGATTCGTGGGTCGTGATAGCATGGGCGTATTTCTGTTGGCGTGACGGTGGAGGTTTTGTTTTCGCCAGTTTATCACTGACCTTTGGTGTGGCGGACTTGTGTGGGTGTCTGAATTTTGTCGGATTTCGGGATGTGGGTCATAATAGCTGTGGTGGATTTCCGCGGCCGTGGCGGTGTGTTGGCGGTCTTCTGCACGGCGGTAAGCGGCTTTTACCGCCAATGTTGTAATGACCCCCATAGTGCTGTGGGGGCATAAATGTAATATTAATTAGTGGGTTTTAGTTTGTGACCTATTAGTGACCAGTTATGGCCACTCATACGTCCCGGTGTAGTGCTCTATCCCCGGTGGTGGTGGTGGGCCTCCAGGCTGCAAGTCCTGATAAGTATGGGAACTGCTGCCAAATTCCAGTTCCCACCCAGGAGAATCGGAGTATGCCCCACTGAGGTCAAAAAGCAGGTGAGGCAAGCCATAAACTGGGGTTTATCTGCAATAGGGGCACATATGGAGCCTAAGTCCATCCTCCTGTTAAGTATCTTTATTTTGGCTATGACCCAGCGATCCTCATCATCCATCTAGGTCTCCCTCAAGGACTTTTCATAGGACTCTTCATCCAATCAAGATGGTCATATCTCATGTCTTGATGGAGCCACAAGAAGACTACAACTCACCACTGGTCCCTACTACCTACTATTGCTGATCACAATGCCCACCCATTATCCTTTGAATTTAAGCGATTCCTCACGGGACATAGGTGTTTCCTGCAGGAAGCCAATATCAGCTTGTTCTGTACTGAGATAATGCAAAATTAAATTAAATTGCATTTCATATTGACATTTGAGGTAATAACTGACAAAGGCTTGGATTTCGTCACTTAGGGCCATATTTATACTTTTTGACGCAAAACTGCGCTAACGCAGTTTTGCGCCAAAATAATTAGCGCCGGCTAACGCCATTCTGAAGCGCCGGCTCTGCCTGGTGTGCGTGAAAAAAAATGACGTACACCAGGCAGCGCCGGCGTAGGGGAATATGGAGCTGGGCGCCAAAAAATGGGGCAAGTCAGGCTGAGGCAAATTTTTCGCCTCAACCCGATTTGCGCCATTTTTTTCGACTCCCAACCCCCATTGAAATGACTCCTGTCTTAGCAAAGACAGGAGTCATGCCCCCTTGCCCAATGGCCATGCCCAGGGGACTTCTGTCCCCTGGGCATGGTCATTGGGCATAGTGGCATGTAGGGGGGCACAAATCAGGCCCCCCTATGCCACACAAAAAAAAACAAAAAACTTACCTGAACTTACCTTAATGTCCCTGGGATGGGTCCCTCCAGCCATGGGCGTCCTCCTGGGGTGGGCAAGGGTGACAGGGGGGGGTCCCTGGGGGCATGGGAGGGCACCTCTGGGCTCCTTCCGAGCCCACAGGTCCCTTAACGCCTGCCCTGACCAGGCGCTAAAAAACGGCGCAAAAGCGGCTGGACGTCATTTTTTTTGACCCGCCCACTCCCGGGCGTGATTTTTGCCTGGGAGGTTAAATACGGCGCACATGCCTCGGAGTCAATTTTTTAGACGGGAACGCCTACCTTGCATATCATTAACGCAAAGTAGGTCTCCACGCTAAAAAATTAGGCAAACTCCATGGACTTTGGCGCTAGACGCGTCTAACGCCAAAGTATAAATATGGCGTTAGTTGTGCGGCGGAATTGCGTAAAAAAAAACGACGCAATTCCGGCGCAAACAGAGTATAAATATGCCCCTTAGCGTCTGACTATAAGACTGAAAGCTTAGGGACCTGGGTGATTTGTCACAAGGAAGTTGGAAATAGTACTGCTAAACTAGAAGTGTTGGACCCCTCTAAAATCTGTGGGGGGAGGTGAAATGCCAATGGCCACAATCAAACCTGGATGATATGTAAATGACCCCACACACCCTGCGAGAGAGAGACAAACTTGATAAACAGATGGTCTCTAGTGGTAATGTGGGGCAGGCAAGAACAAAGCTAAATCAAGCATGCTTTGTCGGCGCTGTTCTTTCAATGGGATTTGGGAGATGGGGAAGGAATAGTGAAGAATTAGATTGAAGAGGGGAAGTGATAGGAGTATGTGTACTAAAAAGGAAAGGCGAATGTGGAAAGGGAGGGGGGAAGAAAGAGGTACCTAAGGCACTAAAGAACTTCAACTTATGAGCTAACTCTTGCGCCTTGACAGCTATGCTCACCACCCCATAAAAAGCCCCAGAAAAAGAAGAGAGCTGCATATACAAAGCGGGGGCCAATCAACCTTCGAAATCCCACTGGCCAAGAAGACTGTTGACTCGTGAAGAGAGAGAGGCACAAGAGCAGGAAGGAAAGAGCAGAGGCACTGGAGGAGACAGATGCCAAAGGAAGTCTGTTGCATGGAGAAACCCAGACACACCCAGCTAAACTCAAAACCACTCACATGTTCAGAAGGAAGCATGAGAAATCAACTTAAAGTGTAGACCTGTGTGTACCCATCAAAGCTGCGGGGGGGAGACCTCCATGCACACAAACTGTGGGTGCTCCCTAACCACAAGGTGGAGCACTGTAGGATGTGCCCCAAGGGAACAGATGGGAAAACATTATCGAATTTCACAACTTGTCAAAGCTCTTTACATATGACAACAGGAATATAGAACCAGGTCATTCTCACTCGCTCTTTCAGGATGACCCTCAGACTGCTTCAATCAATTAATCAGTCAGTCAATCAAGGGATTTGCAGAGCACGGCAAATCACCCGTGAGGGGCTCAAGGCACTGGAGTGGCTAACTGCTTCACTGTGGGCTGTTCATTCAAACAGCCAGGTGTTAAGTTCTTTCCTGAATTGCTGGAGCAATGAGACAATTCTGAGGTGCAGGGGAAGGTCATTCCAAGCTCTGGCTCCCAGGTGTGAGAAGGCGTGTCCTCCACTGTTGCTTTGATGGTGACCGGGGGAGGGTATCTGTGAGGAAAAGGGAAGTGGATCATAGGTGTCTGGTTGGTTGGTGGAAGGTAATGTGTTTGTTGATGTATGCCTTTGTTGTGCAGAGCTTTGTATGCATGGGTCAACATCTTGAACAGGCATCTCTTCTGGATAGGAAGCCAGTGTAGCTTCTTGAGGTGGGGTGTGATGTGGGTTCATCTGGGTAGGGCTAGGATGAGTCTGGCCACAGATATTTTGTGTTATCTGCAGTCTCTTCAAGAGGCTGCAGACATTCCTATGTAGACAGTGTTCCCATAGTCCAGCCTGCTGGTGGTAAGGCCCTGCATGACGGCCCTTCTGGTGTTGACTGGGAGACAACTGAAGATCTTGCAAAGCATGTAAAGGATGTGGAAACAGGTGGATGAGACTGTGTTTACGGATAGTTTGCTGTCCAAGATGATGCCAAGGTTGTGGGAGTTGTCTGACAGGGCAAGGGGAGGGCTGTGTTCCAAAGGCCGCCATGATTCTTTCCACAGTGAGGTGTTGTATCCAGAGATGAGGACTTCTGTCTAGTCCGTATTGAGCTTGAGAGAGTTGTTGTACATCCAGATGGAGAAGTTGATCATGTGTCTATGGAAGTTGGCTCTGGCCGTGGAGGTCTTCTGACAGTGAGAAGATAAGCCGGGTGTCGTCAGTGTAGGAGACTGTGTTAATTTCCATGGGATCTGACGGTAATAACCAGAGTGGTCATGTATGTGTTGAAGATGGTGGGGTCGAGGGATGATACTTGGGGAATGCCGCAGATGATCTTCTAGGGTTCAGGGATGAACAGTGGGAGGCAGATTCTCAGGGTTCTTCCTGTAAGGTAGGAGGTGATCCATTTGCGGGCATCTCCCAGGATTTCAATTTGATGGAGTCTGTTGAGCAGGATGTGGTGGGAGACGGTGTTGAAAGCAGCTGACAGGTCCAGGAGGATAAGGCCAGCCATTTCACAGCAGTCTAGGAGGACTCTGATGTCATTGGTGACTGTGATCATGGCTATGTTGGTGCTGTGGTTGGCTCAGAATCCAGACTGCGAGGGGTCCAGGAGGTTGTAGTGTTACAGGTGTTTTGGTAAGTTGCAGGATGATAGCCTTGTCGAGGACCCTTGGTGGATAGGGGACCAGGGAGATGGGGCAGTAGTTCTTTGGTTCTGCTAGAAGGCAGATGTTTTTTTCAGAAGGTGCATCACTTCAACATGTTTCTAGTCCTCAGAGAAGGAGGGCCAGGTCATGGAGATGTTCAAGACTTTCTTGAGCTTGTTGCCAATCGTCTCGCTATCTAGGTTGAAGATGTGGTGGGAGCAGAGGTCTCGGGGTGCTCCTGAGTTCATGGAGTTCATGATGGAGATTGTGGCCTGCAACGTGAGGGGGTCCCAATGGGTGAGCAGGTGTTTTGGGTTTGAGTTTGTGGGTGTGAGGAAGCCGATCCTGTGTGCGTTGGAGGGTTGGGGTTATAAGATTTCATAGGTGTCTGGGACCTTGTCATGGAAGAAGTCTGCAAAGGTGTCACATAGTTTTTGGGAGGGGGTGATTTTGTTTCCGGTGGCAGTGAGGTTGGAGAACTCCTGCACTATGGCTAGGAATTCCTTGCTATGGTTTGAGCTGGCTTCAGTGCGATCTGTAGGGTGTTCTTCTTTGTTAATCTTAGGAGGCGGTGGTTATGGTTGAGGCTGTCTTGAAGGTAGAGTGATCTCCTGACTCTTTGCTGGTGCCCCACTTCTTTTCAAGTTGCCAGCAGTTGTGTTTTGTGTATTTCTACCCACAGTGATCCAGCTGGATCCAGGTCCACTGGACTTAGTGGGTTAAATAGGGACAATTTTGTCTGCAGACTCTGTGATCCATTAGGAGAGGTCTTAACCTGATCTGGGTTGGATGTTATTTCTGAGAGGTGGGAGTTTAGAGCATCATTCCATCGGTCTCCTGATAACTTATTCCAGTTGATGTGAATGGAGCAAGGGGGCATGGTGCTGGAGTTGGTCAGTCCTGAAATGGTGAAGTGGACGCAGTAGTGGTCGGTCCAAGGGAGCTGTGAGACATGGGTACACTTGACTCTATCACTTATTGTGAAAATGAGGTTGCGCATGTGTCCTGCACTGTGGGTTCGGTAGGTGACAAGTTGCTTGAGGCTGATGTTGCTCATGCTTTCCAGGAGGTCTATTGTGCTGGTGTTGATTGGGTCATCAAGGTGGAAATTTAGATTCCCTAGGAAGATATAGTGTTCGGAGTCAATCACCATAGAGGCGATTAGGTCGGGCAAGCTGAGGCATGGTCCTAGTGGTCGGTAGGCAAGGGTGCCTCTGATGTTGCTTTTTCCGCCTGTGTGGAGTTGGAAATTGAAGAGCTCCATTTTTGGGGTTGACTCGTCAAAGGAGGTCATGCAGCAGAGGGTGTCCTTGTAGATGATGGTAATTCCAACTCTCTGTTTGTTGGTTTGATCCAGGTGAGCTATCCTGTGGCCTTAAGGAGTGGTGATGGCGATGTCTGGCGAAGAGGCAAAGTTGAGCCAGGTCTCAGTGAGAAAGATGGCATCTGGGATGAGGTTGTGTTTCAGATTTTATGGCGTGTGTACAGAGTGATCTTGCATTGACGAGGATGCACTGGAGTTGTGGTCTTGGTTGGTGTTGGCATCATTTTGTTTGCTGTGTTTCTGGGGTTGATGGTTTCTTTGATGTTGCAGGTGAAGCATCAGTGCTGGCAGGAGAGTATCCTCTGGTGATTTGTGGAGATGTCTGGCAGAAGTTGTTGTTGCTGATGCTCCCGGGGACCAGAGCTCTGAGGTCTGTGGCAGTAAAGCTGCATGAAGTGGAAGAACCAGGAGTCCTGGCACGGGGCACATTTTGGTGGCAGACGGGTACAGCTGGGCTTTCCTTTAGCGCACCTTTGGTGCACCGGCAGCTCACCCACACGATGGCCTTCATTAAGAAGGTCTTGGGAGGGGTCCTGGGAGGCAGGAGACAGGAAGCGGGAGGCAGCGGAAAGAGGCGAGTGGTGGGAAAAGTGGACAGCAAGGGGGCACAGAGAACAGCAGGACAAAACAGATTGTAAAAAAGCGGACAAAACAAGAATGTACAGAACAAATGCATACAAGTACAAACAAGAACAGGAGACCAGATAGGAAAAAAGTGGACAAAACAGAATGTACGGAACAAAGGATCACAGCAATGCAGGAAAGCAGAAACAACCACAAAAACCTACAGAATGACAGAGTCCAAAAAAAGATCACTAAAATGCACAAAAGCAAAAATGACCACAAGAATGACAATGATCAATGCACAGAAAAACAGGCGGGAGCCTGGGTGGAGCGCATAGGGCAGTGAACAGGAGTCCTAAGATAACGAGGCAGCAAGGGCGAGTTGGCACAGGAACTGCTTTAAGGGGCGACCTCGACTTGTCTTTATCCCTTTCTTTGTGAAGAGCCTACACCACCTGGTTCAGGCCTGCTTAATCCAATTCACATCTTGGAGGCCCTCCAACCCTCTGGTGTATCAGTTAGTGGTGATCCAGAACAGGCTTCCACATGCCCCAGTCTCTGTTCCACCCTGTTCAACGGAGTCTGAAAAGTGGACACATCCTACCTCATCAATTTTGCCTCCACCATTAGATCAATCTCTTTGAAGTTCATGGATGACAGAATTGTGCTGACATGAGTAATCTTCTTCAGTAGGGCATCCATGTCAATATCTGATGTCTTCACCTCATCAGTCATTAGAGATTATTTGGAGTGGCCCACCGCCTCTAAGATTAACAACTGATAGACTAACAGCTTTTGTGATGTCATATGTGCTCTGTTATCCAATCATGGACGGCCACACAACAGAGCAACCTATACCATTATAAGGACCCCCAGCCAAACAGGCAGGCAAGCCCAGGAGCACCACTCTAAGAACCGTCCAAGCCCCCTATGGAAGGGTTTCACAACTCCTCTCAGTGCCACTCCTAAAATCAAAAATGATGGGTTGTGCATTCCGCTCAGGCACCCCAGAAGCAGACACAGGTACCACATGGGTGTGAGGCGGAGAGGAGAAAGGTCCCTGTGCTCTCAGCTTCACCCAGGACAATACAGACAATAGGGATAATGTGAGTGCCTGCAATTTCACTTACCGGTTCCATCAGCCCAGCCTCAGTACTGTGACTCCAGAGTTGTCATCCACAATAATAAACATGTAGGAGCACGATCAACAGGTGTATTATAAATGCCCAATGAGGAGACACCAAGATGGGGGAGGGAGGCTCATACAGAGAAAGGTTAGAGCGATGTGCTGGCACCATATACAGCTGCTACTGTTCCAATCAGACATATGACTGCAGGCACTTGAAGGGAGGAGGGCACTCTCAATGAATCTGGCAAGGGAACTGCTAGTGCGACATCAGCACATAGGGCCTCTCCACACCAATTGATTACACTGTGTGTGGCTTCAGCAGGGCATCCATCCCATGCAATGCTGACAAATGTGGAATTACCATCTCTGCGGTGACACGGTCAGATGAAGATGGAAGAGTCCCCTGCCTTCAACCATACCTGGGCATTACAAAGCTCAAAGGTCTCACTGCATAGCCTTGATCTGAATTGTAATGAGGGCCCGGATAGAAAGGAAGTTGTACGCCTCTGGCCCGCTGCAGGAGTGTACCTCTGCTGAGCAAGTCCTATTCAGTCCTATTCAGGGCCCCAGAAGCCCTGAGTAGGTTCACCCTGCATGGGAGGGTGGATCTGCTCCCAGTGTCACGGAAAGGGCAGGGAGGAGCTGCGTGGCAGTGGAGCTCTAGCCTGGATAGGCCATCTTTGTCTGCTCCAAGCTCTGCCTCCATCGAGATTTGCTTTTCTAACTCCAATCAAGTGCTTTAAGTGGGATTAAAAAAAGGAGGCATGGCCAAAGATACATAAGAAGGAATCCTTTCCAAAAGGCATTGCCTACGTGATTATGGGTGTGGCTTAAAACAAAACATGTGATGTAAACCCTGTGCATCACACAGTGTGCCACCTGACCAGTATTTGGGTCCTTCACTGTGAAATTTCGGTTATGGTGTCCAGATATATCTCACAGCAATACAAATATCTATAATACAAGCCAGGCCTATTGGTTATGCCTGTGCGTGCAGCTGTATCAAACTGTATTGTATTATATATTAATTACATTTATATAGCACTTCCAAACCCCTGGCAAGCCTTTAAGTACTTTATGGCAGGTAGCATGCGACTCCTTAACCCAAAATTAGTGGTTAATCCAGTGGCTAATAGTAATTGTTGTAAATTTGTTGGTTATTGGGTTAGTCTTGTGCTCTGATCTAACTGAAACATTTCCTCCAGTTTCAAGTGGTGGATTAAATTAAAAGAATTTAAGTGTAATTATTAGCGGGAGTTTATGCAAGTGGGAAAAATGGGATGAGTAAATAGAATTGAGCAGGATGGATATTGTACGATCTGCAAGGAGAGGATACATAGAAGGGAACATTATGATCTATGGAAGTGGGATGAGTAGATAGGTTAGAAAAAGTTTAGGTATTGCAGGGATAGCTACTAACCAGGAGGGTTTCGGGTTGGTATCGAGGTGTATGGTTAGAATACATAAGTATAGGTTAGAGAATGGCTGTGGGCAGGTGACAGAGTACGGTGCCCTCAGGGGTAGTAAGGAAAGTGGAGGACGAAGTGTAAGGACAGAATCGTTCAAATAGAAAGGTAGGAGAGAGAATAATACCTATATATAAACCAACTTAATTTTCATGCAAGATTACTTTGCAGTCTGGAGGAAGTTTATTACCTCTGGGCATGTGATATAAATTGTGGTGTCTTAGGTTGTTCCATTTGGCTACTGATGACCATGGTATAAGTATATGTAAGATAAAGTTTTATATCTTTACCCTCCATATAGGCCACAAAATAGTCAATCAGGTGATGAAGACCAATTGCCGTCCTAAACAGCAACACCGCATCGTCTTCGTACAGTAAGACAGGAGAAATGCGTGTGCCAAGACTGGGTGCATCAGCTTTAACCCTTTGCAGAAGATCATCCACCCCATTGACATACAGTGAAAATTAGAACAGGGCAAGGATGCAGCCCTGCCTGATTCTTCTTGGTACTTGAAATTTTGGCGTACATTCTCCATTTTTCCTGTAATGTAAACAGGCTGTGAGGAACGCATACATCTGTGAAAGGTGGCAGAATATGCCCCTAATTACAACTTCGGGGGAAGAAAAAAGGCCATCTGCCGAAGTCCCGCGGTCAGGTTACTTCCAGTGTGGTTCCCTTCCTGCAGTCCCTATTACAAGTTTGCCACCGAGTCAGCAAGCGAAAACAGAGTTTCTGCCCACTGGGTCAGCGGGAAACATCCCACAACATTGACGCCGGCTCATAATAGGGCTGGTGGTGATATTTGCAGTGCGTACGGTGCACCAGCACTCATCGTGCTTTTCACTGTCTGTCAATGCCAAGTGCATGGGATGGGCAGGGGGTCCCCCAGAGGCCCCCTGCACCCCGTCTCAGCTTACATAGCAGTTCTATTGCCATGTAAAAGCTGGCGGAGCAGGAGCTCTCTGCCCTGGTGGATTAGGACCGCCAGCATCGCCAGCCCCTCTACAGGAGGAGAAGTGGCGGTGCTGGCGGTGGTCTGAGCGCCACAGCAACCCTAGCGGTCTTAAGACCACCAGGGTCATAATGAAGCCCTATATCTGCTGGGGCTCCCAACTCTACCGATGCCTGCCACAGTTTTGCAAGGTTAACTAAGTCAAAGGCACGACTCAAGTCTGCAAAACAGAGATGAATATGCCCTTTACGTCCCATGGTATATTTACTAATCATTAGATTTACATGAATACACTGTTCCACCACACCAATATCTTTTCTAAATCCAGATAGTGAGTCTGTCAGTACTTGGGTTTCTGAAGCCCATGTTTCTAGCCTATCTAGTATCACCCTGTCTGAGAAGACTCTAACAGAGATACTGGGCGATAGAAGTTTGCATCACCCCTATCCCCCTTTTTAGGCTGAGCATAGCAGCGTGCAATTGGTTCTCTTCTCAGCAAGTTTTAATCTATTCTATAGACTTTATCCATGCCCATCACATGCCCATCACTTTCATTCATTCCTGGGCCTGCCTTTCAAAAATCCCTTGATGTCGTTGGTAAATGCTTTATGTTTGTCCCTCTTTGACGCTGTTTTGTTACCGCCTTGGAGACTAACCGTGTTACGTGGATTAGTGCACGATCGGGCATGTACTTTAGTGTGGCCCACTATTATTTCTTTTGCCTTGTGGCTTCGCTCATGGCGGTATGTTGTTTCTTTATCTTCCTTGGTTTCGGCTATCTTGCTGTTTCTTTGCAATGTCTGAGGGGGCTTTTTCATTTATTTATTGTTTTGCAGTTTTATGCAGCGTGAACTCAACACTAAGGCATTGGAGCGCTTCATTTATTTATTTATTTGCATTTTTATATAGCGCAAATACGATATAAAGGTATTACAGCACATTACATGAGCGCTGGTTTCATTACACAAGAGAACATTCTTTTTGGTAGCAAGGGGAGATTAAGTGATTTTCCCAGAATCACAGGATGTTGAGCCTGTGCTGAGACTTAAACCGTGTTCCCCAGCTTCGAAGTCAGCATCTCTGGTTTTACTCCACATCCTCCCCCCTAGGGTTTTGTGCCTGGTGTGTTGGGGCAGTCTGGGAATAATTTTTGTTTTAATAATGCTTGGTACTACTTGGTTCTGCCATTTCATAGCGCTGCAAAGCAGGTGCCATTCTTAACAAAATCACTATAATTCACTTGCATCGATCTTGCAGAGGTGAAGAGATGAAAAAGCTATGTCAGGATTGTAATATGAGACATTCTCGTTCTGTCAGGACCTCTGCATTAGGTGCATTAACCAACTGACTTGAATAGAGATTAACACTAGGCGATAGCACGTGCTCTTGATAACCTCTGTAGGGTCACAAACCAAGCACATGGGTTAGTTCTAGGCAAGAAGATGGTGGAAAAAGAGTCATGACTCCAGACCCAAGCACTTCACGGCCTCAAGCTTGATAGTAAAAACACATCTAGCCTTTCGATGTAAGTTGGGTCTCTTCAAATAGAGTTAAGTTAGTAGAGGCAGCAATTTTCTTATCCCTGTAGCATAAAGAAGCTAACAGAAGGGTGCCATAGTGAAAGGAGCAGTGTATCATAGGGCACAAAAGTGGAGCAAACTCCATCACTTCTGCTTCTCTGAATTCACTGGTGTCATGGCTTTGACTGTCTCCTCACAGATACTGCGACCTTGCAGATGCCACTTCCGGAAGCACTGTCTAAAACAGCGCTTAAATAGCACTGCTTCGCTTTTGAAGATGCCCCACCTCAAATACACCCCACAGTCGATGTCACAGGAGTAGAGGGCTTTCCAATCACCCTCTGGTAGGGTGATCAGGCATCCCAGATTTGCCAGAGCAGTCCTGGTTCTTCACCAGCTGCCTCGTCAGATTTCGGGAAACTTAGCTTATGTCCCTGTTCTTAAAGAGGGTTCACTGAAAGCAGTGAGAGGTGCCTTTCTATGAGTTCCAAAGCAAGGATAGTTAGAAGCTGTTATAAGAAAGCAATTTAATTAACAGGCATGATAGTGGGTTTAAGAATTCCATTTTATTTATGTTCTCAGTGCCCCTGCTTTAATTGTATGCTGATGAGTGCTGTCATTCTGTGCACTCAGTTGAAGTAAAACTGTAGTCCTTTTTTTCTATTTGTATGAAATATCCCGGATTTTGACCATACAATTCTGGTCACCCTACCCTCTGGACTCCTGTATATAACGATCCATGCATCGGCTGTCATAGTCCATTATTGTTTAACCTGCTCTCTTCTTTTCTAACCCTAGGCTTCATGTAACCACTCCACTAAGTTCCCATGCATCATTTGATGTAAACTGAGTACATTATTTCTGATTGCCTGGTTACCAAGTACATGGAAAATCAATGTAAGGAAAATATCTTTCTGACCCTATCAAGTGGCCCTTTTCTCACTCCTGCTTATATTGGTGTTCCTCTCAGTGCTTGTGTTATGCCTTCCCATGTCTATAGGAATATACAAGTGTTTGTGTATATGGGTACACATCCCAAGGACTACATCTCAAAGTCAACACTGGACAGTAACAGTAAAGACTCCATGGGCAGGAGATGTTTTAAACAGGAGAACTGTTGTTTCACAAACTATGGCCACCAGGGCCAACCACTGCTTGTACTTATGAAACCCAAGTGTGTTGATGTGACGTCAGTCTTTGTTTTGTATAAGATAACAAAGAAAGACACTATGACAAGTCCAGATTTGTTGCTGGCACAGCATTGTTGGTTATCATAATATGGCTCGCACAGGTCCATGGTGCAATGACCCTAGACAATTGAAATGGTCCACATCAAGTGGGTTTTTACACACTTGCATCACACATTTAGTTCACATTACAGATATTTGAAATTTGTAGCCCTGGCATTTAAGTGAACGCAGCCTGAATATGGACTAAGGTAGCCACAGGCCTAATGTGTTCTCAGCTAAGATCTGTGTGGCAGCAAGGATTAAATGTCTGATACCTAGAGAGACTAGCTATGCCTTTCATCATCCAAGGTGATACCACCTGAGCCTTTGAATGGTATAACACACCATCACTGCATGGAAGAGACCAGTCATCATTGAACTAACACACTGAGCCCAGACCACCACTATCCCAGTTAGTGAGAACATTCAGAACCCAGCAGAAAGGGTGCCATAACTTCAGATAATGCCATACAGAAGGCAAAAGTGTGACAACAAATGGTGGGAAGATAATATACATGTTTTATCTTGTGTCTGTCTCTTGGTCCTTCCTTGTCCTGGAGTCATGTCTTATCATGGTTTTGTGTGTGATGTGATGTGGTTCCTCAGGATTTTGTATGTAAGCTAGGCCTGTTCACGGAGTTCCACTGTGTGGAATTCAATGGAGTTGATTAAAAACTCAGTGGAATTCTGCTGAGGCAGAGTTTCATGAGCTGCGGAGTCCTGAATACTCTTGATCACAGAAGCGCTAAGTGGGGTTGAGTCTGATTAGCCAAGCCCGACCCTGCTTAGCGCTTCTGAGATCGGGCACATTCAGGAGAGGCCGGTGCACAAAAGGACTGAAATGGCGCTTACCTGAATTTAGGCCAGGGCCGTAGGCAGCGAAAACTGCTGTTTCAGACCTATTGGGCACAATTGTGCACAGTGTCAAAAACTAGGACTCACCTCGGTCCTCATTGTTAGCCACACTCTGCCTCTCTCTGCCCCCTTCTGGATTCGGTCCCGAGTTGGTGGCGGCAGCAGCTCCATGCTACCGCACCAATGCCAGGCTGAGAGTGCGCACTGCAGCCCAGTTATGGGCTGCACAGTGCAAACGCAGACTGTCTGCTCTTGCGCTATGTGACCCATAACTGGGTAGGCAAAAGAATGTATCAAGGGTGCCTGAATTATGTGGTTAGAAAGTAAAAATTATGCTGCTTAATGCTGTACATTCAGTGGCAACATTATTTTTCTGTTTTGTCATTTAACACACATTAATATGATCTGAGCAAAGAATACTCCTTATTAGTACCAGTTTAATGCATGACCACAAGAGTCAGCAACTAAAAAGTGACAAGATGACCTCTGCAAAGGATCTGCCTCTTTGCAGAATATGCCAGAGTCACAAAACTGCATCATTCCAGTGGCCCTTCCTATTACTAACATGCACCAGGAGGAGACATTGTATGCTTAATGTGGGCTACATAAATGATTGTTATAATTTTATTATTATTGTTATTCCATTAGTTGTGTGATGGAGTTATGAATAGCAATGCATCTTTACAACTGCACTATGTATACATGATGCAGTCTAGGTTTCCAATACAGGAGTTAATATTCTCTCTAAAGTAATACATGATTCCTATTTATACCTTATGAGGCACTGAGAATTTGTGGCTGGTTGCAATATCTATTTATGCTTCACAGACTTAGGCACATCCACCCTCAGCATCGCCACAAAATTGATCTGTTTTAGATCAACAGTTCACAGCATCTTCAATACACACAAAAATTCCTGTCACATGACCAGACTATTTCTGAACATCTTCTTTGACTTTAAGAGAGGTCAGAGCTGAGTCACTGCCTGACTGCCTGAGAGGGACATGATTATCTTAACTTATTCTACAACTACACTACAGAAGTACACTAATGTTGTATGCTTTATATTTCTTGCATTTGGGGATGCACAAGTTCCCCTTCAGAGAGTAGATGGTCTAACCAAGTCCTGCGGTGTAAGGGTGGTTCCTTATGGAGTCACCTAGTAATTAGGTGAAATTATTGCCAATTTACCTTAAAAACCTACATGGGGACTGCACAATTGGCACAGTTCTATTTTGCCTGAGGAGCTCTATTTTGCACAGTTCTATTTTGCCTGAGGAGCTAAAAATTGCAAAGCTCCCTGGCCCAGCTTTTTCAACAGATCGTCCATTGAATGGCTGGGCCAAATTAATTCTCACATGGTTTGTCCCAGCTTGTAATGGCACAAACAAGCTAAAAGCGATGGAGCGGAATGTGTCTAACCATGTCTCAGAATATTGTATTCAATATTACAAGTCACACAGAGCTGCTTGCCAGCTGGAAAAGGTCTCTGTGATTTCTCATTTATGGCTGTACCACACAATCAAACTGTTTCAAAACCAGAAAGGGGACCAAGCATCAGAACAATATAACACAAGGCAACACCACTGCGGTATCCAGTGCCATAACAGTGATACTGATGGTAGCCACCCTTGACTGGATCAATGTCCACATCCTGGTCTGCAGGTATATTTTGAATGCAAACCTTTTCCTAGCCCCTAATTGGGCACCATGAGATTTACTTGGCAAAAGATTTCCCGGGAAGCAGAAAGTTGGGCTTATGTCCCCATAGCACTCATTGTCCGATTCACAGTCATTTGCATGTATAGGTTCAACTTACTTGTGTAAATGGCTTGATTTGCAAAAGTGGAATATGAATTTGAGCTTATAACTCAATGTGCACACAAATAATTTAACACATGTATTATCTCACATTAGGGTGGAGTAAATCTGCTCTCATGGGTGTGGAGTGTGCATTCCATGGTAGGGGCACCATAGAGAGTTTGTGCACACTGACAAATGTATGAATTGGTACCTGCTCACAAACGTTCTCAGCCTGGAAAAGTTTAGAGACATACTGTTGTTACTGACAGGAGTAAATAATTTCTCGGTAACAGAATGAGGGGAAACATCCCTAAAATTTGTGGAGTTGTAGGAAATGTGGCTCCTCCCCCGGAAAAAAATGTTTTCCCAGTGGAAAATCGGGGAAAAGTTAAAAAAGGCAAATGTCTCAATAATCATTTTTTTTCTTATGTGCAATTGTTTTCCATGAGCAGTTGTGTATGTGTAGCTGCTTACAATTGTGAGTACTTCAGAGAAGGTATGACTGTTGCAGGCTCCTAGGATTACTTCTGGAATCCTTAGAGCATTCCAAAACCAGAATCAGAAATCTCCCTCTTAATGTAGGAGTAAACTTAAGACTGTAAGTTTTCTTAGTGAATGTAGCTCCCTGTGTTTGAAATAAAACATACACAGAAGCGTAGAACATAACTGGAGGAGCCATGACTCCAAGCCAGGTGGCAGCCCAATGCCCGCTGCTCCCTGTGAATATTTATATTGCTGTTTTGCTTCTGTTATTCTAATTTGCCATTTAAAATGAAGCTGGTGATTTGTAGTCAGACAGTGTTTGTTTGCTTTTATACACAGAAGTTTGGCCTAATTTGCTAGTTGCATTTATTTGCATTCTGAAATAGTTATCTGCAGCTCAGGCTGCAAAGCCATGGATACTTCATAGTATCTTCGAGCTGGGTAACATTTCACTTCATAATACAGTTGGGCCGAAAGTACTCTCTTTTCAAATATTTTGAACACTGGATTTTTCTACTTGTTGGAAATGCTTGCTTTGGGCCTCTGTCATCATTCTCCTCGCTCAGAGAGGAGAGACATTGGTGACCTCACGAGTTGTTAGAGTGAGTGGCCTATTTATAGAACATGAGGTGATACAGGAAACAGTGCACTGCACAGCAACTTTTTTATTTCATTTTTATGTTGTGGTTCTTATGTGCTGTATACATATTATAGGTATACCCTGAAGTTATTAGAACACTTCATTGCATGTCGTTATAGAACACGCATATCTATTGAAGGACTGGGAAGGAAGGATCTATGCCAGGCTTGCAGGGCAACCACTGTGTAAATACGTTCCATGTAAATTATTTTTACATAATTTATTTTATGTGGGATTTAAGAAACTCTGACAAGGTTCTGGACCTACCTTGGATTTCCAAGAAAAACATACATTTGAATCCTTTTCATAGCCCGAAAAAATGCCAATGAACCAGCGTTGTAGGAGCCTCATTGGGCATCACTGGTCTAGGTGAAAAAACACTCTATCATCCAAAGCTAGGCTTCCTGCTCTACTCTACTCTGAGTGGTACAGATGGCAAGGACAAGACTTCAGATTTTGAGTAGCCACCCCAACAGAGATAATTCTCACTACACATGTATGCACCCAAAAGGCATCGTCAAGACCCAGGAGATTTAGGTGCACGTATCTGTTCTACAAAGTCTAGTCTTGAGCTGAGGGTTGTCATTAGACTATTAATCCAAGGCAGTGCTTTAAATAAATACAGAGTATCAGCCCTCTGTATTTCAATTTAAAACATTGACCCAAGGTCACAGATGCCGCACCTCTGGAACCTATCCTGTCAGCCTATCTACCACTGAAGTGCTATTTCACCAATCTGCACACATCTGAAGCCTCCTATGCAGTTAGCCTGCCTCTTCTGTTATTTTCTTTGTATACAGTTAATGTGTTTAAACATTAGGCTGGCATTGCCAATGTAGAGGAATAATTCCTTTAAAAGTTTAACACAGAAATGTGTAGCTGCCCCCTTCGACCCCTTCATTCTCCAGGTTAAATGCCACAAAGGTGCCTAATGTGTGACTTGTTTGGTGCTATAAATGTTTAGGTAAACACACAAGAAAGGGATGCATCTCTAGGGAATCACAGCCAGTCTGTAGGAATGATTCAAAAACACTTCCAAGATGGCAGTCTTATTGTGCCTCTCTCCTGCAGTGCCAGACCTTGGAGGGTTGTTCTGGCACCTAGCATACATCCACTACACTCTAAATAAAAACACATAGGTAAAAGACATTGTCATTTACAACGCCAGTAGCTCTAACTGCCCCCAATGCAAGACCTATTGCATTGCAAATGGTTGTTGAATGTGGGTACTATAATACTGTCACTCCATGTTAAGGGAAATATCCTTTTGCCGCTGCATTGCAGACTTGGGTTATTATGGGCACCCACAGTGATGTTGGAGATTTAAAAGCATCATCTGGGACCCCATATGGCGTCGGGGAAATCCCATTTACACTTTTTCTTTCTATAGCTAGGGTGACTTCTTCAATACTTATTGGCGTTAGGGGTATGAAGACTAGTGGGTATGAATTATCCAAGGGTGAATGTATTTCTGAATTATTTTGGATTAAACTTTCCTTCAAAATGTGTATTCCAATCTCCTGGGGTAACTAACGTCTCTGCAATTGGTAGGAGATTTTCCTTAAGGAACGGCGAATTAACAATTTTCTAAAACAGTGGAATCACCATTTTCTGCTGCATGTTCCAGACTAGCCTACATTTGTTCTTGGAGTTATTTTTTCCTTGTAGCTATTGTTAACATAAATCCATCTTAACTCTTTAATCTTTCCTCTGTTTCTTGGGGTTATTTGTAAGGCTTTTCTTAGGTCTGATTTCCTTTTGGGCAATGATTAGCAAACTACCCATAGGCCTTTTTAATTTTGCTTGAATTCTTATATGGAGCTCTTAATTTATCTGCAATCAATTATGTAATATTATGGAAAGCCACCAGTAGCCTATCATGGTTCATGTTCCATTCAGTGCAGGTGTTGAAAACTTCAAGGTTTTCCTTGACTACAGTTTTTAACAACCTAACTTAATTTATGCCTTCCTGTTATAAGCTGACAGCATTTCTGCCCATAGTTTCAATAGGTGGTGCTATTCTACACCCCTTTCTTTGATCACTAATAATGTTAAGGGTGATATTTAGCACTGAGTGATCATTAAGGGTAGACAGTTCTATTTTAAGAGATTTAAAGAAATCTGTTCATTCAGTGAAATTATTATTAGATTGATTATACAGCAGTGACCATTCCCATGAAAGGTGTGTAACAAGACTCTATTATCCTCCCTACCCTTCTCAATAAGTTCCAAATTTAGCCTATAAATAAATGTTTTTATAGACTCACCATACACATCATGGGGAATGTACAGCTGTTCTCTTCCAAAGTAATCTACATAGCCACAAAGTACACTTGTATATTGATATTTTCTAATGTTAAAATCCCCAGCCCATCTATACACATAATCATTATCGATTTTCTTTGCAAAATGTTCTAGTTCTTTTCGCAACTCCATAACAACCATACTTCTTGTACTAGTAAAAACATTATTATAGAAATAAAATAGAATAACCTCATATTTCTGGTCAATTTGAAAAACATCAACTGGTAATAGGGAGAACTGGTAAATGATTTCTTATTGATGATAGGGGATAAGGTTGAAATGAGCATCTCCAAACCTCTCTTTGCTCGTCACAACTTGAGGAGAAGGCTGGAGTAAATATGGAGACATAGCCATCAACATAAAAGCCAAGCTTCCTGTAAATAAATTAAATGTGCGGAGTTAATAATGTTTAACAATTCTGGATTCCCTAATTTATCTTTCGCCCCTGCAACATTCCAGGATTTAATTACCATATAATTTACAAGATTGCCGGCATTTGCCGGTTTGCACCTTTCATAGTATTGACCCTCCTGTCACTCTACATCCTTGAATAGTATACATGCCCTTTCGGGCACCTCCCGTTAATCCTGTTCATCTAGATAGGACAGAGGGGCAAATCTATATGTGGTGACAGGAGAGTATCCCAACTCAGGGGCTGATTTAGAGTTTGGAGGATATCCCGTCTGCCATATTACGATCTCTATAGGCTATAATGGGATTGTAACACAGTGTACAGGATAGCTCTTATGCTTGTGGCGGACTAGTCCCCTCCGCCAAACTCTACATTAGGCCCTCAGTGTCTGATGCATCATGTGGTGGCAACCCAATGTCCGGTGAGCTGTTAATTGATCCGAATGGGTTAGTTCTTCAGAACTACGCATCGCTGGAGATTTGTTAGGCCTATAAAAATACCCTAACAGGAGCGTCCTAATCGTACTCATTGGTGATGCCATCCTTGCAAGTCACTCCAACAGTGACTTCACAATTCGGGGGCTCCTAAAATTGATTGTTACACAGTTCACTGACTTGTCTTTGCGATAAAGATCCAATCATGCAACCCTCCTCACATGCACTACTTCCTGGGACAGATCCCCTGTCGAACCAGAATTATTTTTTAACCAACATTTTGACTTGTTTTTCAAGGCCATATACTCTTCTCCATTCAGTGTAGGTAACACATGGAATTCTTTAAGTATAATGAGATAGGGAGTGCATTCCAGAGGTAATTGTGGATAGTTGGTTGGGTGGCAGCCAGCAATATTGGGTGACAGGTACCCCATCGTTAAAGCCTTCACAAGCCACTTTTCTCATGGCTCATTATTATCATCAATTTCTGCACTGGTTAAAACTTGAAATGTGTTGTATGCGTGGGGTGCATCTGATTGCTTTGTTATGTTATTAGGTGCCTTAGTTACTTGGGGGCTGCTGTGCCTTCTGCACCTGGTCCTCGGTCGCGGGGAGGCTCGCCAGCAGTTGAAGTGCTTACTCCTGAGTTGCGATAACACATTTTTCAAGTCCACAATTTGAGACTCTACAGAGTGAAGCTGTGCAAGAAGGGGAGAAAGTTCAGACTTTATTAAATTCTTAATATGTTCAAATCATCTTTTACAAAAAGAGATCCAGAGTGTCAGTTAGCAAACAGAGATTCTATGCCCCCATTTGGAGTTAACAGAGAGGTGGAGATATCTTCATGCAGCCCCTGCATTTCTGGCAAGTGTCTCTTCTGTAATATTTTAGGTACTCTCTGGGTATTCCAAATTTGAACTACAGAGAGGAAGGAAAATTAACCTAACTAGCTCCACTCACTCCTAATCCATGACACATAATCACCGAAATGAGGCAGAACCTTTATCCATTATCAAATACATATCTGATACCTACGTACCTACCATTAACTCCCCCCTACTTTGGGGAGCATCTCCTTTATGGATGGAAAAGCCTCACTCACTTAGAAGTGGCATGGTTCATCACTGGCTAGTCCAACCCATCGGGTTCAGACGATACTAACTCAGCAATGTCAACCGTAACCCCAGGGGTGAACTAGCTCCTCCTGGGGTAGAGAGATCTAGATAAAGCATCTACTAGTCAGTAGGGTACTAGTGTGGTAAAAGAATATTAGCTCTAAAACTATCTCAATATCAATCCAAAGTTTTAAGGCTGATATTGGATAGGGTTAAAACCAGTTCACTCACTTCTATACGATGGGGGATCTGGGTATCTGGTGTGTCTACGATGGATCCCTCCACTCTTTTCAAACTGCCAGCATGTTTCCGCCATCAGGGAAGTACCTGCCAGGAATTAATATTCTCAAAGAGTTGGTCCTCCGACCTTCTTAAGGGCAAAAAGTCTTCTAATCCCTATTGTTGCGTGCCTGTTATGTCTAGCATGCAACTAGGTAAGACTAATTCCCATCCACTAACTCACTTTCCAGGTGTAGTCTCTAAATGGTCCTTGCACATCTCTTGTTTGCTCATGTTTTTGTGTAGTGTGCCATAACTCTACCATACTATATTTTAGTGTTTCGCAATCAACACTTGCAAATCATGTCCTTGGTCCTCTTCAAATGCCACATGATCTATGTGTAATTGCTTGTCCCCCATATAGAGTTGTACATTAACATTTTTGTGCCCTTAAACACTCATCATCTTGCACTTCATAGTTTGGATGGAATATGGCATACAGTGAACACTGCGCGTCTGCTGGTGCACCCTGCAGGTGACAGCATTGCCACCAGCTCGATTCTGAGCCGGCGACAATGCTGACACCTGTTTCCCGCTAGGCTGATGGGCAGAAACCTCAATTTCCGCCCATCAGCCTAGCGGGAAATTCCTAATAGGTCCAATGGGGTTGTCGCTACTATGGCGGCGGTCACCCTGTCGGGAGTTTGGCAGACGTGCTTTCCAGTCCGCCATACTCAAAATGGGGCCCTCTTTGGCCTCACCTGTAAACACAGGATTTTCTTTTTCTTTGGTCCCATGAATATTTCGAAAATATGTATAACTCCTTCATAAACTTTCACTAAAATGGTAATTGCAATTGGCACAAGTGACTGGCGCTCTGCAGAGAGGGCAAAAATTGGATAAGCATGTGGTCAAAGCACCTTTATAGGCCAGTAATAGGCACTGTGAGAAATCTGAACTCCGTACAATCTCAGCCCTAGAGCTCTCAATTGTGCCCCGTCATGATCACTCCTGTAACTGCAAGTCTTCCAAGCACCTAAATGTAACTCAGTTCACAGAATGCACAATAGAAGTGTCAGATGTGGCATGCAAAAAAACTGCAGAATACAACATCTGAAAAACAAATTCTTACAGATAATGCAAGACAAAATAAAACATCAAATATAAACAGAGACTGTATTACCATGGATTTCATTCAAGGGTTTGCATAGTCGTTATGAAGAATTCAACCCATCTTTTTGCTAATAAAGACATGAGTGAAGGGTCGTGTAATTGTTAATTACTACTCGATCTTAAACCTGCCAGGCTCCTCCTCACCTACAGCCCTACCTCAATCCAAATGGGATTGAAGAAATCGCACAAATTAAAGGAGTGATTGTACTAATCTAACTACAGTTCAAATAATATTGAGAAAAGTGTATACATGTATGGGAATACAATTTCAGCAAAGGAATGCATTGGAATAAAGTCTATAAAATTGGAAATATTTTTTCAATATATATGTTTCACATATAGTATACTTTTGCTGGAAACCAGCAGGCTAACAACCTCAAATAATAAAATAAATAAATAACATATTAAACTACATAAAGTATATACAGTTATAACACATGAATTCATTTTAAAATTCCAATTTTCATTTTTTTAAATGTACTTCCCTTTTTTTAAATACTTGACTTCATATTAAAATTATAAAAGAACAACATTTTATTCAAATAATACTGAAATTATTAACAGAAACATAGCTTCGCCTATAATTTAATCCACCCCATCTTTCAAACGCCCACAACACAAAACAATTAAATAAATTTAGGAGCAACAAAAATACAGCATGATACAAGAAGTCATAGCTAAACAATTGTTTTATAAAATATTCTAACATTAAAATTACAACCTATAAAATAGCCTGTAACTATAATAAACTCAATTTGTTATTCAAACATTTTGAGGCCACAATATGTTGACATTTATATTATGGTCAATCAATATTTTGGAGTCAGTGTGTCAGTGTTCATACCAGAGTGTCAACTTCTCAACTTGCATGTGAGGCTTTTTCACCTCAGTGGACCTGCGCATTTTCAGGGTTCATCACTAGTTGTGGCGATTGATGTAGGTACAACTATAATTTCCTGTGTTCCCTAACCTGCCTTCAGGTGACTAATGTGGCAGATTTTGAATCTGCACATTTAAAAAGATGCCCCCGGGACAGAGAAGGAACGCAGAAGCGGCGGGGAAGGCCCCTCGGGCATAATTTTTAAAAAAAAAATGTTTAATTGCGGCAACATTGAGTTTAGGCATTTAGCCACCTCCCCAATACGGGGAACACGCTAGGGAGCACCCAGAACACGGGGGACAGCCAGGTTAGGCCCACAAGGGCATAAAAAAATAATAATAATAATAATATAAAAAAAAATATATATATATATATCTATATACAGAGATAAAGGAAATCAGATAAATAAGACCACAGTAGAATAGCAGCAGACAGTTAACGGCCGGCAACATGGCCATAAGCCACGACGCTGAGGCAGTGAGGGCTGCACTACGCGTGCATGACGAAGCAGGCAGGGAGGATTTACTTAAACCAGGGGTCCTAGACCAGGCCTGGGTAGGGATGGCACGCCCCACCAGGGCGGCATCGGGACGGGTCGCGGCCGCAATAGTGGCATGTGAGTCACAGGACTCCGACGGGGAGAAAGATGAGGGGCCTGCAGCCCCCGGGCAGGGCACAATGGCACAAGTTCTTCACGGGCGCAGAGCCCACTGATGTTTGGCGGGGAGACACAGGCTACGCAGGACGAGGGAACAGGCAGTGTGCAGGCAGGGGCTGACCCCACAAGCACCGGGGGCCAGATGGTGGGGGGCTGGGGCCGACGGGCAAGGCAGGGAGGCAGAGCAGCCCATACCGGGGCCCAGCGGGGTTTTCGCCCCCCTAGATTTGTCATACCACAGAGGGGAGGGCCCCAGCTCAGGTTTTTTCGGGGCGCCAGTAAAGAAAAGAGGCAAATACGCTGGTAAACACAGGGGGGTGCCGGGGAGTGTAGGAGGCTGGACTGGCTTGTAGTGAGTACCAAGGGGTACTTGCACCTTGCACCAGGCCCAGTTATCCCTTATTAGTGTATAGGGTGTCTAGCAGCTTAGGCTGATAGATAATGGTAGCTTAGCAAAGCAGCTCAGGCTGAACTAGGAGACGTGTGAAGCTACTACAGTACCACTTAGTGTCATATGCACAATATCATAAGAAAACACAATACACAGTTATACTAAAAATAAAGGTACTTTATTTTTATGACAATATGCCAAAGTATCTTAGAGTGTACCCTCAGTGAGAGGATAGGAAATATACACAAGATATATATACACAATAGCAAAAATATGCAGTATAGTCTTAGAAAACAGTGCAAACAATGTATAGTTACAATAGGATGCAATGGGGAAACATAGGGATAGGGGCAACACAAACCATATACTCCAGAAGTGGAATGCGAACCACGAATGGACCCCAAACCTATGTGACCTTGTAGAGGGTCGCTGGGACTATTAGAAAATAGTGAGAGTTAGAAAAATAACCCTCCCCAAGACCCTGAAAAGTGAGTGCAAAGTGCACCAAAGTTCCCCTAAGGACAAAATAGTCGTGTTAGAGGGAGAATGCAAGGAAAACACAAATCAGCAATGCAACAACGATGGATTCCTGTCTGAAGGTACCTGTGGAACAAGGGGACCAAGTCCAAAAGTCACAAGCAGCTCGGAGATGGGCAGATGCCCAAGAAATGCCAGCGGTTGGTGCAAAGAAGCTCTTACTAGGCTGAAGAACTGTGAATACTGCAGGAACGACAAGGGCTAGAGACTTCCCCTTTGGAGGATGGATCCCCCACGCCTTGGAGAGTCGTGCAAAAGTGTTTTCCCGCCGGATGGACGCCAACAAGCCTTGCTACACGCAAATCGTGCGTTTGGCGTTTTTGGACGCTGCTGGGGCCCAGGAGGGACCAGGAGGTCGCAAATTGGACCTGCAGAGAGAGGGGACGTCGAGCAAGACAAAGAGCCCTCACTGAAGCAGGTAGCACCCGGAGAAGTGCCAGAAACAGGCACTACGAGGATGCGTGAAACGGTGCTCGCCGAAGTTGCACAAAGGAGTCCCACGTCGCCGGAGACCAACTTAGAAAGTCGTGCAATGCAGGTTAGAGTGCCGTGGACCCAGGCTTGGCTGTGCACACAGGATTTCCGCCGGAAGTGCACAGGGGCCGGAGAAGCTTGCAAAGTCGCCGTTCCCAGCAATGCAGCCCAGCGAGGTGAGGCAAGGACTTACCTCCACCAAACTTGGGCTGAAGAGTCACTGGACTGTGGGGGTAACTTGGACGGTGTCGCTGGATTCGAGGGACCTCGCTCGTCGTGCTGAGAGGAGACCCAAGGGACCGGAGATGCAGCTTTTTGGTGCCTGCGGTTGCAGGGGGAAGATTCCGTCGACCCACGGGAGATTTCTTCGGAGCTTCTGGTGCAGAGAGGAGGCAGACTACCCCCACAGCATGCACAAGCAGGAAAACAGTCGAGAAGGCGGCAGGATCAGCGTTACAGAGTTGCAGTAGTCGTCTTTGCTACTATGTTGCAGGTTTGCAGGCTTCCAGCGCGGTCAGCGGTCGATTCCTTATCAGAAGGTGAAGAGGGAGATGCAGAGGAACTCGGCTGAGCTCATGCATTCGTTATCTAGAGTTTCCCCAGAGACAGAGACCCTAAATAGCCAGAAAAGAGGGTTTGGCTACCTAGGAGAGAGGATAGGCTACTAACACCTGAAGGAGCCTATCAGCAGGAGTCTCTGACGTCACCTGGTGGCACTGGCCACTCAGAGCAGTCCAGTGTGCCAGCAGCACCTCTGTTTCCAAGATGGCAGAGGTCTGGAGCACACTGGAGGAGCTCTGGACACCTCCCAGGGGAGGTGCAGGTCAGGGGAGTGGTCACTCCCCTTTCCTTTGTCCAGTTTCGCGCCAGAGCAGGGGCTAAGGGGTCCCTGAACCGGTGTAGACTGGCTTATGCAGAATTGGGCACCTCTGTGCCCAACAAAGCATTTCCAGAGGCTGGGGGAGGCTACTCCTCCCCTGCCTTCACACCATTTTCCAAAGGGAGAGGGTGTCACACCCTCTCTCAGAGGAAGTTCTTTGTTCTGCCATCCTGGGCCAGGCCTGGCTGGACCCCAGGAGGGCAGATGCCTGTCTGAGGGGTTGGCAGCAGCAGCAGCTGCAGTGAAACCCCAGGAAGGGCAGTTTGGCAGTACCAGGGTCTGTGCTACAGACCACTGGGATCATGGGATTGTGCCAACTATGCCAGGATGGCATAGAGGGGGCAATTCCATGATCATAGACATGTTACATGGCCATATTCGGAGTTACCATTGTGAAGCTACATATAGGTAGTGACCTATATGTAGTGCACGCGTGTAATGGTGTCCCCGCACTCACAAAGTTCAGGGAATTGGCTCTGAACAATGTGGGGGCACCTTGGCTAGTGCCAGGGTGCCCTCACACTAAGTAACTTTGCACCTAACATTTACCAGGTAAAGGTTAGACATATAGGTGACTTATAAGTTACTTAAGTGCAGTGTAAAATGGCTGTGAAATAACGTGGACGTTATTTCACTCAGGCTGCAGTGGCAGGCCTGTGTAAGAATTGTCAGAGCTCCCTATGGGTGGCAAAAGAAATGCTGCAGCCCATAGGGATCTCCTGGAACCCCAATACCCTGGGTACCTCAGTACCATATACTAGGGAATTATAAGGGTGTTCCAGTAAGCCAATGTAAATTGGTAAAAATGGTCACTAGCCTGTTAGTGACAATTTGAAAGTAATGAGAGAGCATAACCACTGAGGTTCTGGTTAGCAGAGCCTCAGTGAGACAGTTAGGCACCACACAGGGAACATATACATGCACACCTATGAGCACTGGGGCCCTGTGTGACAGGGTCCCAGTGACACATACATATAGGCCACAAACCTATGAGCACTGGGGTCCTGACCAGCAGGACCCCAGTGACACATAACAAACATACTGAAAACCTAGTGTTTTCACTATGAGCACTGAGGCCTGGCTATCAGGATCCCAGTGAGACAGTGAAAACAGTGACAAACACCCTGACATACACTCACAAACAGGCCAAAAGTGGGGGTAACAAGGCTAGAAAGAGGCTACCTTCTCACACAACCCCCCCCCAAACGAAGGACAATAAGGCTAACCTTGGCCAGTTGAGACTTTATTGTCTAAGTGGTGATAAGTAGAGAGTAGCTCTGCAATAGACTGGTTACTCCCTTTATCATCCACTATATGGTTACTTCCCTGTGGGGATGTAAACCACCCTGTTTGAAGTTTTTTAGCTAAGCAACAATGTGAAGATGTATTTTCAGAGTTTCTATCAGTAAGTTTTAGTTTAGAGCAGTGGGAATTGTCCACTGAACCTATTTGTAGTGATGGAAATGCCAGACAGGGATGCTGTCTCAGAAAAGCCATAGCTGGGCAAAAACTTTGTCCATCTGGCTGGAAGAGAGAACAGGGATGCTGTTTCTCTTGAGTTGGAGCAGGGCAGGGATGCTGTCCTATCAGCTCCACACTAGGGCAGGGATGCTGTCCTAAGTGTTGTGAGGCAGTGCAGAGTTTCTGCACTAAAGTTTCTCTGGGAGGGTTGGAGGGATGCTCCATGTTAACTAAAATGGTGCTCTTTTTCTCACCAATGTTAGTTATCCCACAGAGAGGTACTTCCACCTCAGGGAGTCCAGCTTTGCCAGCTGATGATTCCCTTGGAACAGGTGCCACCCCAGGAGAGGTTTCTCCCACCACAGGAATAGTATCCTGAATGGTAGGGTGGTTAGGGGATACTGTGATACCCTTTTTACCTGTTGATGGAGAGGGATCCTGAGTTTTCAGGCCTTCTCTCCTTTGCTTTTTCATTTCACTTGAAATGAGAGGGAACAATTCCTCAGGGATGCCCAGCATGGCTGCATGGGCATAAAACTCTACATCAGCCCAACCTGAGGCCTCTAGGTCATTACCTAAGAGACAGTCTACAGGTAAGCTAGGTGATACCACCACCTGCTTAGGGCCAGTAACTCCACCCCAACTAAACTGAATTATAGCTAAGGGAAGAAACTTAGTGGAGTTATGGACATCAATAATTTTATACTGTTGTCCAATGATGTGTTGTTCAGGAGGCACTAGGTTTTCAGTCACCAAAGTGAAACTGGCACCTGTGTCCCTGTAGGCCAAGGCCTCAACACCATTTATTGAAACTGTCTGCCTGTACTTATCCATTGTAAGGGGACAAGCAGCCAGTGTGGCAAGGCCAATGCCACTAGGTGTAACAGGAACTGTCTTGGGACTGATTACATCAGTTTCCACTATGGACCCATAAGTGAACCCAACTACACCCTTTGCTTGACTGTTGCCAGCAGTCCCACCACTAGTACCACTACTGCTAGGGGCACTAGAGCTTGATGTATTAGTGGTGGTAGGCTCAGGGGGTTTACCTGGACAGGACTTATCCCCTGGCCTATGGCCTCTATTTTTACACACAAAGCACCAAGGCTTTTTAATGTGTGCAGGTTGGGAAGAAGAGGAAGAATTTGTTTTATCCCCACCCTCTGAAGAGTGTTTAAGATTTGAAGTGGGATCTTTGGTTTTACCCTTATCCCCATGCTTATCTTGAGATTTTTCACCATCTTTCTTCTTATTGCCATCTTTGTCACCCCCTGTATGAACTTTTCTGTTCACCCTTGTTCTGACCCATTTGTCTGCCTTCTTTCCCAATTCTTGGGGAGAGGTCAGATCAGAGTCTACCAGGTACTGGTGCAACAAATCAGACACACAATTATTAAGAATATGCTCTCTCAGGATCAAGTTATACAGGCTGTCATAATCAGTAACTTTACTGCCATGTAACCACCCCTCCAAGGCCTTCACTGCCTGGTCAATGAAATCAACCCAGTCTTGTGAAGACTCCTTTTTGGTCTCTCTGAACTTTATCCTGTACTGTTCAGTGGTTAAGCCATAACCATCCAGGAGTGCATTCTTAAGAACTTGGAAATTATTGGCATCATTTTCTTTCACTGTAAGGAGCCTATCCCTACCTTTTCCACTAAATGATAGCCATAGGATAGCAGCCCACTGCTTTTGAGGGACATCCTGTACAGCACAGGCCCTCTCAAGTGCAGCAAACCACTTGTTAATGTCATCCCCCTCCTTATAAGGGGGAACTATCTTGTGCAGATTCCTAGAATCATGCTCTTTTGCAGGATGACTATGGGGAATACTGCTGCTGCCACCATGGGTATCTAAACCCAACTTCTGTCTTTCCCTCTCTATTTCTAAAGACTGTCTATCCAAATCCAGCTGTTGCTTCTTGAGCTTCAGTCTGGTTTGTTCCACTCTCAATCTATTGAGCTCCCTTTCTAACAATCTGTCATCAGGGTGGGTGGGAGGGACATTTCTAGATACAGAGGTATGATGGGAATGAACAGAAGGAGACCTGTCCCTTACAGAGGGCACCCTAACAGCTTGGCTACCAGTATAATGTGAGAGCACACCATTAGTATGGGGTGATTCAACTTCTGTACCAACTATGCTAGACTGTCTAGTAATGGGCAGGCTGAGAAGTTTCTTTCCTGAACCTTTTCCTGGGGGAGTCCCTGGATCAGATTGAGAACCATTAGCTACTTTTTCTACAGATTGGGCACTTATGGCCTTATCCTGTACTCTAAGCATATTAATTAACAGTTCTAAGGAAGGATTCTTCCCTACACTCAAACCTCTCTCTATGCAGAGACTCCTTGCTCCTTTCCAGCTAAGGTGATCATATGCAAGTTTGGACAGTTCAACATTTTGGCCTGTGCCAGACATTTTTAGAGAGAGTTGAAGTGATAGAAAAAGAGAAAAAAGTTTTCAGAACTTTTTGGAAAGACAGAAAAAAACTTTTTAAACTTTTAAGAACTTTTTGAAAGTTTAGAAGTACTTTTCAGCACTTAGAAAAGAGTGAAAAGAGGAAATGCAAAACTTTTTGGCTATGTGTATATACACTGACCTTGTTTTGTATATTTTTCTCTTATGAAAAGTACAATGACAAGAGTGGTAAGTAGTCTCAAAGCACTTATCCCACCGCTGCACAACCAATGTAGGAGGCTGGACTGGCTTGTAGTGAGTACCAAGGGGTACTTGCACCTTGCACCAGGCCCAGTTATCCCTTATTAGTGTATAGGGTGTCTAGCAGCTTAGGCTGATAGATAATGGTAGCTTAGCAAAGCAGCTCAGGCTGAACTAGGAGACGTGTGAAGCTACTACAGTACCACTTAGTGTCATATGCACAATATCATAAGAAAACACAATACACAGTTATACTAAAAATAAAGGTACTTTATTTTTATGACAATATGCCAAAGTATCTTAGAGTGTACCCTCAGTGAGAGGATAGGAAATATACACAAGATATATATACACAATAGCAAAAATATGCAGTATAGTCTTAGAAAACAGTGCAAACAATGTATAGTTACAATAGGATGCAATGGGGAAACATAGGGATAGGGGCAACACAAACCATATACTCCAGAAGTGGAATGCGAACCACGAATGGACCCCAAACCTATGTGACCTTGTAGAGGGTCGCTGGGACTATTAGAAAATAGTGAGAGTTAGAAAAATAACCCTCCCCAAGACCCTGAAAAGTGAGTGCAAAGTGCACCAAAGTTCCCCTAAGGACAAAATAGTCGTGTTAGAGGGAGAATGCAAGGAAAACACAAATCAGCAATGCAACAACGATGGATTCCTGTCTGAAGGTACCTGTGGAACAAGGGGACCAAGTCCAAAAGTCACAAGCAGCTCGGAGATGGGCAGATGCCCAAGAAATGCCAGCGGTTGGTGCAAAGAAGCTCTTACTAGGCTGAAGAACTGTGAATACTGCAGGAACGACAAGGGCTAGAGACTTCCCCTTTGGAGGATGGATCCCCCACGCCTTGGAGAGTCGTGCAGAAGTGTTTTCCCGCCGGATGGACGCCAACAAGCCTTGCTACACGCAAATCGTGCGTTTGGCGTTTTTGGACGCTGCTGGGGCCCAGGAGGGACCAGGAGGTCGCAAATTGGACCTGCAGAGAGAGGGGACGTCGAGCAAGACAAAGAGCCCTCACTGAAGCAAGTAGCACCCGGAGAAGTGCCAGAAACAGGCACTACGAGGATGCGTGAAACGGTGCTCGCCGAAGTTGCACAAAGGAGTCCCACGTCGCCGGAGACCAACTTAGAAAGTCGTGCAATGCAGGTTAGAGTGCCGTGGACCCAGGCTTGGCTGTGCACACAGGATTTCCGCCGGAAGTGCACAGGGGCCGGAGAAGCTTGCAAAGTCGCCGTTCCCAGCAATGCAGCCCAGCGAGGTGAGGCAAGGACTTACCTCCACCAAACTTGGGCTGAAGAGTCACTGGACTGTGGGGGTAACTTGGACGGTGTCGCTGGATTCGAGGGACCTCGCTCGTCGTGCTGAGAGGAGACCCAAGGGACCGGAGATGCAGCTTTTTGGTGCCTGCGGTTGCAGGGGGAAGATTCCGTCGACCCACGGGAGATTTCTTCGGAGCTTCTGGTGCAGAGAGGAGGCAGACTACCCCCACAGCATGCACAAGCAGGAAAACAGTCGAGAAGGCGGCAGGATCAGCGTTACAGAGTTGCAGTAGTCGTCTTTGCTACTATGTTGCAGGTTTGCAGGCTTCCAGCGCGGTCAGCGGTCGATTCCTTATCAGAAGGTGAAGAGGGAGATGCAGAGGAACTCGGCTGAGCTCATGCATTCGTTATCTAGAGTTTCCCCAGAGACAGAGACCCTAAATAGCCAGAAAAGAGGGTTTGGCTACCTAGGAGAGAGGATAGGCTACTAACACCTGAAGGAGCCTATCAGCAGGAGTCTCTGACGTCACCTGGTGGCACTGGCCACTCAGAGCAGTCCAGTGTGCCAGCAGCACCTCTGTTTCCAAGATGGCAGAGGTCTGGAGCACACTGGAGGAGCTCTGGACACCTCCCAGGGGAGGTGCAGGTCAGGGGAGTGGTCACTCCCCTTTCCTTTGTCCAGTTTCGCGCCAGAGCAGGGGCTAAGGGGTCCCTGAACCGGTGTAGACTGGCTTATGCAGAATTGGGCACCTCTGTGCCCAACAAAGCATTTCCAGAGGCTGGGGGAGGCTACTCCTCCCCTGCCTTCACACCATTTTCCAAAGGGAGAGGGTGTCACACCCTCTCTCAGAGGAAGTTCTTTGTTCTGCCATCCTGGGCCAGGCCTGGCTGGACCCCAGGAGGGCAGATGCCTGTCTGAGGGGTTGGCAGCAGCAGCAGCTGCAGTGAAACCCCAGGAAGGGCAGTTTGGCAGTACCAGGGTCTGTGCTACAGACCACTGGGATCATGGGATTGTGCCAACTATGCCAGGATGGCATAGAGGGGGCAATTCCATGATCATAGACATGTTACATGGCCATATTCGGAGTTACCATTGTGAAGCTACATATAGGTAGTGACCTATATGTAGTGCACGCGTGTAATGGTGTCCCCGCACTCACAAAGTTCAGGGAATTGGCTCTGAACAATGTGGGGGCACCTTGGCTAGTGCCAGGGTGCCCTCACACTAAGTAACTTTGCACCTAACATTTACCAGGTAAAGGTTAGACATATAGGTGACTTATAAGTTACTTAAGTGCAGTGTAAAATGGCTGTGAAATAACGTGGACGTTATTTCACTCAGGCTGCAGTGGCAGGCCTGTGTAAGAATTGTCAGAGCTCCCTATGGGTGGCAAAAGAAATGCTGCAGCCCATAGGGATCTCCTGGAACCCCAATACCCTGGGTACCTCAGTACCATATACTAGGGAATTATAAGGGTGTTCCAGTAAGCCAATGTAAATTGGTAAAAATGGTCACTAGCCTGTTAGTGACAATTTGAAAGTAATGAGAGAGCATAACCACTGAGGTTCTGGTTAGCAGAGCCTCAGTGAGACAGTTAGGCACCACACAGGGAACATATACATGCACACCTATGAGCACTGGGGCCCTGTGTGACAGGGTCCCAGTGACACATACATATAGGCCACAAACCTATGAGCACTGGGGTCCTGACCAGCAGGACCCCAGTGACACATAACAAACATACTGAAAACCTAGTGTTTTCACTATGAGCACTGAGGCCTGGCTATCAGGATCCCAGTGAGACAGTGAAAACAGTGACAAACACCCTGACATACACTCACAAACAGGCCAAAAGTGGGGGTAACAAGGCTAGAAAGAGGCTACCTTCTCACAGGGAGGGCCAAGACAGCGCCCCGTCAGGCCAGGGGGGGGGGAAGTCAAGGCCGCACAGGAACCAAGGACCGCCATGGGCCTGAGCCCGCACACACAAGGGAATTGGGACCAGGCAGAGACCTGGGACTTGGAGGCCAGAATACGGGAACAGCGTAGGGTCGTACTGGAGACAGAGGCCAGGTGGGCGCAGCTGTGCAAGGATAGGGAAGAGGCGAATGCTCGCAGCGAGACAACCCCAAAAACCAGAGAGGACAGAGGGCAAGTAGGAACGCAGCAGCCAGGGCCAGGAAGAGGAACCTGGGTATGGGTGCCACAAGTAAGGGGAGAACAGAGACAAGAGGCTCGAGCGGCCGAGGGGTTAGTAGGCGTGGGGAAACCCGGTGACGCAGACGGTCACGGGGGCAAAAAGGCTGCAATGCAAATGACAGAGGTTGGCAAGAGACGGTATACGCCGACTGGGCGCAATACGGCCCAAACGCGTTGGCAAGAAGCACTGGAGGGGTCTGCGGCGGCCTTCTCCACACCGGGGGACCACGGATACCGTCCCGATGACACGCGTCATGCGGGGTTGGAAGCAAGCGAGAGTACATCAACCAATACAAGAGATTTTGGCCAACAAAAGGGCCAGTGGGAAGGAGAGGATGATTTGGAACTGGACTATGAGGAGGAAGGGGATGAATGGGAGGATGGCAAAATACGAGATTGGGAGGTGAGCGCTGTGAAAAAGGGTGGCGGGCGAGGGCGCAAGAGCGGTGCAACCTCTTCTTCGTGCTCTGTTTTACAGATTGCAGCTCCTTTGGAAGGCCCCACTGGTGGTCGGCAAGTCATGCCCCGCGGCAGAAGCCTGAAAAGCGTGCCAAGGAGTCTGGGGGACAACGCTGGAGGTAAGAAATGGTGGTCAGTGTGGGGCGAAGGGGGGGGGACAATAAGGGAGGCTAACACAAGTAGGTCCATCGGGGTAGGAGACGGGTCAGTTTTAGAAGTAGCAGGCAATAGCGCTATACAAAAGACAATCGAGAACAAAGACAAAGAGGGCACCGCCACGACAGACACAACCACAAGGGGAAAGGCGGATGCGGGGGAAAAGACGGTAGAGGACAAGGAGGGGGGAGGTCACAAGAAGAGACTGCCTTACATGGGTTTAGCCATGCCACTAGGTTCGCACGTGGCAGAGAAAACAAAAAGCAAAATATGGAAACACGAATATGTAGACGTTTTTAAACTATTGCATAGGGACATACAGGCGAAGGAAGGGTCCAAAGAGGAAGAATGGGAACTAGCACGCAGGCCCCGGGTACCGATAACAATGGATAACTGGACGTCGGCCTTTTTGATATTCGCCAGTATATACTGCGAGAAATACTCGAACAGGGCCATTGCACTTTTTAAGTACATGGATATAATTAGAAAGGCACAAATGCATTTTGGGGGGTTCGCGTGGCTCAGTTACGATGAGGAATTCAGGGCTCGGGTGAGTGTTAATCCGGAGAAACCGTGGGGTGACGTGGACCCCGAACTGTGGATGCAATGGATGGCATCGGCACAGACAGCGGCGTCCAGTCACACGGCGAGTGGCCTGCCAGTGACTTACAAGCCCTTTCAAGCTCGCCCCGCCCATGGAGGGGCGGGCAATACCACAACGGCAACAGGGACAACTGCGGGGGCTTGTTGGAACTTTAACAAGGGTTTTTGTTCCAGAGCACAATGCAGGTTCAAGCATGACTGCTCCAAGTGCGGGGGCCGTCATCCAGTCACCCAATGTTTCTCCCTGTCCAACCCAGCTGAACAGTGGAGGGCTGCTAGAGGGAGAGGGGCGCATGGCACTCCTGCGCCAAAAGGGGCCTACACCAGTTAGACTGGAATTTCTGTTGCCATGGTTGCACATATACCCAGACACGGACAAAGCGCGACTACTCGAATGGGGTTTTAGAGAAGGTTTTAGAATAGGTTACCAAGGCCCTTGGCAAAGGAGATGGGCTGACAATTTGCGGTCAGCCAAAGAGCGTCCGCAGTGCGTGACAAACTAGCAAAAGAGGTAGGTTTAGGCAGAATAGCAGGCCTATTCTCCAGGTGGCCAAGTGATGCCTTGATGATATCCCCTTTGGGAGTGGTACCCAAAAAAACACAGGGAGAATTTAGGTTGATTCATCATTTGTCATGGCCGGAAGGTACGTCAGTCAATGATTTCATTGCCCAAGAGGACTCTAAAGTAATTTACGCCTCAGTCGATGATGCGATAAAGTTAGTCCTAAAGTGCGGTAGGATGGCGGAAATGGCAAAATGCGACATTCAATCGGCTTTTAGATTGCTCCCTATTCATCCAGCAGACTTTGACCTCTTGGGCATGCAGCTGGACGGCAACATCTATGTGGACAGGGTGCTGCCCATGGGTTGCTCGATATCATGTGCTCTTTTTGAGACGTTCAGCACCTTTTTGCAATGGGTTTTTGTGAGAACGAGTGGGCATAGGTGGGTGACGCATTACCTGGACGATTTCTTATTCATAGGAACAGCGGCATCTGGGGCGTGTGGGCGGGCCCTGGACACTTTTCAGAAGCTGGCGCAACAGGCGGGTGTGCCATTGGCTCCGGAGAAAACAGAAGGCCCCATGCCGATCTTAACCTTTTTGGGCATTGAACTGGATGCGAAAGAGCTGGTCGCGAGGTTGCCAGCGCCAAAAGTGGGAGAAATACTAGAATTCCTAGCGGTGGTGCGCACCTTGCGCAAGATGGACTTGTGAACGGCTCAAAAGCTTTTAGGCTACCTTAACTTTGCGTGCAGGGTAGTTAGGGGAGGTAGGACTTTTTGTAGGCGCTTGGGACTTTCCATGTCAGGTGCCGTACTTCCGCACCACAGGATACGAGTGTCATTGACATTGCGAGAAGACATTAGAATATGGGAGATTTTTCAGAGAAACTTCAATGGAGTTCCGATGTCTTTTGGTGAGTCGTACACAGTATGGCAGGTCCAAATTTTCTCGGACGCGGCGGGAGCGTCAGGTTTTGGTTTATATTGGGATGGAAGGTGGTGTGCGGAGACATGGCCGGCATCTTGGATGCAGCAGGGGAGAAGCATCGCATTCCTGGAGTTTTTTCCCCTGTTAGTGGCACTGGCACTGTGGGGTCAAGAATTAGCCAGCAGGACAGTGATTTTTCAGATAGACAATATGGCGGTGGTAGAGCTGGTAAACAGAGAGAGAGCAAGGGACCTCAGAGTTTTGCGCTTGTTGCGGCAGTTCATGGTGTTATGTTTATCTTTGAATGTTATATTTAAAGCTGCACATATACCAGGGATTTACAACGAGATTGCAGATTCCCTATCTCGTTCACAGTGGCGGCGTTTTCGCGAATTGGCACCTGGAGTGGATCAGAACAAGACTGTGGTCCGGCAGACATCTGGGATTGGGGGCCATGATGATCACGGGGCTGGTGTAGATGTCATTAGCGGTATCCACGCGGCGTAATTACAGACTGGCATGGTTGGAGTTTCAATCTTTTGAACAGTTTGGGGGCAATTTTTGGGCGCAAAGCCTGCCAATGCTGGAGGCACAGACAAGACGTTTCGTGCTGTTTCTGATCGGGGAGGGTTTATCTCCAGCTACAATTGGGGGGAAACTGGCTGGCGTGTCTTTTTACGGAAAACTGTTGTTTGGTTAGGACCCAGCGCACAATGATTTATTGGGTAAAATCCTGAAGGAGGTTAGAGTGAGCGGAGATAAACCAGGAAGAGAACCCATTACGTTTGAAATGTTGGTAGAAATGGTACAGGTGTTACCAGTTTGTTGTAGGGATGAATACGAGGTGGGTTTATTTCGTTTATGTATGTTGTGGATGTTTTTGGCGCATTTAGAGTATCCGAGTTGTTGGGGGTGGTAAAGGAATTGGGGTAAGGAGAAAAGAGGTATGCATGCATAAAGGCAGGTTGGGGATATGGCTAAGACGGTCTAAAACGGACCAGCTGGGAAAGGGCAAGTGGATATGGCTGGAAAAAGGGGGAGTGGAAGCAGCTTGCCCAGTAGAGGAATGGGTAAATTTCAAAACGAAGTGGCCAGGGGCAGGTGAATCAGGGGTTTTTATGCATGTGTCAGGGAAGAAGCTAACTAGCTATCAACTGTTACAAGTTATAAGAATGGCCCTTGGAAGGATAGGGCGGCGCGCAGGCGACTATGGAACGCACTCATTTAGAATTGGCGCGGCGACGGAGGCAGCACATTTGGGCTGGGATTGGGCTAAGATCAAGTCCATAGGGAGATGGAAGTCTAGGTGCTGTGAGCGGTATGTCAGACCTTGAAGAGAACAAAACAAACAAGGACTAAGGGGGAGGGTGTTTTTTGTTAGTTTATAAATACAGTGGTTACAATGTTTTTTCTTTACAGGCTGTGTGGCTGGGCCGGAGAAGGGAAAGATGACGACGTGGTTGGTCGGCCATTCGTTCGTTCATTGGGTGGCGAAATTTGCAGAGAAGCAAATTTATGGCAGATCATTGGGACTGCCCAGCAGAAGCCATGAAGTGCGTTGGTGGGGCAAGAGTGGTATGAGGTGGGGGAGCCTGCTCCCATTTATCACGGGTAACTTGCCGCAGTGGGGATGCCCAGATCTTTTATTGATTCATCTGGGGGAGAATGATTTAGTGAAGCTATCGGGGCTCACTTTGATACGATTGATGCAGAGGGACTTGGAACTCTTGAAACAAAAACTATGCGGGACATGCTTGGTATGGACGGAATTTGTGCCAAGAAGGGCATGGAGAGGGGCTATCAATCATGGAGCCATTGAGCGGGCTCGGAAAAAATTGAACAGAGCCATGAGAGTTTTCTGTTGGGCCCAAGGGATCAAGGTGTTAAGACACGGTGACATAAAAGAGCAAGAACAAGTTTTGTTTCGTGATGACGGCGTCCATCTATCGCAGATAGGTAACGCGTATTATATCACTGAACTGAGACTAATGCTGGAAAGCGTATGGGGAACAAATTTGTGTACTCGAAAATAAAATTAAAATAAAAAAAGGGGTGGGGCAGCGAAACGCCTCACGGGTTTCGCTGGTTGGCAGGAGATGGGGGAGGGTGGAGAGCCAGGTGCGGGCTTGTCCACCCTTCCAGGGGGAAAAACAAGGAGGTGAAGGATCAGAGCGGGGAGGGGTAGGCTACAGGCAGGGAAGGCATGGGAGGAATAGGGGAGCATATACGGTAGGAAAATTGAAGGGAGATATTTGAGGAGAAAATGAAGGCAAGGGGGTTGTAAAAGTTAAAGTCTGCTTTTAAAAGAAGATATACAGTTAAATGTTTAATTAATGTTGTGTTAAATCCTGTTCTAAATAAATGACCTTTTACACCAACAAGAGTGTCACGTATGTATGTCCCGATGAAGGGACCCGCGGAGAGAGAGACGCAGTCTAGTCTCTCCGCGGGTGGATTAGGGACGGGGGAAGTGGCGCGCAAGGCGCCTTATTGGTCATAAGGTAAGTTGGGGCGGGGTTTATAAGGGGGTGGAGGGTGGGGTCGGCCTCTTCTCCGCGCCGACTTAGCGAGAGAGGGTTGGTTTGTAAGGTGACCACCCACCCACCTAGCTTAGGAAGGCAGGGGGAGGAGGGGATAGTTAGGCAAGGCAGTGGGGGCAGGTAGGGGCGGTTAGCAGTCATTTAGGACAGGTGAGCTGAGAGAGGTAACAGGGGATGGGGGAGGGTGGAGAGCCAGGTGCGGGCTTGTCCACCCTTCCAGGGGGAAAAACAAGGAGGTGAAGGGGTAGGCTACAGGCAGGGAAGGATGGGAGGAATAGGGGAGCATATACGATAGGAAAATTGAAGGGAGATATTTGAGGAGAAAATGAAGGCAAGGGAGTTGTAAAAGTTAAAGGCGGTGATTCTAACCGCGGCGGGCGGCGGTCGCCGCCCGCCATGCGGTTACCGACAAATGACCGCACCGCGGTCACAAGACCGCGGCGGCCATTCTGGCTTTCCCGCTGTGCTGGCGGGCGACCGCCAAAAGGCCGCCCGCCAGCACAGCGGGAAAGACCCAGCAACAATGAAGCCGGCTCCGAGTGGAGCCGGCGGAGTTGCTGGAGTGCGACGGGTGCAGTAGCACCCGTCGCAAATTTCAGTGTCTGCAAAGCAGACACTGAAATTCCTTTTGGGGCCCGCTTACGGGGGCCCCTGCAGGGCACTGCAGGGGCCCCCAGGGTCCCCGCGGCACCCCCTACCGCCATCCTGTTCCTGGAGGGAGACCCGCCAGGAACAGGATGGCGGTAGGGGTTGTCAGAATCCCCATGGCGGCGGAGCCCGCTCCGCCGCCATGGGGGATTCTGCAGGGCAGCGGGAAACCGGCGGGAGACCGCCGGTTTCCCGCTACTGACCGCGGCAGAACCGCCACGGTCAGAATGCCCAGCGGTGCACCGCCAGCCTGTTGGCGGTGCTACTGCGGTCATTCGCCCTGGCGGTTTTTACCGCCAGGGTTAGAATGACCCCCAAAGTCTGCTTTTAAAAGAAGATATACAGTTAAATGTTTAATTAATGTTGTGTTAAATCCTGTTCTAAATAAATGACCTTTTACACCAACAAGAGTGTCACGTATGTATGTCCCGATCACAGAGACTCACCAGCGCTCTTCGCCCAGAAGAGCTACAGCTTATGCTCCCGGAGTCTGTGATTTTGTGAGAGTAACTTCTTGCTTTTTGTAAGATCTTTTTCTCTGACAGAGAGATCACTTCTCAAGAAACATACAAACTATTATTTATGATAATTTTCAAATATTTGTTATCGCCTGTGCTTCTGTTTGCACCATCATCTTGCCTTCTCGTTGATCATTGTACGTTATATATTTTGTCTGTTTAGCTTCGAGTTTGAGGTGTTTTATGTTCAGTTCCGCGGTCCAAACCGTTACAGTCCACATATTCTGTCTTCTATTTTCCCTCCCCAGCTTTCAGTTATCTTTCTTGTGTATATTAACCCCCTGCTTCAGAATTACCCTATTGTTGCGCAGGTCATATTTTCTTGCTTGTTAAGTCCCGATCTCCGACCAAGCTCTGTAGAGTTCGTCGATCATTATCGTAACTTCGGAGGTATAATGTAGATTGATGATGGAAGTAAAGCAATGCTTCTTGGTGCATACATATCTGGAACAGAAGACTTAAGACTGTCATGCCTAGCAGGCGTTGTTCTAGGAATAACAGTGCATATATAACTAGATTAATCAAGAGTTAAGATTATACCCAGTCTGTGAGAGCATATGTGGCTAGTATTAGGTGAAAAAGTAGAACTTATCATTTCTGATGTTTTGTTCTTTTTTTCTAGTTATGGGGCAAATCAAAGTACCCCCAGGAAACCCACAGTTTCAAACTAAGCAGCATTTATAGATAGATAACGAAGTGCATGTGGTTTAACTTGTGATGAATGAACAATGTTAAACCAGGACCTTCTTCCATTTATCTCTTTTCTCTGTGGCCTCCATTATCCCTCCATTTTGTGTAATAACGAACTAAGTGCATCCCTTACTTCCTTTTCCTTCTGTTCAGCCAGCATATGTTAGCTTATCCTGCGACTTTTCGCCCTGGGATTCTGGTCTACTATCCTGAATGTTTTGGGGCAGTACAATGCACTTTCTGAGCACCAAGGACCACTGGGAGAACATCTTAACTCATGTGTAGGCTGTCACCATTACCACACCTTGAGTGACAGCTTAAAATGGCAGGATTGATCATTATAGTATTCCAATATCTCCTATCACTGAAACGTCATCAAGTAATTTAGTTCAGTTGCTAACCCTTTAACTGCTGCTACGCCTCCCTCCTAAAGGTTACAACCCTAATGGAAAAAATACTCTTTTTGTCCAGGCATGGCTCATTTCTTGAGAACCTGTATTCGAGTTTTATGAGTGTATCGACTACAGAGAACCTAATTATATCATCTGTAAGAATTGCTATTGAGACATGGCAACCAGCAGCTTTGGGCCAAAAGACAGAAATGCATAATGCACATTGCATTTTTAATTGCATTTTCCGTGCAATGCCATACACTATGGGCCTGAATTAGATATTGGCGGATGGGTCACTCCATCACAATGATGATTGATATCCCGTCTGCCAAAGTCTAAATCCAATTTTATTCAATGGGATTTAGATTTCGGCGGATGGGATATCCATCACCATTGTGATGGAGTAGCCCGTCTCCCGACATCTAAATCAGGCCCTATATTGTGTCACTTTGTGGAGTCAAGATGTATATATATGAAATGTGCAGACCACCATATAAATACAAGCACCACAAAGAAAGAGCTGTAGTGTTGTTTGAAATTTGACAACTTCTATTGTTATTTCTTACCTTCTTACTCCAAAATTACCTCCTCACAAGAGCTAATGAGGAAAATGTCCCATACAGGTCGACTACAACAACCTTGATCTCCTTCAGAATCCTGTAGAATCTCTTTTGCCTTGACCGCTGCATGTACCAGACCACCCTAAAGTGTGCTTCTACTGAAATGTTACAGAAGACAATGTAACTGGAGCTATGTTGTCACAGTGAGACCATCAGTGTAAACTGCACACTCTAACATATCCACCCAACAAGATGTAATCTGCCAAACTTAATATTGAGGTTTCTTAATTTTGTAATCAACTTGTTTCACCTGTGTGTCTTTTTTATGATTATTGTTTCCATAGTTTTTGTAATCATAATGTGTACCAGATTTCCATTTATTCATGATTGTGGTTGAAGAATTTGGTATCACCTTTTGTTATATGCACAGTGTCTTAATTTACATACTTTAATACCTAATCCCCCTAATGTTGGTGATTCCCTGTCAGATGTTTGACTTTTATGGTATTGATGAGCATGTTGACAACAATTACTGAAATAAAGTTGCCTAAGTCCTGTGTTGGGTCCACCTGTCCAGTTGAAATGGTTATGTACTACAATGAATTTCAGCTCACTTGCTACGAATATGCAGATGACACACACATACTCCTTAAAGTGGAAAGCCCAAAGACTTTGGAAACTCACACATCTTGTTGCCTCGGAGCTGATGATCAGTGGATGACATGGAGCCATCTGTAACTGAATGCTTCTAAAATGAAAATACACACATGTGGCAATTGGAAAAATTATGACCCACTCTGCACCTGGCCTAATGATCTCGGACCACCTCCTAAAGTATCCAAGGAAGCAAGAAACCTTGGAATTACCATGGACTCCAAGTTAACAATGAATGCACAAGCGGACAAATTAGCAAGATCAAGATTAATCTCTATGAAAGCTCTGCAATGAATTTTCCCCCAACTGGGATTTCCACACAAGGTCCACAAGGTCCAGGCTACTATCTCTCTTGTACTGTTTAAACTGCATTATGCCAATCTAGCACGGATCATCTATGTCAAGTATGAAAAGACTATGATGGATTCAGAACTCTCCCGCCAGACTACTCCTTCTACACCTACATGTAAAGCCACAATCCCACATCTCCCCTACATTGGTTACCGGTTGCCATAAGATCCACCTTCAACTGCTTTGTATCACCCACAACGCAGTTCATGGAACAGGACCAGTTTTCATCAGGAATAAAATCCCCAAATGCATTCAACAAAGGAACCTCCACTCAAGACTGGTACCTCGCCTCAAAAAACCACACCATACAGAAAAGACAATAGGTAGTAGATCTTTCTCTGGTCAAGCTGTCAAACTATGGAATTTATTATCCCCAAATATAAGATGCACAGATAACTATATTTTTTTCAGAACACTATTCAAGATTTGCCTCTTTCCTACATAACCACCATACTCAAACAGCAATGAACAGCATATCGCTGTTTATGTAAACATTTAGAATTTGATTATATGTATATATGTAGATATGTGTATTTCTTTGTGCAAACATGTATAATAACTATGTTTTTTTAAAACATATACATACTCCTAAATTCCGCTTAACAAATGTATATATTACTTATGGTTAAATATATATATATATTCTATGCTTAACATGCTCATAAGTCATTACCTAGTTCCTATATAAGTTGTTTTATTTATCTATCACAATAGGTAAATATTAGCATAACTATGTATCTACAAGCACCTCACTATTTAAATATTGAGAAAAAGATAAAATAAAAAGCACTGAGTTATAAGAAATAAACAAATAAATTACCTTCCAATACTGCAACACTTGAAAGTCTGTGTTTATACATTACAACTTTCAACCTCAAAATATTACCTTAATATATTCTCTATGTAATTATGATTCAATATATTTATTACTTTACTCCTACTGTACTAGAGGAAAAGGAAAACAACTCTCTCCAAAGCACTACCCTGTCTCCCCCTATTCCTCTCTGAATCCATTCTCTATTTCCACTCATTGACTCATTCCAAACCTCATTCTACTACTATGATTTCCAAACTAACCCTTGCTATACTGTTCCCTCCTCTATCCCTTCTGGCTCACCCAAACCTCAATTTACTACTATGATCTCCCAAACAACCCTATTAAGGGCCTGATTACAAGTTTGGTGGTCTAAAAACCCAACTGCCAGACCCATGGTGAGGAGACCACCGCGGACCTGGAGGTCCCCACCCCCATGTCATATTGAGAGTTTTCCATTGGGCTGACTGACAAAAACCAAGGTTTCCACAACCGGAAACAAAGGTTTCCACCAGTCAAGTCCAATGCCGTTGCACAGTGGGGCCGACCAGCGCCCTCGGAATGTGCAGAGCAGACAGTTGTAATCAGCAGGGCGGTGTTAACTTCAGTGCAACCCTGGCTGATCACAACCAAGACTGCCGTCAGCCCGGCGGGATCAGAGATCCTGGCAGGAACAGGGGTCCCATGGCAGTCCGACCACTAGGGTTGTAATGTGGATGTCGGACCGCCACAGCCACCCCGGTCCGACAGCCACTGTGAGCCTGGAGGTCTTGAAACCGCCTGACTCGTAGCCAGGCCCTAAATTCTTCCCTCATGTAGCTGTTCTTTGACTCATCTCAAACCTCATTTTAATACTATGATCTCCTTGGTCCCTTTCTACAGACCCTTACCTCCTCCATCTCTCCGTTAGTTATCCCAAACCACATCTTACTACTATGATCTCCCAATTAACACTTTCTAGATTCTTCCCTCTTCTATCTCTCCATTATTCTATTCATTCCAACTAATAGACTTCCATGTCCACTGCTGGAATTAACTCACATGTCCCTATACCAGTGGACTTCAAACTTTTAAATGGCATGCCCACCCAAAAGAAAAAAAGCATTGCCCCCTCTCCAAATTTTTCACTATTATTATATTAAACGGGCAATGTTTAAATATGTTTAGACTTTTTTAAACATTGCAGTTAAGTTCTGTTACTGTTCTAAAAATCAATCAAATACATTATTCCAAACATACTATTTTGGTCAGGCAGGCCTTACTAACATGTAAAGGTATCTACAGTGTGAATATTGGGAGTGCGAGTTTTGAGGAGTATTTGGAGTCCCTTCCCTTTTGACACATACTCACAGCTTGGATATAATGACAAAACATGATAGTGATGGCTCATTACAGAGCAGTTTGGTACTGATGATTTTATTCAGTTTAAAACAAAGCTCTGATATCACCATAATGCTTCTTTTGGCCAGAGCCTGGCAACCCCTGGGATAATTTGAGGCCCTTAGTGGGCCCAATCCCAGTTTGAAGACCCCCTGCCCTAAACTAATCCACCACTAATCATTTTGGGTTCCGGAGTAGGGTGTGACTCGCAAAAAGCACTTCAATGCCTCATCAGAGGTAGTAAGTGCTATTTAAATACAATTATAATTACAACAGTTTAGACATCCTGCTGTTGTGATTATTATGCAAATCAAATCACCTGTTTTGATGATTGTTTTTTATGACAGAGAAAGTTTTGTGGAAGTGCAGTTCACATTTATTGGTTTTAAAACATAGGCAGAGTTTCACAGAATGTAATTAAGTGAAAGGGTGACAGATTTTCTTCTGATTTATTTTTAACCCTGTCCCATAGAAATCCATGGAGTTTGGGACTTAAAATAAAACCCTATAGGAAATAATGATACATTAACTTAAATAGTTAAATATAAATAAATATAATGTGATGGTAATGATATAATCACACCTGACATGATTTTAATTTAATTTTAAAATATTTTAATAACCTTTTTTGCATTTAAACATTATTGTAACAATAACTCCTATTAAAAGTAATTAAAATACTTTGAATTTATCCTGAAAAGCACTTTTAATTTTTATTAATGCATAAAAATAACATTTTTTTAACTTTAGGTGGTAATGTACTTTTAATTTAACCCTGTGAAAACTAATTTTATGCTTAATTTAATATATTTTAAATACTGTAGTGTTTAAATCCAATATTGATAATAGTATTGTAGCATTTCTTTTTAGCTCTACAAATAAATAAATATACAAAGATAATTTGTCGCAAAATATTTTACAAACTTTTTCCAAGTTGAATACATTTTTTTTAATAGCCCTATCCTTTACTAGTCGCAGTCAGGGTAGAGAGCTTTGCATTGTAAACTGTAGGGAATTGTAGGAATAATCTCCCTGACAGAGCTCTCTGACAGTCAGAAAAGTCTTAGGCCTAGATTTATAAACACTTTTGGACTCATTACTCCTGACAGGGTCATTATAAGTTTCCCGCTAGGTCGGCGAGCGGAATCCTGAGTTTCCACCCGCCTGCCTAGTAGGATACAGGCAACGGCATTGTCTCCGGCTTGTAATCGAGCAAGCATCAATGCTGTAGCCAGCAGGGTGCACCAGCACCATCGCAATGTTCACTGTCTGCAAAGCAGATAGTGAACATTGAGATGGTGCTGTGCAGGGGGGGCCATGCCTCGCCCATGCCATGTGCAGGGGCAGTGCTGGGGCCCCACAGAGGTCCACCACACTTGTTCTCTGACAGCTTTTTCATGGCGGTGTTACTGCCATGAAAAGGCTGGCAGAAAACAAGATCGTAATCCACAGGGCAGCGCTGAATGGGCTGCATGGGCAGTTCTGCCCGGGCGGATTACGATCTCCGCCATGGCCAGGCCACCGGGATCACTGATCCTGGCGGAGCTGGCAGTTCAGTTGGGGTCTAACCTCCAGTATTGTAATATGGAGGTCAGACTGCCACACTTGTAATGAAGACCTTTGTGTCAGGTTTGCATTACTTTTCAAACACAAACCCGATGCAAAGTGTTCAGGAACGATTTACTATTCAACCTAAATCGTGATTTGAGCTTGATAATACCCCAAAGTAATGCAAAGCTATACAATCCGCTGCCTGGCATTACTTTGAATCACAGAAGTGTTCCATGGGTGGTACATGGGTGTTCCCATGCAACCAAACATAGGTTTTGATGCAAATCCCAATAACAAAGAATTGTAGACACAGATTTGTGCCAAAATCCTACGCCTCCTTGTGGCAGGCACAATGAAAAGGAATGTGTTTATTTCTTCTTGTTATTTCCACTTTGAATTGTTGCTGCATTGCACACAACACAGATACAAAGTGGGAAAGGCCTTAAAATATAGGTATTGTACTGGAAGGGAGCCCTTCCAGTACATAAACTATGTTTCAGATAACGTAGTCACACTTGCACTGTTGTACAAGCGTGTCTGCATTGGTACATGACTGATCAAAATGCACCAGGGCAAGGAATAAGCAGGACAACGCCTCATTGTAGTAGATATGATGCCGTTCTGCTCTCTCCTTTTCAGCTGCAACTTTACTTGCTGCCCTGCGTTACATGACTTCTTCATAAATCTGGGCCTAAATACATTGCAGGTTGTAGTGCTCCAAGGATAGCACTTTATATTTCTCCATTGACCTGGTGGTATGGAGTACAGTCCACCCAGGGTGCCATTAGTCCCTGACACACCAGAATCTAACTAATTGGTGCACTCTGAAATAAGCCAATGGAGTGTGTAATTGGGAGGTGTTTTATTCGTTTTTTCTTCTGCTGTTCTTTTGTCAATTGATACCACTGAGGTCTTCCCTAAGTCCCCACACCACTAATTTTGGTGGATGGCTATAAAAGGAGCAACCCCCAATAGTGTCAACAGATTTATACCAGCACCCCAGTTTCTCACAAGACTCCGAATATGCTGGTTTTCTTCTTAGGGTGACATGGAACTACACAAAAAGTGATTGATGGAATGCTTGAATTAATATCAGCCAGTGGTAATTACTCGAGCCACATCCCAGTGCATCCTTATTTCGCACAACAAATCATCTAAGTTTGGTCCCAGCTATGTGCAAATCAGCTTTGACCCTGCTTCAGGGGGAACAGTCCAACCCAAATTGCCAAGCCAGGTCCTCCCTGACCTGGAACACAAGAAACCTAAGACTAGCTACACACTGGTTAGGGCTCATCAACAAGGTATATCTTGGTTCCAGTGAGGGAATGTGCACAGGACCCACATCAGGACATACCTATCCAACTTAGAGAGACGCCCTGAAGTATATAAAAAGTGATAGATTGAATACTTGAATTAATCTCATCCACTAGTAACTATTCAAGGCACATCCCAGTCCATTGTTACTTTTCACAGCACACCACCTTACTTTGGACCCAGCCATCAATCTTGACCCTGCTCCAATGGGAACAGTCCAGCCTGAACTGCTAGGCTAGGTCCTCCCTCAACCAGAACACAAGTAAACTAGGACCGGTTTTGCCCTGATTAGGGGTCATCATCCAGGTATAGGTTGGTTCCAGAAATAGTAATAGATACATTTCATGCCTCCTTTCTTCATACACCCATTTGAGATCACTTTGATCAAGCACATTACACTACGTCATCATTCCTAAATTTAGGAAATCCCAAATTGGAGGATGTGCCCTTTGCAGTGGTCACTGCACAAGCTTGGAATGAACTTCCTGCTGCCCTCATTGCTCAAACCTTTTGAAACTTGAAAAACTGTTAAAAACTAATCTTTTCTGTCTGTAAATTCTTTCTCAAACATTTGGTTTTATGCTCCAGTACTCCCTGCTTGGGTAACTGCTCACGCTATAAATTTTCAAATCAACCACATCAAAGTCAAGCGAAAGGCTATTGTGACAATTTTTTCATAAGAGAAGACACAGGAAGCCTCCTCTGAACAGGGGGAGACAGATCAAAAATGAGAAGGAGAGGCTTGAATTCACCCTGGTGTCTAAATATAATACTTTAACAATAAAAGCAGCCAATTCGTGTGCTGTAAGCAAGAAGCTGAGACTTCAACAGGATATCAAAACTAGAACCATGCCTCAGAACATTCAGGAACTCATCCAAGAGAATGTGGTGTAAGCTTCTCCTGTCCTTATAAGCAGCTATATAAATAGTCTTGTTTGGATATTTCATAAGTACTTTTGTTTTGTGGATTCCTGTTTTCATGATGTTTATGCTAATGACCTCATAAAGACTGAATCACCGCAAGTGTTACCAAATACAGGATCCAGAGTGAGGTGATGGAATGGGCAAGAATAGCACATGGGAGATTCCAGCCCTTCTGAGTTGGCTGGGGACAGCTTGTGGTTTCTGTGAATGTGGGGGCGGTGTCTAAAGTTAGATGCTGAGACACAGGACCCACAACAGACCCACAGTTCTACAGCTTGTAAACACTCCCAGCCTCATTTAGAGGGCTGAAGTATTCCCAGAAGCGTATGCTAACAAGAATACCGCAGGAAAAGCCTGCATGAATCCATTTACAGTTCAGTTTATTTACTGCATGCAATAGTTCCCTCGTGTTGTAATTCCGTTTGAGGTATTGCTGCTTGGACTAATTAGTGCGAGTAAAAACAGCATGTGCGCGCATGCCCGCAATGGACAGAAATTATCCTAAAATTCTCCTCCTTTGAAATGCAGGCAGTAATCTCCTATCCATTACAAAGACATGCACATAGAGTCATAAACTCATGAAACATAATTTAGGACACTATGAATGCAATAATAAATGTATCATCCAACAACCAAGTACATTTCAATCACCAGGTGAGATTTTCACTTGGCTTCGCCCCTTTGTGAGAGTTATATGGGAAACATGCACAAGCTATTGCATGGTGGATACCATTACCAAAGGTATTCTAGCATGAGGAATCTGACCACAATCACAAACCTAAGAAAGCACACAATTAGCACCAATGTCCCTTTATCCCCACTGTTCACAAGCGGGATGATTTTCATTGCCAGTCCATATAAACAGGCAGCTCCAATGACAACTCTTGCACACGTCCATCACACACCATTCCAATAAATTCCCAGATCCTCATCATGGCCCTGATGGCGACTGACACTGTTCATACCCAGTGGGTCTAATCCTAGATGGCATCGTATCCACTAATTACATCAGTTCTGTATACATACATTTCTCAAATTAATAATGGCATGCCCTTGTGAAGTGGTGGAACTGGCACGTGATTCAGTACAATTCATGTTTTTTTCCAGATCCTCAATCAATGTCACCCAGCACAATCCAGACACTGAGGACCAACACATTTTTTACCCTCTGATGTGGAAACATTCACTATCTTGAAGACAACATTTTAGTAAATGTTTGGTTTCTGCAATGCAATATGTGCCCTCAATTTCTCCCACTTTGTATTGACATTAAAAGGCCATAGAAAAGATATTCATGAGTCGTAAGATGCCCTACAATATAAATACCTGGGGACATTATATCATCAAAGAGTATGGGTTCAAGATATAGTTGACGAAAAATACTTCCCCACAGCAAGAGAAAATGTGTAACATACTGTGGTCTGTTTGTAAAAAGGAGATTGAAAATAGGCTGCTGCCTTGGAGAGCTACCACCAGGTGACACTAAATTACAAGAAAAGCCCGAATATGGCCTTGTCAGTAGGTTGTATGTCAGAATGGCAATGTCAAAAACATATTTTGCCTTAAGCACTGTGTATTTCATATTGTTCCAAAATGTCACTTTTAGGGTGTAGCTTCCAGTGATGCAGCAGGTGCGGTGCCACAAGGGCATAGAGGCCTGAGGGGAGGTGGCCAAATGAACTGATTGTTGCCGTATCTTACAAATCAAGAGGAGCCATTTCCTTGCATGCACTAGGGCCCAGGACACACTGGCTACGCCACTGATCACCTTGCTGGTGTGCATTTTACATCATTAACTGGAAAAGGGCCGATAATTTGATCAGCAAAATTTAATGTTCACTATTTACCTCAGACTAAAATGTTGACAATTATATTCTGTTGCGAGGGCCAGAAATTCTTGTACCATTCCCATACATACGTCATTGACAATTCCTGCATTCCTAAATGCAGATGCAAATAATACCAGATGGCTCGACCTGGCAGAGGACTCGTATTCCCAGTCAAGTCATACATCAACATGATAAGAGCTGCTTGGACTCGCTGCCCATTGTCCGTTTGTGACAAAGCGAACACACGCGTGCAAACACTAAACTGCCGTGGATTGTGGCTCCCGCCCCACCATTTGTATGAACCGCCATATTGCAGCCTGTGCCAAGTCATGGATCTGTTGCACGCGCCGTTTCAGGGCGCATCTGGGAAGCATTTATGGATTACAGGTGGGTGAAGGAAACACTTTCCTGGGAACTTGGGAACAACAAGTCAGCAATGTTTCCCTGCCTTGACCCAACATTTCTGGTGTATAGCTCCCAACCCACAGAGCACAACTAAGTCGTTAAGGTAGATGAAAGTGTGGCAGGGGCAGAACACGTGGTCGGGACGGGGGCTAGGGCTTTGGGGAAGTCTGCAGAAATTGGGAGGGTACTTGGGTTTAAGATGCATAAAAGAACATTCTGGTCGGCGGAAGTGTGGGCTTGTGTCAGGCAGGGGCTAGATGGGGAATGGGTACATGCTGGTAATGAAACTCGACAAAGGACTTCTCTCTCGTGTCGGAGGGGATTTCTTTTTGAACGTTTCTTGGTCAGCAACGTTTGCGTGTTTAAAAACATTTCGAGTTGCAAGTCACAGGTCTCAGGGGGATGTGCAGAGAGAGCGCACTTTAGACACCTCAAGTCTAAAACTGGTACTACTATCTGTGCAATGAGTTTAGTGGCTTTGGGCACTCAGCATCACAAAAGTGGCCCTCCTGACGTATACATATGCGATAACTAATCTACGACACGTCATTTCCTACGATCCATGGCTGTCTCTGGGAGCAGGGCTCGAGTTATGTGGCCGCAAACTAATTAGTCTTTTCTTCCTGGAGGGAAACGGGATCTGTCTCCCTTCGGCTCTTCTTTCATAAATGGACCACTCTGAGGCAGCATCTGTGGCATGCGTCCTCCAGGGCGTCTCATTAGCAGCGCATTAGGGCGGGCACGCAGGTTTTCAAGGGAGGCTCACCACGTGGGCCTGCCAGATAGAGTAATTAGTGGTTGAGAGCGCTCCAAAATGACAGGGAGGGGAGCGGGAGGGGTGATACAACCAGGAAGCGAGAGTGTGGCCAGAGGAGAGGGGAGAAGTGAAAGCCAAAAGAGAACTCAGGAAATAAAAAAGATACAAAAATATGAGAGGGGCCTTTGAAGAGATCGAGGAGTGCGGGGTGGAAGAGGGAGCGGTGGCTTGTGAAAGAAGCATGCGAGATACACAAAGGAGACATACAGAGGGGTAACGAAAGATGGGACTGGACAGTAACGTATACTGACGAAAGAGTGAGAAGAACTCTTTGTCATGTAACTATTTTTGCGGGTGCCAAGTGCATAGAGCATCTCATTCCATTTCTATTTTTAATGTATAAAAGCACCTAACGTCACCATGAAGGGCAGCACAGGGTTGTGCAAGCATAAACACGTAGTTTGCGTAACATGAATATGTATATTCCAGAAAGCGAGAGAAGAAACAGCAATGAGGTATAAAAATACAACGAAAATTAAGGAAAAACTAAAAATATAAACACATTTAAAAAAGGAATATTTTAACGAAACATTATTGAAAGGCAATTTGTAAAGAATTACTGTGAATCGTTGTAAATATGGAGCTGATGTGTTTCAGCACAAAAATATGGTGCACGGATGAAATGAGCTGTATCCTAGTGAAGTGGACGTCTTCTCTTGATTAAGGGAGAGCTGGGCGAGTCAACCAATGAGCAGGGAGAGCCGAGCCAGAGGCAAACAAACGGTACGGCTCGGAATTTTAAGCCCAAGAACGAGCCGAGCCCTGACAATGTTTGCCAAGTAATCATACAACAAACAACATGCAAAATATGATAAAGGCCCTCATTCCGACCCTGGCGGTTTGAAACCGCCAGGGTGGAGGGCAACGTAAGCACCGCCAACAGGCTGGCGGTGCTTCCAGGGCTATTCTGGGGAACCGGCGGTTTCCTGCCGGTTTTCTGCCGGTTTTCCCCTGGCCCAGGGAATCCTCCATGGCGGCGCTGCTTGCAGTAAAACCCGCCAGGCGGGAACGGGTGTCGTGGGCAGTGCAGGGGCCCCCTAACAGGGCCCCACCATGACTTTCACTGTCTGCTATGCAGACAGTGAAAATCGCGACGGGTGCTACTGCACCCGTCGCACCCCTGCATTCCATTCGGAGCCGGCTTCCTCGTTGCAGGGGCTTTCCCGCTGGGCCGGCGGGCGATCTTCTGGAGATCGCCCGCCGGCCCAGCGGGAAAGTCAAAATGACCCCCGCGGTCATTTGACCGCGGTGCGGTCTTTGGGTGGTTTCCGCCCGGCGGGCACCGCCCGCCGGACTCGGAATGAGCCCCAAAGTCTCTTCAAAATTCAAAAAAGCGTATTTCTTTAACATGTAGAAACTTTGACATTAATACATCACATTATAACACTGCACTGAGAAGTACTTATTTGAGTGATAGATTTGAAATCTGAACCATTAGTGAACTGAGAGGCAAGATAATTCTCAAATAAACCCCGAACATTGCCAAGATTACTAGACAGAAACGTTATAGCCTCTTCAAACACAATAGTTTTTTTTGTACAAATTGCATTCTGAACGCACATATTGTAGGAGGCTGGCCTGGCTTGTAGTGGGTACCAAGGGGTACTTACACTTTGCACCAGGTCCAGGTATCCCTTATTAGTGTAGAGGGGTGTCTAGCAGCTTAGGTGTGAGAAGGTAGCCTCTTTCTAGCCTTGTTACCCCCACTTTTGGCCTGTTTGTGAGTGTATGTCAGGGTGTTTGTCACTGTTTTCACTGTCTCACTGGGATCCTGATAGCCAGGCCTCAGTGCTCATAGTGAAAACACCATGTTTTCAGTATGGTTGTTATGTGTCACTGGGATCCTGCTAGTCAGGACCCCAGTGCTCATAGGTTTGTGGCCTATATGTATGTGTCACTGGGACCCTGTCACACAGGGCCCCAGTGCTCATAGGTGTGCATGTATATGTTCCCTGTGTGGTGCCTAACTGTCTCACTGAGGCTCTGCTAACCAGAACCTCAGTGGTTATGCTCTCTCATTACTTTCAAATTGTCACTAACAGGCTAGTGACCAATTTTACCAATTTACATTGGCTTACTGGAACACCCTTATAATTCCCTAGTATATGGTACTGAGGTACCCAGGGTATTGGGGTTCCAGGAGATCCCTATGGGCTGCAGCATTTCTTTTGCCACCCATAGGGAGCTCTGACAATTCTTACACAGGCCTGCCACTGCAGCCTGAGTGAAATAACGTCCACGTTATTTCACAGCCATTTTACACTGCACTTAAGTAACTTATAAGTCACCTATATGTCTAACCTTTACCTGGTAAAGGTTAGGTGCAAAGTTACTTAGTGTGTGGGCACCCTGGCACTAGCCAAGGTGCCCCCACATTGTTCAGAGCCAATTCACTGAACTTTGTGAGTGCGGGGACACCATTACACGCGTGCACTACATATAGGTCACTACCTATATGTAGCTTCACCATGGTAACTCCGAATATGGCCATGTAACATGTCTATGATCATGGAATTGCCCCCTCTATGCCATCCTGGCATTGTTGGTACAATTCCATGATCCCAGTGGTCTGTAGCACAGACCCTGGTACTGCCAGACTGCCCTTCCTGGGGTTTCTCTGCAGCTGCTGCTGCTGCCAACCCCTCAGACAGGCAGCTGCCCTCCTGGGGTCCAGCCAGGCCTGGCCCAGGATGGCAGAACAAAGAACTTCCTCTGAGAGAGGGTGTGACACCCTCTCCCTTTGGAAAATGGTGTGAAGGCAGGGGAGGAGTAGCCTCCCCCAGCCTCTGGAAATGCTTTGTTGGGCACAGATGTGCCCAATTCTGCATAAGCCAGTCTACACCGGTTCAGGGACCCCTTAGCCCCTGCTCTGGCGCGAAACTGGACAAAGGAAAGGGGAGTGACCACTCCCCTGACCTGCACCTCCCCTGGGAGGTGTCCAGAGCTCCTCCAGTGTGCTCCAGACCTCTGCCATCTTGGAAACAGAGGTGCTGCTGGCACACTGGACTGCTCTGAGTGGCCAGTGCCACCAGGTGACGTCAGAGACTCCTTGTGATAGGCTCCTTCAGGTGTTAGTAGCCTTTCCTCTCTCCTAGGTAGCCAAACCCTCTTTTCTGGCTATTTAGGGTCTCTGTCTCTGGGGAAACTTTAGATAACGAATGCATGAGCTCAGCCGAGTTCCTCTGCATCTCCCTCTTCACCTTCTGATAAGGAATCGACCGCTGACCGCGCTGGAAGCCTGCAAACCTGCAACATAGTAGCAAAGACGACTACTGCAACTCTGTAACGCTGATCCTGCCGCCTTCTCGACTGTTTTCCTGCTTGTGCATGCTGTGGGGGTAGTCTGCCTCCTCTCTGCACCAGAAGCTCCGAAGAAATCTCCCGTGGGTCGACGGAATCTTCCCCCTGCAACCGCAGGCACCAAAAAGCTGCATTACCGGTCCCTTGGGTCTCCTCTCAGCACGACGAGCGAGGTCCCTCGAATCCAGCGACACCGTCCGAGTGACCCCCACAGTCCAGTGACTCTTCAGCCCAAGTTTGGTGGAGGTAAGTCCTTGCCTCACCTCGCTGGGCTGCATTGCTGGGAACCGCGACTTTGCAAGCTACTCCGGCCCCTGTGCACTTCCGGCGGAAATCCTTCGTGCACAGCCAAGCCTGGGTCCACGGCACTCTAACCTGCATTGCACGACTTTCTAAGTTGGTCTCCGGCGACGTGGGACTCCTTTGTGCAACTTCGGCGAGCACTGTTTCACGCATCCTCGTAGTGCCTGTTTCTGGCACTTCTCCGGGAGCTACCTGCTTCAGTGAGGGCTCTTTGTCTTGCTCGACGTCCCCTCTCTCTGCAGGTCCAATTTGCGACCTCCTGGTCCCTCCTGGGCCCCAGCAGCGTCCAAAAACGTCAAACGCACGATTTGCGTGTAGCAAGGCTTGTTGGCGTCCATCCGGCGGGAAAACACTTCTGCACGACTCTCCAAGGCGTGTGGGATCCATCCTCCGAAGGGGAAGTCTCTAGCCCTTGTCGTTTTTGCAGTATTCACAGTTCTTCAGCCTAGTAAGAGCTTCTTTGCACCAACCGCTGGCATTTCTTGGGCATCTGCCCATCTCCGAGTTGCTTGTGACTTTTGGACTTGGTCCCCTTGTTCCACAGGTACCCTCAGTCAGGAATCCATCGTTGTTGCATTGCTGATTTGTGTTTTCCTTGCATTTTCCCTCTAACACGACTATTTTGTCCTTAGGGGAACTTTAGTGCACTTTGCACTCACTTTTCAGGGTCTTGGGGAGGGTTATTTTTCTAACTCTCACTATTTTCTAATAGTCCCAGCGACCCTCTACAAGGTCACATAGGTTTGGGGTCCATTCGTGGTTCACATTCCACTTTTGGAGTATATGGTTTGTGTTGCCCCTATCCCTATGTTTCCCCATTGCATCCTATTGTAACTATACATTGTTTGCACTGTTTTCTAAGACTATACTGCATATTTTTGCTATTGTGTATATATAGCTTGTGTATATTTCCTATCCTCTCACTGAGGGTACACTCTAAGATACTTTGGCATATTGTCATAAAAATAAAGTACCTTTATTTTTAGTATAACTGTGTATTGTGTTTTCTTATGATATTGTGCATATGACACTAAGTGGTACTGTAGTAGCTTCACACGTCTCCTAGTTCAGCCTAAGCTGCTCTGCTAAGCTACCATTATCTATCAGCCTAAGCTGCTAGACACCCTATACACTAATAAGGGATAACTGGGCCTGGTGCAAGGTGCAAGTACCCCTTGGTACTCACTACAAGCCAGTCCAGCCTCCTACATTGGTTGTGCAGCGGTGGGATAAGTGCTTTGAGACTACTTACCACTCTTGTCATTGTACTTTTCATAAGAGAAAAATATACAAAACAAGGTCAGTGTATATACACATAGCCAAAAAGTTTTGCATTTCCTCTTTTCACTCTTTTCTAAGTGCTGAAAAGTACTTCTAAACTTTCAAAAAGTTCTTAAAAGTTTAAAAAGTTTTTTCTGTCTTTCCAAAAAGTTCTGAAAACTTTTTTCTCTTTGTCTATCACTTTAACTCTCTCTAAAAAATGTCTGGCACAGGCCAAAAAGTTGAACTGTCCAAACTTGCATATGATCACCTTAGCTGGAAAGGAGCAAGGAGTCTCTGCATAGAGAGAGGTTTGAGTGTAGGGAAGAATCCTTCCTTAGAACTGTTAATTAATATGCTTAGAGTACAGGATAAGGCCATAAGTGCCCAATCTGTAGAAAAAGTAGCTAATGGTTCTCAATCTGATCCAGGGACTCCCCCAGGAAAAGGTTCAGGAAAGAAACTTCTCAGCCTGCCCATTACTAGACAGTCTAGCATAGTTGGTACAGAGGTTGAATCACATCATACTGATGATGTGCTCTCACATTATGCTGGTAGCCAAGCTGTTAGGGTGCCCTTGGTAAGGGACAGGTCTCCTTCTGTTCATTCCCATCATACCTCTGTATCTAGAAATGTCCCTCCCACCCACCCTGATGACAGATTGTTAGAAAGGGAGCTCAATAGATTGAGAGTGGGGCAAACCAGACTGAAGCTCAAGAAGCAACATCTGGATTTGGATAGACAGTCTTTAGAAGTAGAGAGGGAAAGACAGAAGTTGGGTTTAGAAACCCATGGTGGCAGCAGCAGTATTCCCCATAGTCATCCTGCAAAAGAGCATGATTCCAGGAATCTGCATAAGATAGTTCCCCCTTACAAGGAGGGGGATGACATTAACAAGTGGTTTGCTGCACTTGAGAGGGCCTGTGCTGTACAGGATGTCCCTCAAAAGCAGTGGGCTGCTATCCTATGGCTATCATTTACTGGAAAAGGTAGGGATAGGCTCCTTACTGTAAAAGAAAATGATGCTAACAATTTCCAAGTTCTTAAGAATGCACTCCTGGATGGTTATGGCTTAACCACTGAACAGTACAGGATAAAGTTCAGAGATACCAAAAAGGAGTCTTCACAAGACTGGGTTGATTTCATTGACCATTCAGTGAAGGCCTTGGAGGGGTGGTTACATGGCAGTAAAGTTACTGATTATGAAAGCCTGTATAGCACAATCCTGAGAGAGCATATACTTAATAATTGTGTGTCTGATTTGTTGCACCAGTACCTGGTAGACTCTGATCTGACCTCTCCCCAAGAATTGGGAAAGAAGGCAGACAAATGGGTCAGAACAAGGGTGAACAGAAAAGTTCATACAGGGGGTGACAAAGATGGCAATAAGAAGAAAGATGGTGAAAAATCTCAAGATAAGCATGGGGATAAGGGTAAAACCAAAGATCCCACTTCAAATCTTAAACACTCTTCAGAGGGTGGGGATAAAACAAATTCTTCCTCTTCTTCCCAACCTGCACACATTAAAAAGCCTTGGTGCTTTGTGTGTAAAAACAGAGGCCATAGGCCAGGGGATAAGTCCTGTCCAGGTAAACCCCCTGAGCCTACCACCACTAATACATCAAGCTCTAGTGCCCCTAGCAGTAGTGGTACTAGTGGTGGGACTGCTGGCAACAGTCAAGCAAAGGGTGTAGTTGGGTTCACTTATGGGTCCATAGTGGAAACTGATGTAATCAGTCCCAAGACAGTTTCTGTCACACCTAGTGGCATTGGCCTTGCCACACTGGCTGCTTGTCCCCTTACAATGGATAAGTACAGGCAGACAGTTTCAATAAATGGTGTTGAGGCCTTGGCCTACAGGGACACAGGTGCCAGTTTCACTTTGGTGACTGAAAACCTAGTGCCTCCTGAACAACACATCATTGGACAACAGTATAAGATTATTGATGTCCATAACTCCACTAAGTTTCTTCCCTTAGCTATAATTCAGTTTAGTTGGGGTGGAGTTACTGGCCCTAAGCAGGTGGTGGTATCACCTAGCTTACCTGTAGACTGTCTCTTAGGTAATGACCTAGAGGCCTCAGGTTGGGCTGATGTAGAGTTTTATGCCCATGCAGCCATGCTGGGCATCCCTGAGGAATTGTTCCCTCTCATTTCAAGTGAAATGAAAAAGCAAAGGAGAGAAGGCCTGAAAACTCAGGATCCCTCTCCAGCAACAGGTAAAAAGGGTATCACAGTATCCCCTAACCACCCTACCATTCAGGATACTATTCCTGTGGTGGGAGAAACCTCTCCTGGGGTGGCACCTGTTCCAATGGAATCATCAGCTGGCAAAGCTGGACTCCCTGAGGTGGAAGTACCTCTCTGTGGGATAACTAACATTGGTGAGAAAAAGAGCACCATTTTAGTTAACATGGAGCATCCCTCCAACCCTCCCAGAGAAACTTTAGTGCAGAAACTCTGCACTGCCTCACAACACTTAGGACAGCATCCCTGCCCTAGTGTGGAGCTGATAGGACAGCATCCCTGCCCTGCTCCAACCCAAGAGAAACAGCATCCCTGTTCTCTCTTCCAGCCATATGGACAAAGTTTTTGCCCAGCTATGGCTTTTCTGAGACAGCATCCCTGTCTGGCATTTCCATCACTACAAATAGGTTCAGTGGACAATTCCCACTGCTCTAAACTAAAACTTACTGATAGAAACTCTGAAAATACATCTTCACATTGTTGCTTAGCTAAAAAACTTCAAACAGGGTGGTTTACATCCCCACAGGGAAGTAACCATATAGTGGATGATAAAGGGAGTAACCAGTCTATTGCAGAGCTACTCTCTACTTATCACCACTTAGACAATAAAGTCTCAACTGGCCAAGGTTAGCCTTATTGTCCTTCGTTTGGGGGGGGGGTTGTGTGAGAAGGTAGCCTCTTTCTAGCCTTGTTACCCCCACTTTTGGCCTGTTTGTGAGTGTATGTCAGGGTGTTTGTCACTGTTTTCACTGTCTCACTGGGATCCTGATAGCCAGGCCTCAGTGCTCATAGTGAAAACACCATGTTTTCAGTATGGTTGTTATGTGTCACTGGGATCCTGCTAGTCAGGACCCCAGTGCTCATAGGTTTGTGGCCTATATGTATGTGTCACTGGGACCCTGTCACACAGGGCCCCAGTGCTCATAGGTGTGCATGTATATGTTCCCTGTGTGGTGCCTAACTGTCTCACTGAGGCTCTGCTAACCAGAACCTCAGTGGTTATGCTCTCTCATTACTTTCAAATTGTCACTAACAGGCTAGTGACCAATTTTACCAATTTACATTGGCTTACTGGAACACCCTTATAATTCCCTAGTATATGGTACTGAGGTACCCAGGGTATTGGGGTTCCAGGAGATCCCTATGGGCTGCAGCATTTCTTTTGCCACCCATAGGGAGCTCTGACAATTCTTACACAGGCCTGCCACTGCAGCCTGAGTGAAATAACGTCCACGTTATTTCACAGCCATTTTACACTGCACTTAAGTAACTTATAAGTCACCTATATGTCTAACCTTTACCTGGTAAAGGTTAGGTGCAAAGTTACTTAGTGTGTGGGCACCCTGGCACTAGCCAAGGTGCCCCCACATTGTTCAGAGCCAATTCACTGAACTTTGTGAGTGCGGGGACACCATTACACGCGTGCACTACATATAGGTCACTACCTATATGTAGCTTCACCATGGTAACTCCGAATATGGCCATGTAACATGTCTATGATCATGGAATTGCCCCCTCTATGCCATCCTGGCATTGTTGGTACAATTCCATGATCCCAGTGGTCTGTAGCACAGACCCTGGTACTGCCAGACTGCCCTTCCTGGGGTTTCTCTGCAGCTGCTGCTGCTGCCAACCCCTCAGACAGGCAGCTGCCCTCCTGGGGTCCAGCCAGGCCTGGCCCAGGATGGCAGAACAAAGAACTTCCTCTGAGAGAGGGTGTGACACCCTCTCCCTTTGGAAAATGGTGTGAAGGCAGGGGAGGAGTAGCCTCCCCCAGCATCTGGAAATGCTTTGTTGGGCACAGATGTGCCCAATTCTGCATAAGCCAGTCTACACCGGTTCAGGGACCCCTTAGCCCCTGCTCTGGCGCGAAACTGGACAAAGGAAAGGGGAGTGACCACTCCCCTGACCTGCACCTCCCCTGGGAGGTGTCCAGAGCTCCTCCAGTGTGCTCCAGACCTCTGCCATCTTGGAAACAGAGGTGCTGCTGGCACACTGGACTGCTCTGAGTGGCCAGTGCCACCAGGTGACGTCAGAGACTCCTTGTGATAGGCTCCTTCAGGTGTTAGTAGCCTTTCCTCTCTCCTAGGTAGCCAAACCCTCTTTTCTGGCTATTTAGGGTCTCTGTCTCTGGGGAAACTTTAGATAACGAATGCATGAGCTCAGCCGAGTTCCTCTGCATCTCCCTCTTCACCTTCTGATAAGGAATCGACCGCTGACCGCGCTGGAAGCCTGCAAACCTGCAACATAGTAGCAAAGACGACTACTGCAACTCTGTAACGCTGATCCTGCCGCCTTCTCGACTGTTTTCCTGCTTGTGCATGCTGTGGGGGTAGTCTGCCTCCTCTCTGCACCAGAAGCTCCGAAGAAATCTCCCGTGGGTCGACGGAATCTTCCCCCTGCAACCGCAGGCACCAAAAAGCTGCATTACCGGTCCCTTGGGTCTCCTCTCAGCACGACGAGCGAGGTCCCTCGAATCCAGCGACACCGTCCGAGTGACCCCCACAGTCCAGTGACTCTTCAGCCCAAGTTTGGTGGAGGTAAGTCCTTGCCTCACCTTGCTGGGCTGCATTGCTGGGAACCGCGACTTTGCAAGCTACTCCGGCCCCTGTGCACTTCCGGCGGAAATCCTTCGTGCACAGCCAAGCCTGGGTCCACGGCACTCTAACCTGCATTGCACGACTTTCTAAGTTGGTCTCCGGCGACGTGGGACTCCTTTGTGCAACTTCGGCGAGCACTGTTTCACGCATCCTCGTAGTGCCTGTTTCTGGCACTTCTCCGGGAGCTACCTGCTTCAGTGAGGGCTCTTTGTCTTGCTCGATGTCCCCTCTCTCTGCAGGTCCAATTTGCGACCTCCTGGTCCCTCCTGGGCCCCAGCAGCGTCCAAAAACGTCAAACGCACGATTTGCGTGTAGCAAGGCTTGTTGGCGTCCATCCGGCGGGAAAACACTTCTGCACGACTCTCCAAGGCGTGTGGGATCCATCCTCCGAAGGGGAAGTCTCTAGCCCTTGTCGTTTTTGCAGTATTCACAGTTCTTCAGCCTAGTAAGAGCTTCTTTGCACCAACCGCTGGCATTTCTTGGGCATCTGCCCATCTCCGAGTTGCTTGTGACTTTTGGACTTGGTCCCCTTGTTCCACAGGTACCCTCAGTCAGGAATCCATCGTTGTTGCATTGCTGATTTGTGTTTTCCTTGCATTTTCCCTCTAACACGACTATTTTGTCCTTAGGGGAACTTTAGTGCACTTTGCACTCACTTTTCAGGGTCTTGGGGAGGGTTATTTTTCTAACTCTCACTATTTTCTAATAGTCCCAGCGACCCTCTACAAGGTCACATAGGTTTGGGGTCCATTCGTGGTTCACATTCCACTTTTGGAGTATATGGTTTGTGTTGCCCCTATCCCTATGTTTCCCCATTGCATCCTATTGTAACTATACATTGTTTGCACTGTTTTCTAAGACTATACTGCATATTTTTGCTATTGTGTATATATAGCTTGTGTATATTTCCTATCCTCTCACTGAGGGTACACTCTAAGATACTTTGGCATATTGTCATAAAAATAAAGTACCTTTATTTTTAGTATAACTGTGTATTGTGTTTTCTTATGATATTGTGCATATGACACTAAGTGGTACTGTAGTAGCTTCACACGTCTCCTAGTTCAGCCTAAGCTGCTCTGCTAAGCTACCATTATCTATCAGCCTAAGCTGCTAGACACCCTATACACTAATAAGGGATAACTGGGCCTGGTGCAAGGTGCAAGTACCCCTTGGTACTCACTACAAGCCAGTCCAGCCTCCTACATTAGGCTGATAGAAAAGGTAGCTTAGCAGAGCAGCTTAGGCTGAACTAGGAGACGAGTGAAGCTCCTACAGTACCACTAGTGTCATATGCACAATATCATAAGAAAACACAATACACAGATATACTAAAAATAAAGGTACTTTATTTTTATGACAATATGCCAAAGTATCTCAGTGAGTACCCTCAGTATGAGGATAGCAAATATACACCAGATATATGTACACAATACCAAAATATGCAGTAATAGCAATAGAAAACAGTGCAAACAATGTATAGTCACAATAGAATGCAATGGGGGCACATAGGGATAGGGGCAACACAAACCATATACTCTAGAAGTAGAATGCGAACCACGAATGGACCCCAAACCTATGTGACCTTGTAGAGGGTCGCTGGGACTGAAAGAAAACAGTGAGGGTTAGAAAAATAGCCCACCCCAAGACCCTGAAAAGTGGGTGCAAAGTGCACCTAAGTTCCCCAAAGAGCACAGAAGTAGTGATAGGGGAATTCTGCAAGGAAGACCAACACCAGCAATGCAACAATGATGGATTTCCTGACGAGAGTACCTGTGGAACAGGGGACCAAGTCCAAAAGTCACGATCAAGTCGGGAGTGGGCAGATGCCCAGGAAATGCCAGCTGTGGGTGCAAAGAAGCTGCCTCCAGATGGTAGAAGCTGTGGATTCTGCAAGAACGACAAGGGCTAGAAACTTCCCCTTTGGAGGATGGAAGTCCCACGTCGTGAAGAGTTGTGCAGAGGTGTTTCCGTGCAGAAAGACCGCAAACAAGCCTTGCTAGCTGCAAAGGTCGCGGTTAGGATTTTTGGATGCTGCTGTGGCCCAGGAGGGACCAGGATGTCGCCAATTGCGTGAGGGGACAGAGGGGGCACCCAGCAAGACAAGGAGCCCTCTCAGAAGCAAGCAGCACCCGCAGAAGTGCCTGGACAGGCACTACGAAGTGGAGTGAACCGGAGCTCACCCGAAGTCACAAAAGAGGGTCCCACGAAGCCGGAGGACAACTCAGGAGGTCGTGCACTGCAGGTTAGAGTGCCGGGGACCCAGGCTTGGCTGTGCACAAAGGAAATCCTGTAAGAGTGCACAGGAGCCGGAGTAGCTGCAAAACACACGGTTCCCAGCAATGCAGTCTAGCGTGGGGAGGCAAGGACTTACCTCCACCAAACTTGGACTGAAGAGTCACTGGACTGTGGGAGTCACTTGGACAGAGTTGTTGAGTTCAAGGGACCTCGCTCGTCATGCTGAGAGGAGACCCAGAGGACTGGTGATGCAGTTCTTTGGTGCCTGCGGTTGCAGGGGGATGATTCCGTCGACCCATGGGAGATTTCTTCTGAGCTTCTAGTGCAGAGAGGAGGCAGACTACCCCCACAGCATGCACCACCAGGAAAACAGTCGAGAAGGCGGCAGGATCAGCGTTACAAGGTTGCAGTAGTCATCTTTGCTACTTTGTTGCAGCTTTGCAGGCTTCCAGCGCGGTCAGCAGTCGATTCCTTGGCAGAAGGTGAAGAGAGAGATGCAGAGGAACACTGATGAGCTCTTGCATTCGTTATCTAAGGAATTCCCCAAAGCAGAGACCCTAAATAGCCAGAAAAGGAGGTTTGGCTACTTAGGAGAGAGGATAGGCTAGCAACACCTGAAGGAGCCTATCAGAAGGAGTCTCTGACGTCACCTGCTGGCACTGGCCACTCAGAGCAGTCCAGTGTGCCAGCAGCACCTCTGTTTCCAAGATGGCAGAGGTCTGGAGCACACCGGAGGGGCTCTGGGCACCTCCCAGGGGAGGTGCAGGTCAGGGGAGTGGTCACTCCCCTTTCCTTTGTTCAGTTTCGCGCCAGAGCAGGGCTGAGGGATCCCTGAACCGGTGCAGACTGGCTTATGCAGAGATGGGCACCATCTGTGCCCATCACAGCATTTCCAGAGGCTGGGGGAGGCTACTCCTCCCCAGCCCTGACACCTTTTTCCAAAGGGAGAGGGTGTAACACCCTCTCTCTGAGGAAGTCCTTTGTTCTGCCTTCCTGGGACAAGCCTGGCTGGACCCCAGGAGGGCAGAAACCTGTCTGAGGGGTTGGCAGCAGCAGCAGCTGCAGTGAAACCCCGGGAAAGGTAGTTTGGCAGTACCCGGGTCTGAGCTAGAGACTCGGGGGATCATGGAATTGTCTCCCCAATGCCAGAATGGCATTGGGGTGACAATTCCAATATCATAGACATGTTACATGGCCATGTTCGGAGTTACCATTGTGACGCTATACATATGTCGTGACATATGTATAGTGCACGCGTGTAATGGTGTCCCCGCACTCACAAAGTCCGGGGAATTTGCCCTGAACAATGTGGGAGCACCTTGGCTAGTGCCAGGGTGCCCACACACTAAGTAACTTAGCACCCAACCTTTACCAGGTAAAGGTTAGACATATAGGTGACTTATAAGTTACTTAAGTGCAGTGGTAAATGGCTGTGAAATAACGTGGACGTTATTTCACTCAGGCTGCACTGGCAGGCCTGTGTAAGAATTGTCAGATCTCCCTATGGGTGGAACAAGAAATGCTGCAGCCCATAGGGATCTCCTGGAACCCCAATACCCTGGGTACCTCAGTACCATATACTAGGGAATTATAAGGGTGTTCCAGTATGCCAATTTAAATTGGTGAAATTGGTCACTAGCCTGTTAGTGACAATTTGGAAAGAAATGAGAGAGCATAACCACTGAGGTTCTGGATAGCAGAGCCTCAGTGAGACAGTTAGTCATAACACAGGTAACACACACAGGGCACACTTATGAGCACTGGGGCCCTGGCTGGCAGGGTCCCAGTGACACATACAACTAAAACAACATATATACAGTGAAATATGGGGGTAACATGCCAGGCAAGATGGTACTTTCCTACACATATTTGAAAGCATTTTCATTTGGTATAAGTAAAGGAAAAATAATTTTAGTGAAATATAATATTTGCCTTCAATCGCACAGTTTCAGAGGGGAAGCCACAATGTATCCACATTTTCTGGTTACACTTTGCACAAAACAGCCAGTAAATGGTTATCTTTTCACATTAGCTTGTAAGGCTTTGTTGTTATCTCTGAGCATTTTTTACAGTTTCTATTTAGTGAAAACTGGACCAGCAGCTGTTGGAGTGCTTTCTATTAGCACCATTAGATCACACAAGGCCACCATTCATTGTGCATAACGATTGTAAAAAATAAAAGATTTTCACAGATTCACAGTATTTTGAGCCAATGCAGAGACTAGAATCTGGTTCCCTAGTTCTGGAGCCTGCAGCTCTGGCTGATATGCAACACCTAGACACATGGAGGGGGATAGGCACAAGGTACATGAAAGCTCGGCTCGTCATGGGTTTGAGGTTCCAATACAACCTCAAGCTGAGCCAGAACTAGGCTTCAGGCTTGAGCCTTAAGCCTGGATCAAGCTTTCAGTGGCTTCCCCACCCCCACTAGGGGTGTCCCAAACTGTAAAGATTCTTTTAAAGTTCTTTGCATTCTTTAATGTTCACCAGTTTCACAAAGCCAGTGAAATTTGAGAAAGAAAGGCCAATAAAACTATTGTGGTGCTACTTAGGGTTGCCCGCCAAATTACTGCAGCCCATCCACTGCTCACCTTTTTTGGTCTCACCAAAAACTTTCAACTATATGTTATTGAAGATCTATTGTGGACAATACCAATATTTAAGTGGGCTTTTATTAAGCCTTTTGCATTACATTCATTGCCATTCTTATGAACCTCATTTGTTTGCATCTTATTCAATGGGTTTCTTTTGTTTTCTTGTGTTTGTCCCTCCCATAGAGTATTGCTTCTTTACACTCCTTTTGACTGGATAACTTGTATCCTTCCATAGCTCAACATCAGGAAACCTTTTTCTTTTACTTTCAATACTCCATGTGAGTGAGGTGTTTCTTGTTCTCTCCTGTGTGCCACGTCCACCCACACATCCCTTCCCATAACCTCTGTGTTATTTCACCCAGGCTCGTCCATTGCCTCTCTGCCACTCTTCGGTCTTTACTTTTATTACTTTACTCCCCAAACCACTCCCAGCACCGGCTACACTACAGTGTTTTTTTTAATCTTTGTTCTCTTGTTTGGCAGGCCTCACAGCTTCAATTTGCTACTAGGCCACTCTGTTCTACATAAAAAATGTGTTAGACTATTTTCTAATTTACTGCTCTAAGAGCTGAGGTTAGCGCCGCCGTGGCTGAGTACAACTCAGACCACTGTCACCCCATCGAGAACCATGTTGCAGCAGTATGAGCGTCAGACCGCCAGCCTCGTAATGAGGCCCCACATCTGTTATTTACAGGAGCCATATGCAATATGCAAAACGCAGGTTGTCAATAATCAGTGTAAGCTGCCCGAAGACAGCCTATGGCCTACTGAGAGGCCATGATCAACCTCTTTTAGAAACCTATGGCACAGTTTACATAGTTGGTTGAGGTGCAAATGTCCACAAAATATTATTGAGGATAGGCTGCAAACTCCCAAGAAAACTTTATGACCTTCAATAAAAAGTTGCAAAAGGTAAAGAGGGATAATGGTTCTGGATGGGGTTGGGCCGATGCAGCCAAGATGAAGGACATGTCCTAAAGACTTTCCTGGGACCTACTCAATAATCCTATGGCATATGGCACCCTGCGTCTTCTGAAGTGCGAGATGTCTCTTGGATTCACCCCTGATAGTGTCGGTGGCTGTGATTTGGATGGCGATCGCCTGTTGACTCCGGGGGCTGCTGTACCTGCCCCAAGCTGTGCCATGTCTTTGGCTCCCAAGATGCCAGCCACCCAAAGGCCGAGATGCTAGTGCAGCACATTCATTGTCACTGCAGTCCGAGGTGATTTCGGGGCCCGACATTAACTGCTGGGCATTGACCTGGGGGATGTCTGACTCTGTGCAGGGACACATATATCCTGCATGGACCCCTGTAGTTCTGGCTGTGTGGCTTGGTCCAGATGGCAGTGAGGAGGCCGCGGGCTGTGCCATTGCTGTGGATTGCACTGGGGCCGAGCAGTAGAATTCCAGTTGCCTGTGGCTTGAGTTCCCGTGCCAGACATGCCCGTTTTGCCTGTGTGTGGCTGGGGGTAACCCTGGAGGCAGCTGGTGGTCATGCCCAGGGGGAGGGGAGTGGCTGCACGGAGCTAGTTGTCTTCCAATGCTGCCCTGCATGCTTTTGCCCTGTGGTTGTGATCGGGTGGCATGGGGAGACCGAGAACTGTGTTGCTGGTTGATGGAGCAGGGAGGCCACAACACCATATTTGCTTCACCCTCCTGGAGACACAGATCGGCTTGTCTTAACCAGCCTACATCTGACCTGCACAACTCCTGGTGAGTGCCCCAGCCCTTCCAATAACAATCAGTGACAGAGGCCTTTTTTCACTCTCAACTAGCTGACTCTGCTCACAAGAGGTGCGTCACTCTCCATCTAGGTCATTTACCATGGTAGGTATTGCCCTCCGGGCAAGGGAACTGCCATCCATATTTCCCTTTCCCTTCACCCTTCCCTCTATCACCTACCTTTTCACATTGACTGCAACTGCAGGAATATCTAGACAGAGGCAATGGCACCCTGTTTGTGACTTATACTCCAGCCTGACTGTTCGTGATGCCCCTGGCCAGGGGCAAGCGGGTCGAATAGAGTTAATTGCCTGCCCTGAACAACTCAACGTTTGATTTGACTTGAATTGCAGTGGACACCGTCACTCTCATCCTACTTTTGGTGCACACCGAGGTGTTGTGGCAACGGCAGCACACTCATGGGTAGACCTACCCTGATTGACTCCCTGCTCCGTGATTACGGGGAAAGATATGTAGCCGGTGTTGGGGTCCAAATCAAAAATTGATAAATTCACTACCAGCGCTCCTGAGGCCAACAAAAGAATTACAGATGGAGACTCCCCCCTCCGGATCTTCCAGGTATCCTGAGAAGCCCTGGAATAAAAAATTGGAGAAGTTGGTATTGATGTGGCCCAGCTGTGACAGGAACTCCTCAACATGGCAGGATGAGTGGTGAAGGTGGAGGGCCATGTTTTCACCCTCGAGGATGATGCCTCTGACCTCAAATTCAAAGTAAATACCTTACTTGAGACTGTTTGAACCCTGAAGACTACAGTAGAGGATGCCGAAAACAACTTTTGGAGGAACAATCTTCCTGTGGTGTACTTTCCTGAGAGGGTTGAGAAACCCCCATCCGACAACCTTTGTGGAGAGCTGGTTTTGTTCCTGGATGCCAGAGTGGTCCCTATTTCCATGGTTCATGAAGGAGTGGGCACATTGCTCGCTGGTGCAGCAGCCCCTCCCGGGGACCCTCCGCCCTCTTCCGGGGACCCTCCTCAACTTTTAATGATCAAAATCTTGAACTTTTGGGATCGAGATGCAATTCTACGCAAAGCTCGCACCCATAACAAGCTACTCTACCAATCATCTGGCAATATGTCTTCCCAAACTACACTAGAGCGAGACAACTACAACGTAAATCTTTCAATGCAGTAAAGCAGAAGCTCAAAGCAATGTCAGTTCCTTATATGTTACTTTTGCCTGCAAGGTTGTTGGTTGTTCACAACTCATGGTCCCAGTTCTTTAATACCCTAGAGGCTGTCTGGGAATGGGCCACTGAACAGAGATCTCTCTGTAGACAGGATCCCTGGGTGACAGTCCGCAGAAGACCCCTGATCTCTGAGACCAGCCAATACTCTCTCCCAGACCCCCCATTGTCCTAAGTGCAAGGGTAGGAGGGGGGGGTGGGGACAATCCACGGCATCCCTGGAGACTGATCTTGTAGAAACCCAATCAGAGATTAATGAAGCTGATACACCTCACCCGCCTCAGGCATTGCCGGGGTCTGAGGGAGATATAGCCTCCAAAGACATAGACTCGTAGCACAGTAACTCTGGACTGCTCTGCAGATCGACAAATATTTACCCTTGATCCAGGGTGCCTAATAATGCTTGTATCCTTTCATGTTGATCCTTGCACAAGAGGAGGTCCTTTTCAAAGGCCCAGCTATGTGTCTTGCTGATGTTGAGGGGTGTTTTTGTGTGAAAGATGCTTCCGGGGTAGAAGTGTAGGGTGGAGGGAGGTAGGGGAAAGTTGTTGTGTGTATTGTTATTATTTTCATTTTTGTTTGTCTTTGCTATATCTTTCTTTGGGTTGCATGCTCTTATCCTCCCTGAAACCCTGCTGGTGCTGCTTATGTGGTGTTCCTCCCTTTACTCCCATCCAATCCCATTATGGAATTTAATCTTATCTTCTGGAATGTAACCGGTATCTCAGACCATATCAAGCGCCCTGTAGTCCTTCAATTTCTCCACCACCACCACCATGGAGTAGCTCTGCTACAAGAGACCCACCTTCTGGGCACTCAATGCCCCTTTCTTCTGCAGATTCAGCTACAACTGAGTCTTCTACTCCGGCTGCATCAGGGGCTATAGGGGCACCACAATCCTTCATAAGACTTTTCTTTTAATTGTCACCTAGATATTGCATGGCCCACTGGGTTGATACGTAGGAGCTGATGACTCACTAGAAGGGAAACCCTACAGCAGCCTTAGCATCAATTACAAACACATACTATCTATTACTTGATGCAGCTGGTCACTGATCTGCCTTATGGAGTACCACTTTTTAGATAAGACTTTAAGGCTGTAGTTGACTGACTCTAGATGCTTTTGGCACTGTCACTTGAGACAGTTGAGCCCACTCCCGACAACTCAACCTCTTGGCATCTTCCCTGGGTCTTTACAATGTCTGGAGAGTTCTGGCACCCGCAAGACATGAGCTATCCCCATGCCTCGGCCTCCACTCATGCTATGTCCCATATTGACTATGTCCTTCTCCCAGCAGTGACATCTCTGCCACTAAGGGAGCCTCTATGCTCCCTCTTGTAGATGATAGAATGGTTGCCCATCTTTCTGATGAACTAAACTTCTACTTTGCGACCAACGCAGGGACAGTTTAAAATGTTTGTACTCTTTGGCCTGCTTGTAAGCCAATAATCCAGGAAAAGGCAAAGGTCTTCCTTGAACGTAAGGAGAGATACAGGCAACACAGCCTTGTAGACCATAAAACCTGTATACTTAATAACGAAACTGAGGTTCCTCTCCACCCCACCAAGACGTTGACATGACAGCTTGACTTAGATACAGCAGGCTTGCGCCAGCTGATCTCACACGAGACCCATCTGTGCTGGCTTGTGACCACCCAACGAGTATACGAACATGATAATAAGAAAGGTGGGCTTCTATATCAACTGGAGACCCAAGATATTGGTTCATGCTTTATCCCTGCAGTGTATGACACATTGGGGTCCTTGGTTACCGCAACTGATGAAATTGAAGCAGTATTTGCTACTTACTACAAGAAGCGCTATGCCCACCAACCCTGTCCTCTGCCGTTACATGCAGACATACCTCTTCCTTGTTTGTCACTGGCCCTGCAAATGGACCTAAAGGAACCCTTCAATGAAGATGAAATACAGGCGGCCATTCCTTGACTTAAAACCTGGGAGGACCGTGGGCCCAGATGGATTCCATCTTGAATACTATTCCAAACTGTAGCCCTTCACTTGCTACAGCTCTACTCAGAGGCTGTAAGGAGAAGATCCTTCTGCCAAGAAATCAAAGTGGTAACTATTGTCATCATCCCAAGACTGACCAGTAATCAACGTTGCATTAACAAAAATGACGATGCTACTCCAGTCTCTATACATTCTATAAAACTTCCCACCCCAAATCCCCAACATTTGGTTCCATAAGATGGCAACGTCTTTGGTGTGTCTGCCTCCCTTGCTTTGCCCAGAGTACATGCCGCTGTTCAGTTTATAATGGAGGTGTTGAGGCGGTGGGTGTCTGACCATTCTACTGGGCATCCCCCCTATTGATTATAAACGACTGGCTAACAGGTGACTGGGATGACCTGGTGTACTAGCTGGAAAAAGCAGCTTGGGCTTTATGGGGTGATGCGCTACTATATGGCCGACCACTTCAACTTACTCTTCCGGAGGTAACTAGGGTGGTATTTTTGATATGGAGAGGGGCCCATCACTTCCTGGGGTAGGATAAATGCCTATCCAGGCAGACCCCCCTTTGAACGGATCACTGGCTGGGACAACTGGAGAGCTTAGAATGTTTTCATCACTAGGATCTTGTAGGGATCTCTACATTGTCTGACATATGGTAAGGATTCACTATGTACGTCTTTGCTGATCTCCAGACCCAGTTTTATCTCTCTCACACCCAGTTTCATAAATACTGACTGATTCCCTATGATGTTACAGGGACTGCGTACAGGATCTTCCAGAATTTGTCTACCCAGAGGCTAGGTTACTGATGGTGGGGCTTGAACAAGGGGGAACTTCCCAACTATATCATGCCCTCACAGGTAATGCCCCTGAGATACTGGACTCGCTTCAATGGAAATTGGAGATATGGATTGGGGAACTGGAGGAGGCGAGTGGTGGGAGGCGTATTTGGCTCCCAGGGAGCTGGCGATTTCTTCCCATCTGCGCTTAATTCAGATGCACTACCTACAAAAAAACTACATGGCCCCCAATTGACTAGGTTGCACAGATATACTTTCAGATCCCAGATGTCCCCGCTGTCAATTACAATGGCAAATTTCTTTCACATGGTTTGGCAATACTCCCAGATTACCCATTATTCTTCATGGATCAGTGATTAATTCTCAGCCATCGTTGATACCTCAATCCAACTGACTTCAAAGGGGGTGCTACTAGGTATAATGGACAACTTTAGGGACTCACGCAGTGATAGGACTATGGTGAGACTGGCAGCCCTGGTGACCAAAAGTGATAGCGCGCAATCCTGGAAACACTCCAGCCCGCTGTGGCTGAGGCAATGGCGTGCCGATATGAATTAATGTACTAAGCTGGAGGAGCAGATTTATATAGCCCGGGGATGTCCGAAGAAATTTTAAAAAAATTGTGGTAAATGGTGGGAGCATTATTGGTTTTCCTCAAAGTTGGATTCTTTGAATTCTAATGTGGTTTGATTTTTGGAGGGTGGAAGGTGGAAGAGATTGAGACTGAAAATGAGGAGACTTCTTTATTTGTTCAGGACCTTTATTTTATATGTACTTTGCCTGTCAACAACAAATAAAATATGTTTATTAAAAAAATGGTGCTGAATAACATAATTGCCCTCACCGTTTTTGTTGGATGTGCAACATTACATATTTAGCTACTGATGTGCCACCTCCTCTGGAATTGTCTCCAGGGTATTGAAATTAGGACAGGCTTGTCCCTGTCTTACACACACTCTGTTCTCCCCTGTAGTGGTGTTTAGCCTCACCTAATTTGATAAGGAATCGTCACATCGCCCGATACCCGTGGAGTACTCACAGTGGAAACTGGAAACAATCTCACTAACCCTTCTGGCTTTTCAGGCTTATCTTGAGGACAGATCTGTACAACTGAACATGGAAAATGGTTCAGTTAAATGCTGTATAAACCGGCAGGATGGGCACCCCTTTGGAGTCATGGTATACCACAAATTCATCTGTGTAAATCTGATTGTACAGAAGGTTATTGATCTACTGCTACTCATAAACATTCAGGGGCAGATATATGGAAAGTGGCGCTGCACCCTTAGTGCCCTCCTACTGCCACTATGTGTGCGTCGTATTTAAAATACAGCTCACCATGGCGCAGGGTAGGGGGCAACAGCGTCATTCAATGTGACACTATTGATGTACTCTGCAGGAGTAGCGCCAAACTGCTGGCGCTGCTCCTGCAGAGTACATAGGGGCCCATTCTAAAGAATTTAAGTCCCCTTTTAACGCCTGCTCTGAGCAGGCGATGAAAGTGCCGTAAAAATGTCGCAAGGAAATCTCATAGATTTCCTTGCACCATTTTTTCGGCCCCTCTAACGGGGGAACACTCTCTTTGCATACACTGTGCCTGGCACAGGCATAATGTAGTGCAATGGGTTACAGAGTGGTGCAATGCATGTGTTGCGCCACTCTGTAAACACGGCGCGGGGATTTCGGCCACGTTGGGCCACATTAACATCAAAAATAATTATGTTAATGTAGCGCAAGGTGGCACTAGAGGATTATAAATATGCCCCTCAGATGAGCCATCTGAGCAGGCTGATCCCCTCCTCCCCTGCTTTCCTGAACCTTGGCTCTTGGATAAAGCATCTTGGGAGCATTGTTTCTGGTTGTGGCCTGCATAGCTTGCTCTCACATTGGTGCCCATACTTTTCCTCCCTTTTTCTGCTCTACGGTTCAGCTTTTGGATCCTTTTATATTTGCCGACAATGGTCTAGAGGCTCACTGAATTAATGATATCACCTGCATAGATCTGTATTTACCCTCATGATTGCAGGTTTACATCCCAGGAGATACACTCAGGCTTTGCTCCTTCTTTGTAAATAAAATGAGAACCATTGACCTGTGTAACAATAACTATCTTTTTATAAGAGGCAAGATGCCCTTTGTGGTGAATACGAGCTAACAAAAAACACATTATTTCCATGCACAGTGAGGTGGGCCCACTGGAATGCCTGTTGCTTGCAACACTCCTGCATGCCAAAAATCATCCACTAGATAGAAGCAGCGTCCTCACTGCCCTTTTTGACCCAATCTTAATATCAGGCAGAGACCAGATTCACTTAACTAGGTGTGTGCAAGCTGTGGTGACTCTCAAACTTCTCAACTGTTTTAAAAGCTGCTCACGTATTGGGAAGCTTGTGAAGTTAAAAATTATTTAGTGTTCTTTTGACCCAGTAGGAAATAATTCCTTCTGGAAGCAGGTGGGCATGTGCTACTTGGCACCTGTTACCCTTCTCTTACTGAGAGTTTTCTTCCCCAAAGCAGAGTCCCAACTCCTGAGCCTCAGTTGCCTTACCTTGACATCAACTGCTTTCATGATGTGTTTTGTTCCTTCACACTTCACTTTAGTACCCACCCTGTCACTCCACCCCCCTGCATCACTTCATTCAGCCCGCCCCGTATCAATCCTGATCCTCCGCCTCGTGACATCATACTTAGAGAAGGAGAAAGTTGGCATGTTTATTTCAGGGGCATAACACAGACCCTTGTATCCCCTTGCGGTTGAAGGGGGGCCCCAATCTATCTGGGGGCTGCCATTGAGCCCAAGACCAATGAATACTTGTGTGATATGGGAGGCTCAAGGGCCCCTCATCACATTCTGCAGGGGGTCATCTTGCAGGGGGGTCATCGTTTTGCGTTACGCTGCTGGCTTGCACCAGTCTAATTCATGTCATATGAGGTCCTGCCTAAGGGACACTGTGCAGCAGGAAATCACTGCCATTGCTGGGGACTGAGACTTTGGGCCTGATTTAGATCCTAGCGGATGGAATACTCCATCACAAATGTGATGGATATCCTGTCCTCCATATTACGATCTCCATAGGATATAATGGGACTGTAATATGGATGGGATATCCGTCATGTTTGTGACTGAGTATTCCCTTCCTCCAAAATCTAAATCAGGCCCTTTGTTATGAACCAATTTGAAAAACTCTGCACAGCTTTGCTAAGAGAAAAAGTTTCAACTTTACCAGCAAATTAAATACTTTGTATATTTCTACCTAAATTGTCCATATATTTAATGCTGACTTCTGGTCTTTTTGTTTCACTTTCAGATAAAGATGATTGTCCTGGAAGAATCAATTACATCTCACTTCATTTTTGTGCTAGTTGAAAAAATGTTCCGACAGCTGGGCCTGAAGTACTCGCTCATCTTCCCTGCAAAGAGGTACTCGCTCATCTTCCCTGCAAAGTTGAGAACTGTACAGAGGGAAAAGACACATTTTTTGTGACAGCTCCGGAGACGCTGGCCTGGTTGGAACGGATGGGCTCTGGTTGGAACGGATGGGGCTATGGTCAAGCCCGCTACCCATTGCGATGAACACTAGAAAGTGGAACCAGCATCCACCAGACGCCAGAAACAAAGAATGGCAAAGTCGCTTACGACCAAGGAACAAGAAAAGGAGGAACAGAAAAAAAAAGCAAGACATAAGGATAAGCTCTGGCCAGTAATAAATGGAGGACACTGGCTCCGTTGTAGAGGGAGCAGCAGCTCTAATCACACACTGCAACAGGAACATACATGGAAGAAGAACAGTTGCCAAAGCTCACTGCAATGACAGCTGCGGATTTAGGATGAGCAAAACTCATGAGTTAGAAGGACTGGGCGATGAGAAGTGCACCGCCTGCACTGGACTACATTGGACTGCCAGGATAAATGGATACTTGTCCGCAAACAATGGAGAGAACACATGCTGACCCTGGGGACCTCCCCTTTCCCACCCCTTTAACTGGGATTGCGGGGTCCACACACAAGTAAATGAGGAGCTTTTACTAGTCTCGACCTGAACTGCAGAGACTTGCAACCGAGACCGAGACTTGCTGGCATCTATCACTGCCACTAAGTATGCACCAACCCCACGGCTGCAAACAGTTCATACGTTGTTTAGAGTTTGGGATCATACATACTGTAAATTGGGTGTGTGGTCAACTAGAGAATCACGGCACAATAAGGTAGGGTGGGGTTGTTCAAGGGGTAGTTAATAATGCATCAGAGTGTCAGTTTACCACGGTAAGTGAGGGACAGGGAGGCTTCAATGATTGGAGGTATGGGGAAATTGGGAACTCTTAGCCATTATGAGGTTCTCCCAGCATGTAACATTGTTAACATGGAATATTAATGGATTGGGTAACAAAGTGAGGAGAGGGCTTATCATCAAGGCAACAGATATGAAATGGATATAGTGTTCTTGCAAGAGATGCAGCTTATGGATACTCAACTCAGTAGTCTGGGGAGAGGAAGGTATAGAATAGCATTCTCTGCACAATATACCTCAGGCTCTAGGTGGGCAGTAATACTTCTCAAAAGATTGTCCCCGCTTCACGTCACCCACACATGGATGGATGCTAATGGTTGCCATGCTGGCCTGAAAGGGGAATGGGAGGTCAGGCCTGTACTACTACTGAAAGTGTGTGCTCTACCAGGGGTGCAGATGATGACATTAAGAAAGGTGAGACGGCTCCTTGGAACCACATCCCACGTTCTTACGATTTTAGGAGGAGTCTTCAACCTATTTTTCGACACCCAACTAGATAGAATTGGTCCGAGAAATGAGGGGGAGGTGACCAAAGGTAAACTGAAAGTCTGCGCAGGCGATGGGTGTGTGTGTGGCATATGGAGGGATATATGGGGACAGGAACGAACATACTCTTTCCACTTGCACGCCAACGATAACCACTCCAGGCTGGATTATTTTTTCACTACTGGAGATGCGATACACAAGTTCACAGTGGCAAGATATGTTGCACGAGGGTTGATCAATCAATCTCCACTAGAGATCACCTACTCTGGTGGCGAACCGACGGGAACCAGAGAGTGGAGGATGGCAACCTGATGCCTATCCGATGAGATTCATCACTTGGACAAGGCATCCAAACTTGCCTTTAAGTAAAACATAGGGACTGTAAAGAGTAAGGTTAGAGTATGGGAGGCATACAAGTCCACGATTGTGGGAATTATCATAGCCTGTGAGGTTGGAGATAGACGGGAATGCACTAGTAGGTTGCTAGATCTGGAAGAACGACTAATGCAACTTAATAAGGAATACACAACTAGCCCCGCGCCTCAGCTGCCAAGGGACCTAGAATTGACCAGAGAGGATTATCACCTGACAGCCCAAAACGAAGTAAAACTAGCTCACATTGCCAAAGAAAAGTGCAGGAAACAAGGCAGGTAAACTGCTTGCTTTGATAGGGAGAAAAGCAAAAGAGGGATTATTTGTGATGGGGGTTAGACTGGACTCTGGGGGCCGAGTAACAGGGAATAAAAAAGTAGCAGAGATGTTTGCTGATTATATGGAATCATTCTATAATGCAAGACCCTTAGCCTCCAACGAAGAAGTGTCAGAATTTATTAAACAGTGCCCTGTGAAACGCCTATGATTGGAACAGAGGAGGGAATTAGAGACTGATATAACTGTATAGGAAATGACACTGGAAATGGGATAAATACAAACAGGAAAGGACCCGTGACACAATGGGTTACCTATTGAGCTCTTCTGTAGGCTGTCTCGTAAGATCGCAAGTCCGCTGCGAGAGGCTTACATGGAGGCATTTAAAAAGGAGGAACTCTCAGAGGACAGAGAACAGCAATAGTTTCTCTAATATCCAAAGCAGGCAAACCCAGAGACCGAAGTGGGTCATATAGACCCATATCGTTGCTAAATACTGACACCAAGATCCTAGCAAAAGTTCTAGTGAATATCCTGCGAGAGGTAATCATAGATCTGGTGCATATATATCAAAATTGATTTATACCTGATACATAAACTAAACTAAACCATCAAAGAATACACAACAACATTGCAGAGGTAGAGAGATTTCACGACCCAATATTGGTTGTGTCACTCGACGTTAACAAGGCATTTGATTTGATTGAGTGGCCATACCTGTTTTGACTTTTAGGAAAAATGGGGTTTGGGTCCATTTGGGTTAGAATGGTATATGCAGCACCGAGGGCCAGAGTGAAATTAAGTGGCACAATATCTAAGGGCTTCCTGGTGAAGAGGGGGACTGGGCAAGGATGGATGCCCTCTGTTGCCGATGCTATTCATAATGGCAATAGAGGCCCTGGCAGGTTGAGTGCTTGTAGATGCACAAGTATGGGGATGGCCAGGTGTGGGAGGAGCGTATTTCACTATACATGGATGATATCCTATTATACTCAACGCACAAGGACCAATCACTGGTCCGACTGAAAGACATCATTGGGGTATTTGGCAGGGACTCTGGATTTCAGGTTAACTAGGACAAACCCCTACTGTACATGGTGAGAGGATCAGAGGGGGAAAGTGAGATACGCTTTCACTCCGCATAGAGCCGCAAATATGTAAATACCTTGGGATCAGGATCTCTAAAACTGCGGATGTCGACTACGTTGATGATATGGTGCCTCTGCTCCAAATGCTGGAGGGAGATATAAAACAGTGGAGTAGAATGCCATTGTCCATTATGGGCCAGGAGGCCTTGTTGAAAATCATATTGTTACCCTGGTTCCTTTATGTTCTCCACAACTGCCCCCACAGAATACCTCGTGCCTTCTTCAATAAAGTAGAAGCATTAGTTAGGACAGTGTGATGGGGAGGAGGGCATCCTTGCATGGCCATGTAAACTCCCCAGGGTAGTAAATTTGAGGGAGCCATAGTTCTGCAGAACATTCTGAAATCTTATGAGGCTGCACATTTGGGAGTGGAAAATGGTTAGGCATACCAGGAATGGGAGGACCCAACATTCTGCATGGATAGAGAGGGTATGAGAAATAAGAGCTACCTACATGCCTTATATTGGGGGAATCTTGAGACACAGGTGGGCCTGGCAACAAAGACAGTGATTGACACATGGTGCAAACTAAACAGGGAATTGAAATGGGAGAAAAGACTGACTCCTAGGACACCATTGTGGGAAGGTGCAAGGCTGCAGCTGGGGGCTATGAGGTGTAACTTCCGGGGATGGAATGTCATGGGACTCTCCACATTAGCAGATGTGTGGGACGCAAATGGTATAGTGTCAATTGAACTTCTACAGAAGGAATAAAAGATGCACATACACAGTGGCTGAGGTATAGACAGCTGAAACATGCATTCCAGGAACGCAAACCACAGAAAGAGGAAACGCAGGAATATTCCACCTTGAGCGGCAACTGTTGAAAGGTCACAGAAGGAAAAAACTAGTCTCACTCACATATGGCACCCTAATGTGGAACTCGCAAAGCCCCCTAGCGCAACTACAGGAACCCTGGGAGTGAGACATGGGTAAATTAGACAAAGAGGACTGGCTGACTGCACTGAGGTTTCCCTATGAAGTTGTAATTAAAACCACTTACCATCTGATACAACTTAAGATAGTCTATACGACATATTACGTAAGAGTACTACTCCATAAAAAACTAAGAGCAGACCATCCACTGTGCCTGAGAAATTGTGGATCTGAGGGTACCCTGCTACATACCTTGTGGGAATGTCCCAAACTGAGAACCTTTTTGGAGAAGGTACATAAGTCACTGGAGGAAGCAGTCGAGCAACACTAGACTTGTAGCCCCGAATTGCTCTGATGGATATTTGGGGACCCACGGATTTTACAAGAAGTCAGAAAACACTGATTAACATGAGATGCATGATTGCCAAGCGGGACACAGAGCAAAAATGGGGAAATAGGTCCCCTCCATAGTTGAGAACTGGGAAACTGGGATGGAGCGCTGTAAAATGTTGAAAACAGGACTATAAAAGGGGAGGGGGTGGATGAAGAAATTTGAGATATTGTGGGGTACCTGGGAAATGCAGAGCATGTAGAGAGGGGGTGGCGATTATTTTCGAGGGGAAAGAGGTGTGGAAAACCAAGCAGCCCATGAGCAATGAACCTGGGGGAAGAAGTTGCTACTTATAAAAGAACATGGACATTTACCGACCCTAGCACAGGTAGAAGCTCATTGCATTGGATATATGCGCTTTAAGTGAATTTAGGATGTCAACCTAGTCGGAATGTCAGCTTGTGATCCTCTCTTGATTGTTGTGAGCTCAAGGGGATGGAAAGCTTAACTGTCAAATATACCGCCTCGTCATCTATTGATGCTTTGTATTAGATGCAAAGTTCAATATATTGAAGAAATGTTTAAAAACATCTGACTTCATTCCCCCTCTTTCACGCTTTTCTTGCCAGAACTCTCCATTAATCAGATACTTGTGAAAACAGTTTTACCCAATTATCAGTTCCACATCACCCTTTTCTTCCAAAACATACATATGGGAGATCTGAACTTAAACATATGTGAGAACTTTTAACGTCCGACCTTGAACGGGGTCAGACTGGCCTATAGGGAAATCAGAGAGTGCCCCATACACTGCTCGGAGCGACTGTTTGTGAGCCTGTTTTATAGCCTGTTGTGCTGGTATTTACAGTTGATTTCACTGACATTAAAACAAACCTGTGCAGCAAGATCAAATCCATACATTCTTCATACCTTGCAAAACACTTAGGCCCATATTTATACTTTTTTGCGCCGTATTTGCGTCATTTTTTTACGCAAAAGCAGCGCAAACTTACAAAATACAATTGTATTTTGTAAGTTTGCGCTGCTTCTGCGTAAAAATGCGGCGCAAATGTGGAGCTAAAAAAAGTATAAATATGGGCCTTAGACCGCGCACCTTTACACGCTCAAATCTGCCCAAATATGCAAAGACTGCTTTTTGGCTATCTAATTCACTTTTATTTTGGTGCACGGGACTATTTTCTGTCGCAGTCTGAGTCTGACCTTGAAGAAGGAATATTTCACATTTCGACCTTGAACTCTTAGTGAAATGTTCCCATTATATCAAGGGGAAGCCCATATCAATAAAAGTTCTATGACCATTTATAGAAGAAAAATAACGATAATACACAATTTGCCCCTGCCCGCGCAGGTGCGAAGCTGCCGTGCGTGCATAGAGCAGTGAAGTTTTCAGAGCCACTCCTACTGTCTACGCTCTTGCCAAAGGCCTTCAACTCTAATATCACAATCCAATGGATCTGCCTATCCATTGTCTGAGGTTGGGGCAGTGGGAATTCACGCTCTACAAAACCCGCGTTGGGCTGTATGGAAGTTATACTAAAAGCCCCGTACCGCTCCCTCCTCATTTTGGACCGCCATGAGCGGGGAGGCGCGGATTAGATAGCGCTCCGTCCGGTTTAGCATTCTGTTTGTTTGGGCGCGGAGACAGCAGCCTGTGCCAGAGGCGTCAGCAAACAGCGGTGTCCTGAGGAATGTACGAAAATATCAGAGAAGGAGAGATAAATGTCAGGTCTCTGCTCACCCCTCTTCCAGTCAACAAACACTGCTTCGAAACAACTGTTGTGAGAGGGTCTCTTGAGAGCCCCCGGCTAAACGAAAATGCTGACTAAAAGGCACTGAAGATTTTGAAAAGATTATGATAATAAGCCAGGGTTATTGCCTGTGGAGAGCATGAAAGAAGTTACTGTTCCTCTGAAAAATGTCCTGCAAAGTCTCCATCTTTGTGTACCGGGTAAAAGAGCAAGTCCATCCTGCCCTTCACCTGCAGACAGTGCTTAAATGGAAACACAGAAGTTCCGGCACTCACTACCCAGAGAACCTGTTTGCTCTACAGGAGTTCCGGTACTCTCCCATTAAATGTATTTCAGCAGTGCTGAGAAGTGCAAATACTCTCCCCTTTCAAATTAAAGAACTGCAGATACTCTGTGCCGGACAGTACCTGCCCATTTAAACCAAAACCATTCAAAGACAGATGAGGGTCTGGTTGCATAGAGAGGGACATTGTACTGAAAAATAAACTATAATCAGTGTGTTACAGGGACTCAACCACTTTCCACGTGCTTCCCACAAGTTACAACACAGCACATAACCAGGATGGCACCCAGCTCCTTGCCGTTTGGACACCATAATTCCAGTCAAGGTTTTTGATTTAACAACCCAAGGTGATCTGGGAATTGTAGTTTTGGTTTCCTTTCATTGAAGCAAGTGCTCTAACACACCGGATAACAGCAGCTGCTCTACAGCAGACGGGCTACTTTATGTTATTCCGATTTGTGCCTCCTCTGTGACAGAAATGGAGGAAAATTGCTCTTTGAATTTGCCATGGATTGGATGGAAAGGCAGCAGGAGGCATAGGACCAGGGTAGGGGACAATATTTTACAGTGACAGTACAGCTAACAGGCAGTCTAGGGGAAGTGAACTTCAGGAGCCCCTCATGTCTCCACTGCTAGGTAGCCATACTTTCAAAAGGACCTTATAGCACTTCACTGTAGGACTCCAAAGTACTTACGTATGTACACATGCTTATAAAGTGCAAACCAAGCTCCTAAGCAAAAGAGCACCGTACAAGAGAGCGGTAATACATCAGAGATTCGGGCATAGATGGGAGAACAAGTGGAAGAGCAGTGGATTGTGGTTTGGTGAGGGCGTAGAATGGGATTAAAGTCACTCTGGGAAGAGTGGTGAAACAGATTACGTAAGGGGAGGAAGCACATAGTGCAGCATTGGCTGCTTGATGGGAGAGGGTTTCCTCTACAAAATGAAGAGGTGGCAATTGATGAATAGGTATGAGGTGCAAGAAGGGGATTCTGTAGAGGACGTCTTGCAACCATGTGGTTACAAGTGATAAGATGTTGCCTGAAGAGCAAGGAGGTTATTGGGACTGGTATGGCTCTTGTCCGCAGGATTACATATTTTAATGGAACAGTACAGGACTTTTTTGGAGTAAGCAGATATTCAGTGGCAGAGTAATTTCACACACCCCTATCCTTTAGGGCAGAGAACAATCCAACATATATTAATAATAATGGAAATTCTTATATATTACATCACCTATCAAAGTATAATTGATATCACTATCTGTCCTAAAAATACCAATGTGATAACAGTGGGTATTGCAAACGGGGTGCATGGAGAACAGGTGGCAGTGAAGAGTGACTTGGAAGTTGCTGCCAGTCAGACCCCAGTAGATGTGCTACGAACAGGTGCTACTTGACCCCAACTTTAGTGGTTGAGGCCATTTGCAATTGGTGTCCTGGGTTTTAGCCTACAATAGGTCTGCAAACTAGGCCAAATACAACTCTTTCCAGACCTGACTTTCAGGGTAGAGACTGCAAGCAGAGACTGTGGGGGTTCAAACTCTCAGAACTCAACAACATAGCAACATAGCAACATACAATATTGAATGCCCAACCCAATGCTTGTTTTTTGTAAAAATCAAGTACTTTATTTGCACAACAAAGTTAAATGCTACGCAGTTGAACAATGAATACTGGGTTGAATAACAGGGTTATGTTCTTCAAATAAAGATTCTCCCTCCCACACTATTGTCCTTTCATTATCCATGTGATTTCTAGATGCTACAATCCTTAGTACTAGAGGCAGAGGCATTAATTATGCACAGCTGCAAATTATCACAGTCACTCCCCATTGCACTGAGAGCATAACACGGTCACTCAATTTTATCTATAGTCTCTTGGTAGCAAGTTTCAGGTGTGAGGTGCAAGCTGATTTTAACTACCCCTTCGTCCTGAAGCTTCAGTTGAGGGGGATCCATGCAATACCTGAGTGCCAGCTCCTACAAGCCGGGGGAAGGCCAGACTCAGTGCGCACTTGCAGGGGCTGCTCTCAAGGCAGAACAGAGATGGTACTGGAGGAAGACAGCAAGAGTCACAATACTGGCTCGTCCACAGAGACAATCTCTCCGAGCAGACAGGTGCTCTTGTGTGATGCACCAACGCAGCTCCCGGACCGACCAGGTGTCAATGGCGATGTACAGTTTCGGTCTCTCACACTGATCCAGCATCCAATGGTGAGATGCAGTTACTGAGCCCCGGGCCATTCAGGCAGTCAGTGGTGAGGTGCATTTGTGTTGCATAATTTGCGGCCATAGAGGACAGTAGGTACAGACTTGCCTGGCTGTTATACAGTTGATGGGTCCGTTTTTAGTCCAGCCCTGCACAGAGAAGCTGAGGGGACCCCTCATGATAGGAGTCACTCCTGGCTTTATTCTCCATCACTGTCTGCTTTCTCTGAGTGTGCCGCATACCAGGAACATGCTGGTTTCTCCTTCTTCACAGTCATTTCTCCTTGAGGCCCAGTCACATTGCTTCTTTCTCTCAGCAGGAAAGAATCTAGGCATTAGAAAGGTCTTCCATTCCTCCAGCAGACAGGGTAGACTTCATGGAATGCCCAAACACCTCTGGGAGTCTGCCTGTCAGGGAGACACCAGCCCCAGTTACAAAACGTTTTTAAATGTTCAGTGGAGCACTCCCCTCCTTGGTCATGAAGGCATTGGAACTTGAACAAAGTGAGGTGGTTTAGATCCCTCTTTTCTAGACAGTTTCTAGACAGGGGATGTGGATCCACTGTCTCAAAGCTCAGAACCAGGTTAGGGTGGTTCTCTATGAAGTGTCCTTCTCAAGTTGATCACCAGACACAGTCTTTGTGTAAAGAATGCTTCTTGCTGTAGGTAGCTCTGTCAGATGGTTGGGGATCAGCAGATGACAATTTTTCTCCCCAGAATTGTGAGTAACTGCAGAGGTTATGAGGTTCCATGCATTTCTTCCTGAACCCAATGAGGAAATGACTGGCATTTTCAACTTGCCCAGAGCAGATGTGAAGTGTCTGTGGAAGGGCCGGGGGGAGGGGTAGTGGACTTGGGGAGCAGTGGGTCTAGGCAAGCTTCAGCCTGTCCAGAAGGAGGGGCTGTGCTGCTGCACTCAGCCACTACCACTGAAGCATGAATGAGAGGTCTTGTGTCTCCAAGACCAGAATTAGTGGGTCCTTAGCTTGTGGAACCAATAATTCTGGGCCCTCAAAATACTTGGAGTTGCGGGTGCTGGAATTTCACCCAGAGTTATAGCATCTGGTGAAATTCTGCCCTTTGAATGACTGCCTAAGTATCTTATTGTTTCCTTTAGTCTCTACACTGCTATTGTATTTGTGTATGTAGGAATTTCACACAGAGTTATCACTCATGGTGTAAGTCCACCACTGGTAATGAGGGCCTAAGGGCCTCATTGTGAGTTTGGCGGTCCGACCGTTGGCCCACCAGACTCGTGGGGAGGAGACCACCATGAAGCTAGAGGTCTCCCCCCGACCCTATTACAATGTTTCCACTGGCTGGCTGGCGGAAACAGTGTGGCAGCATTGACCTCGCCAGTGCCTTCGCACAGAGGGTGCTCCCAGTACCCTCGGAATGTGCACTGTCTGCTGGAGCAGACAGTGCACATTCTGAGGATGCTGGGCAGGGGGGGCCCCCAGTACTGCCTTTCCGCCAGCCTTTTCATGGTGGGGAACCGTCATGAAAAGGCTGGCGGAAAGGGAAGTCGTGATCAGCACAGCGTTGTTGATCTCAGTGCCACCGTGGGTAACCACAACTTCGACTACCACCAACACAGCGGTGGTCTCCTGGCAGTCCTACCACCAGGGTCGTAACCTGGCAGTCGGACCGCCAGGAGTGCGCAGTCCGATCGCCACCACCAAACCAGTAATGAGGACGTAAGTGTATTACTGTATGCCTCTGTCTCTACACTGTTAAGGTATATGTGTATGCATGTGGTATTTGTAAAGAACATACCTAACCGGAAGCCATGGAGAGCTGTACTGGGTGAAAGGCAAATAACAACAGAGCAAGAGGATGGGTTGTGTGTAGTTACTGAACTGAGAAAGAGAAGGGTGCTTCTTTAGGATTAGTGCACTGGCCTAGTACACCAGCCTTAGCCCTAAGGGGCAGATATAAGAGCCCCTTATGCCACATTAGCACCTTCTTAGCGTAATTTTTTTTCAAGCTAAGGTACTGCCAATGAGGCCTTTTCCCCACACCATATTTGCAAAATGGCACAATGCATGCATTGCGCCACTTTGTAACCCCTGGAGCCACATTATGCCTGTGCCAGGCATAATGTATGCAAGAGGGGCATTGCCCTGTTAGGGGGGCAAAAAACGGATGCAATTAAATCGAAAAGATTTCTTTGCGCCATTTTTAGTGGCATTTTTAACACCTGCACAGAGCAGGTGTTAAAAGGAGGCACACCATTGTGTACAGTGTGCCTCAATGTGCTTTGCAGGATTAACTCAATGTTTTTTATGCTAATCCTGCAAAGCGCCAAATTATCATGAAACATTTTGACAGTAGTTCCCTATCTACCGCCATGGTGTGCAGTATATTAAATACAGCACACACATAGTGGCGTTAGGGGGTGCAAGAAAAGTGGCGCTGCATTGGACGCAGCACCACTTTTCTTAAATTAGGCCCCAAGTATCTTTCTTTATACATAGCCTAGCCCCATTAGTTCCCAGATTCTCACTTTTAGTGATAAGTACCTCATTCATTGTATTTAGTATCTCACTTAAGACCTCTGTGGATACAAAAAGGTGGTTTGTAATGCTTTAGAAAAAACAAACAAAACATGAATTTAACATTTTAACAATACATTTTAACGTGCAGCATCTAATTCATTATACCCAGTATTTCATTCTTAATGCCTCTAAAGTTCTACTTAGTAATCAGTATCTCACTCCTACTAATGAGAAGCTCATCCTTGGCAACCACTATTTCACCTATACCGGCCTATGTCTCTTTCTAGGACTCCAGTCTCAGGTGCTAGCCACAATTGGGGGCAAACCCCGGGTCACAAATTGCACATATCTGGTGTTTGTACTACAAAACCTGGCACAAATTGTACATTCAAATAGTACACATTCGGAGTTTGCAAACTTCAGTGTGAAAAAGTTGCATTTCTTAATATATGTATATGTACATTTACTGGAATTGCTCATTGCACAGCAAAGTGAGTGTGTATTTACTTACCAAGCTATTCTGAAGTGGTTTGGTATATTTGAAATGCAATAATAAAAAATACAATGAAGAAGTCTATTTAAGAAAATTGATAAAGGGGATGCATGTTTAGGGCTACAATGTACGTATTTATGGAACAGTTACAATGTTTGTAGTTTCTCTGGCTTACACCTGTCACCCCATAAACTATGGGTGTGAATTGTCCTTTCTGTGGAAGGCGTGTGGGGGTGTAGATGTGAAACTGCGCTTTGTTCTCCCTTTTTCATCACACAGTAAGCATTCTTTGGTGCAATGACATCCCTTTCTATAGAACATCCGGAAAAAAAGATTTCTTTGGTCGGCAGTCCCCCGCTTTTAATGCATCACGTATTCCTATTTGGAGTAGATGTGACTTTAGAAAGTCAAGGAGGTCAAAAGGAAGTGTTACAAATATCTATGAATTACCACAAAGTTGCAACTTTACAATTCTTCACCACATTTGCAATCCTCCAATGGCACTCTGCTGTCTCCGTAGGACACCCCCTTGCTTGACACGACTAAAGAGAAAACCCACCCATCTGGCGGATTTTTGAGAGGAAAGTGCCATTCACAAATGGAAAAGTATTCAACTTTTTCACAAGCAAAGGCCATGCAAACTACTCGTTAAATCTTGGAAAACGCACAGTGTGCACAGTAAGGAAGAAACCCCCTGTTCTGAGGAAAACAAAACACACACAGTGAAATCTGTTCATGTAAAAGGGAGAAAAATGATTCAACACAGGCAAACCATTTCTTGGCAACAAAACTGCACTTCTAAATGCAAATGGTTTAACGTTTTACCACTAATTGCTAAAACGAAATAAACCACAGCATATTAGCATCATAAGCAAATTACAGCGTAATATTATCGCTTCCTCCCCTTTTCTGGACGTGTGCTCTGAAGGTGCCAGCGTTTGCTTGTTTAAGAGTATTCATTCCCGGTCCTGATGTCAGAGAGGAAAATAAAATATGGCTGTTGTATATATTAGGCAAGCTATTGCTATGAGGAAAAGTAATGGCTTAAGAAACAGAATATATAATAAACAGTAGCGGACGCCTTTGTGTAGTTATAGTGTGATCAGAGTTTTCATAGGAACATCGCTTTTAGTTTCACTAATATTTTTGGTGCCATATGCCAAATCTTCACAAAACTTTCCAATAAAAATTAATCCACCCAGCCATTTCGTAGAAAGTGTCAGGGTGGTCCATCAAGTGGGGGCAGGGAACACAGGAGGGCATAAACAATTGTTTTACCATGTTAATTGCCTTCAGAAATCTTGATAAGCTATACAGATAAAAATGGCTGAACTGCATTGCACCAAATTTGGCATAAGGTTTAGAACTTTATCCAGAAAGCGTGCATTTCATGGTTTGGTGTACATTTATTCAGCTGTTTTCCAGAAATTAGCATTTTAAGGGGAGCTCAGGGTGGACTTGATAGGGTTAAAAGAAAAATGGTCCCGCTGGATGGCCATGGTATCTTAACTTTAAAAAATAGAGTAATCTGATTTGCCAAGGGAGATTTTTTCCTGTCTGTCAACTTGGTTAGAGGTGGGTGGAATCTCCTGTAACTCCACGGAATTCTGCAGAGTTAAACTCCATGAGATTGTGCAGAGTTCGCAAACAGGTGGAAATTGGCACTCAGCACTGCCTGTGCTGATTGTTAGCACAGGGAGCTCGTTCTGTGATGAAAAATCAGCACAAACGGCACAATGTGGCATGCCACAGTGCGTTGCTTCACGAGTTGGTTTGGTTGCTGCTCGAGTAGATTTTCTGCTCGAGCGGCAGCTTCTCACCGCAATGGTGAGGACTGCCAGCGACCGCCTGTGTTGGGAAAATCTCACTGTGTGTCATCCTAGTGCTCACAAATTGTGGTAGAGGACCCCAGTGATCGCTTACCACCTTACTGTTGGTGAGCCATATGTAAGAAACAACTCCACCACATACCAGTTGGAAGAATTTGACATGACAGAACTTCGTATTACAAACTTAAATTGGAGTGGCCAAAATTCCCCAACTTTGCCGGTGAAGCCGAATGTATGCCCTACTCCTAATCTTAGTCCCATGGGACAAAGGCCCATATTTATGCTTTTTGACGCAAAACTGTGCCTGCGCAGTTTTGCGTCAAAAATATTTCCGCCGGCTAATGCCATTTTGGTGCGCCGTGCGGGCGTCAAATTTATACTTTGACGCACGGCGGCGCAAACCACAGGTGTAAGTCATTTTTTTTTACGCACACCGCAGCGTCAAGTCGTAAAGCAAAACGACGTTAACGCGGCGGAAATGACTGTGGGTCGATTTACGACACCGCACACCGGATATGGAGTGTTTTTTTACGCAATAGCATCAAAATTCCCTGTGAACACAGCCATTTCAGCAGAGGAGTGCCAAAATGGATCCCAGATGCCTGTACAGACCCCAGGAAGATGACAACAGACCAGGAACCAGTCAGGAGGACCCACACAAGAACCAGGACACTATTAAGAAGAAAAGAAAGTGTTGCTTCAGTGCAGAGGAGCAGGAAATCCTGGTTAAAGAGGTTACGGAACACCAGCACCAACTGTTCATCACCTCAAAGTTGCCAGTCAGTAGGAGAGAGACAATATGGCAACAAATTGTTGACAAGATTAACAGTGTGGCAGAAGTACGCAGAACAGTCATCAAGTGCAAGAAACGCTGGAATGACTGCAAGCGCAGGACCAAGGAAAAGATGGCGAGGAACAGGAAGGCAGCACTGCAGACTGGAGGTGGGAGTCCAGCACACCAGGAGGCCCTGGACCACATGGAGGAGATAGTCACAGCCGTCATCCCTGAGGAGATTGTCACAGGGATTCAAGGACAGGACAGCGCAGACTACCAGGAGACAACGCACATGCAGGGTAAGTCGCATGGGGAATTATAATGCACTAATATCAACTGTAAGCAGGGGGGGATACCGACTACAAAATGCATGGAAGTCATCATATACATGGAGTGGCATAGGTAAAGGGGTGTGGCATGGGGGCATGGCCTGCACAGAGAGAAGCTGGGGCACACCATTACACTACACAAACAACAGTCCTATGGGGGCATGCTGCCATGCCAACGATGGAGCAAAGGTAAAGCCACGCCAGGACTGAAGGGCACAACGTCAAACTGACATCCCGTCACACGTCAGCCACTATACCCCCTACATTAACTAGGGCCCAATTAACAACCTCTAGTCATACCAACAACTGGAATGTAACAGTGACACCGGTTGCCACTACCACTTCCGCTTTGTGTGCAGCTCAAGTAGCCAATGGCAGTAACGTCCCCATGGATCATACACACCTAAATTAGAGGGTTGAGGATGACAACTTCAATAATCCCCTGAAACAAGACAAAGGCTCCAGTCCTGTCAAATGTGAATGCCCATAGTTGTCGCAAACATCAGCCAATGTCATCCACATTAGGAGCTACACAGCACTAAGGTCACACACATGCTGCATATGTCAGGGTCCATCCTGTGCCTGGGTCACAATGCAACATCCCAAATGTCATACTGCTCAGACAACAGCATTGAGGGGGAGGACACATGTAACTGGTCACTGAAATACACCTGCACAGTCAGAGGAGGAAATAGGACACTGCTACGACTATCAGGGTAATCCAATGTACCACACATTCCCTAACATCAGCTGTACACATTACCAATGCCAACATCCATATCGTGCCATAACAATGCTATGCATAGGATATGCTACATGTCAACTACATATAAGTGGATGTGAAAGATCAGAGACTGGGGCAGGTCCAGATTGTTAAGTGTGGTGCCAGTGCCATCAGAACACCCACAGCCAGTGAAAGGTCTCACTATGAGAATGGATGTAGACGGAGGCCTGAGTAGGACAAGAAGGTGACAATTTACTATTTGGCCTAAAACAAGACTACAGGAGATGATGCTGAGAAGTCCAATAACATAATACTATACATGTGACATGCAGGTGGGCCATGGGCCTGGGAGAATGCCCATCTGAAAGACTGGAGCAATGAACAGGAAACAAGATCACAATGTGAAATTATTACAAGGCAGGCATGTCACATCACAAATGCCACAACACACACACACTAATTGTACCCCATTTCATTTCAGGGGACGATGGATCTCCTGTGGATATGCCCGTCCCGGGATACTGAGCTGAGCAGACCATCCAAGATGTCCTTGGAAGCCTCCAGACCCCACCTTCAGTCACAAGGAGGAGCACAGAACAAGCAGCCATCGCAGGGGATCCACCCACCACCCCAATTGTAAGACCTGCCAGCTCCAATACAGCTGAGGACTCAGACGACACAGGCACCAGCTTTGATAGAACTGTAGTTGGGGTACAGCGGGAGCTGGCCAATTAGGTGCGGGTGGGGATGCAAACTATGGCAGCCAGCCTAGAGGGGGTGCGTTCGTGCATGATGTCATCTGCAGATCAGGCAGCAGCTATGCAAGCCCTAACATCCATCCTGCAAGGACTACAAGAAACTGTCAAGGAATTCACCACTGCAGTAAGGGAGTTGCCACAACACCTCGCACCCCAAACCTTCCACTGCATGCACGAATGCAATCATGACACCCTCAGGGCCGACCTGGCTGCCTACCATCGTGATGTGGCTGCTATTCTTAAGAATCAGCAGATCCTCCTTGCTGCAGTACTGCCCTTAAGACCTTCACAGGTAGCAGTGACCGGGATGTCTGACTCCACGTCTTCTAACACTGAAGTGATGTGTTGCCCCTTCACAACCACCACCACCAAGGACAGAGGAGGCAACACACACATCAGAAGAAGAAGACATGGAACAGATCACATTCACACTGAAAAATACCCAGAAGCACTAGTCCCTGCCACATGGCCAACTATTACCAAGGTCCAGCGCTTTGTAACATGCCAGTCTTCCAACAACGGTACTCAATGACTGTTCTGCAAACCACTGTATATCTTGTCAGCCTGCCCAGTGCTTGTCTCTCTCTTACTCATTGGCAAATCCTGTCCCTCTGCACTGCCTGACACATCACCCCAGCATATCAAAAGCATTATCCTTTACCACTTGTGTAGGATCACAATGGAAGATATCACTATAATGGACTCACAATCATGGACAATGTACATATAGCACTACAGCACTTTTCAATAAATAGCACTTACACAACAAATTTGTCTCTGTGTAATGTGACACATCAACTGTGCAGTAGATAACTGAAATGTGCCTCCTGTCAAATTACGTAGCTTGTCAATACAACTGTCCTGAAATTATGTAGTCAGATAAATTTGCACACTGGCCAGGATTGCTTCATACTCTGCCCTTCCTGAGGGTAATATCTGATGAAGTGAGAAACCATACACCATCATGATGTGTTGGACAGAATAATGGTTCCTCAAGGGATATCTAAGTCATCAAATAGTGGCATCAAAATGTTGTCACCATGCAATACTAACACATATAACAGTGCACACAAATCTGAGCAAACGCTCCAAAAACTGCATGAATGAAGGTGTCTGAGTTTACATCCAAATAGGTAATTATACTGAACAGTGTCACAAATGATCTATGTGAGTCATGAAGACGATACTACAAGAGTGCTTACGACAACTCACCTTATAAGGGTGTCCATGAACATCACACTGCAGTTAGACCTAAAACAGTTCCCCCAATACCAAATCTGGAAGCACTGTTTGTGACTTTGAAAACATACTTATTGACAAAAACACGTTGGGATCCATGTTGACTGTGATTGGTGGTTGCAACAAATGGTGAAATCTTTGCAAGGTAGCTTTGGGGTAGCTGCCAATCTTACAGCTCAGTTGGGATTTGTTCGTAGCATAGGACACAAATGTAATAGAACAAAATTAATGTACACTAATGCCAAGGCCCTGATCAACAAGCATTTATTTAAACGGTAATCACAGAAGAGGACACTCAGGGAAAAGTCTTACCTACCCTAATCTACCCTAACTACTCATTACCCACAACTGTCCCTAACTAACCTAACCTAAACTTACTTATCACATGTAACAAAACGTTCTAAACATCAACACCCCACCCCCCTTTATGAGACGGGACACATGGAGGACAACAGATACTAATCTAACCACATACTATACTATCCTAAACAAATATATATATTTTTGTATTTTTTTTATATTAGTTAAACAAAAATGGGATTTAAAAAAAAAAAATTTTTTAAACACACAAGAACCCCAACATAGCTCACCACCCACCCACCCACACACTTAAAAAGTAAAAATAGAACGAATCAGGACCCCCCACCCACTAACACTAACTAAACTAACAGCCTATACTAACCTAACACTAAGCACCCTAAGCCCACTAAGTATGAGAACAAGGAAATCTTGTCCATATCAAAAAGTCTAGAGGTTGGCCCTCTGGAGGGTCAGTTTTATGGACCACACACGCCTGTTCATATGTCGAACATCCCGCTGCCGGAAAAGCTGCAGGGTCAACTGTAGCAGCTGGGGCAGTCTGGGTACCGGCGGAGGATGTGTGTGGGCATGTAGAGCCAATGCCTGTGGGCTGCCCTGAAGGTGTTCCACTGCTGGGGCCTAGAGCAACTGCAGACATTGGGACAACAGTCCCAGCTGTGGATGGTGCCACCTGGGTGGGTAACAACTGGCATTAACTTGGCATCTGAGTTCTGACAGTTGTCAGCTAACAATCATCCGCCAATGCCTGGGCTACAGATGTCAGTGTACGGGATGGAAATCTAAAGCCACATGGTCTGCAAGTTGTAATTGGACTTGCTAGTATAGTACTCATGTGCCATACCTTAGTGTGTATACTAGGTTCAGACCAAACATTCACTTATTCACATGTATGTGTAACATACTGGTAGCATCAGTCCTAGGTACCCTATTCACAAACCCATGCCTGTGTTTGAGGGTGGGGGGGTGGAGAAACAACAAACAATTCCAAACAATAGCTCAACATGTGTTTGGCTCTACACACACACACCACAGGTAAGGTCTATCAACAAATAGGAGACAGCAGACCCTTGACCAATCCTAGCGCCACACGTCAGGAAATGCAGACCTTTGTCCACATCATATACTTCCAGTAAGGCATGACTTACAACAGACACAGAGTTGCAAGAACACCCATGATCATGATTTGCATGCACACCTAGGCCATTGCACTCAAGAGCCACATACTTGTAGCACTACATGTGGAACTACATGCTGCTAGGAGGTTCTACCTACATTTTAATAAGTACTTTGGTGAATAGGGAAGCAGAAGTCTGTTGGAAAGCGATTTGCAGTCCCAATCTGGGAGAATGTGGGTCTGACAGGCAGACTAAATCTGAGATGAGTTCCAGTGCGACTCTTGTTGATACAAGTGTTATCCACATGACTCACCCCAGTTTTCATTGCGGGGCCTACAGGAATGACCTACAATACCTAGATAATACAATAGGATAGGCATTGGCCAACTCAAAAATGGTGAGAAACTGAAATCCCACTTATGGAACAAGACAAATGATTGGCCAGCGTATCACACCTTGCTATGTGTTCAACACACAGGAGTCCATCACACATCACCAGCAAACACAACACATAACAGACATATCAACACTTACTGGAGTGGTCGGGGTCCTCAAATGTAGCCACCTCTCCCACAGTGTAGGGTGCCGGTCCACCTGTAAGGCATGGAAGGAAGAAATGTGCTCAAACATTGTGCACTGACCAACAATTCCAAAGACAAAAACAATGAGTAAGCTGACATAAGTAATGAAAGCCATTCAGACATGATGATACTGCATCTGATATATCATGGCTAACATGTACATAGCACGGGTCTCCTGTGACAATTACACACATATCTGCACACATGCAGTGGCCCTAACTATCATGTGGTGGCAAACATGCTCCTTCATTAGTGAGCAGAAATAATAATGGTGTGTAATCGTCACATCATGTGCATCCAAGAGAGACATCCAAAGCCTGGTTACTTGACGACTGCATTACCAGTCAAACAGCCTATGTGGCCATGACACATGTATGACAAATAGGTACAATGTACAGAGGGGCAGGGACTTTTGTAAGCCCTCATGTTGTTATAGTTTCTTCATTTGATGTGGCCCAGCAATGGTGATTTGCACCAAACATAGAGATATGAACCCATGTGCATACCTTTGGACTGCCATCCCTAATTGGAATGTGGCACAACAAACTCCAAATACCAGTCTAAGATGTTAGCTGAGGGCACCTTACACCTTTCCCCGATGTTTTCAAATCCAGATCTGACATGTATCCAAAAAGATGAAGGACAACAATAATCCCTAACGTTCATAGAACTTCCAAAAACGCTTTCCTTACACACTCACCAGACACACATGAGACATATGTCTGGGCCACATTGCTATGATCAATTGACATGAAGCCAGCACTCATTTTCTGCATCATGTAGTGTTTCTAAAGTCAGTCTAGCTATTGCATCAACAAAGGTTGCCAATATTTTAGTAAACTTCACTGGCAAATATAACCTATAAAGACATGATTGGCTCCTATTTTGTGTTGCTGTCAGACACAAAGGTGGCACCAAATTACATTAAACAAAAGTATTCAGTAAGTTTGCAGAGCACGTGCTTCCTGACAGCTAGCAATTGTGGTCCTTCACATAGTCCATCAATGACCCTCTATGTTTCCGCAGCATTCCACCAAGTCAGCAACTTAGCCGGCAGATATTGTACAAATCATCTGATGTCACTACAGAGCTTTTAATTGTGCACATTTACATGATTTTTACTCACCAACAGGGCCACCAATCACTATTCCCAGGTGGTCCAGCAGATCTTGCTTCCTGGTGATGAGGTCAGCCCAGCGGTGCTTCAGCTTGTGGTCATTCCTCTGGCTCCCATACACGCGCTGCAAGTGATGCAGCACCTTTCCCCACTGGATTCTTCGCGCCTCAGTGTGATACCCCTGTATCACCCTGCCTCGATCTTGAGTGGGAGGAAATGGCACACCAACCATATAAACCCCCCAAGCTCCTCCTCACCCATCCTGCCAGGACGTGGCCTACCCAACATCTCAGCACTGAAAAGGGGAATAGGGGATAAAGAAGAAGAAAGGAGAAAAGGGGGAAAGTAGAAGTAAAAAAAAAAAAGTAAACTTAACAAATAAAAAACTCCAACGATCCCCAAACTAGCACTACCCACAACAGACTCCCACAAACAACAAATACAATACAATATCGGACAATTGTAAACAAAAAACACATGACAGTAAACAACAACAATATTTATTTCACAATTAACAAGTAAGATAGCACACAGGACACAAAAGCACAAAACCACTGGACAACACTCTGAACACAGCCACACAGTCTAGAAGATTCACAGACTGCAAAGTGAAAGTGAAACAGGATATCCTATTACATCACTTCCTGCATAAAATGGCCACCGTTTTTATCATTATGCTTCACATTTTTTCACCCGTACAGATTGTGCGTCATATTTTTCGAAGCACAAATTAGGCCGCATCCAAATAATAGTAAATAGTCTTTACAATTATTTGGATGCGGCCTAATTTTCACTCCTGTGCGTCGAAAAATATGACGCACAATCTGTATGCGTGAAAAAAATATGGCGCATAACGCTAAAAACGTCGAAATTTCAGGGCATGAACTGGTTTTGGGGATTTTTTCCATTTTAATGTTATGTTACATTTGGGACACAACTGAGATAGGCTGATTTCACCCACTTTGGTGTTGATGGTGTATGTTCTCATGTGAGACATCATACTGCAGCGGACCATGACCCGCTACTTCCTTAACAGGATTTTGACGCTTGGCTGATGCACTTGATGGCCATATGTGTGGCCTACATATATATATTGCACAATTTGGACATGTTTGGCATCAGGAGAATATAGCAAGGTGACGCACATGAGTACAATACCTCAATGCCTATGGCTCAATGTGTGTGCAGTGGCTACTAATGTAGTTGTTGACCCAGTGTGTGTGCGCATCACAAGATGTATTATTGCAAATATGCTTGTATGAATGTGAAGTCAATGTGTCCAAACCTTAGATGCAAGTCATTGTGGAAATGAGAGAGGACATGTGTTAGTCATACATGTAGCAACATCCGTTGTGTGCACTTCCAAGATTTTGGGTAACGAAGACACCACAAATGACAAAGCATGCACCAGACAGATGGCAGACGCTTGCTCATGTCAATGGTCCACAATTTGGCCATGCCATGTCCTAGATTTTTGGTAACTGCTTCCTAGGCACTTGTTGGTGAATCCCACAGTGAGTCAGGCACATGCATAGACGAAGTGGGTACCATGTCATTGTCCCAGACAGCTAAAGGTGAACCACAAATGTAATATGACGCCACAGTTGAGGTCATATAACTGAGCCACAACTCTCCAGTGGCTGTGGTGGACCAACAGATGAGGCAGCACGTGTCCAAATTTTTCCAGTGATCAATTGCACAGAGGTGTCTTGTTCATGTGTGTGGTCCAATGTTGATCCTGTATATTTTTAGGGGTGTATGTTGTCACAGTTACGTCCAGGTCTCATCATGAGTCAGTGGCAGCTATTCCTGTATCTACTGAGTATCCTCCAGAGATCAATGTGAGTAAAGTCAATGAGGACATGAGAAACTACATGGGGATGGTCCCACCCTGTCACTGAAGACGTGTAATGAGACTGTCAACAGGGCAACCTTGGTGTGCTGAGTGAGATAATGTCTCAGGTGTCATGTTCCGGCAGGTGTCATTACAACATTTGTACACAGGTTGGCCTCTAAAATTCCCACTGTATCTTGGAACATCATAGCCTCTGTGCTGATTATTCTCGCAGCTTTTCACCACGCACGGCCCATCAATATGTTGTGAGCAATGTGATTCAGCGTGTGAACTGTCAGGGTCCTAACATGTGTGGACTTTTCATGGACATTATCAGAGGTAGCTGGTTCTGCTGGAGGCAAACCCCCAATCCCCGCACATGGCCCTGGGACACTGTCACACTTTGTCGTTCATGCATACATGAGACCCAGACAAGGGATGGGCCATGATTTTGGTATTCAAAGACAATTTAACAAATATGGTACAATTAAAAGGCAGGTGATGCTATACAATGTATTTGGGTATGCATTGATGAAGCACATCACAAAATACCCTCTGAGGAATGAGAGGTATGGTAAAGCAAGTGTGATACATATGTAGCCACAAGGAATCTTTAGGGTAACGCACAGACAGGTGCCAGTCAGGCTGACAGGATGCAGGGTCAATCAGGATCCAGCAATTTCAAAAGTTACATAATCAGTGGTCTGACTAAGACTGGTTGGAGGAAGAACAAGACAGTTGACATGTAAAACTATGTATGTCCTGTGTTTTTGAAGGTGACACATGAACCCAAGGGCTGTGTTACACAGCTTAATTACTAGCAATGCATAACGATGTATTTGACAAAATGGCAACATCTATGCTGTTCCAGGCATCAGCAGGGGCAGTGCATGTTCAGATCGGTGGTGTGCATGGAGGTGATGACAGGTGTGTGCTGCATCAGTTTATCACAAGTCCTGTAGGTGAGATTTGCATTCAAATGGCCAACAGTACCTTTCACACGGGAAGCAATCTACAGGTGATAACAGGGCTTAGAAACTACAAGCCAGTGTATTAATTGACCTGACATCCATGCAGTCAGATGTACTATGACATTGGTATACCATAGGAAGGGGTGTAGCACACTGGATTACTATTGTTAGTCTGTGTGTGTAGAGGAGGGAATATCGGGGTACACATATTACTATTCCAGGGACCTCTTCAGACAGGTGGGTTGTGACCAGGAGCATGGGTGTGTCAGGAGTTAGGAAATGGGCTGACATGTACATGGTATGTCATGTGCGCAATGCTTGTCATATGTGTGGCACTTGTGCTGTCTATGTTCTGCTTACATGGAACTCTAGTCCTTGCAAAGATTGGATGCAGTTGGACTTACTGCTGTCAAGGGTCTGGCCATACATTCCTGTTACCGATGCAATAGCACATCAACTGCCTCATGTATGAGGCTTGTTTTCCCCTTATTGAGTGATGGTGTCTTAGTTGTGTGCCATATGCTGCGATGAACCATGTTGCCAACATGTATGTGTGAAATAGGGGTGGTCCTCTTCTATTGTCCTTCAAAGGTGAAATGTACAGGATATATGTCATTTACAGTGTGTGTGTATGTGACCGTTGTATGATACGCATCAATTGCTCTGGGATTTTCTGTGTCCTGATCGGTATATCAGCAATGTTCCATGAGGCTACACTCTTATTCTGATAGTTAGAGATAAAGGTGAGCACAAATGATTAGCCAGACCATGCTACAGTGATTATTATCGGTGTTTATTTACATTAGTTAATACAGTGGTGATTATTTTTAAAAGAAATTGTTCACGATATGTTGGCGCCTACGCAATCCAGCAGCCGTGTTTTGTTGTTCCCCCTCATGTTGCAGGCCACCATCCTCCTCTTCCTCCTCTTCAGGCATGTGTAGCTCTGGTTCCAAGAGGGGAATGTTCCTTCTTATGCAAATGTTGTGCAGGATGGCACATGTTAGAATGATCTTACAGACCATTTCAGGGGAATATAGGAGGCTACTACCAGTGATGTCGAGGCACCTGAATCTCGACTTGAGGATGCCGAAGGTCCTCTCGACTATGCTACGTGTCCTCCTATGTGCGTCATTGGAGGCACGCTCTGCTTCAGTGCTTGGGTTGCCAAATGATGTCATAATCCATGGCTAGATCCCATACCCCTGATCAGCTGAAAGAGAAAATGAATGGGATTATGTTGATGTAGCTTGCCCCATTGAAATCACCTTGCATGGCAGTAGGTGTCTTGTGTTATCTGTGACTCTTTTGTGTTATTGTGTTGCATCCTAGGCTTGTAGGATGTACCATCTGCATTGTGTTGTTTCCTTGGCTGAACGAGTGTTTGGCTGCTGACCGGTTGTCAGCAGTATGTTTTGGGATTTGCAGTACAGTGCGCCCTCCCTAGCATTGTGACTTGTGATACAGGTGTCCCTGTGTCTTCAGTGGGGGTGAGATGATAGTTCCATACACAGGCTCAATTTGACAGTGTTGTTAACACGTTCATATCAATGTACCCTGGACATCCCATACCTTTAGACTTATGCAATGGATTAATGTAAACATCATTGAGACGCTTACATTTTGCCAGGTGACAATTAGGCAACCCACTCCAAACGTTGTGATCATTGACGTCTTGACATTAGGCTGTACACTAATTTCAGATGTGTGACAGGTTCAATGGTGACCTATGAAACATGGCTAGCGATGTCACGACCTCAGTGTGTTCCTGTCGACATGTTGCTGTTGTGGTGTATGTGTTGTGTGTCCTAGAGGGTTGCTGTGCAGTGTGTATATAAGTAGGTTTTTGTACTTACCAACAAGTAGTCCATTGCCATACCATCCATCCTGGAAGTGTTGATTGATGGTGCTGTGACGGAAGATGAATGAGTCATGGACACTCCCAGGATATTTTGCCACGATGTTGGTGATCAATCCTTGGTGATCAACAATGGCCTGCACATTGATGGAATGTGTGTGCTTCCTGTTGCGGTAGAGGTGTTCAGTTACAGCAGGTGGCACAAGGCGTACATGTGTGCAGTCGATTGCACCAAGGACATGTGGGAAGCCACTAATGAGGTAGAACCCCTGTTTTGTTTCCTGCTGCTTCTGCAGTGTGTTAAGGAAGCAGATGTGGCGGGGTGTGAGTCCAATGATGGCATCCAGTACTTTGGGCTAAAAGGCAGACAATGATGGCTGTGATATTCCAGCAACCAGGGCACCAGTTGTTTGAAAAGAGCCACTTGCCAGCATGTGAAGTACGGCAAGCAGCTTGGTTTCTGTTGGGATGGTGCGGGGTGTCAGCAAGGTGGGTGCCAACTGTGGCTCGATGTTTCGCAGCAGCTGCCGAATGGCCTGCCAGTTCAACCTGTACCTCTGGATGATGTCATGTTCCCTGAGGCCATGAAGGGTTCTTCTGGTGCGGAATATCCTCTCCTGCCTTCTGCGCTGCCTTTGGGGTCCCTGCTGGTGTTGTGGTAGCTGCTGTTGTTGTTGCTGGTCTCTGCGTCTGCGCGCACGCTGGATGAGAAGCACCTCCATGTCTCCCCTTTGCTGCTCTGCTGTTGCTTCTGTGTGTTCTGATTAAATACAGGTGTGTTTGCCCCATTTTAACGCCTGCCCTGACCCAGGCGTTAATTTTTTACGCAAATCGAGCTGTGCGTAATTTTCCGGCTCCGCCTCCCGGCCGTGCGTCATTTTTGCCCAAAAGCATAAATAAGACTCACGGCCGTTTGAGTCATTTTTTGGACGGGAACGCCTACCTTGCATATGATTAACGCAATGCGGGTTGCCGCATCCAAAAAATGACGCACATGGCGGGATTTTGACGTCCGTGAGCTTGGGCGTCAAAGTTTAAATATGGGGCAAGGTTTGCGCTAAATGTGCATCAAAACTTTTGATGCACATTCGGCGCAGACGGAGTATAAATATGCCCCAAAGTGTTTTGATAGCTGGCCTCAACTTGAATGGAAATGTTTAGGCCACCATTACATAACTTAGGGCCAGATGTATGAAGCGTTTTTGCATTCTCAAGCGGTGCGAATCGCAAAAATCGTCCATTTGCGAATGCAAAAATGCCTTTTGAGATGTATTAAAGGCATTCGCAGCGTGAAGTTAAGCTTTTGCAAAAATTGCGATTTTGGGTGAATGCGACGTGGGTTTGCGTGTCGCAATCTGCGTTTCGCAAATAGCGGCATGAAATACCAAATCGCTATTTGCACATCGCAAATTGCGAGCTAGAATTGCGACTCGCAAATAGCGGTTCTGTAAATCATGCCGCTATTTGTGAAACGCAGATTGCGAAACGCAAAACCACGTCAGAATGCGATGCATCAAAAAATCGCAAATTGCGAATATTCGCAGAATGGCGATTTGCACATGCAATTACCACGAATTGAAACCAGGTGGTAATCAGGTGCAAACTATAAAAAGAGGCCCATAATTACTCAGCCTCTATTCCACAATGGCAGCACTCTACGTGATGGCGAGGAGAATGAGGATCTTGGCAGGTTTGAGGAGAGGGAGGAGGAGACAGGAGCGCAATTTTAGGGTGCGCATAACCCTTTTTGACCAGACTGAGGAGGAGATTTATGAGAAGTACAGGTTGAGCTCAGCCATGATAATTGACCTGATAGCTGAGCTACAACCCATGCTGCAGCGCACAACACGCAGGACCAATAGCATACCCACCCATGTGCAGGTATTATGCTCCCTGCACCTACTAGCCTCAGGGAGCTATCAAGGGGTCATAGCAGCAGCTGGAGAGGTATCACAGAGTGCCCTCTCTAGATTGTTCATCGCATTTCTCAATGCCATGCTTAGCAGAATACACCAGTACACCAGATTCCCCCACACCCCACAGGAATTACAGAACACTAAAATCACATTCTACCAGATAGCACAGTTCCCACATGTCCTAGGTACCATAGATGGGACACATGTTGCAATCTGTCCACCATCAGCCACAGAGTAGGTGTACCGCAACCGTAAAAACCAACATTCAATAAACATACAGGTGATATGCAATGGCTCCTACATCATTACGGATCTCGTCGCCAGGTACCCAGGGAGCACACATGATTTGTACATATTCTGCCACAGTGGGATTCACACAAGACTGCTAGCTGGGGAATTTGGTGAAGACTATCTATTAGGTAAATTGCCACTTTACAATGTTGCATTGATGTCAGTGTGGTGTCAGATGGCACAAGTACTCATTTTACTCTCTGTTCCTTCTAGGAGACAGTGCCTATGCAGTGCGCACCTATATGATGACGCCCTGCCTGAACCCAGCAACACTAGCAGAGCGGAGGTTCAAATCAGCACACAGGGCAACCCGCAATGTGGTGGAGCACACTTTCGGGCTGCTGAAGAGCCGCTTCAGGTGTATTCACAAAAGTGGAGGCGCACAACAGTACAGCCCCGAGACAACATGTAAAATAGTGGCCACATATGCGATCTTGCACAATATAGCAACCACCAGGGGCATATCAATGTAATTAACAGAGTCAGACTCAGATCAGGATGATGATCCCATACCACTCCTTCACCCAGCAGACAGGACCAGTGCAGCAGAGGGCAGGCAGAGGCGTGCTGCCATCATGCACAATCATTTCTGAAGTAAGTAATGAAAACACAACCTCAACAATATGTATTCCGGTAGTCAGCATCTTTATTACCTTGACCTCAGGTAACATATGTGTCAATAGGACATAGCTATGCACTATAGGCAGACGGATCTGCAGAACCCATTGAACATTCCCATGAATTGGTGATGGTGCCTGCGATGGTTGACATCTCATGCTTCATCTCAGAGCAGAGTTCCTTAATGGCGTTTGTCAACTCCTTAGTGTTTTCTGCAGCTTTTTGCTGGCCGTCATGCAGAGACTCCAAATGCTTGTGCAGTACTCCCATATTGTCATTATGAAACTCCAATGCCTGTGCACTGCACCCATGTTATGATCAATTGACACCAACTGCCTGTGCATTAACCTCATGTGTTTGCATTGCAGGCGCTGCACTTTCAGCATGGACGCTTCAAGGCCGCCGAATATTGATGGGCCCTCATCTTCATCTGTGCACTGTCTGCCTGCTTTGTGATGTCTCCTGAGGGGAGTTTTCTGACGCTGGGGTAGGGATTGCTGTCTTCCTGTGGATGTAGGTTCTGGGGGTGGTGTGTGGACTTCATCCGGCATTTCGTCTGAGTCCATGTTCAACTCTGGGAGAGGAAACACCCTTGCCCTGCGCCTAGTTGGTTCAATACTCATTAACTCACTGGTGTTCGAGTCGGACTGTGGCTGTGTTTCAGCATCCCCCACATATCCACATTCTGCTGCAGCAGGGCCTGAGACATCTGCAAAGACAATGTGCAGCATGCCATTTATGCATGTACCACAAAATATTGCACAATTTTAATATATGTACACTTACATCATATCACTGTGAGTTGTGTGTGTTGTTACTCTGTGTGGCTGTACACTTACTTGCTATCTATGAGTTATTTGCAGGCTAGGGTTGTGGACTACCACTCCCATAAGGCATTGGTACGTTGTATGTAAGATGTGGCTTGGACTACTTATCACATTGCATTGCACTGATCGCTATTTTCTAAGGGGCATTTGCACATGCACATATGGGGATACACATCATTACTGTCCTTACCTTTGCTGGTGCAGGGTGTGCCTGAGGTGTCAATGTCAGTGGCCCCAATGACAGCTTCAGGGTGCAATGTGGACTCCACCATGTCCTCCAGTGGTGTAGATGGTGGTCCTCCTCCGGGGCTCCTTGCCTCCTGTAGCCTGCTGGCTTCCCTTTCTTTGGCACGGGAACGCAGGTCATACCACCTCTTGCGTGTTTCTTCCACAGAGTGCTGCGCAGTACCCACTGCGCATATTTTTGTCTGGATTTCCAACCAGAGTTTCCTTTTCTCACTTTCTGTCACCTGTGGTGAGCTCTTTCCAAACAGTCTGTCATGGTTCCTGACAACCTCTTCAATGAGCACATCCAGTTCCTGCTAACTGAATTTGATCTTGCGCTTTCTGTCTCCCTTGTCCTTCTCCTTCCCATCATTGGCCATGGTGCAGTTTGATCCTGCCAGGCTCACTAAGCTGGCTCTCTGGTGCTGGGCTGTGTCTCCCTGCATGCTCCTGTGGGTGTGGCTCCTGGAAACAGCATGGGCTGACTCACCTCCTGGTCGTGATGTCATCAGGCTGTTCCGGTTTGCCGTTTTTGCAATTTGCGATTTTCAGATACCGAATCACTATTTATTTTGCGATTCAGTATTTGGACTTCGCAAATTGCATTAGCGGATTTTAAGAAATCGCTATTTCCGTCTCGCAATTTTGATACATCCCATTTGCATGTCGATGTAGTGATTGCTTAAAATTTGCTATTTGTGATGTGCAAACCGAAATCTTGATACATCTGTCCCTTAGAGAATTTGCCCCGTGTCCTGAAGTTTCTTAAAGGAAAGCATACAAGGGAGTAGTGTGAGCATACCCTAACCCCCAGGCACTTCTGGTGAGGGGGTCAGAGTGATGCCTCAGGGGTCACAAATATGTATCTGCCATGGGTACTGCAGTAATCCTAGGGGACCCGGCATGGCCGTCCTGTGAGATACCACAGGGCTCCCACAGGAGCCGTCACACAAGTCACACCCCAATGGTACAGTGTGAACAGGCAAGGTTCAATAATTGAAGCTTTCATGGCCCCAATGTATCATGTATGTGAAGGCTGTTGTGCGGTACCACAGAAGTACTGCGGTACGGTGAAAAAAAATACTAAATGGAAAACATTCAAGTTGGAGGCCCAAAGGGGCTGCATATAGAATCTGGCCACAGACCAGGCCCTGTGGTATATTCCCATCACCCCACCATGTGCATTGAATAGTTTCCTGCCCATGGGAGTTGCTTGCAGGGCCTGGCCAGAGGTCAGGTCCTGCAGCCAACCCACCGATGCACACGCCCAAAAGCAGTTGGGTGACTATGAATAAAACCGCCCAGACGTTCACTGAATAAACCAAAAGTTAAAGTGACATAATAGTTAGGTATGGTATTAAGATGTGACTTTACGTTAGAAAAAAAAAACTAGAAATTCACTGAAAAAACAAATAGGTTAAAGAGGCATTATAGTTAGGTTTGTTAATAGGATTTTACTTTCTATTTAAAAAAAACAGAAAGTGACTGAAAAAAGGTTGAAGTAATGTTAGTTTGGTGTTCAAATGAATTGAAAACTAGCATTTAAATCCAAAAACAGTGAAATTTGCCATTTATAATTCAGTGAGCTACCTATAGCTTGTGCCCCTCCGGGCTGCTTATTACATAACTAATGACACCTATATGTGTCTTCCCTGTGCCTCCTCCCTTGGTCTGCTGTGCTGCCCCTGTGCTGCCACTGCATTCCATTGCTGCCTCTTGTCATGCCCCCCTAATGTCTAACACCCTCCAGTATTTGTGCAAGCCCATGCCTAGTCCCTTTGTGGACTGTTGTGCTACTGCAGCCCTGTGCTGCCACTGCCCTTCACTACTTCTCCAGCCCCAACCCCTCCAACTCTCTCTCCACCCTCCACCCCTTGTGGATGCCGCTGTCCCCTCCCTCCCTAGTCCACTCTGCTGCCCCCTCCATTCCTGCCCCTTCGTCACTGCCCACTGTTCTGTTTGTGCGTGCCCTTGTCCCCTCCTTTCCTAATCCCTTTTGCTGCCAGCGCTCCTGTGTGCCACAGCCCTCTGTTATTGCCCCTGCATACAGCCCTCCCTCCTCAATCTCCATGTGCATACTCCTGTCCTCTCCATCCCTACCCTGTTGTGCGGCCACTGCCCCTCTGCAGTAAGTGCACTCCATTGCTGCCCAGGCCCCTTCTCTCTGTCCCTGTTCCGAATGTGTATGCCATGGCTCCTTCCTTCCCTGGTCTTGTCTGCTGTCTCTGCCTCTGCACTGTCACTGCCCTCTGTTGCTGCACCTGTCCACTCCCCACTACTCCCCATTCTCCAGGTGTATGCTCTCTCTCCCTGGTTCATTGTGCTGCCACTTCCCTCCATTGCTGCTTCTGCCCCGACTCCTCATTCTCCATTTGTATGTCCCTGGCCATTGTGCTGCCACTGTCTCTGTTCTGCCGCTGCCTTCTGTTGCTACCCCTGTGCCGCTCCCCTCTGAGTCCCTGTTCTCAGTGTGCATGCCCCTTCCCCCCTCACTGTCTGATCCACTGTGCTACCACTGCCCTTGTGCTGGCATTGCCTTCTGTTGCTGCCCTGTCACTCTACCCTTTGCCTCCTCGTTTTCCATGTGTAGGCACCCACACCTTCCTTCTTGTACTGTTGTGCTGCCGCTGCCCTTTGTTGTCCCTGTCACCGCCTACATGCCTCTTGCTCAGATTGATTATTTGAGTGGAAGAGTAGAGAGAATACATTTTTTCTTTACCTCAGTGAAATACAAGGATTTAAGATTATTTTAACATTTACTGACGTGCAGCTTCAAGTGGGGCACCTGCTATGTTCATATTTGTAAGTGCTTCCTGTTGAGGTTTAATTTCTTTAAATGGAGAATCTGAGCTAGAATGGAAACTTATCTGTATATTTACTTAAGAAGAATCCAGAGTTTTACATTAAATGTCCACCTAATTGAAGATATTCCTATCAAATCACGGTAGCGTGGCCTGCACTGCATACTGCGATACCAGCTTTGTGGTACTACAGTACCAGCCACCCCTAATAAGTTTTTTTCTTGTTTTTAACAGAAGGGAGGGTGTCTCCATTACCCCGTATGGCTCTTCCAGTCACAGTGTGCCCACTCTGCCCCCCACTGCCATTTTTTTAAATTCAGACCTCAGAGACCGAGTCCCGAAATGGTGGCCATAGCTTTCTGTGAAGAGCTGTAGTCAGCCAAGCAAATCACTCACTACAGTAGGACCAGTCCTTGTCCATTGGTACAAAAATGGCCAAAGAGAGAAAAAGCTCCCTTGGCCAATCAGAAGCCCCAGTGTTTTAAAATTACTGTTTTTAATAAAAATATGAACTTCTCAAAAACAACTGTATAGATTTACACCAAATAATGAAACCACTCTCTCTGATTAAAGTTCTAAGTTTTTGCCAAATTTGCTGTAACTCCGTTCAGCCATTTTTTTGTATCACTTACCAAACTTTCCTACGGTAGTTAGCATGGGAAATCAATGTTTTGGGATCGCCCCTTTTTCATGGCCCCTGCTTGACGGATCATCCTGAAACTTTCCAGGAGTGAGGTGGATGAACTATTTTTTTGGTACATTTTGTGACGATTCATCAAATGCTCAGATGGAGCCAAATGTGGTAGTGAAACAAAAAACCCTCTTCCTAAGTAAACTCTGACATTGATAAGCCAAACTCTGTACATGTATATATATGTATACATATAAACACACACACGAACCTCCACGCCCCCCACACATACACACGCACACCGACACACACACAGTACATCAATAGCGTCAAAAATGTTGACGCTATTGCTCCCACGCTGAGTCATGATGCTCTGTATTTTAAATACGGCGCAAACTTGGTGGCAGTAGCGGGGCGCTAAGGGGAGCAAGAAAAGTGTGTGGGGGTCCGCAACAGATCCCTTATCTTATTTAAATTCAGCCCCAGGGAGGTGGTGGTCTCCCGAGCTGTCGGGGGCCAGGCAGCCTCCCTGCATTTAATTCTATGTTAGCCCCAGGGAGGTGGAGGTGTCCAGGACTTGCGGGCTCCACAGGAACCCCCTACTTCAAATACAATATTTTGTCCCATGCGGCCCCCTTGCATCTTAGAAACCATAGGCCTCAGGGAGGTGGCCGTCCCCAGGGCAATAATAAGGGCTTATTTTTTGTATGCCCCTGGGACCTGGCCCACCCCGAGGCTTTAAAAAACATGAGTGCGGGAGACCGCGCTTTTTTTTTTTTTTCAATTTTTACCAGGAATTTTGCGGTGACACCATGAATTTGCGCTAAAAGTGTTTTTTTGCTCTGTCGGGGTCCCTCTGGGATGCCGGCACTAGAGCTAAGGGGTCTGGGTGACCCTACCCTGGCCCCTTTTCTTTTCTTTTCACTGTTTTTCTGGGACTCGGCTTAGCTGAGTCCCAAGATGGCTACCAACACTTCCTGGTTAAAGTGTTGCCAGCCAATCAAAGCTGTGTATTTCCCTGCATGAGTTTGCCATCATTCGTGAAGTGTTTGCTACCTCAGATTTACAAATATATTTTCCCTTTAATACCTTAAAAACTACTGAACAGATTTGCACCAAATAACCAAAAGCACAATCTGCGTACTGAAAGCTGGCTTTCTACCAAATGTGGTGTAATTCTGTCCAGCTGTTCAGGCTGTAGTTGTGTTCAAAACTCCTATGGGAATTAGCATGGGAAAAACACACTTTTTGACCCTCCCTTTTCCTCGGCCCCCACTTGACTGATCACCCTGAAACTTTATGTGCACAACAAGAATCACCAGGGCACTATTTTTGGAAACTTTTGTGAAGATTCGTCACACAGTGCCAAAGATATAGGCAAATGCAAAAACAACAGATGATGGGTGGAATGCAGAACAAATCAAACATTCACTCCTGTCACAGATCTGGGTTTAATCCATCAGTTTTTTTGCTCATCGTGCTATTCCAGTTTGGACCCAACCATATGCAAATCAGTCTTGACTCTGCTCCCCATGGGAACAGTCCAGTCTGGACTGCCAGGCCAGGTCTTCCCTGGATGACAAACAAGCATGCTGGGACCGGTTTTGGGGTATCACCCCTCATCAGCCAGGCTAGTTTGAATCTGGTGGCATGGCGAGCATGGGACCACATCTGGGCATATCCTTCCCACTTAGGGCAACAAATGCAAAATAAATCAAACATTCACCCCTACTCAGAGATCTGGGTTTAATCCATAATTTTTTTGCTTGCCATGCCATTCCAGTGTGGACCCAGACATATGCAAATCAGTCTTGACCCTGCTCCCCATGGGAACAGTCAAGCCCGAACTGCTAGGCCAGGTCCGCCCTGGACCAGAAACAGGCATTGTGGGACCAGTTTCAGGTTATGATCCCTCCTCAACCAGGCTAGCTTTAATCTGGTGGCATAGTGAGCATGGGATCCACATCTGGGCATACCCTTCCCACTTAGGATGACTAATGCAAAAACAAAAGATGATGGACGGAATGTGGAACAAATCAAACATACACCCCCAGTCACAGATCTGGGTTTAATCTATCAGTTTTTTTTGCTCACAATGCGGTTCCAGTTGGGATCCAGCCATATGCAAATCAGTCTTGACCTTGCTCCCCATGGGAACAGTCTAGCCCAAACTGCCAGGCCAGGTCCTCCCCGGACCAAAAACAAGCATCCTGAGACTGTTTTTGGGCTATCAACCCTGATCAGCCAGGATAGCTTGAATCTAGTGGCATAGCGAGCTCAGGACCCACGTCTGGACATTCCCTTCCTACTAAGGACAAGAAATGCAAAAGCAACAGATGATGAATAGAATGCAGAACAAATCAAACATTCACTTCCAGTCACAGATTCGGGTTTATTCCATCAGCTTTTTACTGACCATGCTATTTCACTTTCAACCCAGCCATATGCAAATCAGTCTTGACCCTGCTCCCCATGGGAACAGTCCAGCCCAAGCTTCCAGGTCCTCCTTTGACCAGGAACAAGCATCCCAGGGCAGGGTTTTGGGTATCATGCCAGGCTAGCTTAAATCTGGTGGCATTGCAAGCACTGGACCCATGTCCAGGCATACCCTTCCCACTTAGGGCAACAAATGCAAAAACAACCGATGATAGACAGATTGCAGAACAACGCACCATTCACCCCATAATAAATCTGGTATTAATCCATCTTTTTTTGTTCCCCTTGCCATTCCAGTTTGGATCCAGCCATATGCACATCAGTCTTGACCCTGCCTCCCATGGGAACACTCCAGCCTGAACAGCCAGGGCAGGTTCTCGCTGAACCAGAAACAAGTATCCTAGGTTTGGTTTTGGGGTATCACCCCTCATCAGCCAGGCTAGCTTGGATTTGTTGGCAGTGAGCACGGGCCCCACTTCCGGCCATACCCTTCCCACTTATGGTGACAAATGCAAAAACAACAGATGATGGACAGAATGTGTAACAAGGGGCGGCTCCTCTGTTAGGGCGGAGGAGCGCCGCCCCACCCCCGCCAGCAGCAGAAGCTGCAAACCTTTCACAACGAGGGGATAATAAACATAGTTTATTACATGTTTATTATCCCCTCGTTGTGAAAGGGGTGGTGCATCTGGGATGAGGAGCGGTGAGGGGAGTGCTCACCACTTGATTAAACATAACATTCACTTTCCCGGAGGGCCCTTGGAAGGTAGGGGCCCTGGACAATTGCCCACTTTGCTCATGCCTTGAAACGTTTCTGCCTCCTGAAGGAAGTAATCAGCAATTTCCTATACTTATGAAAAGTGACCAGGACTTGAGTGGTCCCTAAAACTTGATTTTAACTGGTCTATATATACAAATTGCGACACACTCACACTCTCACTCAAGCGACAAAGTACAACTACATGCATGTTGCTACATTATTGGAGAGCACCTCTGAACCTTACAAACATTAAAACATACCATCCATAGGATACACCTCAGCCAACACTTTTCAAAGTTGGGGGGGGGGTCACTATATCGCCGTTTAACTATAGCAGCTGCATGTGCTTTCCTTGACTATATATTGGTTGTTGATGCAATGTTAGTATAAGTCCATATTTTGACTGCTTTTATTGACATACAACTAGTGGTGGCCACCTGCCAGCAGCAACCACTGCAAATCCTTTAACAATGAAAGGATGACAAACAAAGGGCCAGATGTAGCAAAAAGAAAATTTGCGAGTTGCAAATTGCGAGTCCATGCGACTCGCAATTTGCAACTCGCAAATTCGTATGCAGTACGGTGTCTCAGACACCGTCTGCGAGTCGCTATGGGGTCGCAATGACCCACCTCATTAATATTAATGAGGTGGGTCGCAAATTGCGGCCCCATAGCGAGTCTAGGCACTCGCAAACATGGAGGCCTGCTGTCGTCAGCAGACCTCCATGTTCATGACTGCTTTCTCAATAAAGCAGTTTTTTATTTTTAAGTGTAGCCCGTTTTCCTTAAAGGAAAACGAGCTGCACTTAAACAAAAACCGAAACCTTTAGTTTCGGTATTTTTTCAGGGCAGGTAGTGGTCACTTGGACCACTACCTGCCCTGAAAAAATAGTATTGGGTCCATTCGCAAAGGGGAAGGGGTCCCCTGGGGACCCCTTCCAATTTGCGAGTGGGTTACCATCCACTTGAAGTGGATGGCAACTGCGACACCCTTTGCGACCGCATATGCGGTCGCAAATGGTATTGCATGCCACTCCGAATCGCAAATAGGAAGGGAACACCCCTTCCTATTTGCGATTCTGAAATGCATATTGCGAGTCGGTCCCGACTCGCAATATGCATTTCTGCATAGCAAAGAAGCATTTGCGCCTTGCAAACTGCGATTTTCGCCGTTTGTGACGCGCAAATCCTTTGCTACATCTGGCCCTAGGTCTATTATCCTTTCTTTGTTGAAGGGGCGGGGCATTGGGGATGACGGGCACTGAGGGGAGTGCACTCCACTCAGTGCTCATGTATGTTTGGCCGGCCATTTCGGGCTGGCCAAACACACATGCACACTGTGCTCTTTCCAGCCCGGCACTGTGTTGCCGGGCTGGAAAGAGCAGGCACAGGCTCCCAGTCTGCCTGGGAGTGCCCTGGCGGGGCTCTCCCAGCCAATCCTAACGCTGCTTTGAGCCGCGTCAGGATTGGCTACAGGACAGGCTGGGAGCCTGTGCCTGCCTGCTGCTGAGACAATGAGGATCAGCTGCGCAGCAGTAAGTTTAAAAAAATGTATTTATTTAATTTTATTTATCTTCCCCCGTGCGCTGCCCTGTGCCCTGGAACCCCCGCCAGCCGCAACTGCATACAACCCTCTTTGACCCATGCACATGACATGGCGTAGCCACCTACTCATCTGAACTGAAAGCCTTTTGTATCTTATTAGAAATAGGAAAGCACTATACACACAACTACATTACAAAACAATAGCAACCACTAAACTAAATACCTGTAAAATGAGCAAAAGCCAATGGAAAAATGCATTTGTGTAGCTTCAGCAATTACTTCCAAAATATACACATGCTATTCACACCACATAATCAACCATAATCCAACACCTATAGCAACTATGTGTAGATTTTAACAACACAATTTTCGTTCTTGCTCCAATAACTCAAAGGTTATTATAAATGATGTACACAAGCTCTGATGCCTAACTGTGAGAGAGCCAAGCATGCAGTGAGATGTCTGCATAATGAGCAGTGGTGTAGCAATATCTGCTGCGCAAGTGTGCCACAAGCCATCAAAGGGCCATCAACCCTTCAGGCGCCCCCATTCACCCCAAGCCACATGATGGGGAGCCCGTCGCCCCTCATCACATTCTGCACGAGTCTCCATTATTTTGCATTATACTACTGACATTGAGAAAGACAGGTTGACAGAACAATGTTAGAGTCGTTCCTGCCCAGTCCATGAGCTGCAGAACACATCACTGGCTCGTGCTTCAACACCATGAAAATCACCAGAAAATTTGAAGTTTCTGCTCCTTTGTCTCCTGCAAATGAATAGAAAGAGAGGACTTCATTTAGGGGTATGCCAGAGGTTGCAGTTGTGACCCCTAGCTTAACCTCTGTGACCCTTGGCAGTGCCTTTGCGACCCCTGACCTCAGAGGTGGCAAAATTAGTGTCCGGAACACCGAGGCAACTGGTTGGGGCTCCACTTTCCTGGTTTTCTGCTATTTTTTAAATTTGACAAATAGTGCATTATATTCACTATTAGAGTAATAAAAATGAAATAAAGTTAGCTGGAATATTACCCTATTTGGCAGCTAAAGACAGTAAATAATGCTTTTAAATGTGTGTGGTGTGTATCCGTGCAGATGAGAGCATGACCAGTGCTTTAAATGGGCCGGTACTGTCCGGTACTGAGTACCGGCACTTTTTTATTTTGAGAGGGAGAGTACCGGCACATCTCAAGAAAAACGTAATACTTTTAATTGGAGAGTACCGGCACTTCTCGGAAACAAGCAGGTACTCTGGCACAGAGTACCTGCACTTTAATTTTTTCCATTTCAAGCACTGTGTGTGACAGAGTGTATGACTGTGTGTGTATGTGTAAGCATGTGTGTAGGAGTCACAGTCAAGGTCACATGGCATGCGATGTCACTTTCACTACCTGTGTTTTTTGGTGAATTGGCGCCATGATAAAAACTTGCACCCAGGCGCTCACGAGTCAGCAGTCAAGGTGCTGCGACTTGCTGTTTATGGGCCAGTCTCCACGGCCTGCAGATCACACAGTACTCAGCCACTACACTATTTTAAACCAGTAACCTGCGAATCTACAAAACTCCTGGTTAAATCCATGTAATTTGTAGTTCACGTTCAGATTCGGATTGTGAGCTACTACAAGAAGATCATCGGTACACACTTCCGATGCGATCTGCTGGATCGAAAAGTGCAAATGAGAAGAAACAGTGCGACAATTGAGGCTGAATGGGGAATGAGTAAAAGTGCAACAGGCACGTGCGGCAGAAAATCATAATTTTCCTTGTAGTAAGCCACCTCATGGGGTAATACTCCTGCTGCACAGATATGTGTATAACATAAAAAAGTTACTGTGACATGCAATTGACAGAAAAAAGAAATGGCATAACATAAAGTGACAGTGAACTGTTAAACAGCTAAATGAATTACAATTAGGCCCAGCAAAGATATGTTTGTAACTTGCAGATGAAAGATACCAATCCCAGTAAGAAAACTCAATGGTTCAAATGCCTGCTGCTAAAATTTTCTCAGTAGTAATCTACAGGTCACAGATTCCAGTCCAGGCAGTAGAGTTCAGCATTCATCCTTCATAAATTGAACAAATCAGTGAGCGTGAGTACCAGACCGCGCTATTGTGATGTGCAATTTTATCAACTATTGCACATGTGGAGAGTCAATTTGGTTTTCTAACAATGAATGGAACCTGTGGGGTCAGCAATTTCATGTCTATGTGATGGGTGCACATCTCACTGAGCTCTTTAAATTAGTGTTTTGGATACCCAAATGTTGTTTATTTTTTTTGCAACTTGCAACAGAGTTGCAACATTCATGACATTAAAACTGTTTTGATGAATGGCTCCAGACAGGAAATGTAGTGACTTTTAAACCTGTCGTTTACTAAAACTTTTTCATGTCACAACATCCTCGAAATTCATAATTTGAATTTATTTTCAAAACTCAGGAAAATCATAAAAGCCATTGGCAAATCCACATTTGGCCAAAATAAACCTACGGTGTTTCAAACAGATTGAAAGTCCGCAACTATAAAAGTTGCACCTAGACGTAATGTCTGTACACCGTGTACAACCTGGTGACTTCACCATGTAATACAGCGTTGTATAAACAACAATTACAAATAATTACAGATATAGCTGTGCCAGCTCTAGAAGTGAGGCTATATCTATGCCACCCCGGGTCCCTATCCATGTGTCGTACGTCTTAACAAATGCAATCCTTGAAGCCAAAACCTCTAGATCTCGCTGCCAATGCCCTTATTCCATGGTCATTGGAATTATACGGCAGGCAAGAACCAAATAATGTGGCAGGGTTGACCAAATTATGTTGCAAGAAAAGGCAGATTATGTGGGACAATGTGGCACATTTTGTGATAATATTATTTCATTATTTTGTCATTTTTTTACATATAGTAACAGTCTGGGCACAGGTTTCACCTCATTAGTTCCAGCTTAACACACAACAATAAGCAACTGAAAAGTGACCAGTCAACATTTGCAAAGGGCCTTCCATTAACCAAAGCCTAATGAATATCTGTGAGATATGGAGGAGTCAGGGATCCCTCATCGAGCTCTGCAGGGCTCCGTCCTTTTGCATTACATGCAAAACATGTTTCACAAGGGTTTTTGTAACGTTTTTAATCCGTTTGAGCTAGAAACATTTTTTGTGGTTAAAATGTGCAGATTATTTGGAAAATGTGGTAAATCCATAATTATGTGGAAAATGCCACGGCCATACAATCACATCATTCTAGAGACCTTGTTTTAAGGCCACAGCCCTACAAGTTAAATGTTCTCTATCACACCTACAAATGGTATTTTTGTACCAGTTGCTCAACTGTCTGTCCCTGGACATTATGAGACCGCTCTGGTTTCTTGCTCAAGAAATATCGCAATGTATACACCCTAAATTAAAATAGATAACATTTATCAGAGCATCTTGTTAAAAAGCTAAATTATTTATCCGAGGTTTCATTGATTAAACCTGAGTGCAACACGAAGGTAATTGACTTTGGTTCCCTCCAAAGTCAATAACATGAGCACCATTGAGTTTTTTCAGCTCTTCAAAGCTTCAAGACTGTGGCCATAGTAGCTACTTAAGTCAAGATAACCCCAAAAGTGTGTCCGGTAACCGACTATAAAAGTGAAAGAAATAATAAGCAAAGTCACACTCACGATGATCATGAAGCCTGTGACAAAACACATTTCTGGGAAAGGGCACTCCATTTTCAGGTTGAGCGCACAATCGCTTTGACCTGTTGTAAGTCTCCGCATGCCCCTCACTTTCACTCATTCATGGGTGTGCCTTTCAAAAATCCTTTATCATCATTAGTAAATGCTTTATGTTTGTCCCTCCTTAGGCCAGTTTTGTTACCGCCTTGCAGTTTGCCCCTGTTACATGGATAATTGTACGATTCCTGATACGTTTGACTGCGAGCAAACTTCTTTTTCATTTTGTGTCCCTCATTCATGCTCATGGCTGCCATGGCACTTTGAATCGGCTCACTTATGTCAACTGTTTTACTTTTCATTTTTAATTTATGTGGCAACAAAAGTCCAGTTAGGAATTTACAGCGCTAATAGGTCTAACTCGACCAAATGCTAGACCCACTGCATTGCAAATACTTGATAACATTTTGCATGCATTCAGTAAACAAGGGCTTTAAAATATAACTTGTTTTAAAAAAAATGTTGAATTCACCCAAAATCACATAATGGGCAGTAGCCCAGTCCTAGCTATGTACTTCCCATTCGGACAGGATCTGTGTAGGCCAGGCTAAGGAAACCGACCACACACTCAACAAGAAATGGCAAAGCCGTTTTGAATACCTAGCCATTCACATAACTCAGTAAGATCTTGTGCAGGATAGAACTAATTTTATTTTCAATCATGTCGTTTATTATCTAACAAGAATTGTTATTAAATTAGGAATGAAATAAGTACCATTTAACAACCAAACAAAACAATTCACAATCGGATGGTAGAAGCATCAGAGCCATACAAAACTGCTAGACTGCCACACAAAAGAAATAAGCGCTGCACGAGCTACACAAAATTAGATATCATAATATATAGCATGTGCCCTTTGATAAAATTCACATTTTTGAAAACAGTGCTAACTCCGGCCGGTTCCACGGTTGTAAGTGCACAGGATTCAGTCCTCAACGGTATTAATTTTTTGTCAAATGGATTTAAGAGGAGTACTGCACAGGTGAAAAAGGTTTAGAGTGTCATAAGAATCATCTGAGGAAAGTGAGAAATGCTGAACCTGTCTTTCAGGGGACCTCTGTATGGAGAGGGCCAATCACCATCCGCGTAGCGCTGGGCCTGCAGAGTGAAGGAGGGTGAATCATCACAGTACTTATTTCAGCAGCAGAAACTTTCACACGGTTTCAAAATCACAGAGTCAATGGGATTTTCTCATTTTAGAAGGTGCCTTAGCCAAAGAGCAATATTGTTGTAGGTTTGGACCTCCTAACTGGTCGTTTTAGACCGCGCATTGATCTGTGTGCGGGTGCATAGTGAGGCTAAGGGAAGCTGAGAGAAGGAAGTCTGGAATCCTCCTGATGTGGTGAGAGCGATGCTGACTGGTTTGGTGGACAGATTTCAAGAATGATGTGGTGGATCAGAGCAATAAGAGATGGGTGAGGCCTAGTTTTACTCCATCAACCCACTGTAAATACCAGGTCCAGAAATAATAATGATGAATAACATGTCTGCTCTAGATGGTTCTGCTAATAAAAAAAAACATGATCACCAGAGACTAATTACCCTTTTATTTTCCGCGTTGCTAAACACAGAAACATCCTACTTTAAGTTGGAACATTAAATGCTAGAGGACTGGGTTTAAAGCTGCTGGGCTAGTTATTAGTCACACGTCTTTTGGTTGGTCTCTGTGCCACACACGTTCATCCTCTAAATTCATTTAAGCTGCATTGTGGTTACACTTGTAAAGTTCTTCATCCCCCTGACAGCACCCAGACATTGGAGTGCTTTCTATTTTCTGCCACCACAAGCGGAACAAGACTAAAGGATGAGGTTTCCTCAGTATGGCTACACAAATATAACGTGACGTGCAATATTCTTTTTTAATATATTAGAGAATTTTTATTCCATATGAAACAAGTTCACCCTCAAACCCTGTTCCTCATTTCATCACTTATGGTCATGCTCCCTTTTAGGTAAGACATCTTGGTGTTCAGGAATGGTGAAAAATCATACAGCAGTGTGAAAGAAACTAAAATGTATCCTTTGGTTCTTGGCAAGAAAACAGCTGGAACAGCTTAACCTAGTTCCAAAGCTGGACACCTGTTTTAAAATGTTTGACTGAATGATTTGGTAATCAGTAGAGCTTTGTGTACACCAGTTCATGGAATCATTGTGCTAGTAGCTCTGATACAAAATCTTCTCAGAATAGCATGACAGTGAAAGCAACCCAAGAAGTTTTAGCAAAATGGAACTGTTGGCGGGGAACGCTGCTGGACCCTTGTGAATCTTAAAAAAATCATTGGGTAAAAGCAAAAGTATTTATTGGTTTTACAAGGCAAACATTACCATGGTAATCCCTGGCGTGCAAGGGATTTACTGTATATGTGGATGTGCTCCTTCGGAAGGGGCAGGATGCTGTTCCTCACAGTGAAGATAGCCAGAGGCTAAGGTGGGCTGACCCACTATCCTATGCTCTAGTTTGAATTACCAATATTATGGAGGCACCCTAAATCACTGCTCATTTGAAGCCCCATTCTCATTCTTTCAAGGTCTTGGAAACTTTTTCTGATGGAATCCCTTCTGGGTATAGGTTTGGAATTGGCAACATTCGTCAAAGTTGATTTTGACTGTGAAGGTGGATGGGGTGGTGTCAGTGGCAATATTCCAGATCTGTGAGACACATTAGAGACTTTTTAGCTGATGCTGCTGGGCAACAAGGGATGTAGACACACTGTATTGATGTGGAGTAGTTCATTCCTACTCACTCTCTTGATCCCTATTTACTACCTCATCTGCTAAGAGTGTGCTAGCACTTGTTATCCACGTAGGGCCAAACAACACGAGTTGTACAGCAATGGTGGGGTGATACATTTGCTGGATGATGCTACCCTGCCATTTCTACATACTTAAAAGGTTTTGGTATAAAATATAGAATACCATGTGGGTGTAAAATTACCACACCTCTTCCATATATTTTCCGTCATTAGCAGGCCAGTTACTGGCACACATTCCATGTGCTTTTAGTGGTGGCCATATTTGACCAGATCTGATCATTATGAGTTCTGTAAAACCTACCAACTTTCAATTCCATTTTGGTGGGAGGTTTCGGCTATATCTGAATTACCATTCAACTCAATCTCAGATCTCTGGTGACAAAACTCTTGAAAGATGCTGAATGATTCCTTCCAACACTTGGCTACAGCTTTCGGTCCTGCCCAGTTCTGTCTGTATGAAAATGGGGTTTAATCAAATTACCTCTACAATTAATGGATTACTTTCTTGGACACCTTCCCTTATGCCAGTTCAAGACGTTTTTTTATTTATTTCACCAACTTCTTGAAAGATGCATAAATAGTTACATTTTTCGGTAATAAACTGGTAAAAAGTAGATTTTTGCGGGAGAAATCCTTTGCAAATATACTTTTTTGCATTCCCATATTTTCAAGAAGAATTCCGCAAACTGTTTTTAGCAGGAAGCATTACCAGAGGGCAGTTTAAAAAAGTCCATAATCTTTAAAACGTCATTAATCTCCAAAGTTAGGAGCTTTGTAAACCTTTGTGTGTGGGTGTTAGAAATGGGGTCTCTGTTTGGAAGTCAGTTTGCACTCTGTCCAAGGAGGGACCCTCACTCTAGTCAGGGTAACGGAGATACACACCTAGGATAACCCCTGCTCACCTATTAAATAACTTGGCACAAGTAGTCAGGCCTATCTCAGAGGGAATGTATAAAGTATTTGTACCAACACACACAGTAACACAGTGAAAACACCACAAAAGTGACACAACACCAGTTTAGAAAAATAACCAATATTTCTCTAGATTAAACAAGACCAAAACGACAAAAATTCAACATACACAAGCAAAGATATGATTTTTTAAAGTAAAAAAGAGTCTTAGTCCATAGATATCAATGGATGCTTTGCTTTTACACAAAGTACCTGGTTTGCGTCAAAAATAAAGCTGCACGGGGGAGAGAGCATCGGAAAAGTCAGCGATGTGTCAGTTCCTTACTCTCAAGTGAGGCCGTGTGTTGTCAATTTCCGAACGGGCAACCTCTAGTATCTACACCTTCACTGTGGTTTTGACACCTAGCGATGATGCGTGCAAAATTTCGGCGCACGGTGGTGAAGGGCCGTGCTGCATGGGTGATGCTTCAAGTTTGGCAGCAGCACTCGGGTGTTGCAACGATTTCCCAGTCGCAGTGCAGGTGGTGGGTCGATTTTCCAGCTGTGAAGTAGGTGCTGCATCAGTATTTCTCCTGCACAGCTCCTGTGCATGAATTTCAGATTTGGTTCCACCAGCTTCTCCTTTCAAGGGCCTAGGGACTGGATTAGGCACCACTTGGCAGGGAAAGAGTCTCAGCAAGAGAGTCCAGTTGCTGGCAGAGGAAGTCTTTGATGGCCCTGAGACTTCAGAAAAGAGGGCAAGCTCAGTCCAAACCCTTGAAGACACTTCACAAGCAGGAAAACAAAGCAAGGTCCAGTCTTTATCCTCTCAAAGGCAGAAGAAGCAACTGCAGGCCAACCCAGCAAAGCACACTCCCAGGCAAAGGGGCAGTATTCCTCCTCCAACTCTTCTCCTTGGCAGAGGTTCCTCGTGATCCAGACGTAATCTAAAAGTCTGGGGTTTGGGGTTCTCTACTTATACCGCTTTCTGCATTTGAAGAAGGCAAACTTCAAAGGAAAGTCTCTGTTGTTCACAAGATCCAGCCTTGCCCAGGCCTGTCCCCAGACCCACACTAGGGGGTTGGAGACTGCATTGTGTGAGGATAGGCATAGCCCTTTCAGGTGTAAGCGTCAGCTCCTCCCTCCCCATACTAGCCCAAGAGATTCATCGGGATATGCAGGCTACGCCCCAGCTCCCTTTGTGTCACTGTCTTGAAAGAATTCACAACAGCCCAAATGTCAGTCTGACCCAGATGTGGAATACACAAGCAGGCAGAGGCACAGAATGTTTAACCAAGAAAATGCCAACTCTCTAAAAGTGGCATTTTCAAACAGACAATCGAAAAACCAACTCTACAAAAAGATGTATTTTTAAATTGTGAGTTCAGAGACCCCAAACTCCATATCTCTATCTGCTCCCAATGGGAAACTGCACTTATGAGATATTTAAATGTACATGTCCTACCTTTAACATACACTGCACCCTGCCCGTGGAGTTACCTAGGGTCTACAACAGGGGTGCCTTACATGTACAAAAAGGTAAGGTTTGGGCCTGGCAAGTCGGTACACTTGCCAGGTCGAAGTGGCAGTTTAAAACTGCACACACAGAAACTGCAGTGGCAGGTCTGATCCACGTTTACGGGGATATTCATGTGGGTGGTACAATCAGTGCTACAGGCACACTAATAGCATTGGATTTTGATTTACAGGCCCTGGGCACTTCTAGTGCACTTTACTAGGGACTTACTAGTAAATCAAATATGCCAATCATGGAAAAGACAATTACACTTACAATTTACACAGAGAGCACTTTCACTTTAGCACTAGTAAGCAGTTGTAAAGTGCCCAGAGTACCAAAACCAGCAAAAACGGGGATACTCATGTGGGTGGTACAATCAGTGCTGCAGGCACGCTAATAGCATTGGATTTTGATTTACAGGCCTTGGGCACCTCTAGTGCACTTTACTAGGGACTTACTAGTAAATCAAATATGCCAATCATGGAAAAGAAAATTACACTTACAATTTACACAGAGAGCACTTTCACTTTAGCACTAGTAAGCAGTTGTAAAGTGCCCAGAGTACCAAAACCAGCAAAAACAAAGTTCAGCACACAGACAAAACATACGAAGCAGAGGCAAAAAGACAGGTGAGACCACACCAAGGATGCCAGGTCTAATAGTGGGTGTTTAAATCTTCAGCGTTCTACATAAAATGTGTGTTACTTCGTGGGACGGTAATGTATTATAATACAATGAGATACTCTCCTAATCGAGGAAACAGAGTATCAGGCTTAAGTTTCACAGCAGAAAAGACTTCTGAACAGTAAACTCCCAGAATGTAACAAGCATATAAACTAGGAAATCCACTAACAGATGTAGCCCCAGTGTGCGTATTAAGGAAGACAACAACTGATATGGTCCCAGCCCTACTGGTCTCTTCCCTAGACAGAAATAATCGAAGAAAGAGAAGATTACGACTTTTGCATCTGTTCTTAAATCTGTCAGCAATTAAATTCAATTGATCTATGAATGCACTACAATTGCAAGAGGATTCAATGAATATTCATCAGAATCTGCCAGTGTCCCAGATTTTCTAGAGTAGTTCAGGAATTCGTTGTAAATTTCACATTTCATACATGTGAAATCGATTCAGTGTGTATACAGGAAGAGGTGCATGCTTCCCCTCATGTGTATGCTTTTCGAAAGTGAATTTGCACTATAATAAAGTTTCCATTAACGTCCGCAGGGAAACATTTTCTTTCCTATGGAGAAATCCTTTTTTCCCTACACCATTATCAACTTTTGTGGGATGTAATTTTACGCGTAAATCACTTTATAAGTTAAAAAAAAGATTATCTACGTGAGCAAAATAATTTGAGAAACTGACACATGGAGAATGATTCACAAAGCATTTTGTGAATCAAAGTACAGTTTAGGTGCGGAAATAAATCACTCCTCAAAAGTAAATTCTCAGTCTCAGAATTGGAACTGTTGAATTCGCTTAGAGAGGCAAAAAATGTTTACCAGTATTGCAGAATCACACCATTTGCTACCTTACAGAGGGCTTGTTGGCATCTCTGGTTTAGGCAGCCCGCCAAATTAGGAGACTAGCCACAGACTCCTTCGTTTATCACCCACAAACTTCGTTGTTTTGGGGTATTCACATGTATCTTTCAGGTAGTTTCTTACTCTGGAAACACGTGCACATTTCCCAAGTCAACGGCATTATTAATTATATTTTCAGTGTGGTAACTGATGGAGAAAATCCTTAATTGTAAAAGGCATGTAGGAGAATATTTTATTTCATGAACAAAAATATTTCCCTATGGAATAAAAAAGTGCATAGATGTCAGGGTTATGTAAGATGAATTACAATGCGACTCTGCACCTTCACCGAGCCTCAGTGCAAGCACTAAGCAACAAGCATGGCAAAGCCAATAGGTCTCACCTTTTCGATTGTGTTTTAGCCATGTTGGACACCAGTGTGGCTGCTCTTCAGCAGGGCTAAACGTTAATGGCCTGGAGGGGTGAGGTAAATTGAAGTGGGCTAGGTTGGGGTAGAGTGGAATAGGGTAGTGTGACATTGGGTAGATTGGCATAGAGTGGAGTAGGGGTAGGGTTGGATAGAATGGAGTGGCATTGATTGGGATAGATTGGAGTGGGGGAGTTTGGTAGATTAGTGGGGTAGATGGATTTGGGGTAGATTGGGATGGAGTGGGGAGTAGATTGTGTGGAGTGGAGTGAGGTAGATTTGAGTGGAGTCAATTGGGGGAGATGGTAGGGAATTGAAATCAGGTAAATTGGGGTACATTGGAGTGGAGCGGGACAGATTGGAGTGGAGCCGGGTACATTTGAGTGGGGTAGAGTGGAGTGGGGTAAGCAGTGTGGAGTGGAGGGGAGTAGACTGGAATGTCGCGTTGCATCATGGAGTGAGTGGCATAGATTGGAATGCCGTGTCATAGCGTGAAGTGGAGTGTCATAAATTGAAGTGGCATAGCATAGAGTGGAAAGACAGAGTGGAGAGGAGTGCTGTAGTTTAGAGTATGCATGTGAGGTAGTGCACTGAAATTACAGACGCACGCTTCAGTTTAAATGACCATTACATTTGCACCTAAATTCTATTCTCCTCTCACATGGTACACAGGAGGATTGCCACATAAATTCTTCCACTGTGAAGTCAGGGAAAGAATAATAAACACCAAGCCCTCTGGAAGAGAGAGCCCAGCATTTGACCTCTGTCTTTGATGTGACAAGATAAGAAGAAGATTTAAAACGCTGTTTATAGAAAGTGAGTTTGTGGAAGAATCCAGTAAACAAGGTTTTAACAATGGGAGGGATGAACTCAAGCTGGACAGCCTAAAGCAAACAAAGTCAGCAAATGGAAAGCCAGAAAATGTGTAGTTACAATCCAGAAAGCCAAGAAGCAATGGGCAGAATGCATTCCTAGGTCAGCTTTCTGAATGTCCCCAAGATGTGTTTAGCAAACCAGACAGCTGCACTGTCTAGTAGGCTTCTACCCAAAAATGACAATGTTTAATACCCTTGAGAGGAAGGAAAGAAGGGATAGGGAGGGGGAAACACAGGAACTCAACTTGTAGTCTAGAATGCTCCAAAATTATCTCTGAAGTATGTTCACCATCTATTACACCTAAGATTAAAGTATGTGGTATATTAATCAAAAGCAATTGGCATATGTGGACATATGTACTTGCCGCTGGCAGACTAGAAGAGGAGCATCACACAAAGCATGAGTATGAATGCTTCTGTTTCAGGCCATGATGATGTGAAACAGGATGTGGCAGCAAGACTTTATAAACTGAAATAAATGGAACTGGCTGCAGGGTCTGAGAGGTAAGCAGCGATGGAACCAAATGGAGCATCAAAAAACAACAAATGAGCACACCAAGGGCCATATTAGACATTGTGCCCCGGGGGTGCAATGGGTGAGAGGCCCACTTTGTGCTCCCCTGGGGCACAACGGTATTATAGAAGGGCTCATAGACTTGTGCATCCCTGTTGTGTTCCTGTAAGTGGCAGAGAGAGAGAAACAGAGGGCTTCCAAGGTGTCATATAATGAAATACATTTATTTGAAGATAATACAAGACAGCGCAATGACAGTTCCCCTCCAGCAGCTCCAGGTGTACGCTCCCACCTGACTAGCCTGGAACTTTGAAAAAGGATCATCGGTGCTCACATTCCAAAAATCCAAAGCTCTACTCTAGGTGAGCTCACGCAAACACAACAATCCCCTTCTATAACACTGACAGAGCTGGCACACATGTAGCTCTAGAGCTATCATGAATCACTGTTCCCTCTTTTTCATGGGGGAGTGGCCCAATGCAAATTTGAGAAACACTTTGCCTACGCACCCATGCCCCATTGCTGATGTGGGCGCAGAAGCTAAAATACCTTTTGTAGGCACACTGAAAGTGCACCACAAAAAGGTGGCACACTTTCAGTGCACTCCCTAAAGGCAGTTGTCTGGGGGAGGGGAGAAAGGGGTCAATTGGACACCTCAGACATCCCCTTGCAGGCGTGTGCAGTCACTCACTCATCTCTTGAAGGTGTGGGCAGCATGTCACCTGCCCTGTGAAACAGAGCAGCTTTAAGGCAGCTGCTCCAAATGCTATTAAAATGCTCTGCCCCGGGGCAGCACAACTCTTCGACTACCCGGAGGGGTAGGGTGGAGGTGGGATATAGCTCCTTTGCATTTTCCCTGTTTTCACCTGGTGCACCTTTTGAAAGGTGCACCTTTGCAGAAACAGGAAAAGCACGCTGTATGTATAATACGGCCCTAAGTGTGAAATGATACAGAAGTGAAGAAGCCCATCAGACGCACGGGCAAAGATGATTTGCTTAGAGGTGTTTTTAGACTGTCACTAACATGCTCATCTCAGTAGTAATAAACCTCTGCCGTTTTGGATAGGAAAAAGTATCATTCTCCAGCAGAAACATGAACATGATGGAGCAGGGAGGACATGAACAGTCTCATATGTAATCTGTTGGTACAGGTTCCAGTGTACGGCTGGCATCCATAATCTTCAGGTTTTTGAGTACTGCAGTGTGTACCTCAGCCTTAGATGATTCTAGTGACAAGTGATGTCACACATTCTCGTACAGCAGCGAGAGCGGCCTCTAGGGATGAGGGGGAGGTAATTATGGCGAAAATCCCTTTCAGCTCTGACAATAAGCACATTTGTATGACATTTACGCATTTAATTTTTTCACCTGGTAGGAAATTGGCCTGAATAAGCAACATACATTGAAGTACTACAGCAAATCGGCAACTCTTGCGAATTTCCAAAACTACTCCTGAGTGTCTTTTTGGACACTTAAGAAGTAAGAAATCTGCACCAATGAGTGGGGGCAAACGAGAACACATTTTCAGTTTTCACACTGGAATCTCACTGGCAGACTTTATTAAAAAACAAATAATGGCGAGCAGGGAGTTGACATGTTCTTATCTCTTACAGTCCTGTACAGCATCCATTTTAGGACATCCTCATTCCTCACTCCTCAACCCTACTTCTCATCCCTGCTTCTCATCCATCATCCCTACTTCTCATGCATCATCCCTTCTTCTCATCCATCATCCCTACTTCTCATCCATCATCCCTACTTCTCATCCATCATCCATATTGCTCTTGCATCATCCCTACTTCTCATCCATCATATATCATCCCTACTTCTCATCCATCATCCCTACTTCTCATGCATCATCCCTTCTTCTCATCCATCATCCCTACTTCTCATCCATCATCCCTACTTCTCATCCATCATCCATATTGCTCTTGCATCATCCCTACTTCTCATCCATCACCCCTACTTCTCATCCATCATCCCTGCTTCTCTTACATCATCCCTACTTCTCATCCATCATCCCTGCTTTTCATCCATCATCCCTACTCCTCATCACTCATCCCTGCTTCTCATCCATCATACATCATCCCTACTTCTCATCCATCATCCCTACTTCTCATCCATCATACATCATCCCTCCTTCTCATCCATCATCCCTACTTCTCATCCATCATCCCTGCTTCTCATCCCTCATCCCTGGTTCTCATCCATCATACATCATCCCTACTTCTCACTTCTCATCCATCATCCCTACTTCTCATCCATCATCCCTGCTTCTTATCCATCATACATCATCCCTACTTCTCATCCATCATCCCTACTTCTCATCCATCATCCCTGCTTCTCTTCCATCATCTCTGCTTCTCTTCCATCATCCCTACTCCTCATCCCTGCTTCCCATCCCTACTTCTCTTCCATCATCCCTACTTCTCATCCCTCATCCCTGCTTCTCATCCCTACTCCTCATCCATCATCCCTACTCCTCATTCCTCATCCCTCAGTCATACCAACACATTTTCAGTTTTGTGAAACACACCTTTACACTGATTGGTTGGGAACAGCCAATCAGAGTTATGATAGAGAGCTGCATTCTATTTCAATGAAAAACAGCCTTCTCATTGCACATGGTGGGTGAAAGAAGGAGGAGAAGAAATGTAACTGTGTGTTTGTTTCCAGTGAATTCAAGGCTGTACAACATTTCATTTTATTTAACTAAATGTTTTTCTGTTTACACAGGCCTCTGCAGAAAGCTCTGCTGGTTTGGGAAATACAAAGAGCCCCAGCTTGGGCCATAAATCAGCTCTTGGAGAAAGGGTTATACAGGTCATCTACAGTTCAACCAAAAACCTTTCTGGTTTCAGTTTCATATGTAGAAAGAAAATGTTTAAAATCAACTCTGGTGACAGTGCAATCCAATTCATCCAAACCTTTTCTGGTTTCATTTTTATTTGTAACAAATAAAATGTTTAAATCTGAGCCTGCTTTTTATTTGTAACAAATAATATGCTTACATCGGAGGCTGCTTTTATCTCTGAGAGCTGTTTTTTTTCTTTTCTGAAACCAGAAAGATTTTCCATGAACTGTATAACCCTTTCTCCAAGAGCTGATTTATGGCCCAGGCTGTGGGCCCCTTGTATTTCCCAAACCAGCAGAGCTGTAAGAATACAGCTCTCTCTCACAACTCTGATTGGCAGTTCCTAACCAATCAGTGTGAAGTTGTGTTTCAAAAAACTGAAAATGTGTTGGTATGACTGAGGGATGAGGCATGAGGAGTAGGGATGATGGATGAGGTGTAGGGATGATGGCTGAGGCATGAGAAGTAGGAATGATGGATGAGAAGTAGGGATGAGAACCAGGGATGAGGGATGAGAAGTAGGGATGATGGAAGAGAAGTAGGGATGAGAAGCAGGGATGAGGAGTAGGGATGATGGAAGAGAAGCAGGGATGATGGATGAGAAGTGGGGATGATGAATGAGAAGTAGGGATGATGGATGATGGAAGAGAAGCAGGGATGATGGATGAGAAGTAGGGATGATGGATGAGAAGTAGGGATGATGTATGATGGATGATGAATGAGAAGTAGGGATGATGTATGATGGATGAGAAGCAGGGATGATGGATGAGAAGTAGGGATGATGTATGATGGATGAGAAGTAGGAATGATGGATGAGAAGTGAGAAGTAGGGATGATGGATGAGAAGTGAGAAGTAGGGATGATGTATGATGGATGAGAAGCAGGGATGAGGGATGAGGAGTAGGGATGATGGACGATGGATGAGAAGCAAGGATGAAGAGTAAGGATGATGGATGATGGATGACAAGCAGGGATGATGAATGAGAACTAGGGATGATGTATGATGGATGAGAAGCAGGGATGATGAATGAGAAGCAGGGATGATGAATGAGAAGTAGGGATGATGTATGATGGATGAGAAGCAGGGATGAGGGATGAGGAGTAGGGATGATGGATGAGAAGCAGGGATGATGGATGAGAAGTAGGGATGATGGAAGAGAAGCAGGGATGATGGATGAGAAGTAGGGGTGATGGATGAGAAGTAGGGGTGATGGATGAGAAGTAGGGATGGTAGATGAGAAGTAGGGATGATATATGATGGATGAGAAGTAGGGATGATGGAAGAGAAATAGGGATGATGGAAGAGAAGCAGGGATGATGGAAAAGAAGCAGGGATGAGACACAGGGATGAGAAGTACGGATGATGGAAGAGAAGTAGGGATGATGGATGAGAAGTAGGGATGATGGATGAGAAGCAGGGATGAGAAGTAGGGATGAGGAGTGAGGAATGAAGATGTCCTAAAATGGATGCTGTAGTCCTGACACAACCTCTCTCTCCCCTCCACCACTCCAAAGTAAAAAGGTGCCTTCATTATTTAGTGAACTGTCCAACCCCAGAAGGTCTTTCAAACGTCTGTATCCAGTCTTTGAGATCCAGTGCCTCTGGGGTCTCCCGAGGACTCGACTGGAGACGCACCATGTTTTATCATCCGACTTTCACCCCTTCCCAAGCAACGAAACGGCGAATAACAAGGATTCGAAATGTCACCACTTCAAGAGCAGAAAATCCTCCTAATTAGTGATTAATTATTAGTTAGTTTAGGAACTAAGCAACAAGTGCCTAATTTGATTAAGAACGGCGATGTGAGATTAGAAAGGCATCTGCACTAATTAAGGGCTGATTACTTCTGAGCTATTTCATGACTAATTTAAAGAACTTGAAAATGAGTACTAAATGTGGAGTGTGTCTTTTAGGCCCATGAAGACTCGCAGCATGGGTCTGTTGTCTCCAGTTTATAGTAGACAAAGTACACACACCTTGTAATCTACTGACCAGCCTTTTAGCTAAGACTTTCACAATAAAAATAAGCAGGAGCCAAGGTTGCGAGTATATTCCCTGAGGAATGAGACCGATTTTTTCTGCTCAGGACTTCTAGAGTGAGCTATTTCAGGAGGGGCCGCCTGGGAGGCTGTGTGATGGTCATTCATTGAGAATATATCTATCCACTGCCCATGAGAGTGGGCTTTCTGTCTGTTTTTAAAACTCACCTTATCAAGGAAGTGACCAGACAAGGAAGGGAAGTAAAATTCCCCCCAAAACATCTGTGATTTTTCCAGTTTCTTTCAGTGTTTTGTGTCAAATGCATTTCACTATCAATGATAAATGCTACAAGTATAACACGCTTTGACAGAGGCAGGCTTGGCTTTAGCACAGTGTATCTACAGGCAGAGGTGATAAATCAAAACAACCTGTTAGTCCTGACATCTTGTGGCATGGTTTCCCCTAAATATTTACTTTCTGACCTGTTTTGACTGTGTGCTGAACTTTGGTTTTGCCTACTTTAGGGCTCTGTGCGCTTTTTCACAGCTGACTAGTGATAAAGTGCATGTACTCTGTGTCTAAAACATGGTAACATTTGCTTCTCCATAATTGACACATTTGATTTGCCTCGTAAAGGGCATTATGTGCATAGGGTCTGCAAATCAAATACTACTAGTGGGTCGGCAGCACTGGTTGTGGCAACCACTAGTAAAGCCTTTCAAACATATCTCAGGCCTGCTACTGAAGAGCCTGTGAGCACAGTTTAAACTGCCATTTCAATCTTGCAAGTGTGCCCACTTGCCAAGCCCAAACCTTCCTTTTTATTACATGTAAGTCATCCCTAAGGTAGGCCCCACTTAGCCCCAAAGGCAGGGTGCTTTGTATTTAAAACGTTGGAGAGGTATTTTTAAGTTTACCATATCCAGATAGTGGAAAACACTTGCATTTGTTTTTACTATTGCAAGGGCTATCTCTCCCATAGGCTAGAATTGGGGTTGCCTTATGTTAGACTTTTCATCCTTGGCATGTTCTCCCTTAACTTTTTGCCTCTGTTCCCCAGGTTGTTGATGGGTGCTGGACTCTGATTTTACTGTTTTTGTTACTCTGGGCACTTTACCACTACTAACCAGTGCTAAAGTGCAAGTGCTCCTTTACAAAATGTGTATGTAATTGGCTTATCCATGATTGGCATATTTGATTTATTAGTAAGTCCCTAGTACAGTGCACTAGAAGTGCCAGGGCCTGTTAATCAAATACTACTGGTGGGCCTGCAGCACTGGTTGTGCCACCCACATAAGTAGCTCTGTAATCATGTCTCAGACCTGCCACTGCAGTGTCTGTGTGTGCAGTTTTAACTGTAAATTCGACTTGGCAAGTGTACCCACTTGCCAGACCTAAACCTTCCCTGTTCTTACATGTCAGACACCCATAAGGTAGGCTCTAGGTAGCACCAAGGGCAGGGTGCAGTGTCTGGTTAAGGTCGGACATATAGAATGTGTTTTATATGTCATGACAATGAAATATTGCTAAATTCGTTTTTCACTGTTGCAAGGCCTGTCCCTCTCATAGGTTAACATGGGGGCTACCTTTAAATCTGATTAACGTGTAGATTCCCTTTGGGAGCGGATGGACATGTGGAGTTTGGGGTCTCTGAGCTCACAATTTAAAAATACATATTTTAGTAAAGTTGATTTTAAGATTGTGTGTTTGAAAATGCCACTTTTAGAAAGTGAGCATTTTCTTGCTTATACCATTTCTGTGACTCTGCCTGTTTGTGGATTACCTGTCTGGGTCAGTTTGACAGTTGGGCTGGTTGCACCTCACCTGCATATCCTGATGAGCCACCTGTGCTAGGAGGGAGGGGAGATGTGGTCACTCACACCTGAAAGGGCTGTGCCTGCCCTCACACAATGCAGTCTCCAACCCCCTGGTGAGTGTCTAGGGCCTGGCCTGGGCAAGGCAGGATTTCACATTCAAAAGAGACTTTACTTTGAAGTAAGCCTACTTCAAAGGAGGAATTGGGTATAAGAAGGGCACCCAAAACAACAGACTTTAGAAACACTTCTGGAAACAAGAGGAACCTCTGCCTGGAGAAAGAAGAGCTGCCCTGCCTGTGACTGTGCTTTGTGGAGCTACCCTGCAGTTGCTGCTTCTGCCAGAGTAAGAGGGCAAAGACTGGACTTTGTGTGCCTTCCATCTTGAGAAGAAATCTCTAAGAGCTTGATTTAGAGCTTGCCTCCTGTTGTTTGAAGTCTCAGGGACAGCAAAGACTTCTCTCTGACAGCACCTGGAGTCTCTGGAGAGACTCATACTCTGCCCTGTGGTGCCCATCCAGTTCCTGGGACCCTGAAAGGAGAAGCTGGCAGCCTAAAGACAAGGAAATCCACGCACAGAGCGATGTGCGGAGAAAAGATCAACGCGACTCCGATCTGCGTCTGAAGAAACAACGTGCCGCGGCTTCGCAGCTGAGAATCAACACTCGCAGGAAACACGACCGAAGAAACGGTGCAGGGAGCAGGAGAAATGATGCGCAACATCGCTGACGGAGGCTGGGAGACCACAACACGCGATGCAGGGTTTTCGGATCATCGTGCGGCTGGATTTCTGACTCAAGTACCGCTGGGTGTGGAAAAACAACTCAAGGCCTGCCCGTACCCGAGAGTGCTGACTGTATCGACGCATCGCTCTCCTGCAGAGAGAGGAAACGACGCGCCTGACCCGGCAAAAGGAGAAACAACGCAAGGTCCCGCTTGTGAGCGGAATCAACGCTTCGCAAGCCCTTTTTGACGTGCACTCGCCCGTGCGGGGTTATTTTTGACGCACCCAAGGTACTTTTTCACGCTAACAGCGTTAGTGTGTGTTTAAAATTACTTAAAGACTCTTTTTGTATTTTTAATAATAACTTGACTTGTGTATTGTGGATTTTTGTCGTTTTGGTCTTGTTTTGTTTAGATAAATATTTCCTATTTTTCTAAACCTGTGCTGCATCATTTTGTAGTGATTTAATTAAGTTACTGTGTGTGGTGGTACAAATACTTTACACCTAGCACTCTGAAGTTAAGCCTACTGCTCTGCCAAGCTACCAAGGGGGAAAGCAGGGGTTAGCTGAGGGTGATTCTAATTTACCCTGACTAGAAAGAGGGTCCTTGCTTGAACAGGGGGTAACCCAACTGTCATCCAAAGACCCCATTTCTAACACCTTAATACATCTTTTAAGTGTAATATCCAATTGGGAGAAGATAGAAATTTGGAGTTTGGTGTCTCTGGGCTCACCATTTAAAAATACATCTTTTGTCGAAGGTTGTTTTTAAATTGTGGGTCTGAAAATGCCACTTTTAGAAAGTTGACATTTTCTTACTTTTACCATTCTGTGACTTAGCCTGTCTCTAAATACACGTCTGACTTTAGGTTGACAACTTCATTTGTGCATACTCTCTAGACAGCCACAACACAGGAGGGGATAGGTGTGACACGGGATACATCTACATTTATTTGCATACTGATATCCTTCCTGGGCAGGGAGACAGAGAGGCAGTTCACACTTATATCTGAATAGGTTGAGGCCTGCCCTTACACAAAGGGCTGATTACCTCATGCTGGTAGTTTGGGGACGGGACTGTGTTGAAAGGGAATTGTGTGCACTTCAGAGAATTTTTTTGAAGCTACCCCTACATCAAGGCTTTTTGGGTATAAGTACTGGGCTTCTGACACCATGTACTCAGAAAACTCCAGGACATTCTATCAGGAAGAAGGACTGCCGGGCTGCCAGGAGGAACTGCCACTTTGCTGTTTGCTGTGCTGTGTTGGCCTGCTGCCTGCTGCATCTTGCCTGGGAGTGAGAGGACCGGATCTAACTCTTTACATCCTGCAATCTAAAGTTTCTCCAAGGGCCTGTCTGGGCTTGACTCCTGTTTCTGAAGTCTCAGAGATACCAATGACTTCACCTGTATGTTGCTACAAGCACCTGGGCTCCTCTGCTGTTAGTCCCGCTCTGCCAATGGTTGCCAAATCCAGTCCTGGGCCCTTGGAAGTGGGCCAACACTGGCGCATCACTTGGAACCGACGCGTCCCGCTACAGAAACGCTGCTTTGCCGCTGCCTGCACAAAGCCATGGACACAACTTGCAGACAGCATGATGCAACGACCCCAACTTACAACCCAGCTCGGGCTTGGCCGACTCAGCACCAATTCATTGGAACGGGCACACGTCGCTTCTGGACATTGACACATCAATGATGTTGCCAGATCAGGAAACAATGCATAGCTTGAAAGCGCGATGCATCCCCTCCTTGGATCAATGCATCATCACCGAGCATCTACACAACCAAGGTACTGTCAGCGGGTCTGCGTGACTGCTGTGCCTGACTGTCACTCTTTTCAGTCAGACTGAACGTTCGTTTTGCCCTGGTCCAGCTTGACCAGATAGCCCTGGGTGGGAGCTATTGGCTCCTAAGCGCTGCATTTTGATTTAATCCTCGAAAATTCATAACTTGACTTGTGTATGTTGGAGTTTTGTTGCTTTGGTCTTGCTTGACTCGGATAAATATTGGCTATTTTCCTAAACTGGTGTGGATTCCTTTAGTGGTGTTTTCACTGTGTTACGGGGTGTGTGCACAAATATGTTACATATTGCCTCTTTAGTTTAGCCTGACCAATCTGTGCCAAGCTACCCTATGGTGAGCACAGGTAAACTTTCAGTGTGTTTATTACTTACCCTGACTAGGGTTGTGGTCCCTACTTGGACAGAGTGCGAACCTCTGCCAACTAGAGGCCCAGTTTCGAACACAAACATCAATGCACATAGACAATAATGCCTAAAGACACCTGTGCGCCAGGCATAACATAAATATGAGCATTGATGAACACTAACCGGAATACAGAAACTCATGCAAACAGGAATAACCCAATAGTTCTGAGATTTGTAGTTTCTCCTGTTGTTCTACATATTGAAATTACAAGTAGTGCAGATTTCATCTACTGATAGTTACCGGATGCATAAGCTCGGTATTTCCCACATAGATTTGTATTGGTTTTTATTCATTCTGACTGATGCTATTTATTGGACCCATAAAAATCTGAGGTGCAATAGATTCCATCTATTCCAGGTTTTAAGGAATAACACGTGTTTGGTGTTACCGCACCAAAATCAATGTCACACAAACACAGTACTACATTACCTCTTTAAATTCCGTCAGCTTTGACCTGCCAAAATTAAATGATGGGTGAATCTATATCACACCTGGTAATTACCTGGTTCAATAAACTTTGCACAAAGGTTGGAAAGCGCTAGCCCACTCATAATTAGGGCCTGGTGGTCACCTCTCTATTCTGACAAACAGAGAGTACACAGTGGATGACACTCAGCATGGTCCTGGCAGTGATGAGGAGAAGGATGATGGACCGGCGATTCCCTGGGGTATTTCTGCTTGTTATTGTAATTGGATCCAATCAGTCATGGGGCACCCTCCGGTTTTGCATGGGGCGGGGAGTAATTATCATAATATATATATTCATAGTGGGGTTTTGAGTCAGAAACCTTCATCCAATGGGATCATTCTCAGGTGCTCAGCTCCTCGGTTTGCTCAGTTTGCTCAAATGCCTTGGAAAAAAATAATGATGCTCAGGCGAAGCGCTGCATTCTATTCCAAAAGCGCCACAGCGCTATTCTGGACTTATGAGGCACTTCTTGTTGCAGGTGGGAGTTCTTGATTCCACAAAGCCACGTGTGGGACCACAGCAGCTCTTGGAATGTTCTTGATAAAATAGCACAGCAGCTCCATTCTGGGAAGGTGCGGCTGTGGTTTACAGCTGTCTGCGCTCTCACAGGGTGCGCGGGTGGCACAGGAGGGATGCTGGAGGCCAGCTGCAGACTGGCCCGCCAGGCCCACCCAGGCTTCAGTCCGCTCCCCCTCTTTCTAAGGAAAATAGTTCAGCACCTCCCAGGAAATTAAAAGCATAATTTCCTTCACAAATCCTTACTTTAGAGAAGAAAGTTAAAAAAATACATTTGGCACATTGTATTCTAACTGCAGCCTTACCGAGCCAAAGAGTACAAAATTAATTTGCTTTTTGCGAGATCAATGATTGAGCAACAAGAAAAAGATCAAAACCATACTTTTAAATAAGCCCTACAACAATTTGCATAATGTGTAACATATTATGTGCGCATTTAGAATATTGCAATAAACTGTGCACCAGAGTTGACTAAACTATTTGGCAATTAAGTGGCAAACTAAAGGCATATTGTGATGCAAGGAATGCAATTAAAGGTAAGGAAATAGTGCGTTTTATTTCATTCTTTCACCTGTTAACGAAAATGGCATACGATGGATTCCAATGCAGTACAAAATACATATTTCCTTTAAACGCTCAACAGTTCCTATTGCAAAAAACCTATTTAAAATCAATTGATGATTTCGTCTTAAATGGAAGCATATCACAGTCTTAGTTACCTCCTAGACTAAGGTGGTCATTTAGTGTTTGGCGGAACAATGCATCCACAATAAAATGGCACGTGCACTGTTCCACCAAGGTTGTGGTTCCCTGGTCCCATTCAGAGGACAGTGGTCACTAGGTTTCCACAGGTGCAGCCTCAGCCAGATTTACGGGTGGAAACTCTTGATCTGGCAGTCCATCTTCCATGAGACTAGGAGTTCATTCTTGCAGAACAAAATACTTCAGACATGGCACCCACTCGGTAAGTCCTCCACAGGATGTATTTCACTAGGGTTCAACATAAACGTTTGGAACAACAGAGAGGCTTTTGTTTGAGAGGCTGTGGCCATGGAGAAACATCCATACATTCAAAATGAAAATTTCCCAGCATAGACAAATATTCGAAAAAAATGTGACATTAGTTGGAGATGATGCTGAACCTTCCCCTTATTCTGAAGAAGGACATAGGGCTTCTTGGAGTCTGAGAAAACGATGACACTGCAAGGTACTAGAACATGCTCATAAACCAGTACTGATTGTGGTAAAAAGAGACACAGCACAGAGATGGGGAAGTTCATAGCTGCTGACATATGAAGACTGGATGTGATATATGGACTGGTGTACAGCTGCAGAAAAAAGTACTATATGAGGCCAGGCAATGCCTGGAGAAATTCCACAAAACATGGGGGGCGTTGAGGGGAGCACAGCAGGTGGCAACATGTCTATAATATGTAAAGTTTGGGAAGTCTATAAAACCCTAATCCCGTGTCCCTCCTTATTCTTCGTTCCGCATCCATTTAAGGGGGAAACCCTTGAATTCATAGCGTAACCTTCAATAACCCAGTAAGAATCGAAACCATCACCAGCTGGATATTACAGTAGAAAACTCCTGAGTTAGGCAGTGTCTCATGCTCACGTCTTAGTGTTAAAAATGTTTTCCCTTAATATATTATGTAAGATGAAACACCCAATAAACGTGGTTTGAAGAAAAGAAAACAGTGCCCGTTCCACAAGGATCAGTGGTTTCAATAGACGAGGTTGGGATCACCACTAATAAAAGAAAACAGCTTCATGATAAGGAAGGAGCCATCTTTCCATCTTTTTCCATTTTTTGTTTTTCTGCAGACAGAAATGCTACCCTGTGCATTAATTTGGTACGTTAATAGCATCTGAGTGAAATTGTCACCTCTTTAAATGTGTAAGTATAGCAGGCAACAGCTAAAGAGATATCTGCTAACTTTTCAAAGCATCTGTCATGCCACTGTATGCGGAGTGTGGCGTTTTAATGTCCTTTGCTCCATTTGAGTTACAAATACTTGTTTTTCAAATCATAGTGCAAGGTGTCGGTTATTTGGCAAGTGAATAAAATCCATAATTATGCAGAATCGCTGCAAACTGTGGAATCGGGCTTCCAGTGCCTTTGAACATGACATGGGGTTTTAACTAGCAAAAAGTGAGAAATAAAGAAAAAACTACGACGTATAGAAGAGAGCCCGATTTAATTAAAAAACTGTACAAGCATGGGAAAATGAGAGTATGTAGACACATGAGTTTTGCCTGTGCCATATTGGTTATTAGAACATTGGAATGTTGAAATCTCCTTTGAAGACAATGGAGTAGCTCTGGACTTATAATGGCTGGCATAAGCTCGGCGCTCCAACATTCCAATGTTTGTCTTCAAGTTTCTCCCCTTTTAATGTAGAACATTTTATCCTCAATGGGTGGAATGTTCTAATAGCCTTATAGCCTTTCTGCCTCTGACTATACCAGTTGTTAAAGGAACCTCTCCATCATTTTAGGCCCTCGTCTGCGACTCGGGCCTAAATCTCGGGTTCAAGGTGTTAAACAAGTGGTATAGCCCTCAGTAGCAGGCTATAAGGCTATTAGAACATTGGAATGTTGGCAGCTCCATTGAAAACAATGGAGTGCTCCAGGCTTTTACTGGCCGGTAAAAGCCCGGAGCACCAACATTCCAATGTTCTCTTTGTTTACAGCAACAGCTGTGAACAAAGCCTCACGGAGCCCGAAGGGATTTTAATCCCCTCGGGCTTCGTGAGAATTTGTTTCATTTAATAGAAAATTCTGCCCCGAGTGGCAGAATGTTCTAATAGCCTTAGAACCAGCCGTAGCAGGCTCTACCGGCCATTAAAGGCCCCCTCCCTTGTTAAAGGCCCTCGCCTTCGGCTCGGGCCTTTAACGCAGGAGCGGGCCTTCATTGGCCGGCAGGGCCTTCATTGGCCGGCAGAGCCTTCTATGGCGGGTTCTAAAGCTATATTGAGTCTTCTCTACATTTGGAATTAGTTCTCATGTGTATTTTTGTCCAGTCCACATCTGTCTGCTGCAAAAAGACATGCCCTCACATAAGGCCTGATTCATTTATATGTTGGCAGTTTGTGTAGCTACTGCCAACATAATGGTCTGCCCGCCAGATTTATTTGCGGGAGGTCCTTAGGTTTGGCTACAGCAGTGACTACTCCATCACTGCCATAGACAAACCTCTCCAATGGGATGACGGAGTAAAGGCCTTTGGAGAAATGACTGTATGTCTGCTCATCCAATAGGGATGGGCAGCCACATAGCAATTTTTTTGCTGTAATTCCCCACCAGGCAAACCCTGGTTTTGAGGGACAGTAAAATGAGAATAATGCTCCATCCCGCCATTGGAGATGACTCACCAGGCAAGGGGGGCATTACTTTTTTATTTTCAGAAAGAAAATCCCGGTTCAGGATTTTCTTTGTGAAAATAAAAAAAGAAAACTGTTTGGTGCAGGGCTATGTTGTTGTGCCAAATAGCAATATGCATCAACAGGAACCACCATGACAGTGGTTCCTGCCAAGACACCTGTGTTTGTCTGCTATAAGATTGTAACAGATCATAACATCTGTTATTAGATTGCTATTTTTAAACATTTGTTTTTGCAAAATCAAGAATGGACATTCCCACTATAACCCGAGTTCAGGTCACACTAGTTTTTTTATTAGAACATTGGAATGTTGGCAGCTCCATTGAAAACAATGGAGTGCTCCGGGCTTTTACTGGCTGGTAAAAGCCCGCAGCGCCAACATTCCAATGTTCTCTTTGTTCACAGCAAAAGCTGTGAACAAAGCCTCATGGAGCCTGAGGGGATTTTGATCCCCTCGGGCTTCCTGAGGAATTTGTTTTATTTAATAGAACACTCTGCCCCCGAGTGGCAGAATGTTCTAATAGCCTTAGAACCCACTGTAGCAGGCTCTACCGGCCATTAAAGGCCCTCTCCCTTGTTAAAGGCCCTCGCCTTTGGCTCGGGCCTTTAACGCAGGAGTGGGCCTTTAATGGCCGGTAGAGCCCACTATGGCGGGTTCTAAGGCTATATTAGAGATGCTAGCTTCCGTACCTTTGATCCTATTCTATATATGTAAAGCTATGAAATAGAAAGATGACCTTAGTTGCTGATGCCATGGAAATCTATAGAAACACTATTAAAGCACTCAAAAATCTTTAAGGATGATTAGAACATTCGAATGTTGGGGCTCCATGAGGTCTTTATTTTTTTGTTTTACAACAGAGCTCTTCAAACTGGGGGGTGGGCCCCCCTAGGGGGGCCTCATGTGATCTGGGGGGGGGCGCCAGGCTCTGGTAAAAAGAAGCATTATACAGATAACAGGGCTTTGTTTTAAGCAGATGAATGTTGGTGCATTTTTAAAAAGTTAACAGTACTTAACTTAACTGCAATGTTTAAATAGGTCTAGACATATTTAAACATTGCAATATTTATAAAATAATTGTGAGGAATTCTGAGGGGGGCCGAAGAATTTTTATTTTTCAAATGGGAGGGCGTGGTATTATAAAGTTTGGAGACCGCTGTATTAGAACATTCTGCCCTCTAGTGGTAGAATCTTTTAATAGCCCTTCGTAGCTGGCCATACCTTCCATTAAAGTCCCGCTCTCTTGTTAAAGGCTGGAGCTGATACACTGGAGCGGGACTTTCATGGCCGGTATAGCCCGCTATGACAGCTAAAATGGCAACCAAGGAATCCCACTGCCACATGACTGCACTTGTAATGCAAAATATGTATCAAGAAGGATTAGACAGACAAAGTTGCAAAAGAGGTATCAAGAAGTATTAGACCATGCTGAACCTGTGAGAAGGGTGAACACAGTTTTCTAGTCATCAATCAATACATAACTGTGTAAGATAAGATAATTGGTCATTAGTGCATGTGTAATTTCAATGATATTGAGGTTGACTGTTATATATTATATGACTCACGGTTTAATAATACACTGAAATTCATCATTAAATGAGATCTGGAATATTAACTTGATTTTTGTATATCATTTTGTGATGCACTTCTGCCATTTCTAAGCAGGGATTCAAACTTATGATTTGCTAATCATCACTTAATTTGACCTGCAAATGTTCAGCTTCTTTACCTACCCCCCCACCCCCGGCTATGAAGTAGACAATAACTTATGTCGAAACCATACATATGTAGTAGTTCAGTTATCACAGTGACTGGGTTGGCTGGACGAGGAGGTAATGGATAAAGTTACGTATTCTAGCATATTTTTAAATTATATTTGCAGTTTTAGGCTGGGAATCTTTTGGGGAGCTTGCTCTACTATGAGAGAATGCCACAATGTTTCAGCTCAGGTGAATGATCTACTAGGCTGACCTTCTTCAGGACCAAACACATTACATTTTCAGCTTTTAATGATATGGACAACAGTTCATATGGTGGAATTAATGCACGTTTTCCTTGAGTTGTGTGTCCTTTTGATACAAAGGATGGGGCTCTAATAGAACTGTTTTACATGTCTGTATTTTTGGAATGATGATTCATTTTGCTAAGTCCTTCTTTCTTCTTCTTATGGGCCTATCATATTGGAATGTCGCAAGCAGCAAACCCCGGCCCTTGGGAAGTCTTCTTTTGATTTAGTATTGGAATAACAGTATTTTTGGGCCCCTTCTATTCACCCAACACTGCCTTAAGAGCGTGAAACCAGTAATGTCCTGCTTGTACATGACACACAACGATTCACAACCTTCAATCACTTATGAGTCCCATTGATTATCAAAAATAAGCCATCTGACTTGAGAAAAGAGCCACAGAGCGGGCAACACACATTGTTATTTTGCTGGAGTCTCAAAGGGGGGAAAAATAGTCAGTCATGAGTGTAGCCCTGAAAGGCAATAGATAGTACAAGGCGCACCCCATACTCCTATCACAAATATTGATAATAAGGCACTGAGAAAAACAAAAAAAAAACAAAGAAGCATCTACTAGACTACTAGAGATTGTAAAGGAGCAACAAACTGAAAATTAAGTCAGTGCTTAATTTGAGCCGGTGGTTGCCAGTGGGGGGCACCAGCACTTATTTTTGGGGGCGGGCACTTATGTTTTTGCATCAGGCATTCACTGCATGCAAAAGACATATGGGAAAGATGGAATGAGAGAAAGATGGAAAAGGGTCACAAATAGAGAAAGCAGAAAGCTGTAAGAGTGAGCTGAAGGGGCAGGGAGTGGCTGTAAATGGATGTAAGAGGCCCAAGATGGTTTAAGGATTATGCTGCCTCAGTCTTCTCTGTTGGTACATTAAATTGCAGCAGCGCATGCTTCAGAGGAGAGCTTTGGGCACCGGGCACATCTTTATTTACAAATTAAGCACTTAATGAAGGCCTATTGACAACGGCATTTTGGAGCACATAAAATAGTAGTTCTCCAGCACTCTTTCACGTTTTCTTGTGGGTCTTTGTGAATTGTTCCTAAAAAACATTAAATAAAAAAAAAATGGGAATATTATGGGAAATCTATTTGAAATTAGTAAAAACAGAAGCAACTAGGCGTACATTGCATTTTTCCTATAGAATTGAATATTTTAGTTCTGATTCATAAGGGCATGTAAGAGAAAGTAGAAGCGTGTGCCAGTAGTACTACTTTCTGTGCTCATAAGGGGTTTATGTCTTGGCACCAGTCAAGGTATAAGTCAGCTTAAGGGGCAGAATCTAAGGGTCTGATCTACCAAGAGGGGGCAGCGTGTACAAGAATCATGGATATGACATTCCCCGAATACTTTCAGAATATAAAAGCCCACTTTGTTGTGTGCAGGTTCGGCGTGTGGTGCTGCGTTCCGGACCCGAACTGTCTCGCGGAGCGGGCGGTCGCGTCTGCGGGCACGGCATTCGAGAGGAGACGGTTGGAAGCGGCAGAAGCAGGCCAGCAGACGCGACAGCGGCACTCTTCGGGGATATTTAAGAACAATAAAAGTTGATATGTTACGCTTACTTGGGCATCCCCTGCATCGATTACAACATCATATTTTTGGCGACGAGCTGGTTTCTTCCTACGCGTTTGATGAGAGCACATAGAGACAATATTCCTTTGCCCTGTCTTCGTGTGGAGCGTCTTCCACATCATTTTACTGAAGAAAACAAGTGTATGCTGGGTATTTCCCTGTGGTGGTTTGTTGGTCAGCAGTTGTATTGGTGATATAGAACGTGTATTTACTTGTACTGTGAATGGCCTTTTCAGGCGCCATCTTGGGAGTACTTCGTGCTTGAATCTCTACTGAAATATATCACCAGTAGAATTTTATTGCTACGTTGTTCACAGCACATTGACTTTGATTGCCACATCTGGTCTTAAGTAATGCAGTCAGTCAATCCTCCACCACCTTTCTTGGAAACTCCTGATGCCCCTCCCATTCCATGGAGACAGTGGTTTGATGGTTTTGAAACCTACCTGGGTGCCATAGGAGCCTCTCGTTTTCGCCCTGAAAGGAAAAAATTTTTGCTTTTACATTCATTGGGGTATGAAGGGAGAGAAATCTTCAAACACTTACCTGACCTACTGCAAATTGATGAAGAAGAACTAGATGAATATTTGATGACTACCAAAAAGTTGTCCACAAGATTTGATGTTTTACCAAGTCTAGTAGTTTTACGGCACAAATTCTTCAAGCGTCAGCAATTTCAAAGTGAGGATGTTGATGCATATGTCAGTGCTCTAAGACAACTGGCTTCCAAGTGTGAATTTCGGGATTTTCAAGACCAACTCATAAGGGACCAGTTCATTGGTCACTGTTCGAATAAACATATTCAGCAGAAATGACTGACCATGGGAAATCCAACGTTGGATGAAGCTATCAAAGTAGCCAAGAGCTGGCCCAGATCTCTTTGATGGAACTCTCTTCTAGCTCTGCTGTGAAGGACTCGGATCCTCTTCATGTCAGTGTTGTTACTAAAAGGGGCGCGGCAAAGAATGCTGAGATGAAGAAAAGTGACAATCCTTTTTTTAGGTCTTCGAATATTTGTTTTAGATGTGGAAACATGCCTCATTTCAAGGATGGCAAGACTTGTCCGGCAAAGAACGTTGTGTGTAGAAAATGTGGTAAAGTTGGTCACTTTGCTAAAGTCTGTCAATTCACTAGTAATAAGCAAGCTAATGTAACGTGTGTAGTGGAGGATGATGAAGAAAATAGAGAGGAATCTTTTGTAAAAGCCTTTCAATACATAATTGTTGTGGTCACAGATAAAGTTTTAGGGGTCAAGGAACAAAACTAATGCATAGATCCCATGGTAGATATTTGGGTTGGTGATAAATTGCTTCATTTATTGGTGGACTCTGGTGCACGCATTACTATGATTTCATCAGATCTGTTCCATAATATTTGGGGTGACAGAAAGTTATTCCCTCCCGATAGGTCACCGGTCTCTTATGAAGGCAGGAAAATTGAGTTAGAAGGTTACATAGAAGACAGTTTAGTGTTCAAGGGTCGGAGGATATTTGGTAAAATCTATGTGGCATACAAGGGTTTGAACATTTTGGGGTGGTACCATCAGGGTTTGTTTGGTATGGTGCTGAAACCTGGAACTAAAGAACAAGTTTTGGTGGTGGAGAACGCAGATTCCAAGGCACGGTTTGAAGATGAGTTTCCTGGTATTTTTGCCCAGGGTTTGGGGAAGATTACAGGTTTCAAGCATAGGATAAAGGTTAAGGATAGGGCCATTCCTGTTAGACATAAAGTCAGGTCAGTGCCGTTTAGTTTAAGAGAAGATCTTAAAACTGAATTGAACAAGCTTCAACAGAATGGTGTAATTGAGCCAATTGAGTCCAGTTTGTGGCTTTCTCACTTGGTTGTTGCCCGTAAACGTAATGGAGACCTACGTTTATGTGTGGACCTCAGGAGTCTCAAAAAGGAAATATGGGTAGACTCGTATCCTTTACCCAAGATCAGTGACCTACTCGAAGGGCTCAGGGGCTCAGTATGGTTTTCAAAGATTGATCTGGCGTCTGCATATCACCAGGTTGAATTGGATGAGGATTCGCGCCATTACACAGCTTTCAATTCACCCTTTGGCACTTTCCAGTTTTGCAGGATGCCATTCGGGTTGGCTTCTGCTGCGTCAGGGTTCCAACGCATCATGCACAAAATTTTGGGGGAAATTCATGGTATACTAATCTTTCAGGATGATGTGTTGATTCACACAATGGGTTTAGAAGATCACAATGAGAAAATTAGGTCAGTGTTTAAGATTTTTCAGTCCTTTGGTGTCTGTGTAAAGAAGGAAAAATGTGAGTTTTACAAAAAAAAAAAAGAATTTTTGGGCCATTGTGTGTCTGGGGAAGGTATTACACCTTGTCCTTGGTTAGTAAAGGTGATTGTAGATTCTCCTAACCCTAAAGATAAAGATGAGTTACGATCTTTTGTTGGCATGTGTGAATACTACTCAAAGTTCATTTCCAACTATGCTAGCAAAATGAAAGTCTTGTCCAATATGCTCAAAAGCAAAGTTCCATTTAAATGGGACAGTGAGTGTCAAACCATTTTCGAAAGGGTGAAGCAAGAGTTGGTGGACGCCAGACCACTGAGTCCTTATGACCCCAGCCAATTGTGTACCATTATGGTTGATGCTCGTAGGTATGGGTTGGGGGCTGTGTTGTCGCAAGGTCTGGGAAAAGAGGAGAAAGTTATTAGTTATGCTTCTAGAGTTTTACGTGATCCTGAACTGAATTATTCGGTGATTGAAAAAGAGTTGCTAGCATGCTATTGGGCTAGCGAGAAATTTAGGAGTTATGTGTGGAGCAGAAAATATGTAATTCAAACAGATCATAAACCGTTGGTTTACATTTTAAATGGGGATAAAATTAACTATACGACCCCTCGTATCGCACACCTCACCACAAAATTGTTGCAGTATGACTTTCAGGTCAAGTATATTCCGGGAAAAGATAATTTCACAGCAGATTTTCTATCTCGTCTACCTATCAATGAAGAAATTAATCTTGATTTGGAGGATGATGTGGAAGATTGTTTTATAGCTGCTGTTGATCCTGATGAGTCCAAGGTGTGCACGGAAACTGTGTGGAGGATGCCTGAAAGCAGTTATGAGGTTTTGTCCATTGTTAAGCAGTATATAATCAATGGCTGGCCTAAAGAAAGAAATTTGAATCCTGAAGTTCAACCATATGCCAAGGTGGACGATGAATTGTCAATTGAAAATGGGATCATTTTGAGGAATGATAAATGTGTACCCCGTGTGAGATTCGTACAAGGTTGGTGGATCATGCTCATGAGGGTCATCTTGGTGCCACTATGACTAAGAGACGTATAAGAGCACACTATTGGTGGCCTTCTATGGACAAGGATGTAGAAAGAGTGGTTGGTGGATATGTGGTGTGTAATGGTGCAGAAAAAGGGTTGAAGATTGTAAACCCTCCATTACAACCCATATCGTTACCAGACAAGGCTTGGGTCAAAGTTGGGGTCGATATGGTTGGACCTTTCAATTTTCTCCCCAGCCAGATGCGTTATGCTTTTGTACTAATGGACTATTTTAGTAAGTGGCCAGAAGTGCAGTTTTTTGCAAAACCTAGTGCTGGTAGTGCAATTCAGTTTCTCAAAGAGATTTTTTGGAGGGAAGGTTTTCCGGAAACCTTGATTTCGGATAATGGTGTACAGTTTGTGGGTAATGACATGGAAACGTTTCTGAGAGAGTCTGGTGTGAAACATTTGAAAAGTTCTCTATACCATCCTCAAACTAATGGTTTAGTAGAGAGAATGAATTGGGTGGTTGTAGAGTGTATCAAGTGGGCTAAAGCAAGTAAGCTGGATGTGGAAGAAGCAGTGAATTCTATGTTGTGGTTCTATCGTACCACTCCACATTCTGTGACAATAATCTCTCCTTTTGAACTGTTCAAATTAAGACGTAGCACGTCAAGACTGTTTCCAGCGTGGTTAGCCAAAGTTGTCTCTGGTAAATTTCCTGATTCTGTGAACAAGGACTGGGTGTTGGGTGAAGTAAAAAACAATCAAGAAAAGGTAAAAGCTAGGTATAACCTGAAGAATTCTACAAAAAAACTCTCATTTCAACCTGGAGATCTGGTGCGCGTCAAGTTACAGACATTTGTGAGGAAAGGGGAAGCCTGCTATGGATGTCCAGTGAGGGTTAAGAAAGTATGTGGTAATGCCATCATGGTTGAGGGTGGTCAATGGTGGCATATGGGTAAGGTTGTTAAGGTTAGGGATGTCGGTCACTGTGGAATGGAAGGAAGTGGCATCTCTGGGTCAGAGGGCATCCATCAGGAATGCAAGGTGTCAGACAACCATTTGTTAGAACCCAACACCTTGAGGAGATCTGTCCGTGAGAAATGGGTACCGATCAAACTCAGGGAACATCATAGTGTTTAGCAAGAATGTTTTAATTTTTTTGTCATCTCATGGACACACTGATGTGATTGTTAAATGTTATGTTATGCAAAAGTGATCCAATGCTCTTATGTACTTTGTTCTTCTCTATGTAAGTTGTTCTTAGTTTTAAAAAAAAGGAGATAATATGTTGTGTGCAGGTTCGGCGCGCGGTGCTGTGTGCCGAACCCGAACTGTCTCACAGAGCTGGCGGTCGCGTCTGCGGGCACGGCATTCGAGAGGAGACGGTTGGAAGCGGCAGAAGCAGGCCAGCAGACGCGACAGCGGCGCTCTTTGGGGATATTTAAGAACAATAAAAGTTTATATGTTACGCTTACTTGGGCGTCCCCTGCATCGATTACAACACACTTGCATCGGGCAAATGTATCAACAGAAAAGTCCATGAGTTGTATAAGTGATGACTAGCGAAATGCAATAAAGCTCTGTCAAAGACAGCCCGGCGACACTCACAAATACACGCATCAGAATACCCCACCATCACCATCTTCCTACAGTTTGTTATATTTCAGCATTAATGCATAAAAATGGCCACATCTGGCAAGTAACACACCACAGTATTTAGTATTTTAGTATTTTATTATCTATGCGTGGTTAATCAAAACCATTACAAAACATAAAAACAAGTTAAAAGCAAAGCAAACAGCCTTGCTGTGTCAGTTCAAACAAGGAATCACAACATAGAACATATCAAAGTGCTTACCTAGTCCAAATTGAGGTAGGTTATTAACCAATAAGTGCAAAGACACAACGTGCATTAAAATCAGAACGTGCAAGCCAGCAATTAAAAAGACTTCAAACTTGAAGAGTTAAATTGTCAGTCAGTTATGAAAACGTTTATCAGCCTTTAGTCCTTAAACACATATCGACCTAAAACATAACTCATACATTAAAATCACAAGGATCTATTGATTAAAAGATTCATTTTATAAATACCTCATCAAAAAACCCTCAATCTTATGTACACATAAAAACATTTTTAGCCGCAGTCAGAAACCTCTCAATGGTACAAGCAATATCCAGGGAACGCATTTCAATTAATAATTCCGATCCTCAGCGGTAACAATTCACTTCTAAGCCAACAGTTCGGCAAGATATCTACATACAGAAAACAATTCCTATCTCGCCATGAAGAACACATACAATTAACAGATTTTTCCCCCTCAAGATATTGTTGATCATAAATACCAGACTTTTCCTTACTCATTATCCATATTTCATTTTTCACAACAATTATATGTACATTTTGTGGATCCCCCTTGGCTCCCATATCTCTACTGACTTCCTCAAGGCTTTCCCTTACTCCTTTGACCCACTTTAATTCACTTTTCTGAATTTAATTTTTACACTATACAGATACCTTATTCTCCTCCCCCGCATTCAGCCGTTTCCAAACTCTAATCATCGTTACCCTAGCCAATGTACTCCATGACACCAAGCCAGTCTCCATCCTGATGAAATGGGTCATGGAAGACCTAGGTAGGGAAAAAAAACATTTTAAACATTTTTCCTCCTCCAGGTCCCATACCCTTTTCCCATTATATATAGCAATTCTGCTCCATTCTGAAACTGGGGGGAATAAATTGCAACATCAAGCAGGCCTTCGAGACCCATGGCCCCGTCAAAGATAAACTCATTTGGCATTGATGCCTTTGTAAGAAACCATGCTGGGATCCCTCCCATATGCTCCTGTCCTGTGTACAAGATACCAATCAATTTAGCGTACAACCCAACTTCCAAAGACCTATAAAAAGAAAGGTCACTATGAGCAATGTGTCTTCAGTACAAGGTAAGGGCCTAAGTACTGGATTATATGTTCTTGCACAGTGGAGAATCTTCAGCTCTTCTGTTGACAAGTTTGAGCAGCCATCAGTACGCATCAGCTGCAGTACTTCCTTGCGGGTTACCCAGCTGCATAGATAAACCTAAGCTGGAGTTCACTTAGCACCGATCCTCCTTAGGCCTCTTGCTTGACCTGGGGGCAGATTTTAGTGGACGGTTTCCCTTCTACTTCATGAAAGAACCTCACAAAGTGACAGCTTAACTGCAGGTCTTCTGCTTCCAAACATACCATAACCACTTGCCTGCAAGATTGGATACCTCTTTGGATAAAAAGGGAGCGCAGGATAGGTCTTTGCTCACCCAAGCGTTATTTGCATACACATAACAGGTGCAGAACATCTTCTCTCCCCTTTCCGCCCAGGTGACAATTAAGCTTGGCTAGATTGTGTTTCCAGGGTGGTAGGTGGAATAGTGAAGGCAATACGCCAAGGTGATGCTGCAGGTATTTCTCTTTTACGGTATTTGTGAACCCTGTGCAGAGATAGGGCTGTGGTGTTGTATTAACAAAACTGCGCCACACAAACCAGCCATGCATCCTGTCTGACAGCGTTGCTTTGTCTTCCAATAGGGAGATCTGTTTAATGGTCTTATCAATCAAACGTTTAAAGCTAGCATGGGTTCCTGGCGTTCCCACAGGTCCTGTATGCCCAGTTGTTTAACTCTCTCGTAAAGATAGGACCTTATGGGGGAATTCTCCCTAGTTTTCAGTTCTGCCCAAAGATGGTCATTCAGGGTATTTGGTTGTGCACTCTTGGTCTTGTGCCAGCAGTGTATGAATGGCCTCTTCTGACCAGTGTCTGCTATTGCAGACCAAACTCTAGTCGTAACTGGGCTTGCGATGTATACTTGGGAGGGCTGAAGATCATCCTAAATGTGCCATCTATTATTCCATTCAGAGTAGCCACATCTCTGCCCCTCATTGACTTGCTCCCATAGGTTACTGTCCCATCATGTTTTGCCTGAATCACCCGAAGTAGTGGTGCAAAGGTGGAACTGACAACCTTCTTCTTCAGTTTTTTTAACGCAAAGGCTAGATCTTTTCCCTTTTCTCTTGGCACTTCTCTGGGCAGCAAATGAACTTTTACTATCTATGATCACCCCCAGGTACTTATATTCTACTACCATCTCCAGAGGTTGATTGGCCTGGTACCAGCATGGCGCCCTTTTTTTGATTGATTTATGATTAAAGTTTTAGTTTTCTCTAAGATGATCGTCAGACAATTCTCATCAGAGTAGGATTGGGTGACATCGCTCAAGTGCTGAAGCTCCACAGGGATAAAGCTTATAAGCACCAGATTATCAGCAGAGAGCCTCTCCCCAACTTTGGGACAAGGGAGTTACAGCCATCCAGCCTTGATGTTAGATCCACCATGAAGAGGTTAAACAAAGTGGGTGCTAGGACGCACCTCTACTTCAGGTTTTTGGATGTTGGAATGCATCTGGAAAGATGAGTTCCTGCCCCAAGCTTAACTTGTACCCAGGTGTCCCTATGTAGCAAAATAAGCTGTTTCAAAAGGGTGGATGGGATCTTCCAGTTTTTCAAATTACATCATGTGATCAAAGGCAGACCAATAATCAATAAAGCAGAGAAACAGGGGAATCTTGGCTCCTTTTGTGGCATCTATTAGTAAGGAAAGGGCCGAACTGTTAGTGGTAGTACCAGTATGCTTGCAAACCCCAGTGTGAAGAGGGACAATTGCGTTCTTTGCGGCCCAGGATTTTAACTCCTCTATGATGATCTGAGCAAAGTGTTTAGCTTTGTTTTCAATGAGTGCTACTAATCTGTAGGACTTTGCATTATTCTTCTCCCCATGTTTGTAAATGGGTGAGATGTTATATCACATTTAAGAAGCTGGGATTTCCTCCTTCATTACAATATGTTGATAAACTGGTATCAAGTTATCTCCCCACAATGATGGTTCTTGCTTAAATAAGGCAGGGGTATGCCATTTGGGCCAGTGGCCCCTTCCTTCTTCTTTTACATATCCGCCTCATGATTTGCCAAGCTGAAACTGCAAGCGTTAATGTTAAGGAATCACACTGTGACTCGTTGCCTGGTGCTACTTCATCTGACCTTGCCATGTCAGGATATTTTGTGATGTTTGGAGTGACTGGCGAGTTTTTGGTTGGAGTTCCTGTTTGAGTGATTGCTTCAGATGTACTGTTGAAGTGTTCCCACAAAAACTTCGCCAGACCTTCTCAGTTAAGTATGAACTGATGCCGCAATGTGTGGGATTTAAAAACATATTTATCATGCGCCAAAAGTGCGCACTGTTGTTGCTTTTTTGCATCAAAGAGCAGCTTGGTCAAAAAAGATTCTTTGTCTTGCTTTTCTAAAGCTCATTTGAATTTTTTTAGGCCCGATTTAAGTTGTCTCATCACAAATTGTAGGTTGCTGTCTTATGCGCACGGGTGAAGCTTTCTGAGAGTTTTATTTTTTTCTTCTTACAGAACTTAATTTGCACAAGCTGATCTGCAGTGCACCGCGCCTGTCGAATCCCTTCTTGATTCGGTTTCTGCGATTCAAAGTCATATCAGCATCTCCTAATATCTTTATGAAGGGTTCTCACTCAGCCACTGGGTTAAGGCTTGTTACTTGGTGCAGTTGTAATATACCCTTGGCTAATTCTAGCAGGTTGTTTAAAAGCAGAGGGTTGTATTTGATCCTTTTACTATTCACGGTAATGATGGACCCTGGTGCAACTACTGCTTGGTGAAAGGATATAGGATTCACCTTGAGAGTGATTCCTTGTGAGAGGTGATCCCTGTTTGCCCTCTCTCTTAGATGAAATGGTGAGATTTTATGGAACAGAGGGAGAGTGACAAACGTGTAATCTAAAGTTGAACTGGCCGACGCTGTATGGAATGTTGCTGCTCTTGGGCGGTCTTCGGGAAATCGACTGTATAAAGCCTGGAAGCCAAGATGATCAATGGTCCTCAGGAGCCTCTTGGCTATTATATTTTGTCTGCCAGTTTTGTTATCTTCCTGCTAGGGGATGTCCCACTAAAGCGATTGGGCAGCCAAAAAGTAATCATCCTCAGTTGATCTCAGTAGGTGCAAGTTGAAATCTCCAGCAAGTATAAAATTGGACGTGTGTTCCCCTTCTAGGAGCCATGTTATTTCACTAACCAGCAGATTGACAGCCTTGGCCCTGTCTGTACAGTGGAGGCAAATGTTTATGATCACCAACTATAAATCCATTTTCTCACATCTGACTGATGCTTCGATGATCTTCATCGCGTTTGTCGCAGAGGACTTTACATGCAGCTCTTTTACACTAACGATATTTGCTATGAAGAACTGATTGAAAGTCCCCCTTTCAGGTGGCTGAACATGGCCCTTTCACAGGTTGGAAGATGATGAACCATGAAACCATGTAAATGAAATGGATGTTCCAGTCAAGTCTCCTGTAGGTTAAAAGATTGCAAGTAAAGCAGTTGTTTTATTCCCCAGACCATTTATATTCCAGCAGCGTAGGTGAAAGAATGTCTACCTAGCTTGCAATCATTTGTTGGCCTGCAAGGACTGTCTATGGTTACTTCGAACGCTGTTTATTGTGTGCGCTAGCCAGGCCCAGTCCTGAGTTGCTGTTACTTCCATCAGGGGATTTTGGGCCATCTGGGAGCTTGATTTAGTTCTGTGTAGGAGGAAGGATGCGCTCTGAGCGCCTTTAAGTACAGAGTAAGTGGTATTACCACAAGGAAGTCTTGTCTTTGTGTGACTATTGGCTAACAATGGCAGGGGATAGTCTGGGTTATAATAAGATGACAATTTTATCCCCCAGCGCGTGTTGGTTCATGACCTTCCTGGCTATCTCAGGAGATGCCATGGCTTTTGTTGCTTCATTACCTAAAGGGTTGTTAATTTGAATAAGCTCTACAGAGGGTAAGGCAGATGATTTTAGGTCCTCCAAACTGCTGATGGCTAGTAGTAAGCGCTGTATACTACCCCTTTTACAAATGCCTTCTTGCCCTTTTGACTTGTATTCTGGTAAACAGATGGTGCTGCGTGTTTCAGCCTAGGGGTCTTGGGGGTTGAGCAGACCAGGTTGGTTAGAGTTGAGCTCAGTCTGTAACTGTAACAATGTGATGGTCTGACTTACAGGGCTGTTTCCAGCAGTCTGGCTTCTGCTTGTGGTAAGTTTAAGAGGCCACTGTAGATATTGTACTTGCTGGATTCACTGCGATTACCCCTCCCAGTGTTGTTGGATTGGCGCTCAGATGTGCCTCCAGTTTCTGGCTGCTATCTGTGATCGTTGGAGTTGCCATAACCCTGGTCTGGGCATTGGGGTGTAGGCCCCAAAAGAGAGCCCCCTCTGCCAGCCAAGGTAGCCAGACTGAGCCTCCCAGGCACCAAGGTAGACTGGGAGGGCGGGTGACCTGATGACAGTTTTGCAGCATCCAGGAGATGAGGCCTTGCTATATCCCGGAGTGGGCTCCTCCGCAGGATCCTGCTTCCACTTCAGTTGCCTCAATATGTTTGTCGTGAGAAACCCAGCCATGCTCTAGGAACTTAGGGCTGTTGTTTTAGTGGGCCTTTGTGTGGGTCTTTCCCTCGCTTCTGTTGTGGAGCCCATCCGAAAACAAGCTGCAATGTCAGACTTTCTTTTCCTACCTTTTCTTCTTTGCTTCCATCGCGGTTGAATGCTCATTCCCTGCTCGCTTATTGGAGCTCCTTCCTTTGGCCTTTGGGCGAGCTTGCTTGGTGTTTCTAAATCCTTCAAGGGGGAAACAGGCTGTAAAAAGTTAATGATCTCCCTGATTTCCACCATAGCTCAGACTGCTTGTCTGAAGAGTGAATACTTTTTGAGCTTTTGCCGGACCAGTTGAGCCTTCGGCAAGATTGATTCCGAGTCAGAAATACAGCCCCTGCTCCCTGAGAGTGGAATTCCTTTAGGGGCAATTATTGCAGACTGAGTTGATTGCTTTATGTCCGTCAGTAGGTCCTCCATGCTGGCAGAGTGGATAGTTTCTTCACAACTAGGGCACAAGCACAGCGTAGGTGCATTGGCTGAGTATCTGAATGAACACGCTTGATGAGATTGTTGGAATCAGCAAGTTTCCCATCAATGTTGAGACAAAAACTGCTAAGGAGTTGAGAAACTAAAGTTGGATGTCTATTTTATCAGACTGATACCATAGGGCATTGACTGAACGTTGCATGTCATTCAAAACAATGCCTATGTTGTGTCTGTCTGTTGTTGCTTCTCCTGTTTGTGGTCACTATGCAATGTTAAATCACTTTTTCTCAGAGGTGAATTTTGTGAATGCAACTCTACTAGCTCCTCCCATTCTTGCCTTGTAAGGTAGGAGGAGATGCTGTTGTTACTGCTAAGAGGGCCAGGATTCAATCCCTGATGAGTGATCTTGTGTTGTTGTTTATCATTAACACTGGCAAAGAAAGGCTCTCTTAGGCCAGAGGGGCAGTGTCGTTGTACCTCAATGGCTCAATGGGAGATTCCGAGTTCATTTGATTATTAACCAGAGTTGACAGCCCGGTTCCTGCTGATGGATTTTAAGATTTGCTGACCGCTAAGGTATTAACTGACGAATAACTGAAGCCCTTATAAATGTCAAGCTAATACCAATTTTTTGGGGACCCCTATTGGGATAAGTTCTTGTTGCCTCAGTGCCATCAGTCATTTTGTTTACTTACAAGGGGCTTAGAGCCCACCCATTGCTTACTATGGGTTGGGTTCATCGTCACTATCACATCCTTACTTGGCTGTGGGCGTGTTTGCAGTCACTGCTTCCTCCATCCCTCCTGCCATCCTTGCATGTTCCTTTCCACATCTCTCTCGTGCCCTCCCCTGTTGCTGCTTGCCACAGTGCTCCTGCCTCGTCCCGCTTTGTTACTTGCTCAGTTGTGTGCAACTACACTATCTTGCCTGCTTTTCAGGTGTTTTGGTGTTGGGACTTGCACTGTTTTATCAATAGTGGAGGTAGGCTTTTGTGTCAGAGGAGTGTAAATTCTGCTTGAGAGGCACCATAGTCAATAGCAGCTACTGAAATTTCAAAATGGGTGTGGCATGAAGCACAGCAAAGCACAGATGTAGCTGGAAAATTCTGACATTGGTGAGTAGTAAATAACTGGCATTATTTGCATACAGCTAGTAAAGTGAGGTTTTGGATATGAGAGAAGGGGTGGCCCCTCAAATATTGAGTATATAATCTGTACCTTCTAAATTTGCTAAAACTCCTAAGTTCGGAAGGGTCATTAATTAATTGGTTAAGTGCCTCCATTCTGATCTAAGAAAGCCTGACCATCATCATCGGGTTTGGTTTTATTCTCCATAATAAAATTTAGGAAAACAGTGGAATTACTGTGTATTTTTTACTAAAGTTTTATGGGTATTGGAAGCAGATGAAAATATCTGGAAGTTTGCTTTCATATAGCCTAATAGTTTTTAAATTGTGAATAGCATCTTCTTTCACTTCTATACTCCACTTGCTTACATTTTTCCATCATGCATCTTCTCAGTCGCATGTTGTGATGACAATGTAGTTATTAAAGGTACAGTGTGGAAAAATTAAAAGCTAGACACATCTCACAATCAAACTATGAGCAGCAGAGTTACAAAAAACGTGAAAAGTAATACATTGCAAATATTGTATTCTCAAATATTCGCTTCTGAAACTTTACTATCAGCAATAATATTTTATTTGGGATAAATACATTAAGGTGTTTCACCCGCAAGCATACCATTTTCACAAAAATGTATTTTCTGTCCTGACTTACTGACCTTTTTTTTTTTTAGCAAATACAAGTGTGTTCTCCAAACATCAGTGTCTCACACATCTTACATGCATCATTACATGAAAGAAATGTCTATTACTTGTCAAATATTTAAATTACCACTATGCCAGTGGCGGGCACCTTCGCATGATGGATGCCTATATTATGCTACAAATGCGACTTCATTGGGGAAGGATTCTGCCAGTGGTGGGAAGAATTGTAGCACATGCAATGCATATAAAGACCATTAGAAAAATAACCCCCATTATGCCTCCACCACCATTAAACCATGGATTGACACAATCATGACATAGATACCCTCAGTACGTGAAGAATTTCCATTGCTATGCCGGGGTGAGTAGTACCTTGGCACATGCCCCGAATGCCCACAGTAACTCAGTAAGATTTGAGTTAAGATAGCACAATTAGCATTGTTTTGGAATTTTTTCATACTCATACTACCGCGTGATTATGCGTACTTCGTGGTAAACATTTACCGCAAATCTGATGTTTGCACATGGCAGTTGCTGGTGGTGCTTTTGTTTTTTTGTGTACCATTTTAATTCTCTAAACACAGTGCCACGTGCTAGCTTTATGTTTGTTTTAATTACACTAACTATTCTGAAATGTTGCAGAACTATACAAAAGTAAATAATTATATTTCTCATCCCGTAGTGTACACATTATGTTATGGGTTCCCAAAATATGCCAAGAAATTGCCAATATTATGACAGGGATGTGCGGCTTGAAGTTATAGGTGGTCCTTAACCAACTGGCTCCTGGTTTGAGAGACTAAAGGTCACTGGTAGAAGATGCGGTCAAGTGGAGGGGGACAGACACACACTCTTTCCCATATTCATGTCGAAACCGATACTGACACCGACACACACAGACACATCGCCCACCACGCACACGCATGCACACCCAAACGAGTACACATGGGTGGAGAAGCCACAGTATGCTGTAGAATGAGCGAGGCAATGAGAAAGTCTGACTAACTCAAAGAGGCCTGAGGTTTCTTATCAAACGTTGTTTCGAGATAGCGGAGTACAACAACAATTCTGATACATCTACAGACATTGATACAGACATAGTTATATCTACATATATTGACTAACACAAACATCATAATAACGATGAAACTCAGTTCTCATGTTTCTTATTGAAAATGATGTACAATAATCAGGGCAACTGGAATTATGCGATTATACGGATGCAGCATTTTCCACATAAGTATTGATTTGCTGCACTTGCCACAAAATCAATCATCTTTTGCATAATTTAGAGAATTAAAAAAAATGTTTTAGCTCAAACAGATCAAATTTTACTAAAAACGCTACCTGTGTTGCCTTGCAGTGGGAGACTTGTTGACGCATAGAGCTAGGCCACTTTTCAGTTGCATTTTGGTGTATTTGTGTGTATAATGTTATTGATTATGTGAAACCTTTGCCCATGCACTTTTAGCATGTGTATAAATTACAAAATAGCGAAGTACTGCTGTTTTAAAACTGCACAGCATTACGCCACATAATTAGCTATTTCTTGAATCTTACGACCCATATTTATACTTTTTTAGCGCCGCATATGCGTCATTTTTTTAAACAAAAGCGGCGCAAATTTACAAAATACAATTATATTTTGACAGTTTGCGCTGCTTTTGCATCAGAAAATTACGCAAATGCAGCGCTAAAAAAGTATAAATGTAGGCCTAAGTTTTTTAACTATTCAGCATAATTTAGTCCTTCCCTGCCGCATAATTCCAGTGGCTCTGACAATAACTAAACCTCTTCATAAAACAATGTTACAGACTCAACCCTGCCAATACTTGTGATTCTTTACCAACCATGGTCTTAGTATAAGTGCAACAAGCCATTTGAAATTGGAAAAAAAACTTTAGTCATCATGTCCTAATAATGTTATCTGTTCAATGCCCCTGCTGACATACAGATTGTATGCCCTCCGCTGGTTTAGCGGGACAACAATTCAAGTTAAACTAAATTAAACAAACTCCTGTACCTCTCCTTGCCCCAGGTATTTGCGTTCTCATCATAAACATGCATGTTCATACTACTATTTGGTAGGCCAGCCCACAAAAAATCTCTGATTTTAGTAATCTAAGAGTGAGCATGTACAAGCACTCTCACCCTGCCGAAACTAACAGCCCAGAGCAGAGGAAATCTCAGAACTAGAATTTCTCCTGGATTGCACTGTCACACTAATTAAAGGTACATGAAGTGGGCGGGCATAGGTGTACAAATGGCCCTACTTCTACATCATGTCCACGCATGCTCTGACCACTGAGTCTGCAGTACTTAATATGAGCTTGTGGTTGCAGGTGGTGTTATATTTTTTTAAACTGGCACTTTTCCATATCAAAATTTGACTCAGTGCAAGAGAAAGAAAAACAAAAAAGAGGAAGGGAAGGATAGGAAAACTGTGACAAAAAAGAAAGTTTGGGTGATAAATCACATGAAAGATTGGATAAGGTGGCAGGGAGTCTTTGGTGCATTAAAGATTCATGAAGTGGGATCAAGAATACACAGACTTCATTATGGCACCCCCCCCCCCCCATATTTGACACTCCTACATATGCCAAGGATACAGAAGGTGACAAAGATTGTGTGTGTGACTGGGTGCTACAGGCTACAGAAGTATGACTTAGAAGGACAGGGAGGGGCATGGCCTGGCAAGATGGCCGACAGTACGTAATTCGCCCTTCTCCTCACAGGCCCAACTAATATCCTGCATGATCCTGTGTTTGAGTACAATCGCAAGTGTAGCCGCAGCTGCCTGATTGCGTTGGAGCTGCGGCCTTTTCGATTCAACTGCCTGGCTGGTTTTGGCAGCGTCATAAACACTCTTTTGAACCGGTCCCAGGCTGGAAGCGAGATCGTCACCTGGAGGTGCAGCTGTGCATGGGCCCTGTTGAGTGTAGGATTTTGGGGCCACGAGGTTGCAGTGAGGACGGCAGCAGGCAGTCCAGGTGGGGTAAGAGCAGGAACAGCCTCAAAGTCCTGACCGGGCCCCCGATCCTTCCGGGACAGTTCCTTGTTTTGCAGCTGTGTCCTTGAACAAATGTGGTCACCAGGCCACATGGACTACATCTGGTGCCACATGTGCTGAGACGGCGCTGCCGACTTGGGGCACTGCTGACTGAGGTTATTTGGAGGCCACAAAGTTGCGGTGCAGACAACAGTGGGCCCATGAAGCAGTTGTAATGGCATGCTGTGGTCTAGTGGTCACACCAGGGAGTGGTCATACCTGGCTGACCCGGATGCCAAGAGAGGACTTCCTCTGTCTAAATGGCTGGAGGTGATAAATAAACAGGACGGACCAAGTAAGGGGCTCTTATGCCCAGACTGTGTTACTGGTGTGGTCTGAGTTATTGCCACTGGATCAACTGCGTGCGAAGGCCCAGCCGTGAGATGCACCGCGCCGTTACAGCACAGACAGAGCAGGAGCTGGTCCAATGCCCAAGTGGAGCCCCTGATCCTTCATGGCCAGCTCTCTGCCTTGCTGTTGTGCCCTTGATTGACCGCGGTCGCCCGGCCGTGTGCATTGCTACGGGGTGCTGCTTGTGGGGAGATGGCGGCTGCCGACACCGAGGCCTCCTGGGGAAGTGAGACGGCTGCCAGTCCCACTGAGGGGTCCCACGGTGCACTATGTGTGGAGGATTGCCAGTGGACACTGAAGAGCACTGCGGTGCGCGCAACAGCCTGACAACCGGAGATATGTAGGCCCTGTCTGGGGCCCAGGAGGTGGGTTGCCTCTCCCCAGGTGGACATCTGGGAGTTACCTAGGAGTCTGCACCTAGGAGTCTGGTTGGTGGACTACAGGAGCCCTGAGAATGTCCATGGGGCCTCTGGTGAGTCCATCCTGGGTGGCAGTCCCAAGGCTGGGGAGTGGTAGGGGCATACAGCGCTTTGCAATAATCCTCTGGCAGTGGTGGCGAGTGGAGAGTACCTGGGAGACCCCTGGTCTGCATTGCTGGATATCTGCAGACCCTCTGGGTGAGAATGTCAACTTATGAAAGGAATGCACCGACGGGTGTGGCTGCGGCAGAATGGGCAAGGACAGGCAGCCAAAGACATCATCTGCCAACACCATTACACAGATTGCCACTCTTGCAGTCGATGCAGCATTTGGTCAGGCAGGGTGGGGGAGATTCTAGATCTGAGCCATTCAAGGTTCCTTCACAGCTTTGGAGCATAAGATCGGGACAGTCTCCATAGATGTAAACTTGCTCCACCCTGACTTGAGGAAGGTGGCCAAAAAAGTAACACATGCAGAGATTAATATAGAGACTTTGCAGGGAGAAGTATCTACACTAAAACAACAAATGGCCAAGCTGACGATGGTCATCAGAGAATTGGAGGCCTGGGTGGAGGACGCTGAGGGCTGCTTCCGATGCAACAATCTCTGCTTTCTGAGGGATCTGGGGACAGTGGAGGACTCCTGTGCAGAATGCTTTGCGAAGCAATGGAAAAGACAGCTGTGGGTGCCCCCGGGCCTCTCAGACCATTTTGCAATGGGGAGGGCTCATCACGCCCTGTTATTTCCCAGCAGTGGGGGGGACAGATCCTCACTGTACTGGGATTCAGATTTACATGGGAGGGTAACTTCAAGATACTTACCTGGAATATCCACGGCCGGGGTACATATGTTAAGCGATACAGTGTATTGTCCTTCTTGAAGTGCCACAGAGTCAACTTTGCATGTCTCCAGGAAACTCATCTTAACGACACAGAATTGGATAAGATGGCAAGAAAATGGAAAGGACAACAGTGTCATGCCTCCCTATTTAATCTACGCTAGGGGATTCTCGGAATGAGTGAATCTGGGGACCCCATTTGCACCCACATACATGGAGGCGGATGAGGAGGGGAAGTACGTATTTCTGCAGGGAAAGTTGGACAATAAGGCCACTTTCTTGCTTAACTTATATGTGACCAACATTGAGGATCCTCACTTTTATTATAGGGTGCAAGACGTGATTGGTTCAAAATTAGATGGCCCGCTAATTTGGTTGGGCTCTTTTAACTGTGTTTTTGGATGGGAAGCGGGATCATCAGCCCCCTGGACAGGATATGAAACCAGGGTTTACCTTCTCACTGTGGGAGGTGATGTCTAACTTGGGGTTGTTGGATGCATAGAGAACTCATAGGCCATTTGATAAAGCCTTTATCTGCCACTTTTCTATACATAGAGCATTTAATAGACTAGATAGGGTGCTGACTGTAGGTCTTCCCCTGGATTTTCTGTCGGGAGGGACCCATTTAGCTTGTTTCTATTCTGATCACTCCTTGGTGCTCTGTGCCTTAGCTTGGGGTGTGGGAGGGACTTGAATGCGGCACTGGTGTTTCCTGAGCAACATTTTGACAGATGTGATGGGCAGAGAAACTCTATTCCAAACCTTACCTGACTATTTGCAATCTAACTGGGGTTCAAGTGGTCCTCAGGCCATCGAATGGGACGCTATGAAAGCCATAATGAGGGGCCAACATGTGGGCTTCATTTGTGTAGTATGCAGGCAGTTGCAATGAGAGATACACGTTAAGTAGGGCAAGTTGGCAGTATTGCAAAATCGGGAATTGAGTTGCCTGGTGTGCCAAAGGGAGGAGTAGCAGGTCTGTCAGTATTTAGCGCCAACTTGGGACAGGCATGATGCCTTCACACTCAAACAATATAGGCAGACTTCATCAGGAAGGAGATAAATCAGGCAGGCTCTTGACCTGGTTGCTCCATAGAGAGCATAGCTCGCCTCCTGTCCTAAACCTGAACAGTACTATGGTGGCCTCTCAAGAGGCAGTAGTGGCAAAATTCCAGAGTTGCTTGGAAGAAGTGTATAGGTCGTGCTCCCATTTCTCATTTGGCAGGATCCATGCATTTCTGGCTTTGATGGACATATCCTGGTTGGTGGATTTGGCAAGGACAGATTTAGAAGGATATATCATGGTGGAAGAGCTTTGCACGAGAGTGACAATGCTACCTATGAAAAAGGCCCCCAGAGGGCCAGGTTCCCGGCAGAATGTTCTCAGGGGGTTGCCTCAGTGCTGACTCAACATTTGTTAGGTATTTTTAGAGGCTAGAGAGTTGGGGCTGCTCCTGCCGAGCATATGCGAAGGACTTATATGCATGATGCCGCAGCCAGGAGGGGACAGCTCCGACCTTGCCTCGTATTGTCCCCTTATAATGATAAACTCCGACATAATGATTCTCTGTAAGCTTTTGGACAACTGACTATGCCCAGTGGTGGGTGGCGCATGTGGTCTAGTAGGACTTTATTCCAAGATGTAGCACAATTATGAATTTGTGGCCGCTTACACATGAGCTTCACGAGGTCATGGACAGTGCTGAGAAAATGGCACAGGTTTCTATTAAAATTGAGGAGTACTTTGACATGGTTGACTGTGGATACTTACAGGGGGTGATGAAGGGCATGAGTATCGACTCCCAATTTAGATCCTGGATTCCTCTGTTCTACACTAGCCCACATGCTTGCGTGAGAGTGGGCCAGTGTTGGTACATAGAGTGTGGCACTTGGCAGGGGTACCCTATATCTCCACTACTGTTTGCCTTGGTGATGGAGCCACTGGCAGTACGAGTATACCGGGTTATGCATTAGTGGAGAATAGAGTTGGATCACACTAGACACGTCATCTCCCTGCTAATAATGTGCTGTTTTACCTATAGGTCACTGGGGTGGCATGGTGAGCAAAATAATGGATGGATTAAACCCAGATCTGTGACTGGGGGTGAATGTTTGATTGGTTCCGCATTCCGTCCATCCAGTTACGCTATCCCACAGCGTATGTGTTTTGATTTGCTTTTGCCGCCCTAAGTGCGCCGGGTATGCCCAGACGTGGGTCCCGGGCTCACTGTGCCACTGGATTCAAGCTAGCCTGGCTGATGAGGGGTGAAACCCCGAAACCGGTCCCAGGATGCTTGTTTCCGGTCCAGGGAGAACCTGGCCTGGCAGTTCGGGCTGGACTGTTCCCATGAGGAACAGGGTCAAGACTGATTTGCATATGGCTGGGTTCAAACTGGGGTGTCATGGTGAGCAAAATAATGGATGGATTAAACCCAGATCTGTGACTGGGGGTGAATGTTTGATTGGTTCCGCATTCCGTCCATCCAGTTACGCTATCCCACAGCGTATGTGTTTTGCTTTGCTTTTGCCGCCCTAAGTGCACCGGGTATGCCCAGACGTGGGTCCCGGGCTCACTGTGCCACTGGATTCAAGCTAGCCTGGCTGATGAGGGGTGAAACCCCGAAACCGGTCCCAGGATGCTTGTTTCCGGTTCAGGGAGAACCAGGCCGGGCAGTTTGGGCTGGACTGTTCCCATGAGGAACAGGGTCAAGACTGATTTGCATATGGCTGGGTTCAAACTGGGGTGGCATGGTGAGCAAAATAATGGATGGATTAAACCCAGATCTGTGACTGGGGGTGAATGTTTGATTGGTTCCGCATTCCGTCCATCCACTTACACTATCCCACAGCGTATGTGTTTTGCTTTGCTTTTGCCGCCCTAAGTGCGCCGGGTATGCCCAGACGTGGGTCCCGGGCTCACTGTGCCACTGGATTCAAGCTAGCCTGGCTGATGAGGGGTGAAACCCCGAAACCGGTCCCAGGATGCTTGTTTCCGGTCCAGGGAGAACCTGGCCTGGCAGTTCGGGCTGGACTGTTCCCATGAGGAACAGGGTCAAGACTGATTTGCATATGGCTGGGTTCAAACTGGGGTGGCATGGTGAGCAAAATAATGGATGGATTAAACCCAGATCTGTGACTGGGGGTGAATGTTTGATTGGTTCCGCATTCCGTCCATCCAGTTACGCTATCCCACAGCGTATGTGTTTTGCTTTGCTTTTGCCGCCCTAAGTGCGCCGGGTATGCCCAGACGTGGGTCCCGGGCTCACTGTGCCACTGGATTCAAGCTAGCCTGGCTGATGAGGGGTGAAACCCCGAAACCGGTCCCAGGATACTTGTTTCCGGTCCAGGGAGAACCTGGCCTGGCAGTTCGGGCTGGACTGTTCCCATGAGGAACAGGGTCAAGACTGATTTGCATATGGCTGGGTTCAAACTGGGGTGGCATGGTGAGCAAAATAATGGATGGATTAAACCCAGATCTGTGACTGGGGGTGAATGTTTGATTGGTTCCGCATTCCGTTATCCAGTTACGCTATCCCACAGCGTATGTGTTTTGCTTCACTAGGGTGTCTGCAAAAATAACCTACGAAAATCATTGCTCTTCCCGTTGGTGACATTGGCTGGGTTGCCCATAGAACAGGTGCCAGACCTGACCCTGAGATGGAAGACTGCTCACTTTAGCTACCTGGGGGTTATGGTGGCACATACACAAAAAGAACTACTGAGCCATAATATTGACTGAGTGATATGCTCCTTGCGGCCCTTGTGGGCCCTCCCGCTAGCACTTATGGATAGAATCACAGTGGCCAAAATAGTTTTCTTCCCTGTTGCCTATACGCGATCCAGAACTTATTGTGCCTATTACGTGCGGGAGTGTTTTGCCAAGTTAATACACTCCCCACCTCTCGTATAGGCTGGGAAGCGCAGATGAGCAGGGCCGGCTTTAGAACGGTGCGACTGGTGTGGCCACACCGGGTGCTAACCTGGATGAGATGGCGCTGACCTCAGGGGGGCGCTGTGTTTGGCAATAACTTACTAAACTTACAATTTAAAAGCACCAAAATGTTCCTTGTGCATCCAGCCTTCAGGAAGCAATTAAAATGCCAAGATAACTCTTGTGATTAATGCTCCTGCCAGAGAGAGGGATCGGAATTTTGTCCAGTGGTAGTTTTGACTCTATATAAAGTAGCACAGGGGGTTAATGTGCCTGCTGTAAAGGACAGAACTGTTTTATGTGGCTAGCTCAGTGGATTAGTAAAGCCAGCCTTTACAAGTGCTTTCAAAAATGGAATGCATGTGAAGGGGTGGCTATGGAGAGATGAGGGGCACTTTTGCCTGGTAGTGGTGAAGGAATCCGAGGAGGTGGTCATGGGGTGGGAGGGTGCCAAAAAAGACTGTTGCACAAGGCGCCACCAGAGCTAAAGCCGACCCTGCAGTCGAGTGGCACTTCTAACTCTAATGAGGGGCTATGAGGAAGGCAGGCTGAAGGTTCCGAACCTGGAGTACTTATAATGTATTGCAAATGCAACATGCTGTGAAATGGATGGGGTACAGCACCAACTGGGAGAAGGCTCTAGTGACAGATATGGTGACATGGGCGGAGCTGCCAGTGTTGTTGATGGCTGGATTGAACACGCCTCCCACCGTTCTCTATGTGGTCTGTCAGCATGTGGCAGTATGGCAGAGGGGGGTGACGGCAGTGATCAGAAGGGCCTCATTCCCTAGAGAGCTCCTGTTGTGAATTCTGGCTCCATTTCGACAGATGGCGGAGGTTATGTTATTTCAATCGTGGCACAAGGGTGGCTGTGAGGTGGTGGGTGACCTGTATCCTAATGACATCTTACTATCCTTTGAGGACACACGGGCATATCTGATGTAGCTAGAACTATGTGGACATTGTTTCCTGCAGCACCTCGTGTGTCAGAGTGGATGGGTGCCCTGCTGACACTGGGGACTGGATGACATCTTATTTCATTGTTTTATAAGGTTTAAAAGTCAGATACAAACAGGGACCTTCTCAGGGTGAGGCAGGTATGGGAGACAGATGTCAGGGGTCCGTTTACAGATGTGGACTGGGCTACAATCTGCAAATTGGTATGGTCTGTATCCAGCAATGCCTGGTTCAGACTCAACCATTTTAATCTTCTTCGTCGGACATTCATGTTGGGTCGGCGAAGCCGACTTTATTCATATGGTGTGGTCCTGTCCACAAGTAAGTGAGTTTTGGGAGTGGATGGTAATCAGGATGGGTCAGACCACGACATTTACTTGCCCACACACACCCCAGTTCTGCCTGTTAGGCAATCCTGTAAATCCCTAATAATGTAAAATGCGGTATCAGTTTTTACAGTTAGTCCACGTACTAGCAAGGAGGCTGGTGACCATCACGTGGATGGGAGTTTGCGCTCCCACTGAAAAATATTGGGTCCAAGATGTCTCTGAGTGGTCAGTGGCAGAGGAAAGGAAGATGCGCCTCACCCCCACTGATCACAAATTGATGATCTGGAAGCTTGGGGAGATTGTGTGATAGGTTTCTGGCCACGAAGGAAGACTACGTGGACCACGACCCACTGGCAACTGATTAAACTACTACTCATTTGTGTCTGTTACCTCAAGTACCTGCCAGGTTACTATGCCTGTTGAAATTATATTTATTGTGTATTGAATACTCTACTGCTGTGTGTCACAGTGCTGCATTGTGGTTTGTTGTTCTTCCAACATAACACCATAAATAAAGGTTTAAAAAAAGATGGACAAAGAGCGTGAAAAAGAATGGGATAGAGACTGTGTTACTAGGACTGGACATGTGACAGGAATAGGGAGGGAAGAAGTGATGGTGAGGGAGACAAAGGATGAGGGTGTGAGAGCATGGGGGGGTTCTTCCTTAATCTACCACTCTCACACATACACACTGAAACCCCCAGTTGTTCACCCCTCATTGTCAAATCCTTTAAGTGCCTCTGACCTGCGATTCCCCCAGACCTCTAGACATCATTGATCACTCATTCAGACTAATCAGTGCGCATTATATCCTGCATGAAATTCTACCTACCTGACCCATCTCCTCTCTTCACTTCTCTAACCATCATTGGTGCAGCAGGTGCAGTGGCACTACTGCCCAGAGCAATAAGGAGGCAATAAAACCCACGAATTGCTGTAGTTTACTATCCCAAGAGCAATCAAAGATGCCTTTTTTTTAGGCCTAGCCTACCTGACAACGGAAGTCACCTAGCTGCACAAGACCTATTGGGCGCTTACAAGGAATTTACAGGCGCTTACATTTGGTCCATTGCTTACTATTAATTGGCTTTACTGTCACTCTCATTTGCATGCTTCTTACCAATATTGTTAATGTTGTTTTTCTCTCTTGTGTGCTTCTGCCCTACCCCCTATAGTTCTCACTCCTGTCCTGATTTTTCCCATCCTCACCCATGCCCCATTTCCACCCACCCTCACCATCTTTTTTTAAAAATATTTCTGGGGAGGGGCAGGCAGCAAATTGCTGCCGACTTCTTTGAGTAAAAAAAAACACTTTCACGCGACTTCTAGTTAATTTATTTAATCTAACGATCTGCATCAGAGCGGAAAGAAGGCACCAGCTTCATTTTGTGGATGTGCGTGCGCACTTCATCACAACTGTGTGTGCATACAAAATGACGCTGCCTTGTCCTTGGCTCCTTGCTTGCACCGGGGCCCATGGCATCCTTGCTACACTATTGCTTAACTCGTGGCAGCAGCATAGCCAGTGCTTAATTTGAGCCGGTGGTTTCCGGTGCAGGGCACCGGCACTTATTTTTGAGGGCCAGCACTTGGTTTTCTGTATCAGGTATTTACTGCGAGCAAAAGGCACACATGGGAAAGAGAGAGGAAGAGAAAAACGCAAAGGCTTCACAAAAGGAAGAAAGCTGCAAGAGCGAGCTGAAGGGGCCAGGAGGGAGTGGCTTCAAATGGATTAAAGAGGCCGAGATGGCTTCAGGATTATGCTGCCTCAGTTTTCTGTGCTCACACATTTAAATGCAGCAGCAGCCGCTTGTTTCAAAGGAGAGCTTTGGGCACCGCCACGTTTTTATTTACAAATTAAGCACTGAATAGTCCCAAAGACACTGCACCCACTACACTCAAGCCTTCTACCCAACTCCCCCCGCTGCCTGTGTACCACGATGTCTCCAAGGTGAAGAATGGGACAAAAAGAATATGCACTGACTAGGTCATTTTGTTTTTGTTTAAATTGTCACCTGCTTGCCAGCCTTGGGAAATCCCTGAAGGAATAAACAAGTCTGGCCGCACTGTGCTCTTTCGCCTCCCTATTAGATCCGCCATTGTGTTACATATATTAAGATTTGCATTTACAATTTTAGTATCGCCTGCACTGGGAGTAACAAATGACGTATTTGAGTGCAAGTGTTATGTGGATAAGGAATTCCTAAAGTAGTTATGTGGCAGCTTTGTGCATTCCATTCAGTGGAATCTGAACATTTCTTTTAACCAGAGGGGATGCCAGGGCAGGTGTTTGAAAAAGTCGAGGATGGGCCCAGAGGAAAATTTAATGTTAATGGATTCCGTGATGGAGGCAGGTGGTCTGCAGTAGATTCTCCAATACCAGGGGCCAGACAGGGAACTTCTAAACCATAAAATGAATTTAGATTGAAAATAGTGCATCTAATTTTTCTATAGTGAACTCATTGAACTAAAAATACATCAGTAGGCACCAAATAAAAGCACAATGCTAAAAAAACATAGAAAAAATGTAGAAACTATGGATAACTACAGTCACTGCATCATATCCATAAATAAATGCCCACCAAGCTAAAGGACTCAACAAGCAACGATACGTCCATGTGAAACAACAGTGTGCAGACCCTCAGGATGGAGGAGTGAGATTGGGATCTAGATTGAGAGGCAGTCGGAAGTGGGATGAGGCCATATATTTGACATGAATTGTATCTCCAAAGTGTTGGCAGGCCCCAGGCTGTTTTATAGGGTTGAGACTGTGAGTGCATGTGCTAGCGCATCAGTCTTGCTTGTGAGACTCTGTTGTGTACAGTACAGTAAAGGCCTTGGAGCCCACCTGCCACTTACCATTTGTTGACTTGCATGACACTCTTCTTTACAGTCTTGTAATTCGTTTCTGCAGTCCAAGCATCATTTCAATTCCTCTGCATGGAGCAGGCACAAAGAACTGATTGAATCAACTTAATCAGTGCCCGTCCACTAATCCTGACGTGATTGAGATACTATTTTGTTCTTTTTAACTTCTAGTGCTTGTAACTGGCAAAAACATGCCCAGCTGGACAAACAAAATTGCTAGATTTTATTTTTAATAGCTAATTTTCTTTCATTTTGTCAAGTCGTCTTTAATCACTTTGCACACATATTTTCTTTTGTTTCTGCTCCTGGGCGATGTTCTCAAAAGATGAAGATTACATTTTTCTAAATATTGCAAAACACCACTGTTCTTAATTATACATCATTTCTGAAATGATGCTTTAACACACATTGGCACAGTACACCCCAATCTGCCCCACTACAATCCACACTACCTCATCCCACACCAATCTACCTCACTCCAATCAAAACCACTCACCCCAATCCAATTCACTCCAAACCACCCCACACCAACACTCCCAACCCACCACAATCTAATCTGCCCCACTTCAGTTCACCCCACTACAATTCAAAACAATCTGAACCACTCCAAAACAATCAGCCCCATTCCAAACCAAAACAACCTGTCCCACTCTAATCTGCCCAATCCAAAACAATTTGCGCAAATCCAATCCAAAACAATATGCCCACTTCAATCTACCCTACTCAACCCTAAACAATCTGCCCCACTCCAATCTGTCCCAATCCAAAACAATCTGCCCCACTGCAATCTGCAGCACTCCAATCCAAAACAATCTGCTCCACTGCAACCCAAAACAATATGCCTCACTCCAATCCAAATAATATGCCCACTCCCATCTACCCTACTACAATCTGCCCCACTCCAATCCAAAGCATTCTGCCCCCCTCCAAAACAATCTACCCCCTGCAATCTGCTGCACTCCGCTCCAAAACAATCTGCCCACTCCAGTCTGCCCCACTGCAATCCAAAACAATTAACCCCCCTCCAATCCAAAACAATCGAACTCAAATCCACCTCACTACAATCTGCCTCACTTTAATCCAAACATCTGCCCCACTCCAATCCAAAACAATCTGCTCCACAGGAATCTGCTGCATTCCAATCCAAAACAATCTGCCCCACTCCAATCTGCTGCAGTCCAATCCAAAACAATATGCCCCACTCCAATCCACCTCACTACAATCTGCCTCACTTTAATCCAAAACAATCTGCCCCACTCAAATCTGCCCCACTCCAATCCAAAAGAATATGCCCCACTCCAATCCACAACAATCTGCTTCACGGGAATCTGCTGCATTCCAATCCAAAACAATCTGCTCCACTCCAATCTGATGCAATCCAATCCAAAACAATCTGCCCCATTCCAATCTATCCCACTGCAATCCAAAACAATACACACCCACTCCAATCCAATCTACCTCACCCAATCCAAACCGCCCCACTCCATCCCAGTTCACCCCACTTCAATCCTATCTAAGCTGCACCAACCCATCCACCCTACTTCAGTCCAATCCACCCCAATTAAATACACCCTAAGACAATCTGCCCCACTCCAATCCAAAACAATATCTGCCTCAGTCCAATCTGCCCCACTCCAATCCAAAACAATCTGTCCCACTCCAATCCAATCTGCCCTACTCCAATTCATTTCAATCTGCCCACTCCAATCTGCCCCACTTCAATCTGCCCCACTCCACCCTGCTCGCTTTAATCCCAATCAATCCACTCCAATCCAAAACAATCTGCCCACTCCAATCCATCTCAGCCCAATCCATCCACCCCACTCCATCACAATCAACCACAATCCACCCCAATACAATCCAGTCCACCCATGCACCAATCCAATCCACCTCACACCAATCCAACCCAGTCCAGTCCAATCTACCCCAGTCTAATCCAATACACCTCGCCTCATCCCAAACCAAGCCACCCTACTCCTGTCTAATCCAACCCATTCCAATCCAATCCAACCTACTCCAATCCAGTTCACTCAATTTAGTCCAATCCACCACAATCCACTCCACTTCAATTCACCCCATCCAACTCCAATGCACCCCACCCCAATCTATTCCTCCCCACCCCAATCCAACCCACCCCTATTCAATCCACTACATTCAATCTAATACACCCCACCCTAATCAAGCTCACTCAATCCAATCCAACTCACCCCAGTCCACTCCACCCCAATTCAAACCGACCCACTCCAGCCCACCCCACAACACCAATCCAATTCACCCCACCCCACACCAATCCAATCCACCTTACCTCAATGCAATTCACACCCCTACAATACACCCCCACCCAATCCAAAACACCCCCTCCAGCTCACCCAACCCACCCCAATCTAAACACTCCATTTCAATCCAATCCACCCCATCTTACTCCAATCCACCCCACTCCATCCCAGTTCAGTCCACTGTACTCCAATCCATCCAGCCTACCCCACTCTAATCCACCACACTTCAATCCAATCCACCCCATGCCAATCCAATCCACCTAACTCCACTACTATCCACCCCACCCCACCCCACTCCAATTCACCACACCCCACTTCAATCCAATCCACACCACCCCACTCCAATTCAATCCACCCCATTGAAGCCCACCACACCCCAATCCAATCCAACCTACCCCATTTCAATCCACCCCACTCCAAACCAATCCACCCCACCCAAATCCACCACACTCACTCCAATCCACTACACTCTATCCCAATCCAGTCCACCTTTCCCCATCCTAGTTCAGTCCATTCCAACCCATCCAGTTTATCCCACTCCAATCCACCTACCCCTCTCTAATCCAGTCCACCCACTCCAATCCAATCCACTGCCTCCATTCCAATTCATCCCACCCCAGTTCGGTCTGCCCCACTCCAATCCAGAGGATAAAATCCACCCCTCTCCAATCCACTCCAGTACTCCAGCCAAATCTAATCTACCCCACTCCAATCCACCCTACACCAATCCACTGCACACAATCCACCCCACTCCACTCAATCCACTCCACGTTACCCCAGTTCAATCCACTCCACTTTACTCAAATCCACCCCACTACCTCAATCCACTCCAACCCATTCCACCCCACTCCACTCTATGACAATCTCTGCTCCTGAATTCTACTCCCCTTGACTCAACTTTATGACACTCTACTCCCCTACTCCACTCTACGATAATCCAACAACTCCACTCTATGACACTCTACTCCCCCACTCCACTCTGAGATTCCACATCACTAACTTTTAGCCATAATTAACAGCAGCCACACTGGTTAACAACATGGAAAAACACATTGCCAAAGCCAATAGCTCTGTATAGGCGAGGCCAGTAGGCCTTGCCAAAGCTTGTTTTTTCACTATCCTGATCTGGCTCCCTCATCTAACTTTGCTCTTGCCCTGAAAGCTCATTAACTTGGGCTCCTGCTATTTGTCTTGTCAACCTGTCTTGGAACTATGGTTTGGCCTCACACCAACACCCTGATCTGCATAGTGCCCATTTCCCAGCAGACCTTTGTCTTGTGCTCTGACCAGCAAACTGACATCCTTCAGGCATGCCCTCCCATTTTCCAGGGGCACTCAGACCTGCTTTGTGACATTTTACAAAACAGGCCATAAACTCTAGCATGTGCCTAGTCTCTAATGTCCTGCCAGAGACCTCCATATCATAGCCTGACATGATTTTTAAATCACCAGGTGTCATTAACGAAGGACAAATTCAAAGAATGAATTAGTCATACAAGAACTATAAAAAACACGTAGCCCCTATTTTAGGTTAGGTGCAATTATATTAACAGCAGAGGCATAATAATATGCTTCTAAGGTTTACAATGCACCAACAAGTGTTACCATTCACGATATAAGTGCTTCATTTCCAACAGGTTAGTGACAATGCGGTTGTATGGCTATTTTTTTAATTAAAGAGTGCAAGTTGTATGGCTATTTTTTTAATTAATGAGTGCAAGTCAGATAACTGGTGATGATTAATTTATTTTTTTAACTGGGGATATTCATTGTTTAACTCAGTGGACGCAAAGGAATTTTCCTTCCACGCTGTTGAACAGTGGTGCTGACCAACTCCTTTATCTTTTGGAAGATCTCTATGTGCGTGCTTCCGCACATAATTAAATAATTTCAGATTTTCACATCTGAGTAGTATGAGCGGTGGCTAATATTAGCCTTTTCTCCTCTTTCCTTTCCTCTAGGGTCCCTGGATTGCCTGCAGGTACCCTGACCTAGATATATATTCACTTAAAAAAAACTAAGGTTACAGGGACATTGTGGTTAGGCTCACATTTTAAATGTACCAAAACACAGAAATTCACCTGTTATGGCTAGGGTTGTCTCAAGTAACTATAACTCGTGCCCCGCCATGCACAGAATTTTGTCAAAAATATTAATGCAAATATTAGGTTGATATTATCAATGCTGTTGTCAAAGATGTCATGAGTACTGCAATTTGTGGGATAATTAGCAGTGCATGGTGAGGGTGCGACTTATAGTTACCTTAGGGCACCAGTTATAGTTACTTGAGATAACTCTTAGGGCACAAGTTATAGTTACTTGAGATAACTCTAACTGGTGAATTTATGTGATTTGGTACGTTTACACAACCTTCTCTTGTGTGTCTCTCCTGTCCTGATGATGACCTATAGTTATGAAGGTCGAAATACCATCGACATATACCAGCTAAATGTGGATCGTTAATCTATGCTCTGATATAATTAGTGTTTCTGTATTTGAATAATTCATGCATAACATTTTTGTAAACAACTTTTCCAATATGCTGAGTCACTTTTGTTCACATGCTCACTTGTGTCGTTCACATTTTTCATGAGCACAATGTGTTCACCTTGCACTTAAGACACACTTAAGGTGCACGCTTGTTGGTGCAATGTACACCCTAGAAGCATATTGTTATGCCTTTGCTGTTTATTTGAATTGCGTCTCACCTAAAGTTGGGGCCGCCTGTTTTTTATAGTTCTTGTATGATTGATTCATTCTTTGAATTTGTCCTTCCTTAATGACACCCATTGAGACATTGTGTTATACTGCTTTACCTAGATCTCAACTGGATCTAGGGGTCTCTCCTGTGGTTTGTAATCCTTAAAACCACCAGGACACCGGCCTGCACGTGCCCTATCAGAGCCTATTTTGTAAACAAATAAGTCCAGGGCACAACGTGTTTCTAGTATCTTTGCCTAAAAAGAATTGTTTTTGTACAGAATGCAAGTATCAGCTAATGAATTGACTATGACCTGGAGTGTCATGAATGAGTTTACTTTTCAGATGTAAAATGAATTTAAATGACGCTACTTCCTAGGAGATAGAATGACACACCAAACAACAACGTGAGAGATGTATACTTTGCTGGGCTTAGGCACGAAGCGATTGACTTTGTCTCTATGCAAAACTGATGGTGGCTGACCCAAACAAGCCAATGGTTGAAGTGGGCTACCCTAAAGGACACTCTATGTGGACTGCAAAGAACAGGTGAACACACAGCCGAGCTGTCAAGCCAGACTTGAAAAAGCCCGTTCACAGGGGAAAAGGCAGGTCTAAGATTAAAGGTGCATCGAATTATCAACAAGAATGATCGTACGCGTGACAGCATTAGTTTATACATTAAACACGTTTCATTTGCTCACTCTGAGCCAGAATTTGTGTTTAGAAAAGCTACAGTCAGACTTTTGAATAGAATGTTGTCTTTCATACGTGTAGCATTCTGCATTCCAGCATACCGACACCCCTATGAATGTCAGGGACTCTGATAACCTGAATGGTTTATCCTGAGCTGTCATTTGTGAGGAATGAGACAATGAGTTATTATAGCTTCTTTGTCCATAAGAATGTATTTCTTGGAATAGTTCAAAATGCAGACATATTGGAGATGATGACTGCCAAAATATGCTTTGAATCGGAAAGGTCTTCAGTCTGGTCACTCATTCACATTCATCTGCCAGTGGCTGGTCTCTCAGAATATGCCCATCCTCACAGACAATATATTTGTATGCTTCGTAGTGGGAAAGTATTTTAAAAAGATTTGTTTACCTTCACAAATCTAATTTTTCCTTTCCTTGTCAGCCTGTCGGAGCCGGATAATGGCAAAATAGCATTTTGGGGTATTTATTTACTAGTTAACACACCTCCCTTTCCGTTCTATTTTGAAGGAATAATATTTTTGCTTTCTGAGCTGCGTCTTGGAAGTTTTACCTTTTCATGCACAGTGGTGTAATTGCACTCGGTTCACGTTTTTTGGCCGTTCTCTGCATTTGGGAAAAACCTGAGCTCTACAACTAACAGCAGAACCACTAATAATGATTACATTCGTTGGAATTGTGGGTGTGGGGGTGGTGGGGAGGGAGGGAGGGAGTTACTCTGAGCCATTCATTGTCCGCCCCCGGCTAGTAAACTATTTACCCTGGACCCGGCAGCATTAAACAGAGCGAGGAACGCTTCAGTTTCCATGTAAACCCTGGACAGGCCTGTTGGTTGGACGTGCGCCCACCGCTCGCGCTGGGTGGTCCCTAATGGCCTCCGTACCTGACAGCACTCTTTAACCTGCAGTTTCTCAGAGAGGGAACTGGAGTGGACGCTGCTGCCCTTGCACTTGGCAAAGCCCGGTCTTCCTGGGACTGAGGTCACTGTGAGATACTGCCCTCGCTAGCGCAGCAGCACACAGACTGAAAGGGGGACGGAGGTCGGATTTCTTTCCCACCGTCCTGCTTCCTAGCACGATTTTCTTCCACTGATTTTCAGGCAGAGGGATTAACTGAAGCAGATTTTCCCACCATCCTTTTTTATAAAATCCACACTATTTCCTCTTTTCCAGCATATTGATTGTGTTTAAAAATGGAACCTTGATTTAATTAACTGCTTTTTCTTAGTTTCCCCTGGTTTCTAACCAACACCCCTGCCCTGCGTGGGTGGATACAGCCAATGCAGTCCCCAACTGCAGGTGTTCATAACTGGGCCAAAATCCCTTCCATGAACTTGCCACCTCAGCAGGCCACCCTAGTGGGAAACCAATACCATGGTGGGATAGTCAGCAAGTCCACAAGCCACAGATGCACTTGAGATCATAAACTCCCAAGTCAGCTAGACTACCTCTCTTGCTTTGGCCAAGACAAATACTAAAGTTCCAGTTTCTAACCTGTTCAGGCAGCAGCTGCTAAGACTGTTGAGACGCTTGATGTGACGTTAGAAAGCTATCTCTCGCTCACTAAATTCTCCTTGATGCTCTCTCTGCTGCACTCCACCAACAAAAGTCTGCTCTACATCCCAAACACATGCAGGAATCCACAGGTGAGCAGTTGTTCATGGTCTAGAACAGAGGTCTTAGAACTTTTTCATGCCGGGACCCTCTCTCAAAACCTGTTAGGCATAAAGACCCCCTCCTGGCAAAAAATTCTAGAAGCTGGTACTCCTCATCATTGACAGTCATAAACATCCTCAATTCCCACTGCAAATAATTTTTTACAGTGAGGAAATAATATGAAACAGTGTTTAGCAAACCAAAGGTCAGTGAGTGTGTGGGCGTGGTCAAGAATGTGGCTAAAATCAAAGGTCGTCATTTATGAGGAATTGCCATGGGGCAGTGCTACAAGTCATCTTGCTACACTGCTCTACCCTAGAATGAAAGGGCAGGAATGCACCATATTTCTGAAATACAGTGCATTCATGTCCTTTTCCCCTACGCTGCCACACAAATTGCTGCCTAGCGTGAAAGTAGGCATGATTGTTTTTGTGCAGGAAGGGGCATCTTCCTGAACAAAAACATCCTGAGAGGTATTTTCCTCTTTCCATGTGTGCAGCAGAATACACATGGAAAGAGGAAAAATGAGGAGAAATGAACATTTCTCCTCATTATGCCTGTGTACGGTTTTGGCACTGCTCCAGTTTACGTGATTTTGTAAATCTGGGGCATCGTCAAAATCCATGGGTGTTGCATGGGAACACCCACAGCAACGCCCATGGAACGTCTCCTTGACACGGAGTAAGGTCACGCAATGGCATGCGCTGCTTTGACTTACTCCATATCTATAAGGCCATGCAAAGCTGCTCAGGGTGCCTGTGCGTCACCTCATAGGTTTGCCTGAGAGGCTTGTGCCACCAGAGCGTCAATAAAAGGGATGCTCTGGGGGCGCAAGCCTCTCATAAATATGCCCCAAAATATTCTGTACGTTTTTTTAAAAGTCTTTCACCGTCAGGTAGCTCCAGATAAAATAACAGGCAGGTTAAAAGAAAAATAAATAAAAGAAAGTGGTTACTCATTGGGAAATGCACTTTAGTGCATTATGAAACCTCTATTAGTTAATGCGCTGTAGAAGTCTGTGTGTAACTGGAGAGCAACTAAATTAAATCTTGGTGCATTGGAGAATAGTGACGTGTATTTTCAGTGCCACGAGGTCACAGCCTGTGACAGAAAGTCCTGTGAATATGTAAATCATTATTTTATATTTGCATTACACACTGTATAAGATAGGCCACAACAAAATGCACAAAAATGGTTTAAGATAAAATGGTGTTTCCAAAATGCAGATTTAAGTAATACCAGACCATATGTAATACATTTTTCAACAGCTGTCCCTTCAACACCTCCTCAGGGGTAGTAAGAACTATGTATATACAATTGAAAGCACACACTTCACAGCCCAGTTGTTAACTCTCTGCACTACCACTCAAAAAGAACAAATCTTTGTCATCACAAAGCGTTGAGTGATTCGATCAATTAACGCCAGAACCGTCTCCAAAGCATCCTCTACATTTGTCTATTTTACCATTTGCCGATCAACTTGTACCTCGCATTTGCATTTTATTCATGAAGCTGGCCCCTGGCTCAAAGGATTCTTTAGCTGTCTGTGCAGCTTCATTTCACAGCACAGGAGACTGTCAATAAAAGTTCAGCTGAAGCATTTTAACATCAGCCCGGGGAATGCATGACCCCCTTTCCAAGACTTCATGGCCCCCCTCGGGGACGCGACCCACAGATTGAAGACTTCTGGTCTAGAACTTTCTTTGTAGGGCTCACTCCCCACTCTTACTGTATTAACACACACTCATTCCATCTGTGAAATATGTGTTGTGTGTTTGAATGAACAGGTTTCTGTTGATTGGTCAGACATTTTCTTCTTCTCTTCCTTAGTATAACATTGGGTCAGTGTCTATAAGGGGAAACTTCTCCCAATTATAGTGACTCAATAGTCACTTTTGTACATATGTGCGAACTTAGGAGAGAAATGCTCCTGTATGTAAAGGAGGACAAGCACCTATGCTGTACCAATACACAGTAGGCGAGTGCCAGGCTGCAGAGGGATGCCACCCACAAATGTATCTGAAAACTGTGTTAGTGTCATTGAGGCTTTTCTATGAAAAAGGGGTTGTGCCTGATAATTCTCATAGATCAATTTCCTTATGGCAGAAAGGCTTTTTATGCCACAGATGACCTTTGTCAATGTTTCTGTATTTTCCTTTTGTTTGCCTGCGTTTATCATTTTGACCATTGAATGGCAAAAGTTCTGAGTGGCAGGAGATTAGCCCCTGTGTGTGCTTCCTTAGTTCGTGGGACCCTAAGTATATTTAAATTACAGCATCTCTGCTTGATATCAGTGATCTCGTGAAGGTGGTGCAAGATCTAGTCCATCACCATTATGGGCATCCCATGAAAAGTTCAACAGTTTCTCAGGAAGATCCTGGTGAACTATCAGTCCACTTGCCACCTATAGTACTAACATTTACTAGAATCTAAACACCAAGATTCAAGAAAGCAACTGCAGACAGACACTACATCAGAGTGTTCTGCCTGGACTGTAGAATTATTTCCTAAACACTAGTTATTTTCTAAAAGGTCTGAAAACTCTTTTATTCAATCCGTACTAATATTAGAGTGCGCTAACCTTGTACTCGTGTTCCAACAGCCTTAGAAAGGTTGATGTTAAGTGTCCGAATTGTTCAAAAAATACTGAGGACTGCCAGCCATTTTTCCTGATGCCTACCCCAATGCCTGAGTTGGCTTTGGGTTAACTTTACAGTGTTTGATTATAACAGTCCATAGGGTTCTTGATTCCCACACTCTGAAGCACCCTTGTGCATGCATGTGCCATTATGTATTTTCAGAAAACATTTACATATGCAGTAGCATGGCCGTGAGCATAGCATGCACAATTTTGTGAAAGCCTTACCTCATCCCTTTCTTAGGGGTGATCACTAAATTCAAGCTTCACCGTTGTGCAGTTTACCAGGAAAACTATGGCAGTGTCTTCTTGTTTTTTTTTAACCCCCAGTGGTTTGTGTGAAGCACTGCAAAAAACATGTCCCAGGTATGCCACGACAGGGTATTGGTACCCAGTTGTATTCGTATCTTGTAGAATAAAAGAAGAGCAGCAGCAAAATTCCATAGATATGGCACACAGCTCAGTCCAGAATGTTCAAATTGGGAAAGATCACTTTCATCTCAGCCTAAGGTGAAGCTAGCTCTTTAAAATTACGTTTACGTCCTAGATTTTTCAAGTGCAGGAATCATGTGGAGGATAGCTACCAAGCCACTGACTTGGACTTCTGATTCCTGACTGTACATCCTGATTTCCATCAGGGGTTGTGTTAGAACAAATGTGACCTGCCGTTGTAGCACATGCTTCAGATCTAATGGTGTTGGTGTAGTGAAGCTTCCTCCTCCAGTAGATGGAAATGATATCTTAAACACAGCTTTTTGTCCAGAGTTGGGAGGCCTCCGTTGACAGTACATTTCTCAGTAAGTAAAAGAAGTTCCCTCCAACCAGAGGTGGTTTGGTCTGCTCTTGCCAATCAGTAATTCATCACCAGGAATACCCAGAAGCCCCATTCATTGGGGCACCTGGAAATAAAGGTTAATTTCCTCTGTACCAGCAGTGGTCCCCCACTTGGGTTTGAACTCTCAGTCATCTGAAGCATAGAGTGCCAAAATTTACATTTATTGCAGTTCTCTGAAAAATATATTGTCTGAACTATATTCGGGACTTTGTAGATTACATCTGCTAATACAAATAGATCTCTGCGCCCCCAAACCATGGCTATTTATTTGATGTTTTGTAGTGATCTTGCCCTCAGCTTTACAGCTAAATTTGAACAGCCCAAAAATGAATGATTGCAAAGTTTGAGTCAATCACAGCCGCTGGTAATTACTCATTCGAGTTTAATTGTGGTGCATTGTTTAGATTTTCTGTGTCATTACAGAGGAGGATCAACTGCATGCAGAACAGTACTAAAGCTGTGCCAAGGGGACTTCAAGCCCAATTTCTTCTGAATTGAAATACAAGCAACCTCTGATCGGCTTTCTTCTTGTTGGTCCTTATCATGAAATTGTCATTTGTGTCCTGTGGAGCAACAAGCTTGGGACTCACATTTGTCCATTTTCTTCATATTATAATGCACATGTGACAAACTCTACCTCTGGCCAGCGGGCTGGAGCGGTGGAGGCAGTACCTCCCACACTCCTGCTGCTTTGTCACCAGACAACTAAACCTTAAATAAGTTTCTAACTCTTTTGTTTGGGTGGTGCATTGAATACTATAGAGACATTCATTACCCAATGTCTAATAATCTAGCAGCACATTTTCTTTAGAATGTGCCACTCTCAAATAATGCTGCCAGGTAGCACCAACTAATTATCTGTGGTAAAGGAATGACAGAGAATGCCGTTGCCAATTCCACTCTACACTGCAGCCACTCATAGCATTGTTTTACACTAAAGAACAAAGGAGCCACCTGCAGAGTTCCTGCAAGGCCTGTTTACTGCCTCATCTGCCTAATGGAGTATTATTGGAAAGCTGCAAACATTCTCAGTGAATAACAAGAGCTTTTGATACTGTGGGTATTATTCGCAAAGGTAAAGTTACACATGAGTAAAACTACGGGAAGGCGTGCCTAAGATGGCAGTAGAGTAAGTCGCACGACATGCTCCTCCGCTGCCCAGGCCTGAAATTGTGACACAAAGTGGCGTTCCAGACCCTGGCTTACAGGCTGCCCCACTAACCTGTGAGTGGAGCAGCAGCCTGCCGGGCCCTTGGATTCCTCCTAGGGACAATGTGGACTTGAGTCAATGTGTGGTGCGCCTGTCACAATGGCGGCAGTTTGAGCCCCACAACTCAAAACAGCATGGAGGCCGCCTTCACCCCACCTGCAGAATAGAGGACCATGCAGGCTACCAGAGGCCCCAACACCACTGCGGGCCCTGCTCCAGGACCCCCATTATAGACAAGTTTCCACGCACCTTGAAACCGCGCGGTGGATGTAAATGTATCCACAGCCCGACCAGCCTTAGTACTGCCTTTGTTTTGCCTGCATAGCAGAAGGCAGCTCGTGCTACTGGTGGCTCCAATGTCACCACCGGACCTGCACAGGCGGCCTCCTCTGGAAGAATGTTTTGCCACTTCTAGAGACTGTACAACAGTTTTGCACACACCGCACGATACCTGAAAGGGCCCTCCTCTGTAACCTCTAACTTCAAGCAGCAGGCTTGAGCTCCACTCAAGAGCACACTAAAAAGGGCTTGAACCAGCCGTTAAAGGCCCCTGTCCAGGAGAGGCCCCACTCGGCATTCAGTGGCCCTAAACTGCATTTGTGCTCAGTGTGGAGCCTGTGGGAGGCATCCCTGGAGCCACGTTTCCTTTGACCACTCACAACACATCCATGGTGAGACGGAAAGCCCCTGAGAATCAACATTATGGAGCTTGTAAACAGTGAGTGAGACTCATTGGTGCTTATTGCATAGTGGATGCTGAAGGGGGTCAGGCCCCAGGATCTGACAGCAACAGAAAGGGCCGGTGGAGGTTCCAGGCACACCTCTCTCTATCAGGTTACCTGAATTCCTGTGGGCCATAGAGTCTGGGGTGGATGATCGAGTGTCCCAGACTTTGATGACAATGCTTTAGGAACTGATACTCGCCTTGGGGGTCCTGTCTTTTCGACAGCCTTCCTGGCCCTTGCAAGGCACACTGTTTGCACCTCGCTCGAGCAGTGATCATGATGGGATCCCTTGGCCCCTCACCTCAGTACGGCGCCAAGTGCATTTGGCCCCCACTTTAGCTGTCACTTCAGCCCTGCATTTGGGAGAGTGTGGTCCTGGTTAAGACAACGCTCCCCTGTGCCAGGGCCCCCACCCAGAAGGCCTGCACACACTCGGCTACTGCAACAATTGGCACACTGATTTCTATACAAGGAGTACGTCTGCTGAGGAACTCCCACTGAAGTTGGGAAACCTTGCCCCTTAAGATCTCATAGCAGACCCCACCTTACTGTGGGAGCAGCCTTTACCGACATTTGGATTATCTGAACCCTGGTTGATAAAACAACTTCCCCACCATGGCAGCAGCTAAACACAAGTGAGACCAGACGGTATGGGACATGTCACCCGCTCTGCCCCAGCTTCAACAAAGGATTCAGTCCCTGGCTCTCAACCCCATCACAATTCAAACTCGAGGGATCCTCTGACCATGACTAGGCAACAGTGACCTGAGCCTTCTTGGCGTCCCTTCTCAACTCTCTGAAAACTGACATTAACCAGCAGCTCACCACATCCCTAGAAGACCACGAACTTCTAGGCACCTCCCAATCCAGATTCAGAACCAATCACTGCACCGAATCTGCACTGATCACCTCTACAGACGACATCTGGACCTTGCTTGACCTAGGAGATTCAACCACACTCGTTATCCTCGACCTCTCTGCAGAGTTCGACATGGTCTTCAACCACTCAGAAAAACTCTCTCTTGCATTCACCTCCTGCATATGCCCCTCCGAGAGCGCACTTTTACCTTCTTCGCAGCCAAAGCCTAGAACAGCCTCCCAACCCACCTGAGAACAGCTCCATCCCAACAGGAGTTCAGGTGGGGCCTCAAGACCTAGCTATTCGACTAGAGCTCTGCAGTGAGTGGATAACCTCACAGGTGATAGATAGATAGAGCACCTTAAAAAGGGCCTCTCCCAAGACAAGCGAGAACTGTGCCAAGACTTGTCCTCAATGCGGAAGAGGGTGTCTGCCCTGGAGAATAGTGAAACCATTGGAGGTGAGGAATTGGAAATGCTGAGCCACAAGGTCATTCGCCTTCATGAACAAGTTGATGATCTTAAGGCCCACATGTAGGAACTCCAAAATCACTGTTGCTGCAACAACATCCGCCTCCGAGGGTCCCCACGGGCTCAGACAGCAGAGAATGCACTCAAGTGCTGTTCCGCTCAAACCTGCACTTCGAAGACGACATGGAACTGCAACTGGACAGAGTGCACAGAGCCGACTGCCCTCGGGCCCCAAGGCCAAACTGCCAGACATTCTGGCCTGCATGCATGACTTTCAAATAACTGAAGAAATCCTACTGAAAGCCAGTGCTAAACAGCCAATACACTTCCATGGGCATTCCATAGGTCTATTTCAAGGTGTCTCCCTCCTCACCCTCCAGCGCCGCTGAAACTTTAAGTCAATCACTGACTATCTGCGTGCCATTGAAATAACAAATGGCTCTGGGCTTCCTTTCAGACTAATCTTCCGCTGGTAGGATCAACTTCACCAACTCAAAATGCTTAAAGACGCACGTTGTGTTCTCGACCTTCCAGATGGCTCCAAGCCATGTTCTGCTCCTGGCTTACCTTATGAGTCCTCACCCCAGTCGACAACATGGAAGTCCACAGGCAAACACAAGAAATATCCTAATCCAGGCCGAGGGGGACACATCCAGGAATGACAGGCGATGCTGGACAGTCTGACTACCAAAACTGGTGGTGCCCTTTCTTGAGACCAATCTCTCCGGTGGCCTACACTAAGGCAGCCCGGCCTGGCCTGGGCTGGCCCATCTTCTCCATACAGTGGCCTGTGGCGGCGGAGGTCAACATGTCCAGTTCTGAGCTCCCTACCAGTCCATGCCCTACAGGCTATTTACAATTAACAACAGACTCTTTCAGTTTAGAATGTTGTTATTGTTGCTGTTTTTGGGGTGTTATTCTTAATGGCTATTTACTCCTCCATTCCTTATGGTTTTCCTCTGACATCAAATGGCACATGGTGCTGAACAACTCCTCCTAGGCCACTTCCCTACTCCATGCCTCGATTCCCCAGCCTGGTGAAACTCATGATGCTTCCCTTCTCCCACCTGCCTTTCTGCATCTCACAATAATAAGCCTCAATGTTCCAGGCTTCACTGACCCTACCAAGCGATCTGCCGTCCTTTCACTACTCAAGCAGTCTGGCAGTGATGTCTGCCTTCTTCTGGAGGCTCATCTACTTCCCAAAGACACCCAAAATTCAATCCTGATGGTTCCTACATCAACTTTGGTCCTCAAACACTGCAAAGCACTGGGTGGCGATCCTTCTTTCCAGGGGGTCCAATGGTGAGATACTATCTAATGTAACTGAACTCAAATGCAGCTCTTGGCTTATAGGTTCAGTGGGCACCCTTCGTTTTACCCCTGCCAAAGTCTATGCACCTAGTGAACATCAAGTGGCCTTCCTCATAAATGCCCTAAAACCCATACTCCGCTCCTCTGACACTGCCATGTTGGTGGGAGGTGACATGATTCTAGTCATGGATGATATCTTAGACCGTTCCGCCCAATCCTCTGACCTAGCTGAAGACTTGTTAGCCACTGGCCTCCTCTGGTTGGGGGATTATGGGTTAGGGGATATCTGGTGGATATCCCATTTTAACACAAGAGACTACACATATTGCTCAGTGTCACACAAAACCTATGCTCAAATCTATCACTTTCTAGCAACCTAGCCTGCCAAGCTCTAGTGCATGACATTTTCATTACTCCCAGATCTCTGCCGAGCCATGCACCCCTGCATCTAGTATGATGCCTAGACTTTACACAAACATAAACAAACAGACTGGACCCTCTGCAATACCCTCCTGCAGGCCCAATCCAGGATTGATTCCCTGCACAAAGTAATCACTGATTGCCTCCATAACAACGACAATGGAGAGAGATCCTTAGCTTCTTTATGGGAGACTAGGGAAATTAGTGGTAAGAGGGGAATTTATAGCAGTGGCAGCGAAGGACAACCAACATTTAGAACAGAAAGTCCTTGAACTAAAAACTATGCTTTAGCACACTGGGACCCCTAGAATCTAGAAGAAACTTGAAAAAACTCAGCTACTCCTCAATCGCTTGGACTTCAACAGTGCAGAATACGCAATGGCATGCTTGAAGCACACGTTCTATCTCAGGAGCAGCCGCTGTAGCAGGTTGTGAGCCCACTACCTCAGTGCAAAAGTCTACTCGAGCTCGATCCAGGGGACCCATGATACCCCGACTACTGAAGCGAGCACTGACACACATATAACATCTGCATTTCAACTCTTCTATAATGCACTCTGTAAGGCTTCTGATACTCTAGGAGGGAACTCCTCTGATTATCTTGACTTGGCCCCGCTCACCTCCCTTCCCATCAGTGACTCTGCATCACTAGAGAAACCCATCTGGATTGACAAGGTAATTTCACCCATTTCCCGCTTAAAAGTGATGAGATACCATGGACCAGACAGCTTTTCCCAACAATTCTACAAAATCTTATGTCAGGAACTCGCTCCACTACTCATACACCTGTTCATTTCATTCCCCGACAGAGACTCCCTCACTGACTCCATGCGCGAAGCATCAATCTCCATTATACCATAACCTGGCAAAGATCCCATGCTGTGATGGTCTTACTGACCCATCTCTCTCCTTAATATTGACACAAAACTTTTTACCAACATTTCAGCCCATCACCTCAATCCTTTGATGCCCTGACGCACTGACCAGGGCCAAGCATTACCCATGCTACTGTGCTGTTTCCAGGCCACTCAGCTCTGCTTCCCGGGGTGTTTCATGGATCAGCCCATAACGGTCTCTCATATCCGGAAGGAACCTTGGCTCCCACATAAGCACCGGGCCAGAGGGATTTACTACTCGCCAGTGACTAGTTCGGTCTTTAGGATTTGGAATGCAGTTAAAGCCAGCCTTACTTTCGTTCCCTCCCCTATGACCCTAATTCTGTCCAGACCAGAATTCCCACCAGAGATGCAAAAGGATAGGTTCCAATGATGGCAGTATGGTGGCTTTAAACATGTGGAGTATTTATTTGATACACAGGGAATCATTCTGTTTGAAGGCCTGAAATCTGCTTCTGACTTATAAGAAACAGACCGTCTTCAATACCTCTAGGCACGACATTCGGTGATGCACATCTCCAATAAACCACACACAGAAAGACTACTTACCACCTTTGAAAAATGGAATTAAAAAAAAAAAGTTGATAAACACCTTACCCCCGAGCTTTACAACCTACTAGGCAAGGGGACCCTGCTGACCAAACCCAAGGGACAAACCAGATGGGATGTGGAACTGGGTAGGGCTATTATTACCAACGACTGTGAAGACATTTTCTATAGAGCCAGGCACATGGCTCAAAACATGGTGAGCACCGAAACGTCATGCAAAATAGTGTTGTATTGGTACCCAACCCCAGCTCGGGTTCATGCGTGGAACCCAGAGTGTTCGAAAGAGGGTTGGAGGGGCTGGAGGAACACGGGCATCCTACTTCACCTTCTTTGGCATTGCCTGAAATTTGAACGCTATTGGGCTTGCATACTTAACAACATAGATCAGACCTTTGACACAACCATCCCGAGGTTCCCGGACTACACCATCTTGGGGCTGCCCAATCCACTAACATACCTGATTCGCTCTATGAGAGGAGGACAAATGGCACTAGCACTTGGAACAGCCCACCAGGTGATTCTCTCTTTATGGGGCATGAATAGGACTCCAAACCATACCACTTGGCTCCACAAGTTGTGGTTTATACTGGGGATGAAAATTGTCTCTAGATGCGGATTAAGGGAATAACTCATCGATGATTTATGGGCACCATTTAGCCAAATTATTTTCTCATAATTCAACAAATTACCTTGCCCTACCTACCTTAAATGTCTCTGTTTGATTCCCCTGCCTGAACACAGCGACAGCCCAGCTCTGCTTTATCCAGCTGATCATTGTGCACTGTCACCTATCCACCTACCCTGCTGCTAATCAGGGATATAGACTTAGCTACATATTATGGAAGGGGGGAGGGGGTTGTTGCTTTTGGGTGTTCCTGTTCATATTAAAAATATCTTGCCAATGCTGCTGGCCCCAGGGATGTAGGTGAACAGCTGTGTTACTTACTTTGCAATTCTCAAATTCAATACAGTCAGCCTTCTGGGCTGTATGTCTATAACTATGTTTATTCTTACATTGCCGTAAGCATAATAAACATAATTAATCCATAAATCTACATGAATAAGTTTACTATCACACTTTTGAGTAACTTTATTCCTTTGGACTATTCACCATTTAAGCATATAAAGTTGCTCAAAGGTGTACATTTACATGTCCCCAGCCCTGAAATAAGAAGACGTCGTCACAAAAAATATCAAGTATGACTTGAAAGTTACTATTAGTTGTGACTTTATGACTGTGTTAGATGTTCTGCACACTTGGCGGGCAATGCTGCTTTTGAAGCAGAGATCTATTCATGATAAATAAAAGGGAAAAATGTGAACGTTTATTAAATTTATGAAAAAAATTGATACAATATTTTATGGTAACATTTTATAGTAAGATAATTGTATATGTTTATGGTAGTTATATAACAATGGTAAACAAGTTATAGCATGAATAACAATTTACATTTAAAATGCAATTTCTGACTATATAGAATGACATTTAAATTATTTATCTGAAGCTTAAATTATTAAATAATAATTTTTATTATGTACAAAAATAGTTAAAGGTGATTGTTAAAATTAAGTAAAGTAATGTATGTATATTTTAATAAAACATAATGTTATATAAGTTTTTTTAATTTGTAAAGGTTTATGAATATAATACATAAAAATATATCTTTTATTATTAGATAATTTTTACATTAAATTATATTTATTTATATTTTTAACTAGTTTAAATAATTTAATATATCTTAACACTATTTTCAATGGGATTTTCTTTTATGTCTCTACCTCCTTTATTTTTTTATGGGGGATGTTGCAGAGCAGCAGTGGCCATGTGTGGTTTTGAACTTACTCCAGCTTTGAGCTGGAGAATATTTGCAATTGTTTTGGGGGCTTTTTGGCTGCAGTAAATTTATTTAGAAGAGCAGTTTGTAAACAGGTACTGGCTTACTCTTCTGTGGATGGGTGCATGTCCTTTCGTAAACCTCTCACTAACCTTCCCTTAAACATTCCTCACTCCTACCTTAATCCCCCTCCTTTCAGTAAGCACTCTCAATTTTCCAGATTCTCCCTCTGTCCCTCCTACATTTACTACTAAATTAGATAGGAAAAGAAGAGTTTGAACCTAGGTAGACTGTGAACAGAATTTTGTAGTATGCTAGCAGCACTATTGAGGAACTACAAATGGATCAAAAATGCAGTTTGTGACGGGCCCCTTTGTTTTAGGAGACCTGAGCCCCAGACCTCAACAGTAGCAATAAATAGGGACTATTTAATCAAGATAGGCCTGCATAAATATTTCATGTAGGCTGCTGTCTTACTGCCATGCTCTTGGGTCTACAAGGATAGAACAACAGATAATGGACAGGAGAGGCTATAGAAGGAAATAGGAAAGGGATACCTTCCTGCATAAAAACAATCCATGAGGCATGTTCCTCTTTCTGTGTGTGTGAACATCGTCTGGGAGGTGTACGGATTTAATGCAATTCCAGGTTTACAGACCTTTGTAAATCTGCAAATATATCAAAGCCATGGGTCGATGCATGGGAATGCCATGCTCTACCTATGGAACGCCTCCTGGATCGAAATGGAATATAATGCAGTGCACACAGCTGTGTTGTGTTACGATTATTTACAAAGCCACAAAAGGTGGCACAAAACTCCTCTTTTATGGCTTTGTAAATCTGAATTAAGGAATTGCGTTGCCTTGTGTCACCTTGCATTACACAAAGACAACCCAACCCCTTAATAAATTCAGCCCAAAGTGAGTAGTACGACAGTACTACCTCAACATACAGCATACACGTGCTACTGATAGCCTCTTCATTGTTTATATACTGTCCCTGTAGCAAATAGACAAAGAAAGTGTATTGCTTCTGCTGCCTTAAAAGGAATAATGGTGGTTTACCTTCTGAAAACAACTTACTCTATCCTGAATATCCAGTTAATGACAGACATATTTCTAAATTGCCACTTTTATCTAAAAACTCTTTGAAAGCACAATTGTGCAGCAAATCTGTTCTTCATAAAAATATTTGCAGCCGACAAAGATGGAGAGACACATATTTGGTTTATTTTCTGGATGCTGTGAGAATGCGGGCAGGCACAGGAAGTATTAATTTCCATTATTGTCCACAAGCAACCTTATCTCTGACATTCAGCACTGTTAAGCCTAACATTCTACTGATCAGACTGAAAGAACTGGGGAATTATACATGCTATTCCGCTGGTACTGTCCTGTCTTTTTAGTAATCCCCAATGTGGAGTTCCTCAAAAGTAGGATTTAACGCCCATCTTTTTTAACACAGAAATCAATGAAATATTTAACACAAAATATTGATAACAATACCTTTGCACATTGCATGATGATCTTAAGTGACTGAATGAGCTGGGACGTTCTCATGCCTAGTGCCTCTAAGTCAATACTTCACTAATATCAATCTATCGATTTGAGCTTTTTACTAGAGTGCCTCTCCTATAGTTGGTTTATTGGTTAAAACATGTGAGTCATAATGTATACCGAGTTTATTGTGGCACCATATGAGACACATTCTGTGACACTAGCTTAAAAACAATGTTCATGTACCTTGAGATCCTCAGCAAATCCAAGAACTATTATATTGAATCTTGAATGTTCTGTTTGCTGATAACTTGGAAGAGGTTGCAAAATGAGAGAGCCTGATTTCTGCTTAAGATTCCTTCAATAGATTGATTTTCCTTCATATTCAGGCATCTTTATTGGCCACAAAAGGAAAAACGTATAGTTATTCCATAGATCTATACTTTGCTCACAGAGAAATAAAAAAATAAGGAACATAGGTCCCGATCTACAAGAAAGTGGCACATCGGTCCAGATGTGCCACTTTTCTTGCGCCTCCCGTGGCCCACCTAATGACACCAGGGTTGCACCATATTCACAATACGGTGCACCATGGCGCTTGTTTCCACAATAGCATCATAATTTATGACACTATTGAGGCTCTTTGCTGGATTAGCGCCATAAATTATGGCACTAGTGCATCAAAGCACTAGGGTGGCCCATAGGTTAATATGGGCCTGTCTCTTTAACACCTGCCCCAAGCGGGCATTAAAAATGACAGAAAAAAACGTGGTAGTAAAATCTTGTAGATTTCACTGCACCATTTTTATGCGGCCTCCCTGTGTGGGAATGCCCCCACCTTGCATTCATTATACCAGACGCAGGTATAATGTGGCGCAAGGGGTTACAACGTGGCTTGTAAATATGGCGCAGGGAAATGACCTCCTTAATGCCACATCAGTGTAAAAAAAATATGACTCTAGTGTGGCGCAAGGAGGCACAAGGGCCTTGTAAATCTGGTCCATAATTCCTACAAAGCAGGTTAACCACTTATAGACCTTTGCAACCACTCTGCTCTTCACAAATGCCAACAGCATGACCAGCCTCAAGGTGGATCTCATCCTGATGAGGTCTGTGAGGATCTTTTTTGTTCTTAGACTTATGTTTTTGGAACAAATAGCCTCTCAATGCTATGCCAGATCACCTGTCATTCTGCAAGCGTCTGTAAACCTATCTCTTCAACTAAGATGTCTGAAGTACCATAGGCCAAGAACAGTGTGCAGGGCCCATGAGACCTTATTGGTGACAAAGCAACTCTTTAAACTATTATAACATGATGTAAAGTGAGTACGCAATGTAATATGACACAATGTACTTGTAGATCACTGCTGTACACAACTTCCAAAGCTCATTTCAAATCTTACAAAATCAATGTTATGTAGGACTTTTGAAATGGGTTTAGCTGAAAGGCTCCCACATCCAAATTCTAATCAAGCTATTACAAGGCTAGACAAATGGCATTTCATGTTTTGAGACAGATTTTTCTGGTTGAAAAAGATCCTGGTGCTAGAGAACCCCTTTCATTGTTTATTTATTAATGCCCATAATGAGAAACCAGACTGCCAGCTATTCAACCTTCCCTTCAAGATCCTCTAAATGGCTGCTCTTCAGGACAAACCTACAAAGATAAGAATGGCAAGAGGACAAAGACCTCCCCAAACAAAACAAGATTCTACACTAATGATTTACGCCCTCTTAAAACAGGTGACATCAGTGACCTTGGTAGAAAGTGAAGGGAGACCAATGCCTCTATAGTCCCACTCTTCCAAGCCATTTAGTCTGAGTCTGTAATGGAGCTGCATACAATTAAAAGAAGGTACTTGCTCCAATTGTACAGGGTTAGAGCAGGCTTGCTGTTTTCTCTCCCTAAACAGCATGTGATCACTTAGAGAGAGAGAGAGATGCCATGTTTACAAACTTCAAAACATCTGAGGAAAATTTACATTTAAAATGAAATCTAGCAGGAGATTTGATTGTTGTTTATCTTCATGTTAAGAAAGCGCACTGTTTGCACGCACAAGATGTTTGGGATAGAAAATGAACATCTCATGCTCGTTTTGGCTTGTTTGGTACACATTTAGCAGAGAGGAACAATGTAAATATGCTGCTTAGACATTACCTAACAATACTTCTCTTCGATAGAGATATTTATGCAGGAGATATGTTGAAGGTGGCAATGTTTCCTTGTGGCCACTCCATAATCCAATCTTGGTGGACAAAGAACACCCGGTAGATCTGGTGGAGTGATGGAAAGTTTGTAAATTAGTAAACATAACCTGCTCCTCAAAACACACATTGTTCCCCAGGGAAGTGTCTCAGATCCTACTGGGGCAAAGCCTGAGAGTGCTTAGATGCAAGAGAAACGGTCAGCACTAGGTGTAATCAAAACTTGGAGTCTCCATAATTTATCAAGTATTTGCAAAGTCATTAATTCTGGCTTCGGCTGCTGATCAAGTAGCTTTGTTAACACTTATTTCCTTTGAATGTTTCTAAGTAAATATATGAACAAAAACAATTAAATGTGACTGTCCATGTGTGCGCAGGCATGTGGATACATATTGCAACGGTTTTTGTAAAACTTTGGCAAAGCGAATGTAAGTTGGCTGCCCTTGCAGATGGCCATCTAGGAAATAAATGAAACCTAACGAAACCAGTTTTGAAATGGCCGCCCATGTGGCTACATGTATGTGGCTACATGTATGGTCAAGGATTGGCCGCTTTCTTTGATTTTTTATACTTTGCTAAAAAACATCCAAATTTGGCCGCATGCGCTTGTGTGTGTTAATACCTGCACCTGTATACTCACGCAGCCGTGGCCATCTTTGAATGGTTTTTAGTAAGGTATAAAAAACGTTACTTGAACCCTGTTTTAACTGTAACACACATTATAACCGTTAACCACACCAGTAACTGACTGCTTTTCGTTTGACCAAGTTGCTACCAAGTAGCTGTCAGAAGTGACACAGCTGGCTGTCATTTCACAAGCTGACAGAGTTAGATGAAGGTGGGCGTGTCAAGAACAAGAAGAAGCTTCTATTTATTTTATTTTGTTATAGGCAGGAAAAAAATATAAAATCTACAGCTGACGCTCGAATAGCCTAATGAAGAAGACTCTCTTCAAAGCACAAAATCCAAATTGTACTATTTTGCTGTTAATAATTTTGCTGCCCAACTCAATGCAAATGTTTGCTCAGTGTTTTAAGAACTAAAGTTTGCTTCAGTCGTGAAAGGATTGACATATTTGAAATATATGCTAAACAGCTCACATGCAGATCTTTACAGCAGATGTATAAACACTTCATAATTTAAGAGGACCACAATAAGTATTCTGCAATTTACTCAAGGCCATCTGCAACAAGGGCAATGGGCCACTGCACTATCTTACTAAGATTTTAATTTGGAACGTGCAGCTTTGCACATACTGCTGTACATCATTGCTACCTATCTGCAAGAGTGTGAGAGCCAGTTGAATGCACAATAGGTACGGATGTTTGCGAATGCTCATATATATATGTACAGTGTGCATTCACATTTGTACTTTTATACATGCATCTTTACATCACAGTCTTAAGACAATATACCTTTGTTCACAGAAAGGCAAAGGTACCCATCACTTTCCTGTGGGCATTTTTTGCTAGACACAAAGGTGGCCCTAGGGAGTATAATGTAGGCCTCACAGCACACTTTAGATGTAAGATTTAGAGGATAATTGTGGACACATTAAATAGCACAGGCAAACAAGCCTTAACTTTTAATGTACTATTCTGTAAAATATTTTAGCAGGTTATGTCATTTTTGTCGGGCTGACACTTTTAATATACTCAGGGGAACGCAGCATAAGGAAGTTTTAAGATGATTGCTATACAATCTGCCCTAACCATAAACCGAATTTTAAACCTAATCCTATCTCTATGCCTAACCATCAATCTTTCACTTAATTTCACTGTACGCCTAACAATACCCCAAAGCTAATGTTAATTCGTACAATCTCCCTAACCCTTAACCTATCCCTGACTCAAACATGATCGTATTGTAATGCAGCATTTCTAAAGCACCTTTCTATCTCTTGTAGAGATCCCACAGCACTATTTAGACAATGGGACAATGGTTATAGTTCTGAGATGCGAAGATAAATAACATTCTGAGTGAGTGTGCTCCAAAGTTAGTGCAGCAGCATGTGGGGGCTTTTTATGTATCTGGTGAAAATCAAAGAAGTATGATGATAGGTTCGAAAGCAGCACATGTAAATCAATAAGGATTGTGGCAATGCACTGGCAATAGCGGCCAAATTGCGGCTGATTCATCTTAACTACTGACATAGGATATATACCACCCCGTTCCGATGAATGAATATGGGCAGGACCCGCTGTTTGTTACAGATGTCACCAAACTAGATGTGAATTTTTTCGCATGATCTTGGACTGCCAAGCACTGCTGGCAGGCATCAAAAATAAAGTCTCCAACCTTAACAAACGTTGCTAGGCATCCTGGACAAAATCGGAGACACGAGATGCAAGAAAACGTTAGGAGGTGTAGGGGTTTTGCATGCTAAACAGAATATAGCAAAATCGGGAGATCAGAAAGAGACCACTCTAAGGAAGAATAGTCAAGGGAATGAACAGACGTGCACACATGAAAGAACCAATCTACAAAATCTACAAAGCTCGGAGATGCCCACATAAACATCACAAAAGCTGTAGCCTGGAGGATTTCCAAAATAACAGTATCATAAGTTAGATAGTGAGACTGCAAGACTGTGAATTCTAAATCACTGAAACAAAGCACTAACATCAAAAGCACCACAAAGTATGTAGAGGATAGGTTAGCTAACTGTAAGCACCTTGGAACACATTCAATCAATCAATCAGAGATTTGTAAAGCGTGGCAACTGTCACCCCTGAGTCTCTTGGCGCGTTGTGGATGCCGTGTCTCCGTGGAAGAGTCATGTCTTGAGACATTTCTTGAACACAGCTAAGGAAGGCGCTGTTCTGAGGTGCAGGGGTAGGTCATTCCAGGACTTGACTGCGATATAGGAAAAGGAGCGGCCGCCGCTGTGAGTGCAATGGTTTGGGGGATGGGTGTGAAGTTCAGTGTTGCAGAGTGTAGCTGTCTTGCGGGATGTAGAGGTTTAGTCTGTGGTTGATGTAGGTCAGTCCTTGACTGTGTAGAGCTTTGTAGGCCAGGTTGACTGCAATCAGTGTGGTCTCAATGCAGTGATCAGCTCAAAATCCTGACTGCGAAGAGTCAAGCAGGTGGTTTTGTTCTAGGTGTTCAGTGAGCTGTTGATTGATGATGTTTTAAATGACCGGGTGCGGTAGCAGGAGATTGGCCTGTAATATTTTAGGTTGTTGGGGTCGGCGGAAGGCTTCTATAGGAGGGGGGTGACCTCTGCATGCCTCCATCCATCAGGGAAGGAGGCCATGGAGATGGAGTTATTGAGGATGCTGGTCAGTACTGAGCTAATAGTGCTGGACCCAAGGTTGAAGAGACAGTGGGAACAGGGGTCAGTGGGTGCCCCTGAGTGTACGGAGGCCATGATGGTGGCTGTGCTCTGCGTAGTGACTGGGGTCCAGGTGGTGCGCAGGTGTCTGATGGGTGCTGCTTGGGGAAGGTTTTCCAGGTCGGAGGTGTCGGGTTGGGGGTCGAAGTTGTTGTAGATGGTGGCTATTTTGTTGTGGAAGTAGTTTGACAGGGAGCCACAGATTTCCTGGAATTAATGGATGATGTTTTCTGTGGCTGTAGAATTGGAGAACTCATTGAGGATTTTGAAGAGTTCCTTGGAGCAGTTGGCTGCGGTGTTAATGCGGGTGATGATGGCTGCTCTCTTCGTTGCTTTGATGCGGTTGTGATAGTTTCTGAGGGCTTCCTTGAAGGCTGTTCTGTTGGAAGGGTCCTTGGTTGTGTGCCATTTTTTCTCGAGTAAGTAGTAGCTGCGTTTGATGTTTCTGAGCTCCGGGGTGTACCAGCTGGCTGGTCTGGAGGAGTTGATGGATTTGGTATGTTTCAGCAATGCAACTTTGTCGGCACAACTAGTGATGCAGGAGGTGAGGTTCTTGACTTCCTGGTTGAGGTCAGTCTTCGGTGCTGGTTGTGAAGTTTGAAGGGTTTGTGTCCATAGGTCTTCGATGACCTTGCTTAAGATGCAGCGGGGAATGCTGCAGATTTTGGCAATGGAGTGATGGGCATCAGAAATGGAGAAATGGACGATGTGGTGGTCGGTCCACATGGGATCCGTAACGTGGATCAGCTTGCATCGATCGCTGGACATGAAGATTGCATCAAGTGTGTGTCCTGCCTTATTCTCCAGGAGGGCGATGGAGTTGGTGTCGTTGGGGTCCTTGAGGTGGAAGTTGTGGTTGCAGAGTAGAAAGTACTGCAGAGAGTCGATGGTGAGGGGTGAAAAGAAGTTGGCGATGGCATTGCACAAGGCTGCTCATGGTCCCAGGAGTCTGCATACTCGAGTGCCTCTAATGGTGGTGCTGGAGTTATTCTGGACTTGGAAGTTGAGGTGTTCCATGAGGATGGTTTGGTCGCCGTCTTTGGTGATGAAGTGGATGGATTCCTTAAAAATTATGGCGATGAACCCACCGAGTTTGTTGATGCGGGGGATGAGGAAGGGTCAATTCATGTTTCTGTGATAAATGCTATGTCCTTGTCAAGAGTGGTGATGGTATCCCAGATTTCCATTGCGTGTTTGCATTAGGAGCGAATGTTGAGCTGGAAGCACTGGAGAGGTTTGGGGTGTGTTGTAGCATTTTGTGCAGGCTCTCTGAGGGTGTTGGTGAACGATGGTAATTGTGTGTTTCAGGAGAAACAACAGTGGATGCAGCTGAAAGGTCCCTTAGTGGTACTTGGGGTGGCTGTGAAGCTGCAGATGTTGCTCGGTCTGATGTTCAAGGCCAGGAGTTCCTTTGAGGAGTGGCGGTGGAAGGAGCGAGGGCCAGAGGTCCTGGCGCTGGACGCAGTCCAGGCATGGATGGATGTAGATGGACTTGCCTTCGGCATGTCTATGTGCACCAGCGGCGCGTCTGGTGCGGGTGCACTGTGACCAGCATTAAATGTCCTGGTGGTTGGGTGGGGTCTGCGTGGGAGGCAGGAGGCTGGGTGGCAGTGGCGAGAAAAGCTGGCAGGAACTGGCTGCTGAAGATGGAAGGCTGTGGAGCAGCTGGGGAGCTGTGTCCTATCCCAAGATGTCAGGCACTGCTCAGAGTGGTCACACTGCGACTGGCATTAAATGTCCTTGTGTGTGGGTGGGTTGTTCATGGGAGGTGGGAGGCTGGACGGCAGAGAGGAGAGAAACTGGCAGGAACTGGCTGCTGAAGATGGAAGGCTGCAGAGCAGCTAGGGAGTTGTGTCTTATCCCAAGAGTTCAGACACTGCTCAGCGAGGACGCCCTTCAATCAGCAGTAAATGTCCTGGTGTGTAAGGGAGGCCTGCGTGGGAGGCTGGGCGGCAGAGGCGGGAAAAACTGTCAGAAACTGGCTGCTGACGATGGAAGGCTGTGGAGTGACTGGGGAGCTGTGTCTTATCTTAAGAGGTCAAACACTTTACATTATATTTCTTTTGAGCTCATATACAGTACAAAAGCAACATTTCATATCTAAAGACTGCAATATATAAAATATTGCCTAAGTCTAATTGTAACAGCCGGCCTCATCTTTCTCCTCAATGCTAACCAATGCTCTCAAGTTTATGCATGTCTAATATGTAAACCTTGCTCTCATGCATTATAGGCGAGAAAGTTTTGAAACGGTGCTCACCACTGAAATTTTACATTCTTGTTTCAGTATGCAAGTTGTTTGTATACTACCTTGTGAAGTAAAATCCTACTCCAGTGTGTTGTTTTTGTTTCAATTTCATCACATGATCCCAATATGAGCCCTCTGTATGAAAACATATAAATTATATTTTTTCATGACTTGGAAAGCTTTTATGCTCAATAAATGATCGAGGATCCCCACGTTGCTCGACTGTGATTCACAAACTAATTTAACTTTTGTCAATAAACACTTGCAGGGTTTGAATTGACATGTTCAGATTTACTTCAATAAGTCTTTCAGGTTATCTAGTTTTTTGCTTTTTTAAATAATATTACATCTGGGCTGCCAAGCTGCTCTACTTCTTCTAGGGTGCAGGTATAAAATTTCGAGAAGGATCACCATGTCAAATGCCTAGGTTAATCATTGGTATAACTATTTTACAGACATTTCTGAGTCCAATTGTGGGAAGATGAAAAGGGATTATCTGAATGAGTTTACATCAAATTTCTGCTACAGTATGGTATCTACGGTTGTATAGAATCAATAGGCAGTTTGGCTGACATGGCAATTTTCAGTGAGAACTGAATGATGTGATTATCATGTCATGTAATGAGGTTGTTTCCAGTGAATCTAATACAACATTACTAGTGTAGCCCACGGAGTGAGAGTCACTAGTGACTAGTTGGTTTAAGCCATGTGCTTTACTGTTTGAGTGAAGGCAGCAGATCTGATATAGAGCTAGTTCTTAGAATCAGATTTTCAGGTACCATAGTATACATAGGCTCTTGTAATCCATAGTAGTGTCATCCATTAAGTCCAGAAAGGCATATATCAAAAGTTTTGTTGCAGGGGAGATCATTGGTTGAGGAGGAATGAGCCAGGGTAAGTTGCAGAAGGAGAGCTGTTGACTAGCATTCATTCTCATTGCAAATGATAAAGACCTTGATGTTGGATGTAGGCAGCATCTTTTTGTGGACCACTGCTAGCCCTTGACTAATCTTCATATGAGGTCAATTTTTAAGAGGATTAGATATCCATTAATCATTGTTTTGTGTAGTATGAGATCTGCATCTTCGCCACACAGGTTATGATTATTAAAAAGAGGTGAAGTTTGAAGTCTGCTTGTAGTTCACGGATATCATTTCTGTTTTTGCTGAGGGAAATCACATTAATTAGCATGCCCGACAGGTCAAGTTCGGGAAAGTTTTGAGATCATGGTTGGTTCTGTTCTGTTGTGCATTAGACTTCCCACTGAAGCAGAAATTCTGTCTCTATATTTGTGTTTTGTGTAGGTACTTCAATGGTTTGTCTGTAACTATGTCTGTTTAAAATTTCTCCGATTAACCAATTATATTATATTGAGTTTGGGGGAAAGTGGTAGGACATATATTAGGAATATTGTGGGTGTAGTAAGTAGAGAGAAGAATGGGAGAAAAGCTACAGGAAGGCGGTAGCTAGGAAAGGTTAACAGGTGTAAGAAGAGATGGGTGAGTAGAGGAGGGAAAGGAGTTCAGTGCAGGGTTTAACATTCCTTAGCAGACCTTCTATTAAAATTATGAGGCTGCATCTTTTATGATGGGTATAATGCTGGATGCCCATTTCACTCCATGTCATTACAGACCCTGTCTACAGTCCTGAATGTTTCATTCCAAAATCGTTACTATCAGGTGTCTTACTCTACGTGCTTCAAACAAAACAAAACAAGAATATCACATCCAGAATGCATATAGTTGTCAGATGAAAGCCAAGTTTGGGATATAGTGTTTGTGATGACCTGATGAACTGGACTGAGGTGGCCACCCTAATATTATGGTTGGGAACATGCATGAGTGAAGGTGTAGGGAAGTAAATGAGGTGTTTTGGGATTTGTAAAAGGAGGCAGCTTGTATGAGAGGTGGAAGCTAGATGAGAAAAGTATGCTGAAAATTGAGAGGGGTAGGCTCTGTGTTAAGCAGGGGTGCCTCATTATGCTGGGTAAAACCAAGTTGCCTTTAGAGAATTGTGAAGATGTGTGGAAAGAAGTCAGCAGGGCAGAGGGAAAAATTCCGAGGTGGACTGAGAGGCAATAAAGAATGAGGGAAAGAGAGGCAGGGAGTGATTTGTATTGCATTCTGATATAATGGAGTGCAGCCTGGCACATTCTCATTTGCAAGAGCTGTAGTAGTCCTTTTGTAGCAAGTGGCACTATTCCCTTTGTATCCTAAACACGATTTATGCTTAGGCAGATGATCAATGCTTTACCTTAACATATATAAAATGAACATAACCGATTCAGCTTAGAGATAAAACATTGTTTCAAGTAGTTTCCAGAACTTTTCCTTTATATGACTCTTCACTGTTGGGAAACTTTGCTATGCATTTCTGGGTCAAGTTTCATAATGTCATCCCTAAATAGGATAATGTGCACTTTTGTATGTGTGTTTACCTTTTTATATACATTTCATACCTGCCCGCGCCCCTCTTTTCTACCCTGTGGCATCTGCCTCTTTCTCCTGTTTTTTTTTGACAGGTGAGGAAGTCCATTTGATGGCCCCATAAGTGATACTTTTTTTCAATTTCTGTGAATCATTATACCATGATCATTCACATAAAGAAAACATAGGGCCTTATTTAGATGTTGGCGGTAACTGGTCTGCCTCCACTTTTTCAACGGAAACCCTGCCCACTGCCTTGGCGGTCAGCCCGCACGATTTAGATATTGGTGATCCCATAGACAATAACCCACCCGAGTTCCGCTGACTCCGCCAACGATTCCCAGCCGCTGACACAGCACCACAGGAAAGAGTGGCTGGCAGCGGAACTCCAGCCACTCTAATCACTGTGCAGATTTCAATGTGCCTTACCATCAAGCAAAATGTGGCTGTCCTACCTCAATTCTACCTTGGTGGACTGGGGAGGAAAATGGGTGAAAACTCACTTTTTCTCCTAATTCCACTTCCGTTTCTGGCTGCGCAGAACTGGACAGCAGCCCCCATTGCTTCTGTCACTGGACTACAGAGAAAGCATGACCCCCTTGCCTCTTGACACATAGGTAGGCTGTGTACGTTAGAGGGGTCACTGCACAGGAGCCTGGGACCACTGCATGTACATGTCACAGTATTTTTTTTTTTAGATTACTGTGACATGCATATATCAGGCACTTGAGTGGGTCAGACACGGATGGGATTACACTAATACACAACAAATATCCCACACATACACGTCACTTTGGTGTCAGACTTCATTGGCAAATGAATGCTGGCACCACAATGGTGGTGCACTCACACCTGTCAATTGTGCCCTTGTGTGCACATTGAAAGGGGACCTGTACCTGTCATATTGTGCTTTGAGTTGTGTGTGTGAGTCAGTACATGTATGTGTGTGTGCGATGAGATTGGCTGGGTGAGTTTGAGGGAGCTGCAGTGGGTGCTGTGGTTGTGTCAGTATGTGTGCCACTTGCATATAGCATTAATGATGTTTTGTATGTTGTGTTGAGTGTTGTGCAACATGTAGGTGAGTTTTGTTGTGTGGTGGTCATTGCCATGATGTGTGTAGTTGTGATGTTGTATGAGTGTGTTTGTATAGATGAGTGTGCAGTTGTGTTGGTTGTTGTGGTTGTGTTGTGTGTGGCTGCAGTGTCAATATTGTGTGTATGTTGTGTTATGGATTTATGGCAATGTGTGTTTGCAGCATGTACATGTTGTGATGTGATAGAATGGCAACGACTAATAGTGTGTATGTGGTATGTTGTGTCATGTGTGATGCAGGGGGACACATGTGGCAAAGGTACAGGGTGTGTGTGTGACTTACCTGTATTCCACAGCCACTGCCATTGTCTCATGTATATTGTGTTCCGCAATGTCATCCCTCCGTCAGCAAACCACCTCCAGTACACTGCCTGTAGGACTGCAACATCTAAATAGGGCAAGCGGAACACCATCGACTTGACGGTCTTCTTGTGTCTGCCACCACAGTGGTTTGGTGATAACACTGCCAAGATCTAAATCAGGGCCATAGGCAGGAGGAGACTGACACTTGAAATTTGTCTTATAGCGTGAAAGAAATGTGCTGGTAAAAGACAAAGAACAGTCCAAATCTTCCAGAGGAATTTTTTTATCCCTGAAACAAATTCATCACCTTTTCACAAATGTATTCTGAATAATTTAATGCTATTCAGCAGCCTTTCACAATTTTCACAGAACTTTGGGGGCCGTCTGTTCTCTCCATCTGCGCACGCTGCACCGTAAACAACTGCAACTGACCACGAAACTCCAAAAAGCAAAATGTTGGAGATGCGGGAAAAAGGCAAACATTTTTCTCTTCCTTGCTTGCAAGAAATACCAAAGCCAACTGTCTGGTCCACTTTGACGGTAATTAGTTGAATGCTTAGCAGACATCCTATCTATTAGACCTGAGACCACCACAGAGAGGATACTTGCCTCCAGGGATATGGTGTACAAAATAGTTTGAAACAAACACATCTGAAATAAATATTTGCTAATTTCAGGTGCTTCAGTTCTGATTTAATGTTTTTACCAAGCACATTCGTATCATATTATTTTTTTCATTCCATGCTAGTTATGGAGAAGAAAGTAAACAATTTACACCAGCCCTTTTTCAGTTTACTCAATTAAAACTTCCATGGATGCTATCCCTTGGGGGTGGCAAGTCTTCTATAAACATCTCAAAAGTAGAGTCATTTAAGCAGGCAAATGTGTGTACTGGGATGTGTCTGAATGTTCAATGAACACACATAAAGGGGCCTAGTCACAAAGACATTTTGGTGTATATTAAGGCCCTCATTTCAACCCTGGCGGTAGGTGATAAAACGGCGGTAATACTGCCAACAGGCCGGCTGTAAAAAAAATGGAATTATGACCACGGCGGAAACCGCCCACACAGACAGCCACTTTAACACACCGACCACCACGGCGGTAGAAACAAGCACTGCAGCGGTGACCACCAACAGCCAGGCGAAAGACAATGTTCCACCCACTGTATTACAACAGGCCTATCTGCCACCTTTTCTGGGGTGGTACCAACGACATCAAAAGCACGGCGGAAACAGTACACAGAAGGCAAAGGACTCACCTCTGGAGACTCAAGGAAGAACCATGACACCATGGAGCCCGAGTTGCACATCTTCCCCATGCTTGTATACCTCCTAATGAACTACGAACAGCAACGCTGGCGAAGACGACCACGGTGAGTACTGCCACCTAGCACACAAGGTAGGGGGGAGGAAAAAGAGAGTGACAAACACATGCAACACGCAACACCCCCACCCCCAACACCATACACACAAACAGATGCAGTAACATTACTTATACACCCCACACCCCTCAGGAATAATGCAAGGACAAAAGGAATTGATTCAAGTGAGTGTAATAAGAAAAAATACTAGAAATACTAGAAAATCGTGCTTCAAAATCAAAACAGTATATACATATTTACAAATGGAGGGACACTGCCCAGTCCAAAATGTCCGTGGGCCACAGGGCCACATCACATAGGCCAAGGCCCCACTTGACTCCTGCAACAACACAGAGAGAACACTGCAGGGGCATCAGGTCAAAAATAGACAGGCACCTCAGGGGGACGGGGAATGGAGGGGTACCTCAGCCGGAAGATGTTACAACATCACTGGTCCTGGAGGGGGCTACATGCCCTGTGCGATGTCCTGGGGAGTGCAAAGCCACAGTCTCACTAGTGGGTGGTTTGCCCACTGCTTTGTCCTGGGAAGTGCAAAGCCACAGTCTCTCTAGTGGGTGGTTTGCCCACTGCTTTGTCCTGGGGCGTGCAAAGCCACAGTCTTTCTAGTGGGTGGTTTGCCCACTGGTTCTGGAGGGGGCCTTGTGCCCAGTGTGCTTCATCCTGGCAAAAAGGTGGTGAGTGGATGGCTTCTCCACTGGTTCTGGAGGGGGCCTTGTGCCCAGTGTGCTTCATCCTGGCAAGGAGGGGGTGAGTGGATGGCTTCTCCACTGGTTCTGGAGGTGGGCTTTGTTTCCTGTGATGCAGCACTTGGGGAGTGCAAGGTCAAAGTCTCTCACCTGGGTCTCACACATACAGGATTTGCAGGGTCCAGGACGCACTACAGCCCATGGAGGCAGGACTACACACTGCCCGCTGCCAGTGGTGGCTGCTCAGTAGTGGCAGTGGTGGTGCTGGTGTCAGGGATGCCAGTGGTGGGGGGAGGCTCCAGCCCTTCCCCAGCAGCCTCGGACAGCTGCCCACTGTGGTTGCTGCTGCTGGCAGTGGTGCTGGTGGCGGTGCTGGTGTCGGAATGCCAGTGGTGGGGCGATGCTCCAGTCCTTCCCCTGTAGCCTCGAACGGCTGCCGACTGAGGCTGCTGCTGCTGGCAGTGGTGCTGGTGGTGGTGCTGGTGTCGGGGATGCAGTGGTAGGGGGAGGCTCCAGCCCTTCCCCTGCAGCCTCGGACGGCTGCCCACTGGGCCTGCTGTTGCTGACAGTGGTGGCGGTGGAGGTGCAGGCAATGGTGGGGGGAGGCTCCAGCCCTTCCCCTGCAGCTTCGGATGGCTGAACCACCATGGTTGGTGGTGGGGGCTCAGAATCAGTCCCAGCACCAGGCCTCCTGTCCTTCCTGCCTGCAGGTGCAGGCCCCTTGCCCTTCCCCTTGGCAGCTGGTGATGCCTCCTTGCCCTTCCCCTTGCCAGCTGGTGGTGCCTCCTTGCCCTTCCCCTTGGCTGCTGGTGCCAGTGCTGATGGCTGGTTCCCTGGAGCCTCTAACACCTGCAGTAGCTGCCAACACTACTGTGGCTGTGGACTGGGTGGCTGAGGTGCTCACCTGGGTTCTGACCACCCTGGCCCAACGTGAAGGACAGGGGGGAGGGGTAGGGAAGAGGTCAACAGTGGAGAGGAAAAGCTTCTTAGGCACACTGGGGTGGGAAGAGGGTGAAGGTTTGGGAGTGGAGGAGGAGGGGGTGGTTGTAGGTGTCTGTCTGCTGTGTTTGGGTGCAGGTGCATGGGCTGGATGCTGTTGTGAGGTGGATGGCTGTTGGGTGTCTGCATGCTTGCGTTTGTGTACTTTGGGAGGAGGGGGCACAGACTCAGTGGGAGAGGACACAAGGGATGTGTGCATGGATGTGGGGATGGTGACTGCGAGTGAGGGGTGTAGTGATAGACGTGATAGTGATGGGGGTAGTGGGTGAGGATGTAGTGCATGCAGGTGTGAGCGTAGACGCTACTGGGAGAGTGGTGGACAAGGAGGAGGAGGGGGACACAGTGGAGGCAGTGGATGTTGGTATGTCTGCATCTGAATGGTGTCTGTGTGAGTGCCTGTGGGATGATGTGTGGTGCTTGTGTTTGCCTGAGCCACTCCTGTGTGCTGTCTTGGGTGCATGCAGGTCTGAATGTGTCCTTGGGATAGGTTGAGGTTGAGGGGAATGGGACTGGGTAGAGGAAGTCGGAGGGGGGAGGCTAGAGACAGGGACAATGGCTGCCATCAGGGAGGAGGCCAGAGCCTGGATTGATCTCTGTTGGGCCGCCATGCCCGAGTGAATGCCCTCCAGGAATGCATTTGTTTGTTGCAAATGGCCTGCCAGCCCCTGGATGGCATTCACTATTGTTGACTGCCCAACAGAGATGGATTGTAGGAGGTTAATAGCCTCCTCACTCATGGCAGCAGGGCTCACTGAAGCAGGGCCTGAGGTGCCTGGGGTGAAGGAGATGCCCACTCTCCTGGGTGAGTGGGCACGGGAAACTCATTGAGGGGATGCCGGGAGGGCGGTGCTGGTACAGGGTTTGGCGGCTGTACCTGTAGTTCGATTGGGCACTGAGGTGTCCACCACCAGCAGGGAGCTTCCATCGGAGGAGGTATCACTGTCAGAACTGTCCCCTCCTGTCTCTGCCGTGGTGCTCACCTCACCCTCCATCCCACTGGTGCCCTCACCGTTGATGGATTCGGCATCATGGGCCCTGTAGGATGCAGCTTCCTCCATCGTTGGTGCCTCTGCTCCTCCGCCAGATGATGCTAATGCACATATGGACATGGTGACAAAACAAAAATGGGGGGAGAGACAAAGGATACACTTGGTCAATGGCAGCAACAACACCACTGTTGGCGTACACAAGACACACACACACACACAGGGAACAGCCCTACGCACTAAGCAATGCACTACCAGTCACAATGCTAGTCACCAGCCCATGGACAGGAATACCTAACACCAATAGCAGCATACCTGACACTCACAGACCCCTGCCCAGTAGTGGATGCCTAATAGCTTGGTTGGAGGTGGTTCACATCATACCCTGCCCAACATGGGACCTACCCTGCAATGTCCGGCCTGGCCTAGGGGCACCCACAGGCCCACATCCCCCACCCAGAGACCACCCCACCACGTGCAAGTAGTATATTGGGAAACTGTACTCACCCCATTGTGGCTGCTGTGATGCCCTCAAGCGCCCATCTAGCTACGGATAGGCTACCGCCAGTATGTGGGCCATCAGGGGAGTCAGGGTTCGACGGGCACCCCTTCCTCATTGGGAGGCCATCCCCAGCTGGGCCTCCACCGTCTTCCTTGCCCAGCGTCTCAGGTCCTCCCACCGTTTCCGACAGTGGGTGCTCCGCCTGCCGTAGACCCCCAGGGTCCGCACGTCCTTGCCTATGGCACGCCATATACACTTTTTCTGATGGGCGCTGACCTGCAGAAAACGAAACACAGAAAAAGTTATCAGTATACCGTCCAGCCTCTTACACTCATGGCCCACCATAGCCCTCACATCCCCTTACGCACAGACATTGCCCACCACACATGCAGCACGCTGCCCAGAACCCTTCCACCAACCCCCCCCACACGAGGCCCTCACACACAGCACTCCATGCATCCATGCCCCTTACAGCGTGCTCACAGTGTACTCACCTGTTGGTCTGGATGCCCATACAGCATTCGGTACTGGGGTAGGACCCCATCCACCAGTCTCTCCAGCTCTGCAGCGGTGAAGGCAGGGGCCCGTTCCCCAGTGACAGGAACCATGGTCGGTTTCAGACACAGGTCACAGCAGCACAGCCTGTTGAAGGTCAGGTAGCAAGTGAGTGAACAGATAGGAAATGGCGGTCACGTCCGCGGTGGTGCGTACCGTCACCGCCGGCGTACATCACCTTTGGCCACTGTAACCCATAGGGCCCAATGACAACCAATGAGGAGTTGCACAGCGGTACTCGACCACCTCCCGCAACGGCACACAACGTCAGCGGCATTACATCATTTCCACATGTCCATTCACACAGGACAGGCAGACGCCATTTTGGGGGGGCAGGCCATGGCACCTAATTGAGTCACAGTACACATAGGCACCATTTGGGACTATACAACAACATACTGTTACAGTCACAACATGCAATGCAGTGCAGTGTTTGGAAATGTGGTATACTGACCAGCTGCTCCCCGTTTTGCCCCCTAGATTACAACCGCTGCGGATGAATAGGAGATGGAGACATCCCCTCGTGTACAGAACCCTGACAATGGAGGACAGGCACATCATCCTCACCTATAGACTGGACAGGGCCACAATCACAGAGCTGTTTGCCCAATAGGAGCCTGACCTGTTATCTGCTATCCGTCAGCCCACCGGGATCCCCCCTCTTGTGCAAGCCCTATCTGTGCTCCATTTCTTGGCAAGTGGCTCCTTCCGAGTGACAGTGGGCTTGGCAGCTGGAATGTCTCAGCCAATGTTCTCAATAGTGCTGACCAGAGTGTTGTCTGCCCTGATTAAACACATGCGCAGCTACATTGTTTTCCCCCAGATGGAGGATTCGGCCACAATGAAAGCTGAATTCTATGCAATGGGACATATCCTCACCATTATTCGGCCTATTGATGGTACACATATTGCATTTGTCCCCCCATCCCCGGGGAAATGATTGGATGTTCAGAAATCGAAAGAGCTTTCACTCAATGAATGTGCAGATAGTGTGCATGGCAGACCAGTACATCTCCCATGTCAATGCAAACTATCCTGGCTCTGTGCATGATGCCTACATCCTGAGGAATAGCAGCATCCCATATGTGATGGCTCAACTCCAGAGGCACCGGGTGTGGCTAATAGGCGAGTCCTGGTTCCCACCCAGTGTATGTTGGTGTGTGGGAATGGGGTGGGCCCTAAGGGTTAGTGTGTGTCTAACAGTTGTCCCTCGATATTTGCAGGTGACTCTGGTTACCCCAATCTCTCATGGCTCCTGACCCCTGTGAGGAATCCCAGGATAAGGGCAAAAGAACATTACAATGAGGCACATGTGCGAACAAGGAAAATTATAGAGAGTACATTTGGCCTCCTGAAGGCCAGGTTTTGTTGACTACATCTAACAGGTGGATCCCTGTACTACTCACCCAAGAAGGTGGGCTAGATAATCGTGGCATGCTGCATGTTGCATAACCTTGCCTTGAGACGCCAGGTGTCTTTTCTGCAGGAGGGTGAGGCTGGAGGTGGGCTTGTGGCAGTAGTGGATCTTGTGGACAGTGAAGATGCGGAGGCAGAGGATGAGGATGAGGACAACAGAACCGCTATTATACGACAGTACTTCCAGTGACACACAGGTAAGACACTGTAACTTCACTTTGCATTGACAGTTTTGTATTTGACATTGTACATGGCAGGCAGATTCTCACAATTCTATGGCCACTTACTGTACCCTTTGGCATCTCTATTTTCAGATATCTATGCCCCTCTCTGGCACCTGGTGTGTTGACTGCAGCCAACTACAGGTCATTCCTATGTATACATTACTGTACAGTTGTAGTGCAGTGTTTAAAACTTGTTGAACAAATACATAGTTAAATCATTTGACATACTTCAAACTAATTTTTTCAAAGGGTGTTTATTTAAGTGCTAATAAGTAGAGGGGTATGTGCAACGGGCTGGGGTGATGGTGGAGGAAAGTCCAGGATAGATTCCAGTCTATTTGTATCACAGGTGCATTGTCCAAGAGGGCATAGGAAGGAGAGCAATGGCAGTTCAAGGTGGACAGGGTGAATGAGTGGGACACAAGGGTGACAATCAGGAGAGTCCCATATCCTGGCAGAGGTCTTGGCAATGTTCTCTGGCTTCTGCCTGGATCACAGGGACTGTTTGCGGGGTGGCTCTCCTTCTGCAGGGGGAAGGGTGCTGGTGGCCTGTTGTTTCTGTGGTAGGGCCTCCTGTCCACTAGCGGCAGCGGAGGTGGAGGGCTGTTCATCGGTGTGGCTAGTGTCAGTGGCCCGGTGGTGTGCCACTGCCTCCCTAATGGTGTTGGCTATGTCTGCCAGCACCCCTGCAATGGTGACCAGGGTGGTGTGGATGTCCTTCAGGTTCTCCCTAATCCCCAGGTACTGTCCCTCCTGCAGCCGCTGGGTCTCCTGCAACTTGTACAGTATCTGGCCCATCGTCTACTGGGAATGGTGTTATGATCCTAGGATGATGGTGAGTGCCTCCTGGAGAGTTGGTTCCCTGGGCCTGTCCTCCCCCTGTCGCACAGCAGTCCTCCCATCTTCCCTGTTGTCCTGTGCCTCTTTCCCCTGAACCGTGTGCCCACTGCCCCCAGGTCCCTGATCGTCCTGTGTTTGTGGGGTGGTCTGTGGTCCCTGTAGTGGTGTTACAGCCAACGTAATAATGAGGGCCTAAGTAGTACTTCTTAATGTAATCGTACATGCCTTTGTGAATTACAAGCAAAAATCTAAATGGGATTCAACTGTGTTTTTATGTACAATTATACATTGGTACTGTTAGTTCTGTGCCCTTTTTGCACTTTTACTATTAAGGAGTTGGATGTTTCGTGGCAGGTTATTAAGTGCATGTAAGAGTCCTCCTGTAGTACTATATAACAAATGGTTTTGTTAATTGGCCTACAATCTTGAATTTGCCTAGCAATTATTAAAGTGAAGTTTGTACTGTTAGTGAAAAGGATTCATTGAGCTGGAGTTTATGTGAGATGAGCTGGGAGTGTCAAACCACACAGTATTACACTTCTACTCTTATCAGCACAAAGGTCAAGTTGTCTCTCAGGTAGGCCGACAAGTAGATCTAGGTTCAAAATAACAGGGTGGTTGCTGTTCTAAGGAAGACACGGATCCAAAGGAGTTTTTTAGGTTCTTGAGAATGCAATGATCCAAATCAAAGACTGATTGAGCACTATAGAGAGGAAATACATGTATTATAGCAGTGGCATCTTAACTATGAGGTGATGTTTATTGAACAGTTGTGTGCCGGTGGGGTCTATATGAGAGTTACAGAAACCAGCGTGAGGTGGTTTGAGACGCGCATTCATTTTCAAAGTAATACATTTCCTCCAGTTGTTTAGTGAGTTATAAGTCGAACTCATGGAAAAATGCTGTGAGATTCAGTGGAAATCTGTGTGGCGGAAAGCAGCACATAGCATGACTCGCTATGATTTTTAGTACCAAGCGGTTGTTGAGCTCTATAAAATCAGCACAAACAGCACCACACGGAAAGCCAGATGGAGCTGCTTCTTTCTGCTGCTCAAGCAGATTTTCTACTTGAGCCTCAGCTTTCTCAACATGAACAGTAGTAAGCAAACGCGACTGCACGCTTTGAGAAATCCCGCTGGGAAGAGATCTAGCGCTCAATTTTTTCACTCATGCTTGACAACTTAATGTTGGCGAGCTGCACAAGAAAACACTGCCACGCTGTGGTTAGCGGAATTTTTGCAGAATTCCACACTAAGGGCCTGATTACAACTTTGGAGGAGGTGTTAATCCGTCCCAAAAGTGATGGTAAAGTGACGGATTTACCACCAGCCGTATTACGAGTCCATTATATCCTATGGAACTCGTAATACAGCTGGTGGTATATCCGTCACATTTGGGACGGATTAACACCTCCTCCAAAGTTGTAATCAGGCCCTGTGTGTAGTGCAGCGTGGGCAAAACTCTGTGAACTCCACTGATGGAGCAGAATTGCCGACCCCTATTGTTAACTATCCAGAACTGACCAGTGTTTTATTCTAAGTGGCTACACATATGTGTGTGTAAATGTGTGTGTGTGTATCTGTGTTTGTGTATTTTGTTAATGTTCCAAGCATAATTGATGTGCACACTTTGATCTTCTAATTTGCTGCAATGCATCCAAAAATTGAAAAAAAAACAAGGGGGTCATTACAACATTGGCGGTAAAAGCCGCTTACCGCCGTGCAGAAGACCGCCAACACACTGCCGTGGCCGCGGAATTCCGCCACAGCTATTATGGCCCACATCTCGAAATCCGACAAAATTCAGACACCCACACAAGTCCGCCACACCAAAGGTCAGTGATAAACTGGTGAAAACAAAACCTCCACCGTCACACCAACAGAAATACGCCCATGCTATCACGACCCACGAATCCACGCAGCGGTCTTTCAACCGCGGTATTCCATTGGCGGTACACACCCCTGCGCTAAAAATACACGCACTTCTACAAAACACCGCCACATTGGACAATTCGAAATACACACACCTGATACACATACACACACCACTCCCACACACCCATTGCAATATAAAACACACACCCACATCACCCACAAACCCCTACTACCAAAAATTTCCAAAAGAAGGCCAGAGAGAGACACCACCATCCACAAACTAGCAGCCACAGGCACTCAACACCATCACCCACACAACTTCCATGCACAAAACACCACACACCACTACATATCACCACACTTATCACCACACACACCACCCCACACATCACCCACACCACCCCATGGCACGGCAAAGACACCCCAGGTTCTCGGAGGAGGAGCTCAGGGTCATAGTGGAGGAAATCGTCCGGGTAGAGCCACAGCTATTTGAATCCCAGGTCAGCACACCTCCATAGCTAGGAAGATGGAGCTATGGCGAAGAATAGTCGACATGTTCAACGCAGTGGGACAGCACCCAAGAAATAGGGATGACATCAGGAAGAGGTGGAACGACCTACGGGGGAAGGTGCGTTCCGTGGTCTCAAGACACCACCTGGCGGTACAGTGGACTGGCGGCAGACCCCCACCTCCTCCCCCACAACTAACAACATGGGAGGAGCAGGTCTTGGCGATTCTGCATCCTGAGGGCCTCGCAGGAGTCGGTGGAGGAATGGACTCTGGTAAGTCAAACCTTTAACTATCATATCCCCCACCCTACCTGCATGCTATCACAGACCCCCACCCACGCCCCCTCCCCTATCACTCCAACTCCTCACAAATGTACTAATAACACAAACCACACATCCCAACACCAAGCCCTGCATGACACAACAAAGCATGGACACCCATCACTAATCATGCCCATTGCACATACCCATAACACCCCCTTCAACCATCATCACACAAGCCCCCACACAGGAATGCTAGCACTGGGGTACACGGTCACCCACCCATTGCACACCATGACACACACAGATGCAATAATCATGCTTTTACACCCCTGCAGGACCACTACCTAACATCACCAGACAGGAGGGTCCAGACATCTCCACCACACCCACAGAAGAGGCCCACAGTGATGACAGCAGCTCTGTCCAACTGGATCCTGATGACCAGCCCAGACCATCGTGGGCCTCGAGACAGTCGGTTCCCCTCACACAGGCACAGCCCACCACAGACCTTCCACCCTCTCGTAACACCAGCACTGCACCCACCCAGCGGGCCCATACCTCCGTCCCCAGGACACGTCAATCAGCTGTGTGTCCACCACTACAGGGAACCCAGGATAACCCACCACCCCAACAACAACAGGGACCTGGGGGCAGTGGCAGTGGGCACACGGTCCAGGGGACGGAGGCACAGGAACACAGGGGAACTGGGAGGGCTGCCGTGCAACAGGGGGCGGACAGGCCAAGGGAACCCACTCTCCACGAGGCCCTCTCCTCAATCATGGGAGCATACCACCACTCCCAGGTGACGATGGCAACTGTCCTGGGCAAGTTTCAGGAGACCCAGCGCATGCAGGAGGAACTGTATTTGGGGTTCAGGGAGGAACTCAGAACCATCAGCTCCGCCCTGGGCACCATCGTAGGGGTGCTGAAGGAAATACTTAACACCAGGACACTGTGGCAGTACAAGGGGCCCCTGACACTAGCATGGACGATGAACTGCCCACCACCTCCGCTAGTGGTCAGGAGGCCCTGCCACAGGACCACCACACCAGCACCCCCCCCGCAGACGGAGAACCACCCTGCAAGCGGTCCCTGAGATCCAGGAACAAGACAGAGCACGATGCCAAGACCTCCGCCAAGAAATGAGACCACCCTGATTGTCAAACCACTGTCCCACTTTGCAACCCTGTCCATATTGGAACTGCCCCAGCTCTTCCTATGCCCATATGGGCAATGCACCTGTGAGACTAATAGACTGGACTCTGCCATGGACATTCCTCCACCATCACCCCTCCCCATTTTACAACCCCCTCCAATATTGAGCACTTCAATAAACACCCTTGAAGCACAAAACAATATGGAGTCAGTCTGTGATTTCGAAATTGTGTATTAGCAATGACAGTGACAAAATGCTTTTTCAAATTTAATGTCAACATACCTATGTCACACATCTCAAGTCCATGAGGAATCTAAGCAGATGACACACGTTGGAAACCACACCTGTGAAACCGTAAGGGTGATGTACAACTCAGTGACCATATACTGGTTGAAATCGACAGACAGGATAGAGGTAGAAGTGTTAAAGTACTTGTAGTAGGCAGGAATGTTTTCTCACCTGTGTGTCACTGGAAATATTGCTGGATGACTGAGTCCCTGTTGTCAATGTCTTCATCCTCTGCTTCCTCCTCATCACTGTCCACAGGCTCCACAGCTGCCACAACACCGCCATCTGGACCATCCTCCTGCAGAAAAGGCACCTGTTGTCGCAAAGCCAAGTTGTGAAGCATACACCAGGCCACGATGATCTGGCACACCTTCTTTGGTGAGTAGAATAGGGAACCACCTGTCGTATGGAGGCACAAGAACCTGGCCTTCAGGAGGCCGATAGTGCGTTCGATCACCCTCCTAGTCCGCCCATGGGCCTCATTGTAGCGTTCCTCTGCCCTGCTCCTCGGATTCCTCACTGGGGTCAGTAGCCATGACAGGTTGGGGTAACCAGAGTCCCCTAATAGCCATACCCGGTGCCTCTGGAGTTGCCCCATCACATAAGGGATGCTGCTATTCCGCAGGATGTAGGCATCATGCACAGAGCCAGGGAACATAGCATTTACCTGGGAGATGTACTGGTCTGCCAAACATACCATCTGTACATTCATGGAATGATAACTCTTCCGGTTCCTGTACACCTGTTCACTCCTGTGGGGGGGGGACCAGAGCTACATGGGTCCCATCAATGGCACCTATGATGTTGGGGATATGTCCAAGGGCATAGAAGTCACCTTTCACTGTAGGCAAGTCCTCCACCTGAGGGAAAACGATATAGCTCTGCATGTGTTTCAGAAGGGCAGACAACACTCTGGACAACACGTTGGAAAACATAGGCTGGGACATCCCTGATGCCATGGCCACTGTTGTTTGAAATGACCAACTTGCCAGGAAATGGAGCACTGATAGCACCTGCACTTGAGGGGGGATTCCTGTGGGATGGCGGATTGCTGACATCAGGTCAGGCTCCAACTGGGTACACAGTTCCTGGATTGTGGCACGGTCAAACCTGTAGGTGATGATCAAACTTCTTTCCTCCATTGTCAACAGGTCCACCAGCGGTCGGTACACCGGAGGATTCCGCCATCTCCTCACATGTCCCAGCGGACGGTGCCTATGAAGGACAACAGCGACCACAGAGTCAAACAACTCAGAGGTATGTACCCACAGTCTACACAGAACACCATTCATACACAAAATGTGGCCTGTATTTGTGTTGTGAGACAAGGCCTAGGTATGTGTGACGCAGTTGCTAATTAGGCCATGTGGGCCCCTGAAATGGCGGCTGCCTGACCTCTAAAGTGGGACAATGGGATGTGAGGTAACTGCGCTGGCATTGTACACCGTTGCGGTAGGTGGTCGAAGACCGCGGCACAATGCTGCATTGGTTAACATTGGACCCTATGGGTCCCAGGAGCCAATGACGATGTACGCCGGCGGTGATGGTACGCACCGCCGCGGACGTCACAGCCGCGGACGTGACTGCCATTTTCTATCTGTTCAATCACTCGATACCTGATCTTCGACAGGAGAGGACCTACACTGCAAGTGCTGCTGTGACCTTGGTCTGGAAGAGACAATGGCTCGTGCGTCTGGGGAAAGGGCCCCTGCCTTCACTGCAGAGGAGTTGGAAAAGCTCGTCGACGGAGTCCTCCCCCAGTACACGCTACTCTACGGTCCTCCAGACCAACAGGTAAGTACACAGGGAGCATGTTTTATGGGCTATGCCTGTGTGGAGAGAGCTGGTTGTAAGAAGGAAGGGGGCAGAGTTCTGCGTGCATGAAGGACTGTGAATGCATGTGCCACATGGCAAGGGTAGGGATGTGGGCCACTCACTTTGACGGAACAGTTGGTAATGACTTCTCTTCTTCCCCTGTACATGTCATGTAGGTCAGCACCCACCAGAAGAGGGATCTTTGGCGTGCCATCGCCACCGACGTCCGGACCCTGGGGGTCCACCACAGACGGAGCACCCACTGCTGGAAAAGATGGGAGGACATTTGCCGCTGGAGCAAGATGACGGCGGAGGCTCAGCTGGGGATGGCCTCCCAACGTGGGAGGGGTGCCCGTCGAACCATGACCCCCCTGATGTTCCGGATCCTGGCGGTGGCCTACCGTGAGTTGGATGGACGCTTGAGGGCATCACAGCAGACACAAGGGGGTGAGTAAACTATCATTCAGCGGACTTTGCGCGCAGTGAAGGTGTCTGGGTGGGGGAGGAGGGCTGTGGGTTTCCCTAGGCCAGGGCGAGTTCCGTAGGCTAGGCCCCTCCGTAATGCAGGCCATGTGGCACCTCACCCCACCTCTGTAGAGTGCCAAGATCAGGTATTCATGCCCCTGTGTCATCTATGTGTGCAGATGTCGTCCATAGCCATGTAGGCCATTTCCCAGGAATTGCATCTGTAGAGCCCAACAGTGCGACGGAGTGCAGGGGGCTGCTGTGTCTGTATTGTCCGCCAACGGTAGCGGTAAGCCATGCACTCAACCTGTCTTTCTTCTGTCGTCCCCCCCCTTTTTGTGGTCTCCCTGTTCTTGTGTGCATTAGCATCATCAGGCGGAGGTACAGTGGCACCGGAGCACGAGGGAGCTGCATCCCACATGGCCATGGAGGGCCACACCACGGACTCAGAATACACCAGTGGGACGGAGGGTGAGGGGAGCATCACGGCGGTCACAGGATCTGCAACCAGCGACACGGACTCGTCCTCCGAATGGGAGCTCCCTTGTGGTGGCGGCACCATCTGTGCCCCCACTTCTACAGGTACAGCCGCCACCCCCCCTACCAGCACCGCCCTCCCAGCAGCCCCTCAGCCTTCGCCCTGTGCCCGCTCACCCAGGAGGGTGGGCATCACCTTCGCCCCAGGCACCTCAGCCCCTGCCCCTGTCACCTCTGCTGCCCTCAGTGAGGAGGCCATTGACCTCCTCAGGTCCCTCACTGTTGGGCAATCTACCATTTTGAATGCCATCCAGGGTGTAGAAAGGGAGTTGCAACACACAAATGCATTCCTGGAGGGCATTCATTCTGGTCAGGCTGCCCTTCATCGAACCCTGCAAACTCTGGCCTCAGCACTGATGGCAGCCATTGTCCCTGTGTCTAGCCTCCCCCCTCCAACTTCCTCCACACAGACCCAATCCCCTGTACCCCAGCCTATCCCAAGCACACCATCAGACCAGCCTGCACACACCTCACCACACAAGGGAAGCTCAGGCAAACATAAGCCCCACACATCCCACAGGCACTCACGCAAGCATCACACACATACAGACACACCAACATCCACTGCCTCCACTGTGTCCCCCTCCTCCTCGTCTCCCTCCTCCCTCCCAGTCTCGTCTACACTCACACCTGCATGCACTACCACTACAGCCACTACGTCCCGCACCAGCACACTCACAACCACACCCCGCTCACGTGCAGTCACCACCCCCACTACCATTTCCACATCCCCTGTGTCCTCTCCCAGTGTGTCTGTGACGTCCCCTCCGAAGATACACAAACGCAGGCACACACCCACCCAACAGCCATTCACCTCACGACAGCCTCCAGCCTATGCACCTGCACCCAAATCCACAAAAGTTACACCTCCTACAACCACCACCTCTTCCTCCACTGCCAAACCCCCTCCAGCTACCCGTCCCAGTGTCTCCAAAAAGCTTTTCCTGTCCACCCTTAACCTACTCCCCCCATCCCCCCATCCAACTCATAGGTCCCGTACTAGCACCTCGGCCAAAAAATCTCCGGGACCAGTGGTGCCTGTTGTTACAGGTATGTGGAGTGCACCGGCCACCAGGCCAGCCAGTGTGGCACGGTACCACAGCACAGCCAGTCCCCCCCCTGTGAAGCACCAGAAGTTGGACAGTGCCCGGCGGGAGAGGGGGAAGACTCCAGCCAGCAAATCCGCTCACAGGGGTCCCGGGGGGAGTGTCGACTCAGCTGTCACTCCTCCCAAGGTGAGGAAGGGGCAGAAGAAATCTCCAAAGTCTGGGAGGAGCAGCACGGCGGAGAAGACTGCCATCATCCCCGCTGCCCAGGAGGCCACCGCCAGCCCCATCGTCACTGGCCAGGAGGCCACCGCCAGCCCCATCGTTACCGCCCAGGAGGCCACCGCCAGCACCATCGTCACTGGCCAGGAGGCCACCGTCAGCCCCATCGTCACTGCCCAGGAGGCGACCGCCAGCCTCATCGTCACTGCCCAGGAGGCCACCGCCAGCCCCAGAGTCACTGCCCAGGAGGCCACTGCCAGAGTCACTGTCCAGGAGGCCACCGCCAGAGTCACTGCCCAGGAGGCCACCACCAGAGTCACTGCCGAGGAGGCCACCGCCAGACCCAGAGTCACTGCCCAGGAGGCCACCGCCAGAGTCACTGCCCAGGAGGCCACCACCAGCCACAGCCCAGCTGGCCAGGAGGGCCCCGCAAGCCACAGCCCAGCTGACCCATGAAGGACCGCCAGCCACAGCCCTGCTGGGCAATGAAGGACCGCCTTGGCAAGGACCGCTGAACAGGGCAAAGACCGCCGTGGAAAGCACAGCTGAACAGGTCTGACACTGGCAACTCAAGCACCGCTGAACAGGCCAAGGACCGCTGAACAGGGCAAAGACCGCCATGGAAAGCACAGCTGAACAGGTCTGACAGTGGCAACTCAAGCACCGCTGAACAGGCCAAGGACCGCTGAATAGGGCAAAGACCGCCATGGAAAGCACCTCTGAACAGGTCTGACACTGGCAACTCAAGCACCGCTGAACAAGCCAAGGACCGCTGAACAGGGCAAAGACTGCCATGGAAAGCACCGCTAGCCCATTTGCGGCAGGGGCAGTGACGCAACTGGGACCGTCACGGGGTGTGTGCTGCACTCTGGGCACCAGTCCCCTCCAGAACCAGTAGAGAACAGCATCCACTCCGTCTGTCCTTGGCAGGATGAAGCACTCTGGGCACCAGTCCCCCTCCAGAACCAGTGGAGAACAGCATCCACTCCGTCTGTCCTTGACAGGATGAAGCAATCTGGGCACCAGTCCCCCTCCAGTACCAGTGGAGAACAGCATCCACTTGAGAGACTGTGGCTTTGCACTCCCCAGGATTGAACAGTGGGCTACCCACCCACTGTAGGGACTTGAGAGACTGTGGCTTTGCACTCCCCAGGATTGAACAGTGGGCAACCCCACCCACTTCTGAGACTTGAGAGACTGTGGCTTTGCACTCCCCAGGATTGAACAGTGGGCAACCCACCCACTGTAGAGACTTGAGAGACTGTGGCTTTGCACTCCCCGGGATTGAACAGTGGGCAACCCACCCACTGTAGAGACTTGAGAGACTGTGGCTTTGCACTCCCCAGGATTGAACAGTGGGCAACCCACCCACTGTAGAGACTTGAGAGACTGTGGCTTTGCACTCCCCAGGATCCATCAATGGGCATGGAGCCCCCTCGTGGATCTGGCTTTGCATTCATGTGGCCGAGGTGCCCCCCCTTCCCTTCCCCCTGAGGTGCCTGTAGTGTTTCTATCTGATGCTCCGGCAGTGTTCTCTCGGATTTTGGTCAGGTATCTATTGTGGGCCTCGCCCATGCATTTTTGGACTGTTGGTGCACGGACATTGTTGTGTACATATCTGCACTACTTCTTGTATTGTATATATAATTATGACAGATTTCGAGATATATATCAGTATTTTTTGTATGACATGTATATTGGCACATTACAATGTTTGAGCGCAATTCGCTTTGTCTTTGCATTCTTCCGGGGGGATTGTGGGTTGTTCATGTGATTTTCGTGACTGCATTGGTGTGTATGTTGTGATATGCGAGGGTGGGGGTGTTTGGTGGGTGTCCCCCTAACTTTTGCCTCCCCCATGTCGTAGATGCAGTACTCACCGGTATCTACTGTGCCTACGTCGCTGTTGGTCGTAGAGGAGCAGAAAGACAAAGGCAGGTAGGATTGGGAGTTCCGGCTCCATGGAGTCGTCGTTCCTCGTGGAGTGTGTTAAGGTGAGCGTTTTCCCATAGCAAAAGCTGTTTCCGCCGTGTTTTTATCCATCCCCAGGGGGTGGGCTGCCAGTGCCTTGGCTCCGGGTCCTACTGCCTGCCCTGGTGGACGGTGCACTCCAAAAACCTGGAACACGCACCACTGGCATCAGGGATGTCCCAGCCTATGTTTTCCAACGTGTTGTCCAGAGTGTTGTCTGCCCTGCTGAAAAACGTAAGGAGATACATCATTTTCCCTGAGGTGGAGGATTTGCCTACAGTGAAAGGTGACTTCTATGCCCTTGGACATATCCCGAACGTCATAGGTGCCATTGATGGGACCCATGTAGCTCTGGCCCCCCCGCAGGAGTGAACAGGTGTACAGGAACAGGAAGAGTTATCATTCGATTAATGTCCAGATGGTCTGTTTGGCAGACCAGTACATCTTGCAGGTAAATGCTATGTTCCCTGGCTCAGTGCATGACGCCTACATCCTGCGGAATAGCAGCATCCCTGATATGATGGGTCAACTCCAGAGGCACCGTGTATGGCTATTGGGGGACTCTGGTTACCCCAACCTGTCCTGGCTATTGACCCCAGTGAGGAATTCCAGGACCAGGGCAGAGGAACGCTACAATGAGGCCCATGGGCGGACTAGGAGGGTGATCGAACGCACCTTCGGGCTCCTGAAGGCCAGGTTCAGTTGCCTCCATATGACAGGTGGGTCCCTATTCTACTCACTGAAGAAGGTGTGCAACATCATCATCGCCTGCTCCATGCTCCATAACTTGGCATTGCGACGCCAGGTGCCTTTTCTGTAGGAGGATGATCCAGATGACGGTGTTGTAGCAGCGGTGGAGCCTGTGGACAGTGATGAGGATGAAGCTGATGAAGAAGAAAACGACAACAGGGAGTCAGTCATACAGCAATATTTCCAGTGAGACACAGGTGAGTACATTTTCAGGTTTAACATAACATTAACTTTTACACGTCTACCTCTATCCTGTACCTACATTTCACTCACTATTTGTTAACTGAGTTGTCCCCTTCCATTTCAGTTTCATAAATGTGGTATCCTACGTGTCAACAGCTTGCACCCTTGAAAGGCTTGTGATGTGTGAAATTGGTATGTTGGCCTTCCAATGGGTAACCATTTTTGACACTGTAATTGACAATACAAAGTTCAAAATCATTGACTGACTCCAGTTTTATCAGTGTTTCAAGGGTGTTTATTTAAGTGCATAACAATGAAGGGGGGTTGTGAAATGGGGATGGGTTATGGTGGAAGAATGTCCATGGCAGAGTCCAGTCGATTAGTCTCACAGGAACATTGCCCATCTGGCCATTGGAAGTGGAGCTGGGGCAGTTCCGATTTGGGCAGGGTAACAAAGTGGTACAGTGGGGGGACAATCAGGGTGGTCTTATTTCCTGGCGGGGGTCTTGCCATCTTGCTCTGTCCTGTTCCTGGATCTCAGGGACCGCTTTCGTGGTGGTTGTCCGTCTGCAGGGGGTGGGGTGCTGGTGTGTTGGTCCTGTGGCGGGGCGTCCTGTCCACTAGCGCCGGCGGAAGTGGTGGGCATTTCATCGTCCATGCTAGTGTCAGGGGCCCCTTGGAGTGCCACGGTGTCCCTCAAGGTCTTTTGAATGTCCGTCAGCACCCCTACAATGGTGCCCAGGGTGGAGCCGATGGTCCTGAGCTCCTCCCTGAACCCCAAATACTGCTCCTCCTGCAGACGCAGGGTCTCCTGCAACTTGTCCAGGACCGTTGCCATCGTCTCCTGGGAGTGGTGGTATGCTCCCATGATGGAGGAGAGGGCCTCGTTGAGAGTAGGTTCCCTTGGCCTGTCCTCCCTCTGTCGCACAGCAGCCCTCCCAGTTCCCCTGTGTTCCTGTGCCTCCATCCCCTGGACCGTGTGCCCACTACCACTGCCCCCAGGTCCCTGTTGTTGTTGGGGTGGTGGGTTACCCTGGGTGCCCTGTAGTGGTGGACACACCGCTGATTGACCTGTCCTGGGTAGGGAGGTATGGGCCCGCTTGGTGGGTGCTGTGCTGGTGTTACCAGAGGGTGGAAGGTCAGTGTTGGGCTGTGGCTGGGCAAGGGGAACCGACTGTCCTGATGCCCACGATGGTCCGGGCTGGTCATCAAGATCCAGTAGGGCAGAGCTGCTGTCGTCACTGTGGGCCTCTTCTGGGGGTGGAGTGGTGTTGTCTGGACCCTCTGGTGTGGTGAAGTTCCTTCGGGTTCCTGCGGGGGTATAAGTACATGATTATTGCATGTGTGTGTTTCATGGTGTGCAATGGTTGGGTGTGCATGTACACCAGTGCAGGCATTCCTGTGTGGGGGCTTGTGTGCTGATAGTTGGGGGGTGTTCTGGGTATGTGCAGTGGACATGCTTTAGTGATGGGTATCCATGCTTAGTTGTGTCATGCAGGTCTTGGTGTTGGGATGGGTGGTTGGTGTTATGGGTACATTAGTGAGGAGTTAGGGTGATAGGGGAGGGTGTGAGGGTGGGGGTGTGTGATAGCATGCAGGTAAGGTGGGGGATATGATAGTTAAGATTTGACTTACCAGTGTCCGTTCCTCCAACAACTCTTGCGAGGCCCTCAGGATGCAAGATGGACAAGACTTGCTCCTCCCATGTTGTTAGTTGTGGGGGAGGAGGTGGGGGTCCGCCGCCAGTCAGCTAAACCGCGATGTGGTGCCTGTATACCGTGGAAAGCATTTTCCCCCGTAGGTCGTTCCACCTCTTCCTGATGTCCTCCCTATTTCTTGGATGCTGTCCTACAGCGTTGACCCTGTCGACTATTCTTTGCCATAGCTCCATCTTCCTGGCTATGGATGTGTGCTGTACCTGTGAGCCAAATAGCTGTGGCTCTACCCGTAGGATTTCCTCAACCATGACCCTGAGCTCCTCTTCGGAAAAGCGGGGGTGTCTTTGGCGTTCCATGGGGTGGTGTGTGTGATGTGTGAGGTGGTGAATGTGGTGATGAGTGTGGTGAGTGTAGTGGTATGTGGTGTTTTGTGTGTGGATGTTGTGTGGGTGATGGTGTAGTGTGCCTCTGTGTGATGGGGTTCTCTATTCTGTGCTGTCTCTCTCTGGCCTTCTCTCTAATTTTGGGTCGTAGGGGTTTGTGGGTGATGTGGGTGTGTGTTTTATATTGAGTTGGGTGTGTGGGAGTGTTGTTTGTATGTGTATCAGGTGTGTGTATTTGGAATGGTCCAATGTGGCGGTGTTTTGGAGATGTGTGTGTATTTTGAGCGCGGCGGTGTGTACCGCCAATGGAATACCGCGGTTGAAGACCGCCGCGTGGACTTGTGGGTCGTAATAGCATGGGCGTGTTTCTGTTGGCGTGGAGGATTTGTTTCCGCATGTTTATCTCTGACCTTTGGTGTGGCGGGATTGTGTGGGTGTCTGAATTTCGGCGGATTCCGTGATGTGTGTCATAATAGCTGTGGCGGAATTCCGCGGCGGTGTGTTGGCGGTCTTCTGCATGGCGGTAAGCGCCTTATACCGCCAATGTTGTAATGACCCCCAAAGTGTCCTAAATATCCTTTACAAGCAATCGCCCAATTGCAATTAATAGTAGAAAATCCAATACTTTTGTAAATGATATTTGGCCATTATATTTGTCAGGGTATATTTTTGTTACCAATAGTCTAACATAAAACCAGAGCTTTAAGTGGGATGAAAACACTGGAGGGTCTCAAAGGGGAGTTGACAATATAGGTAAGGGCATGGCTTAAAAACACATAGGGGGTCATTCTGACCCTGGCGGTCTTGGACCGCCAGGGCAAGAATGACGGAAGCACCGCCAACAGGCTGGCGGTGCTTCATGTCCCATTCGCACTGCCGGGGTCCCCGGCGGTGATGATCCGCCAGGGCAGCGCTGCAAGCAGCGCTGCCCTGGGGATTATGACCCCCTTACCGCCAGCCTGTTTCTGGCGGTTTACACCGCCAGGAAGAGGCTGGCGGTAAGGGGTGTCCTGGGGCAGTGCAGGGGCCCCCTAACAGGGCCCCGGCCTGCTTTTCACTGTCTGCATGGCAGACAGTGAAAAGCGCGACGGGTGCAACTGCACCCGTCGCACGGCCGCAACACCGCCGGCTCCTGTGTTGCGGCCCCATTCCCGCTGGGCCGGCGGGCACTAACATGGTTATGGGGGCCGCGTTATTTCGCCCGCATGGCGGGCGGCGGTAGCCGCCCGCCAAGGTTGGAATCACCCCCATAGTCTAAAAATCTGTGCTTAGCATAGTGTGCCGCCGACTGGTATTATGCTGCTTCCTTTGGTATTTGCATCTTGCTATAATACAACGAGTAAGATTACACCTACAACAAGCCAGAACTATTGGCTTTGTCAGTGGTTGTTAATTACATAAGATAAATAAGCAACAACAATGGCTTTATTGTATGCAATAATGAAAGTGTTTCAGTTCTGATATGAGTCTCTGGAAGAACTATAACCAGTCTCTTTGAAGTCACATCAAAGGCAGTGCATAGTGGTACTGCTGTCGAAATAAAAAACTTTTTCACCATGATGGTGAGGGCAAAAATGGAGAGCCTGATAAAGACCCGTCCCAGCATCTTCATTTTAGAACTGGCGTGCTGCAGGATCCGGTCCACTTATAGTCCTGCACACAACCTATCTACAATATTTAAAAGTGTTTCCTTTGACACCCAAATGTACTTTAGGTGAATTTGTAATGCCAGATCAATTGCCACAATTTGGTGGCCTACTCTGCATTTTTAACCAGCCGAAGCAAGAGCTTGTTTCTGTGGTTTTTTTTGTTTACTTGCTTGTGACCCTGCATGGTTTACATGGTGGTTGCAAAAAGGCATCCAAATGCAGAGACCCTGTATTAAATTGGCCTCTGCTGCAGACTTTCTAACAATGGAACAAGCTGAGGCTCTTCCTCCGGAAACCTATCAGTTGCCCCAGACATAATTGAGACAGGCAACTCCAAGAGTGGTGGAGTAGGTCATCTGCCTGCTCACACTCTAAATGACCCCAAAATGTGTACACAGTTGTAAGTGACTAATTTGAACCCATCATTTTCATGTCTAAAAACAGAAATGAGAACTCTTGGTGCTTCCTAGTTTTGCTAAAAATTTGAATTAAAATCTTTACTGGAATTTCAACAGGAGCGAAAATGTTCTGTTACCATGGACGGAAATGTCTTGCCTTGGTCCTCTTACATTTGCCCAAGGGTATCTAGACACTATGGGCCAGATTTACTAAAAAGTGGCACACCGCGTTGCTGTGCCAAAATTGGCAGTGCCCTGCTGCATCCCTTTAGAAACTCAGGGATGCGCTCTATCTACTAAAATAATGTGCACCGCTGTTTTACCCCCTGCGCTGGTCCTAGATTTAGCTGCCAAAGCAAGCATCCTTCCACCATAGTACAAGGGTGTTTGCGTTGAGGGGATTGATTGTTTATGTGCAGGAAGGTGTTCCTTTCTGCACACACAAACAATCTACAATGTAGATTTGGCACTTCTATGTGTGCTGCGTGATGCAGCATACATAGTAGTATCAAATCGTCATTTTTGAATGATTGTTTATGTGCAGGAAGGGACACCTTCATGTACATAATCAGTCATCCATGGTATTTTGCTGTTTCAAGGTGGGCTGCAGAATGCAGCCCACATGGAAAAAGCAAAAACGAAAAGGAATAAAAGTATTCCTCCTTGTTGCACCATGTATCAAGCCTGGGGTGGCATTAGTCTTTGGCACTGCCACAGATTAATGCCTTCTTGTAAATCTGGGGCAACGTCAAAAGCAATGGGCGTTGCAGTGGTGCGGCCACAGCAACACCCATTGCACGTCCCTCTGACGGAGGAAACTGCATCGAAGGGGCCCATATTTACAAGGTGCCATTAAGCCACAAAATGTGGCCTAGCAAGGCCTTGTAAATGTGATGTTAGGGCTTTGTAAATTTGGCCCTATCAGTCTAGCATGACTCACCAGCACCAGCAGTGTCCCTTGCTCTACCTACCAGCTATACCACACAACACAAACAGGGGCTCAGAATGTGCTAGGCTTAAGACTTGTACACAAGCCGGAAGAAAAACATTCATCCCTTAATATGCTGAACTTTTCATGTGATGCGAGAAGGGCTGAGAGTATTGATTGAAAATCAGGATTAGGGTCCTTGGAGAACAGCCTCACAACACGCTGGTCCTCAGTGATTCATAGGCTTCATCCACATGCTATTTACTAACCCAATTGGTTTCTCAGCTTCACAATATTTGATTTCAAACCTGGATTAAACTTCCAGACTTCCACTGTACTCTTACAGCCAGGCAATAACCCTTTCACGGCTGTTAATAAGGCAGCAAAAATGATTTAAAATGGAATATAGGAAGCTTGTGTACAGTACCAGCCCTAAAACTAATTTCGTTCCTGATATTTTCTGGTATCTTGCGTGAATTTAAGAATTTATGTATTTATGAATGTGGCATTTCTATAGCACAGACCTAGCCAGGAGGTAGCGGAGCACTGTACAGGTTTGAATACAAGCAGAAAGTCACCTAGTGTAGGAAAGGTAGCTGGTGTAAGGACTGTCAACGTATCAACTTCATGTTGTTTGTACTGCACCCGAGAAGCAAAGTATCAAAGGTGTTCTGTTGTCCTGCATCAAATAGACAGCTCTGCCTTTATAGATCTATTAAACAGAATGACACTGCAGAGCTGATGCTATCAGCCAATGCAGGGTCAGACTGGGAACCCAAAGCAACCCTGGCAAATTTAGTCAGACCAGCCTCCATATCGTGCATAGGAAGCGAGCCTTACCAGTACATTGGGTTTGGGGCAGTGTACCAGGATACAGCTATCTTTATTGAGGCTCTTCAATGACTCCTTCGCCATCACCCTTTAACAGTGCCTCTCTTCTCTCCATAGCCCCTCTATAGCATGTATTACATTTGTTTTATAGAGCTTCTCTGACCAGCGGAGGGTGTTGCAACACTTTACATCATACACACATGCAGAGATGCTGACTCATACTTGTGTAAATCAGTGTATAGAAAATGTTACAGATGACTGCAAGGTGTAGGATTTGCATATCATCCATTCTGGTAAGTGTTTTTTTAAGAGTGCTTAGACTGGGGAAGAATAAAATTAGGATTCAGAATGTAACACAGTGTTTAGGGACTTTCTAGTAACAATTTATTACTACCCAAACAAAGCATTTTTAGCAAAATTAGGATAATCAAAGACTGGGGGGAAAAACATTAGTTTCTTACCTGTATCACACATTTTGCATGCAGCTCATTGATGACAGTTCATAGCTCACTGTGCTTGATTATGATTTTAACTTATGAACTGCGCAGTAACAAATTAATTTCTTTGACAAATGCTGTAACACACTGAGTATTGCACATAAAATACTGTTCTGTGATCTGCATAGTACTTGTTCTTTGCAGCAGGAATATCGACCCTCTGCACTACCTTAGATGAATCAAGGCTGCCACTAAACAAAATTTCAATCTCTCTCCAGGAGGTTCATTAATCACCAGAATTATCTTGCCACTTTTATTGTTGCCTAAAACTGTTTGATATACAAGGAACTCTGCAGTACTTTTAAAACTGCTGCACTGGTATAAAGCGCCCCCGTAACAAAAGCGCCCCAATCGTTCCACTCTCCCTGGGAACTCAGATGCCTGGTACAGCCAGTCCTGCCTTCAACTAATGTTCACAATGTCCTGTTAAATGCAAGGCGATAGTTCGAAAATTATAGAAAATACAATGATTCTAAAACATTACTAATATGATTTGTAGACTCCTGTCCCAGATTTTGGAGGAATGACAGTTTACCTATAATACAGGTCCTCTTCTCTCAGGTAAAATATGCAATTATTGGCTTATGTCTTAAGGATCTCGGCTGATAGCCTCTGCAGGCAGGTCTCGTTGATGTCTTTTTTCTTAGCATTGCTTTGAAGCCCCTGGAAAGGGAAATAAGTAAATTGACCCTCCACATGTCAACTGCTGAGGTCCATCCTCCAAGTCCTTAGGCAGCCATCTTCAAGATGGGGGATGTCTGTTCTGGTTACTCCATAAGTGACTGGGGAAAATGAAAGGGGCACAATCTACATGTGTTCTGCTCGATTGTAGGGGAAGAGCTATAATATTCATTACCATATATGGAGTTTGGTGTGACCATTAGAAGTGTATCTCAGGAAGAAGCAGCACACAGGCCATGTTTAACGTAACTCATGTTTAGGTCAGAGGTAGAGCTGCTGTATCAGAAGCAGTAGATGTCTTCAGCTCTGCCATCACCTTCCACCCATGCCTCACCACATGTCACAAAGATTAGAGCTAAAAAGGCAGACACAGCATGAACAAGATGCCACATTGTAACTCACGCCATACTCAGGTAGATACCGTCTTGAGGGTATATCGGATAGGCACAATAGCGTACTGAAACCGGAGATCACTAACATTTGACTTTGTGCCTGGTGTTATGCCAAGCAGGTTGTAGTAGAGAGATGTATTTTTCCTCAGTGCATTACACAGCAAACAATTGTGCTGGAAAGGCGCGCAAGGCGTAGCAGTAGATTATGTTCAATAATGATATAGGAAGGACACAGATGTAATAAGTGTTCACTTTACGCAGGACAGCGCTGATGGTGCTCATCTTTTGTGGAGAGCAATGAGGATGATTTTTGGCCTTGCTGCTTTCACAGTGAGGTAGCTGGACGAGATTACAAAAGCCTGAACTTTGAATGCCCTCCAGGGTAGACAGACACCTGATGAGGAATGTAGAGTAGAGGCCCAGGGCTGTTATTGAAATGGCACCACTGAAACATTGTAATACTTATAGAAAGGCATTTATCAGCTACAAGTATCAGGAGGCAAAGTGCTGGCATGGCACAAGTATGAATTGCCTATTTTGTTTCAAGTTCTGGGATCCTTGTATATGATACAGTGCTCACGTCACCTCAGAGCACAAAAAGTATGAAGCATATAGTTAAGCTGATGATGGAAGATCTAGATGCTTGATAGTTGGCCATTGAGTTTGGAGGGGTGTGAGCTTCAGATTTTCCAACAATCATGCTAGCATTTATTGGTAAGGCATATTAAAGGGGCGTAAGGGGCAGGAAAAATGGAGAAGAAGACAGATTGACAGGAGTACTAAGTGAGAGAAAATACAATATTTTGGAAAAATAACCAACATTTTTGAAGACTTTCAAAACGGAGAGAAGGAGAGTGTGTGTGCGTTTTTGTCTCTCCATATGTAATAAATCCGATCATCACCTCACTATACCCCACTGAAAGCATTTGTACCCAACTATTTATCAAAGAATATATATATTAGGTGGTGTAACACCCTAAACACCCCCCAACCCCGACGGGACGCCGCTGCTGTTCATGGCCCATCATCAATCTCATTCTGCTTTGAGCTCCTATTTGAACTCAGGCCTCTGATAGTTCCATACACAATGAGGATGAACTTGTCTAAGATACACTTTGAACACCCTGGTGGATGGAGAAGACACAAATATTTTTTCCATTTTTGTGTGAATCCTCTGTATCTTTGTCTTCCCCTGCAGTCCCACAACTGCTCAGAGAGCGAGTAGATTGGCTGTACATTACAGTGAAGAGATGACCCATTCACAGCACCAATCGACCTACCACTGACCTAGGGAAATTTCTATATGAATTATTTACTACTAATGCACTAATTAGTTTGGCCCCCAAAATCACGCATGCATACTGTGTTTCTCATCACCTCTGGCCTGGGGCTCCATGAGTCCTCTTAGTTTTTCCCCTCTCATGTGAAGTGAAATCTGCTGTGCTAGGAAGGTTCATGTGTTCAGCTTAGAAAGCATCATTACTGTGGACAATTGTAACAGGTAAAATTAAGACAAAAATGAAGGGTACATCTAGTTTATTGATGTGTCAATATCACCCACATCATGAGTTTGTCTTTTTGGTGAGCGATTCCAACCTCAACTGAATCGTCGTTGGAATCACCAGCAGATCCTGCTCCATGCGCAAGTACAGTGTATTGTAAACAAATAACATTTCACAAGTAAAGTGCGACTGAGAAGCTGTATTACATACTACGGGGGTTATTACAACTTTGGAGGAGGTGTTAATCCGTCCCCAAAGGTACGGTAAAGTGACGGATATACCACCAGCCGTATTACGAGTTCCATAGGATATAATGGACTCGTAATACGTCTGGTGGTATATCCGTCACTTTACCGTCACTTTTGGGACGGATTAACACCACCTCCAAAGTTGTAATAACCCCCTATGTTTTGAAAACCACAACAACCCCTTTCTCTTTCGGTGATAGCTCTCAACAGTGTGAGGGATGATAGTTCCAGTTCTTATCGTTGACTTAATGACTGTGGTCTTCGAATCTTAGTAATAACAAATGACACCTGTATAAACTCAGTTGGCATTTTAGTTCCCGAATTCATCATAGGAAAGAACGCCACGTCATGAGGTGAAAGAAAGAATGACAGGCAGCATCAATTTGCCAAGAAGTGGTGGTAGGTGGAAGGAAGGAGAGGTAGACAACGATAGGTGAGAATGGCGAGATAGGGAGGAAGGCAGGTACGTGAATCAAATCTGCAGCCATCAAGTCTCATTAAATTAAAGTGGTGGCAACTTGGGATGATGATCTATGAGGCCCTTCGGGTGGTACAGAGGGTTTTAACTCAACAGTTCAAAGCAGAGAGTGAAACAAGGAGTTGTGTCGATTCAAGAGCAGTGGTTTGATTGAGCATTCCACGTAGAGAGCTGGCAGCCACTGAGGTGATGGAGCCAGTTCTGAAGATCAAAGACCAATAGATGAGGTACATTGCAGCCTTTGCCAGAATTGCCAATATAAACAATATCCTAGGTGTGCTTGATCTAGGTTACCTGTTATTGCCTCCCTGTCCAGTGACAAACGCCTGATTAAAAAAAACGTGGGAGGTAATAAGGTATCACAATGTACATTAGTTGTTTATGATTTGAAAAACGCAGTTATTGAACTTTTTATGATTTGGAAAGCACATTTGTTTGCTTAATTTAAGAGAAATGTTGGTTCAAAACATTCTGTACATTGTTTGAACGACAAAATTAGCTATGGTTTTCTTGATCCCAGACCACACAAAGTCAAAAAGTGTAATTTAAAGAGGAATACTCCTTTATTTTGCCACCAACACAAGTCTTGCTAAAGTGGCAATGTTTAAAGTGCACAACGTTTCTCAAGGATGCAACACACATGGAAGCAGGACAAAATAAAATACCAAGTCCCGTTGACTCTATAGTGGATTATTATTTGTATTTGTATCAAAACAGTATTTTTTGCAATCTGAAACCGTTTAGTTTTTCATGGAGCAATACTCTATTTTGTGGTAAATTAAGCAGTCAAAGATGCATCGCACCATAAGCAAATCACTCAGTGCTTGTGTGTCTAAATGCTGCATTTTTCACAAGCAAGGGCTCCTTTCGTTTTAAAAGAGGAAGGCATACCTATCTTAAAGCATCATATAGGCAAATGCAATAAATCCTTCCCCATTTCTAATGAGTTCTAACCTGCAATGGCACTTCCCAAACCCTTATTCACTTGTGTCAGTTATAATCTTATCTCTGATGCCAAATGTGCCCAGTGCAGATGTTTCATTTATTTCCTTTTCATTGATTTAAAGTGATACAGCCTGAAATCAAACCACAAATAGCATTAACTCTTTTTTCATTAAACTGCTGTAAGGCATAACTGTAACCACGTATCCTCTAATAATTGTAATTAAATGTTTAAACAAATTCAGTTAAATGCTTAAATAAGCGTAATCACATGCTTAATTCCAAGGGTATCATTAGGGGACACTCACACTTGAAATTGTAAAGGTGTGTCTTGAATTTTGGCTAGTGGTTATATTCTAGAACCCAAATCTTTTATCAATTATAGTGTGAAGGGAAGATCTTAATCTTTAGAGGGATGCATATGCAGTACTTATTAAACCAGGAAGGAATTTGTAATAACTTCAGAATTAAGAGACTTTTAGAGGGCAAGGTTATGGAATTGGAGGAGGTACTAGGCGAAAACAGAGTAATGATGGATATGGTTAGTACTAGTGATGCTCTGAAATGGGTCTCTTACTTATATAAGTATTTTCGTGGCTGTATAGCCACAGCCAATAGTAAAAAAAGACTTCACATCAGAACTGTAAGTCTTACTAGGGGAAGAGCAATAGACAAAACCATATGAACAGACATTCTGAGTTGGATTGAATTCATTGCAAGGTAGTTCAGCAAAAAAATCTATTAAGATTATAATGGCCTCAAAGTGAACCATCTAGACTAGGCTTAAATGAAAAAGACAACCGATGAGGAAGGGAGTGCAAACATATTACATACACTGGCAAAATGTAACAATGTGAAAGATTTTTTGGTGAGTGCTTACACAGAAGTGGGGTGCTACTGGGTACTGAACTGTAATAGATAAAACTTTTTTAATTCTAAATTATTTTAAGTTCTTAAGAAATGATCAGCTAAAGGTAGCTCTTAGGTTTTGGAGCGGTTTGACGCTGGATAAACTACTAGATTAGAAGAACTGGAAGACTAAAACATATTCAAGGAATTTTGGTTGCAGGAATCATAAGGATGGCTTAGCTGGTACAAATTTCATTAAAACAAGACAAGTGGGATTTTTGATTAAATCTGGGAAACCTCTATCATCAACCTCATTTCTAAAGGTCCTAGGCTGTGACTTCCAGCTGCAGACAAAGGAGAAAGGCATGACCAAAGGATGGGTATTTTATTCCCCACTGCCCCTTAGGTCACCTCCAGAATACCCCACAGCCTGATGTTCCATCCATGTTGGTTAGGAGGCAACAGAATGCCAATGCTGGATAACATCAAATTGATGCTGGACTTAGACAATGTCAGAAAACTTCAGATTTCCTTGTAAAGTATGAAATTCTACAACTTCGACTGAATTTTCAGGGGTAATTAAAACTTCACCTGCTCTCAAATTCCATTTGAAGAGCTACATGGTTTACTCTTTATTTAATATGCATATAAATGGTTTACCTACCCATCCTGCTACTATTGAGCCTGGAGGTACTCACAAAATAGCACAAAACAGCCAGATCGTTGCATTTTGTGAAAGGAGGCCCAATCTATCTAGATCTGTAGAAAGAGTGGAAGAGAATTCCAAACATGAGCTGTGCTGCAATTTGGTTCCACCCATTCAGTATGCCCGGATTTGTTTGCTTTTTGGTTTTGGACTTTTTTCTCACTACATGTGTCTCACCCACTGTACTCACATGGCAAACAGGCTGGCAAACAGGCTGCATGTGTTTATTGCCAGTGTCCGCCTTTTAAGATAAGGCCACTACGACTTAGCAAGGGTAAAGGGCACTTGCCTGGTTACACATGAACATGTGTGGGGGCTGCATGTGGGAGACTACTGTTGTATGCAGCCTGGTAACTGTTCACAGGAAGCCTGGCACAATGGGGACTCTGAAGGATTAACTATTGACCTGGGGTAGGCATTATAATGTTAGTGTACACTAATAGGGAAAGTCAATGTGATTTACTGTTTTGTCTGTAGTGACACTTTATTATACACATAGGGAAAGAACTGCCTTAGAAAACAGTTTCACTCCCCTTTGCCTCCAGAGACCATTGACATTTCGAGTTGAGGTGATACTTGTGTGAGAAATCAATTCTGCAATTTAAAAAATATCAGTACACTTTATTGGTCATTCAGGATTGTTATATTTCTCAGGCTCGGCTCACAATCAAAGCCTTTTGTCACCCTGCTGTGCCTAGTTAATTTAATATTTTGCCAGCAGTAGGAACAAAGGCCTCCCCACACAAAGGGAGTACTTAGTACTTCCCCCAGCTCCTGAGGAGGAAAGGGGTGGGGTGGAATGATCTGCATCAATCAATCAGCTGTCATTCTATACCAGGGACAGGCCTGCCCAAGCCCACTAAACAAAGGAGAGAACCCAGACAACTGGAGCCAACCCGGGAGGGGGTACTCTTTGAACTTTTGGTGTGAAAGACGCTGACAATGATGTCTGCGAGGTGTGGAGCTGAGACCTCATGAGCCGATGTAACGAGTGGCTCCTGGATGACACCATTTTAAACTGTCCCAGCATGCTTGTGTAAGAGGGTTGGGACAGGGGTGGAGAGGTAACATCTCACCTTAGGATTGACCAGGGGGGCCTGACTTCCAGAACATTTCCTCACTTCTCTAAACACTATTGCACAAGGAGGAGACTCTCTCTTGCTTGCTGAATATTCTGCGCTTCACTGCTGCATTCTGAGACCACCATAGACAACTGGAAGGAGGAACCCACTGATGCTCACAAAGGAGAAAAGACTCTGTCCAGTTGACTGCTGGACTAGTGGTTCTTCCAAAGGGCCTGTGAGGTTGGCCCCCTTGCACTCCCTGAGGAACAGTTGTGGGAGACCCCTGGACTTTTGGGCCCAGAAACCAAGCCCAGGAAAAAGGCTTTCACTTGGAACCAGGAAAGGCTCCCTGAGGACTGCACCGCTTTGAACGTGAGGATGTCTGCTGCATCTGCCCTGGTGGCTAGAATTTGCCACCAGGAGTAAAGTGAGCCCAGGATCTTTCAAACCACCCCTGCTGGGGCCAAAGTTATGGCATTTTAATGATTGGTGACCGTTGACCATTCTACCTGCCAAGAAGCGCATGGGAATCTGATGCCAGTCTATTAGTTACCCATGCGATGGGCAACGGTCTGGGGGTCAGTGCCAGATTTATTTCCTTCAGGGAGGGGGAGTGAGTGGGGCCCCTGTCTCAGACATTCTACTGGCACGGAGACCCCACCCCCTGACTGTTTCTATTAAAAATGGGGGCTGTGACCCTATCCCTGGACTCCCAAAACAAAAGAGGATGGGAGAACTCTGTCATGCCTCCCTATTGGTGGTGGCGTTGCCCCCGGATCCTCGTGCCTGTGTCTTGGGGGAGTGGGAGTGTTGCCAGCTCCTGCAGCTGCATTCAGTGGTGGGTGCAGCAAGTGGTGGGCTCCTTCGGCTGCCCCCAATCATTAGGGGCATGAGGGTGACTGAGTGGGATCAGGCCCGCTCAAATTAGACAGAAGACACTGCACTGCGTGAGACTGCGCAACACAGACAATGCAGTGGCACAGCAGGGAGCTACTCATATAATACTCACTGCTCCTGGAGGAGCGCCCCATGAAGCCCTGCGGGGCCATTATGTTTATATACTTGCCTGCATGTATTGGCCCCCCAAAATGGTCAGAGGGCACCACTACGTTTACCAAGAAGGCTTGGGGGCCGGTAGGAACACAGCTCCTACCCAAGTCATTTTCATAGGTACTGACCCTAAGTTTGCGAGGTCAAATTAATCCATGACTGCTCCAGGATTTCTCTAAGGCTTTCAAGGACTCCCACAATTGGAGCTTTTGCTTTACAGCTGGGAACTCTATGGTTTATGTATATGTTTGCAGTTGTTGTGGCCTGAAAGTGATTAAAGAAGAAACATGTCTTGAAGTACTCTTTAGGGGCATAATCTATGGTTGCAATGCAATGAAATTAAAATGTGATGCTCTCTAGTGGCTGCTATTATAATTGTATTTGTATGGTTGAAAAATGTATAAAAATATACAAACACATTTTTGCTCACTTTAAATGCTTTAATTGATTTACAAAAATATGTCAGTGATTAGTGATCAAAGTGAAAACACTTTATTAACATTGATAAATTCATTTTCACTGGACTATTATTTCTCATGAGGGCATTTAAGTACTAGATGTTGATTCTAACATGTGGACTGTTGCTCTTGAACCGTGACCTTGACCAAGGCAACAGACTTATTTGCTATGCTTGTATGACACCTTTAGGGGATCAAAGGGGATTATGTTACATCATCTATGGTATTTTCCATCAGCCAATGTATATATTTGTAAATTACTGCACAGTAAATTGCTGCACAGAAAAAATACAGACTGAACAATCATTTATTGAGTGCTATTATTGTGTGCCAGTGAATGATGATTACAAGCCCACACCACCACCCTGTAATAGGCTTGGCCACTCAACTATTAGCCCAATTTCCTATAGGGTGCCTGAAAACCAAAGACCCACCCTCCACTTCAAACCTAACAGCAGGGATGCACTTGATTCAGAGAAAGGCTAGTAAACACAGGTTGTAAGGTGCCAAATCTTCAGGCCCAGAACGATTCTTCTTCAGGCCCAGAACGATTCTCCTCAGCTTTGTAATAAACACCTTAGTAAACAGACAACCAGTGGAGCTGGGACAGTATGTGCATAAATAGTATATTTGTAGCAGAGGTTATGACTGACAAAATTTGCAGCTGTATTCGGTAATCAGGCAAATGTTTCTTTATGGCAGAAAAGGTAGAACGTGTTTCAAGATTTTGAGCTGTAAATGTCACAATGTTAGGATTATCCAAATTCCAATACCAGAACTAAAGGCCAGGAAGGCACCAACACTTCTGGCAAATGGAGCAGGTTTGGGACAAAACTCGGTAAATCCAGCTAAAGTGACGTATGACTCTTACCATGGGGGTAATACTACTTGATTTTGGGTGGCAGCACCACCATGTGTGGGTGACTGAGTCAGTCCCACACCGACTAAAAGCTGTCGACCTCACCTTCTCAGCTAGCTAGCAGCACCTCAACCAACTCTAGAAAAGTAAAGGTGATTTGTGGTAGCTTGATGCATGACACTCTGACTCCTCAGGGAAGTCTTGTTGTAACAGATCTTATCCCTTTCTCTCATTTGCTCAAGTCTCATACTTACAAAGACAGGCAGAGAAATGCAGGACAGGCTTCAATGTATTTTATTGAAGCAACTAAATTCTATGTAAAAAGGTATAAGCTACAATTATTAGGAAGATAAAACTTAATATGGTTATGATTTGATCCCTCCTTTGGCCTGTGTTATGTTCTGAGAACAGGCCTGACATGATAACATGTACAGGTTTAGAAGGTAGGCTCCGTACTCTTGGGTCAGCAATATTAGGTAAACTATCATCTACAGCCTTGAGCAGAGGCACAGGATGAAATGCAGTGCAAAGGAACTGACAATGCTTTAACAGAAAGACAGTTGATTAGAAAATAAAAATATCCTTGCTAAAAGCAAGCCACGCTGAAATATAATAAAAGGAATACATTAAGTAAGATATGTAACTGGGTAAAAGGGCACAGGCTGCAGGCTGAAGCTAAAATGAGTGGCCAAGCAAGTGCTCAGATGAACCCACGACAAAAGGTCTGTCCAAAGTTGTTTAGCACCATAAAAAAAAGATTTTTCTCTTACTGTCATTAGTTGTTTAAAATTGAGATGCATTCACCATGCAACAGCCACACAACATGACTTGATCTTTGAGGGTGCAGAGGGTCAGGATGAGTTCATGTCTCGTAGAACTGAATTTCATGAAGGGACCAGAAGATGGAGCCAGGCTAATGACTCAGCTTAGCTTGGGCTATAGTTCTAACACAGCTCAACGTACTGCATCTGTACATCAGGGAATCACTCAAAACTAAAAGCATACTATGCAATTTAATAATCTAAATGAGGGGATTAAATTCATTGAGTGTGTTCTGCAGTTGGCCTCATTACACTTCTTTACATTGTCAATAAGTATTCACAATGTAAAGAAGAGTATAGAAAAAAATTACAATTGAATGCATTTTCAAAATAAATATACATGAGAATTATACATTTTTGAGAGCTGCCATTTGCATTTTTTGGAGGCACTACCATTTTATGCATTTCAGAAAGTATTTTATTCTTATAAAATGATGCAAAGTACTGTGCTTCTCAATTTACTTCCATGTTCTTTCTTGTTTCCTGCTACTTTATTATTTTCATTTGTGATTAACACAAGTATGGGATGGTTAGAGATCAACTTAATCTTTAATCTTCAGGTGCGGAGCCAATGCTGGTGATCAACATGGACGCGTGGCATTGAAGCTCCGGCAGAGGGGCACCCACACCCAGCTAGAGGAGCCATAAGACCCTGCTAAAAATGGAGTGCGGTGACTCCATAAGGTAGGAGGGGGCAGCGGTTGGGTTGCCTCCTGTGAAATACGCAGAGATTGCTGCTCACTGCGGCTTGCCCTTGGAGCGGCACCTCCTCCCAGCCTGGGCCTCGGAGGCCCTCCAGCCACAGGGACTGCGAGAAAGCCTGAGGTTCAAGACCAGAGTTCCGTGCGGGGCATCCTGCTGTCCCCTCCTGTAATCTGCTCACTGCTGACGTCTCGGGTGGCGGACTGCCTGGGCGCACTTGCCCTGGACGCAGCTGGGCCGCGCGCCGGGCACAGTCTGCCAGCTTGTCATACCATCCCGGTAAGGGCGGGCTGCATGGTGGTTTTGCCGCTGGCCTTGATCTGAATGAACTCCTGGAGCTTTGGATAGAGTCTGAGCGGAACACCTCCACTCAATGAACTTACCTAATTGCGTTTCCTGGCCTGCACCAAATACATCGCCAGCCTGATCGCAAGTAGGTGTTCAATTCCTACAGGTCCTCCTGGTTAGAGTTATGGTCTGCGGGAACCCTAAACAGCGCAAGCTCCCATTTAACAAGCCTTGTACCCCCTTCCTCAGATACCAGTGCAACCATGGAAGAGGGCACAGTGGGCGGCCAGGCGTCAGAACATCATACCGACCTCAACCCAATTTTACAAGAACTGCGCTCAGGATTTCAAGGTATAGGTGCAAGGTTTGATACAATGGTTGCCCTGCTGCATAAAATGGGGAAGCACCTGGAGCGACATGATATGAGATTGTGGGGCGATAAGGGCAGACTATCAGTAATGGAAGATGCACACAATAAGTTGAATAACCACCTGGAGAAACTGGAGACCAGACTACGCATGGTCGCCATAAGAAATGAAGATTTGGAGGCACAGGGACACAGCAACAATCTCTGCATCATTGGTGTCACCTAGTCCACAGACCTTGGTAAGCTGGGCGCCTTTGTGGAAAAGCTGCTGGGTGAATTTCTGGGCCAGGAGAATGTCATTGATATATTTGTCATGGAGTGTGCCCATAGATCCCTCAGCCCTCGTCCTGCCACTGGAGCAACACCTCACTCTATCATTGTGAGAGTTCTGAACTTTAGAGATGGCAACATAGCACCTCAACTGGTGCGAGATAAGGCCCCCTTGACATATCAGCGGATGAATACCTTCCTGTTTCCAGAATTCACTATGGCAGTACAGGAGGCCCACTGCAAACTAGTGGGAGCCAAAGTAGTGCTGCGTAAACTGGGGTTGCGCTTTGGTATATTATATCCAGCTACACTTAAGGTTGATGCAGATGTAAGAACCCATGTATTTGACACACCTGAAGAGGCACTAGACTTCTGCAAGAACTACAGCAATGCAGTTCTCGCCTGGACATTCTCCCCAAGATTTGCACCCTTCTGGCAGTCCAGACCTGTTTCCACAAGAGTGAAAATGCACAACCTTTTGATACTCTTACATGGCACTGATGATCCTGCTGGCGTTCAGAGATGGCTAACTTCTTGGTTCCAATATCCTCTCCTTTCATGTTATTTGCTCCTCATTTTATAATGTATACTAAAATGTATCAAAGTGGCGCTCACCGCTGAGGTGTTGCTCCCACCGCACCGGTTGAGACCATGTTCATTTTGTGGGGTTTATTTTGTATGTTTTTGGTGTTTCTGAGGGATTTCACCCGCCTGTTTATGCTGAGTGTGGGATGGGGTGGAGTTCTGGTCATTTAGTTTTGTCTGATTTATTGTTCATTGTTTGTATATTGGCTCACTGTGACACACCTCTGCTTGACTTGCTCACCCCATCTAGATGGCCCCCTTAACAGCTGACATGAATGGATCTAGGTTCACATTGCCTCTAAATTTTATGGCTTGGAAAATCAGGGGCTTGAATAACTCCTGTAAGTGTAAACTGGTAGTGCAGTATCTAACTCGACACAAAGCCTTGATCGCATTCCTTCAGGAGATACATCCAGCCCCAGGCTCTATGTATTTATTTGCAATCCAGAGGGGACCTAATCGTTTTTTTCCAACTACAGTTCATATTCACTTGGGGTCAGCATATTAATCCATAAGAAAATTCCCTTTCACTACATCTCTACCACAGCTGACACCGAGGGTAGATATATACTGATCGAGGGTGTGTTGTCCAGCTATAAAGTACTATTAGCTAATATCTGTGCCCCAAACACAGATGACCCTGTTTTTTTTCACATTCTATTGCTCAAACTTGATCGCACAGGTGGGAACACCATAATTATGAGTGGGGACTTAAATATGATAACGAACCCACTATCCGACACTACCTCAGACAACCCGACATTGAAACCTAAAGCACTTTGGGGGTTATTCTGACCTCGGCGGTAAAAGGCGCTTACCGCCGGTCAGAAGACCTCCATAACACCGCCGTGGTCGCGGTAAACCGCCACGGTCATTCTGACCCGCAACTGGCAAACCGCCAAAAACCCGACAACAACAAAAGTCCGCCACACCAACAGCCAGCGAAAAACTGGCGATGACCAAACCTCCACCGTCACACCAACAGAAATACGCCCATGCCATTCCGACCCACAAATCCCCGCAGCGGTCTTTCAACCGCGGTATTCCATTGGCGGTACACACCGCCGCGCTCAAAATACACACACCTTTACAAAACACAGCCACATTGGACAATTCAAAATACACACACCTGAGACACATACACACAACACTCCCACACACCCAATACAATATAAAACACACCCCCATATCACCCACAAACCCTTACGACCACAATTGCGACTGAAGGCCAGAGAGAGACAGCACAGAATAGAGTACACCATCACACAGAGGCAAATCCCAACATCACCCACACAATATCCACGCACAAAACACCACACACCACCACACTCACCACACTCTACAACACATACACCACCCCACACCTCATCCACACCACCCCATGGCACCCCAAAGACACCCCAGGTTTTCGGACGCAGAACTCAGGGTCATGGTGGAGGAAATAGTTCGGGTAGAGCCCCAGCTCTTCGGGACACAGGTGCAGCACACCACCATTGCCAAGAAGATGGAGCTATGGCAAAGAATAGTGGACAGGGTCAACGGTGTGGGACAGCATCCACGAAATCGGGACGATATCAGGAAGCGCTGAAACGACCTACGGGGGAAGGTGCGTTCCATGGTATCAAGGCACAACATCGCGGTGCAGAAGACTGGCGGCGGACCCCCACCTACTCCCCCAGAATTTACAGCATGGGAGGAGCAAGTCTTGCACATCCTGCATCCTGAGGGCCTCGCAGGAGTAGCTGGAGGAATGGACTCTGGTAAGTCAAATCTTCACTACTTCATTCCCCCCACCCCACCTGCATGCCAAATCATACCCCCACCCTCACCCCCACCCCCATCACACCAACTCCTTGCAAATGGCTCACCATCACAACCCACCCATCCCAACACCTAGCCCTGCATGTGTCCACAAAGCATGGACACCCATCACCAAAGGGTGCCCACTGCACATACCCATCTCCCCCACAAGCCACCGTCACAACAGCCCCCACAAGGGAATGCCAGCACTGGGGTACACGGCCACCCACCCATTGCACACTATGGCACACACAGAAGCAATAACCATACTCTTATACCCCTGCAGGACCCGAACGCCACCACACCGCCCAGGAGGGTCCAGAAATGTCCATCCCACCCCCAGAAGAGGCCCCCAGTGATGACAGCAGCTCTGTCTCCCTGGACCCAGATGACCAGCCCGGCCCATCGGGGACCTCGGGACAGTCGGTTCCCCTCACACAGCCACAGGCCACAGCAGACCTACCCCCCTCTGGGAACACCAGCACAGCTCCCACCCAGCGGGCCCATGCCTCTGTCTCCAGGACACGTCAATCAGCGGTGTGTCCACCACTACAGGGCACCCAGGTTGACCCACCACCCCAACAACAGCAGGGACCTGGGGGCAGTGGTAGTGGGCACACGGTCCAGGGGACAGAGGCCCAGGGAAACAGGGGAACTGGGAGGGCTGCTGTGCGACAGGGGGGGGACAGGCCCAGGGAACCCACTCTCCACGAGGCCCTCTCCTCCATCATGGGAGCATACCACCACTCTCAGGAGACGATGGCTACGGTACTGGCCAGGTTCCAGGAGATCCAGGTACTGCAGGAGGAACAGTACATGGGGTTCAGGGAAGAACTCCGAACCATTAGTTCCGCAATGGAGACCACCGTCGTAGCTCTTAACCAGATTGTCACCACATTGCGGGACCATGTGGCACCACAAAGGGCCCCTGTCACTAGCATGGGCCAAGAACAGGCTACCACCTCAGCCGGCGCTAGTGGACAGGAGGCCCCCACACAACAACAGGCCACCAGAACCCCACCTCCTGCAGAAGAAGAACCACCCCGCAAGCGGGCCTGATATCTCAGAAGAAGACAGAGTAGGATGCCAAGACCCATGCCAGCAAAGGATACCCCCTGATGTCATCCCACTGTCCCACATGGTCACCCTGTCCAAACTTAAACTGCCCCTGCTCCATCCTTCCACGGGCATATGGACAATGCACCTGTGAGACTGAAAATCTGGACTCTGCCATGGACTTTACTCCACCATCACCCATCACCGATTTTCAAGCATGTCCCTAAATTTAGCACTTAAATAAAATCACTTATTGCACTAAAATGATCTGGAGTCTGCTTGTATTTTGAACAAATGCATTAGACATAACGGTGCCAAAATGTTCAGTTACATTGTGATGACAACATACCACTGTCACACAGCTGTAGTCCATGGGCAAACAAAGCAGAGGTCACGCAGTGGGGCCCACAGCTCTGAAAACGGAAGGGAAAGTCACAACTCAGTTAACATAAACTGGGGGGAAACTCAGACAGTAGAGAGGCAGGAGACTGTAAGTACATGTAAAATGGCGGTTTGGATTCGTACCTGTGTGTTATTGAAAATACTGTTGTATCACTGTGTCCCTGTTGTCTGTGCCGTCCCCGTCGTCTTCCTCCTCTTCACTCTCCACAGGCTCCACAGCTGCCACAACACCACCCTCTGGACCATCCTCCTGCAGGAAAGGCACCTGGCGTCGCAAAGCCAGGTTGTGAAGCATACAGCAGGCCACGATGATCTGGCACACCTTCTTCGGTGAGTACATTAGGGATCCACCTGTCATATGCATGCACCTAAACCTGGCCTTCAGGAGGCCGAAGGTCCGCTCGATCACCCTCCTAGTCCGCCCATGGGCCTCATTGTACCGTTCCTCTGCCCTGGTCTGGGGATTCCTCACTGGGGTCAGTAGCCACAACAGGTTGGGGTAACCAGAGTCACCAATTAGCCACACACGGTGTCTCTGTAGCTGTTTCATCACATAAGGGATGCTGCTATTTCGCATGATGTACGCATCATGCACTGACCCAGGGAACTTGGCATTTACATGGGAGATGTACTGGTCAGCCAAACAGACCACCTGGACATTCATCGAATGATAACTTATTCTGTTCCTGTACACCTGTTCACTTTCACTGGGGGGAACCAAAGCCACATGGGTCCCATCAATGGCACCAATGATGTTGGGAATATGTCCAAGGGCATAGAAATCACCCTTCACTGTAGCCAAATCGCCCACCTCAGGGAAAACAATGTAGCTCCGCATGTATTTCATCAGGGCAGACAACACTCTGGACAAAACCTTAGAAAACATAGGCTGAGACATCCCTGATGAAATGGCCACTGTTGTTTGGAATGATCCACTTGCCAAAAAATGGAGTACTGACAGAACCTGCACCAGAGGGGGAATCCCTGTGGGTTGGCGAATGGGTGACATCAGGTCTGGCTCCAGCTGGGCACACAGTTCCTGTATAGTGGCTCGGTCAAGTCTGTATGTCAGTATGACATGTCTTTCTTCCATTGTCGACAGGTCCACCAGCGGTCTGTACACAGGAATATTCCTCCATCTCCTCGCAAGTCCCAGCAGACGGTGCCTAGGAAGGACAACATGGAGCACAGAGTCAAGCAAACCACAGGTACGTTCCCACAGCTTGCACAGTACACGATTCGCTATGCATTGAATGGCTTGTATGAGTGGCAATGCAAGGCTTAGGCCTGTGTGACGCAGTAGAAATTAAGCCATGTGGGCCCTTGAAATGGCGGCTGCCTGACCTGTGAAGTGTGAGAATGGGATGTGAGGTCAATGCGCTGGCGTGGCACACCGTGGCGGTAGGCGGTCGAAGACCGCGGTGCAAAGCCGCATTGGTTAACATAGAACCCTATGGGTTTCAGGAGCCAATGACGAAGTGCGCCGGCGGTCGCGGTACGCACCGCCGCGGTACGCACCGCCGCGGGCGTGACCGCCATTTTCTATCAGCTTAATCACTCGTGACCTGATCATCCACAGGAGAGGACCTATACTGCAAGTGCTGCTGTGACCTCGGTCTGGAAGAGACAATGGCTGCTGCGACTGGGGAAAGGGCCCCTGCCTTCACTTCTGAAGAATTGGAGAAACTCGTGGATGGGGTCCTCCCCCAGTATGCGCTACTCTACGGTCCTCCAGACCAACAGGTTAGTACACTGTGACCATGCTTTGTGGGCAATGCCTGGGTTGAGTGGGGTGAATGAACGATGGTGCGGAGGGGAGCGTATGAGGCATGCATCAAACGACAGATGAGAGCATGTGCCACATGGCAAGGGTGGGGATGGGGGGACACTCACATCGAGCATGCAGAAAATAATGATATTTTATTTTCTCTCCCTGTACGTGTCACATAGGTCAGCGCCCATCAGAAAGTCGACATTTGGCGTGCCATCGCCAAGGACGTCCGGACCCTGGGGGTCCACAACAGACGGGGCACCCACTGCCGCAAGAGGTGGGAGGACATCCGCCGCGGGAGCAGAAAGACCGCGGAGGCTCTGCTGGGGATGGCCTCCCAACGTAGGAGGGGTGCCACTCGTCAATTGACCCCCCTGATGTCTCGGATCCTGGCGGTGGCCTACCCAGATTTGGATGGGCGCGTGAGGACATCACAGCAGACACAAGGAGGTGAGTACAAGCACATTCTGCTATCTTAGCGTGCAGTGGAGGTGTCTGGGTGGGGGAGGAGGGATGTGGGTATCCCTAGGCCAGGGCGATTTCTGTAGGCTAGTCCCCTCCGTAAGGCATGGCCCTGTGCCCCCGCCCTCCACCTCTGTAGGGTGCCAAGTACAGCTATCCATGGCCTTGTGTCACCTATGTGTGCAGATGTCGTCCATTGGCTTGTAGGCCAAGTCTCACTGATTGAGTAGTGTACCCCAAGTGCACGGCGTAGTGCAGGGGGCTTCTGTGTCTGTCCTCTCCGCCAACTGTGTTGCCAATGCATGCACTCAACATGTCTTTATTTCTCCCCCCCCCCCTTTTTATGTCTGCTCTTCCTGTTCATGTGTGCATTAGCATCATCTAGCGGAGGAGAAGTGGCATTGGAGCACGAGGGAGCTGCATCTCACATGGCCCCGGACGGCCATGCAACGGACTCTGATTTCACCAGTGAGACGGAGGGCGAGGGGGGCTCCACAACGGGGACACGTGGAGACATCAGCGACACCGACACGTCCTCGGAAGGGAGCTCCCTTGTGGTGGCGGCAAAATCCGTGCCCACCGCAACAACAGGTACAGCCGCCACCCAGCGCACCAGCTCCGCCCTCCAAGCAGCCCCTCAGCGTTCGCCCCGTGCCCGCTCGCACACCAAGGCGGGCATCTCCTTCGCCTCAGGCACCTCAGGCCCTGCCCCAGTTACCCCTGCTGCCCTCAGTGAGGAGGTCATTGACCTCCTCCGGACGCTCATTGTTGGGCAGTCTACCCTTTTGAATGCCATCCAGGGGGTGGAAAGGGAAGTGCATTGGAGCAATGCATACCTGGAGGGCATTCATTCGGGTCAGGCTGTCCATCAGCGATCGTTCAATGCTCTGGCCTCAGCACTGACGGCAGCCATTGTCCCTGTCTCCTGCCTCCCTCCTCCAACTCTCTCCACCCAGTCCCACTCCCCTGTTCCTCTGCCTATCCCAGACACACCTACAGACCAGCCTGCACACACCTCAACACCCAAGGTCAGCTCATCCAAACATAAGCACCACACATCCTCAAGCATTCACACAAGCAACATCCACATGCAGACATGCCAACAGCCACTGCCTCCTCTGTGTCCCCCTCCTCCTCGTCTCCCTCCTCCCTCCCTGTGACGTCTCCACTCACACTTGCATGCACCACTTCATCAGCCACTACGTCCATCACCAGCACACCCACCAGAACACTCCGCACACGTGCAGTCACCACCCCCACTGCCATTTACACGTCCCCTGTGTCCTCTCCCAGTGTGTCTGTCACCCCCTCTTCCAAACCACACAAACGCAGGCAGCCACCCACCCAACAGCCATCCACCTCACGACAGCCTCCGTCACAAGCACCTGCACCCAAAGACAGTACACTTGACAACCACATCCTCTTCCTCCACTCCCATACCCACTGCACCTACCCTTCCCATTGCTCCTAAAAAGTTTTTCCTCTCCAAAATTAACCTCTTTCCATCACCTGACCCACCCCCTCCATCTCGTAAAAGTCCAATCAGCACCTCAGCCACCACAACCCCTGGACCTACAAGGACCATAGTCCAGGGATATTGGAGTCCACCACCTTCGCGGGCAGCTACATCGGCCAGCAGCAAAGGGACAGCCAGCCCACCCCCTGGGAAAAAATCCAAAAAAGGCAAGGGCCGGCGCGAGAGGACAGAGACGGCAGCCTCCACAGGCACCGCCCTGGCACCGTCAGGAAGTGGGGTGCCACCTGGCACATCTCCAAAGGGAGGCAAGGGCCACAGAGGATCAGGCCAGGATGGCAAGGGCAGCACTGCCGACAAGTCCGGCAGCAGGCGAGCTGCCCAGGAGGGCCCCACCAGCCCCATTCCGGGGGTGAAGGAGTACACCCACGGGCACGGGACACCAGCACAGGAGGGCCCCGCAAGCGAGAAGTCGGATTGCGAGTGAACACCATATATTGGCCGGATCTGGTGCCCTGGAGACACATGTGAGGAACCGCTGAACAGGGCCCTTCAAGACAAGCACCGCTGAACAGGGCATCGCCGTCTAATGAACCGCTGAACAGGGCCCTTCAAGACAAGCACCGCCGTCTCAAGAACCGCTGAACAGGGCCCTTCAAGACAAGCACAGCTGAACAGGGCCCTTCAAGACAAGCACCGCTGAACAGGGCACCGCCGTCTCAAGAACTGCTGAACAGGGCCCTTCAAGACAGGCACCGCTGAACAGGGCACCGCCGTCTCAAGAACCGCTGAGCAGGGCCCTTCAAGACAAGCACCGCTGAACAGGGCACCGCCGTCTCAAGAATCGCTGAACAGGGCCCTTCAAGACAGGCACCGCTGTACAGGGCACCGCCGTCTCAAGAACCGCTGAACAGGGCCCTTCAAGACAAGCACTGCTCCACTGGGCCCTTCCTCTCAAGCACCACTCCGCTGGGCCCTACCTCTCATGCACCGCTCCGCTGGGCCCTTCAACTCAAGCACCGCTCCGCTGGGCCCTTCAACTCAAGCACCGCTCCGCTGGGCCCTTCCTCTCAAGCACCGCTCCGCTGGGCCCTTCAACTCAAGCACCGCTCCGCTGGGCCCTTCCTCTCAAGCACCGCTCCGCTGGGCCCTTCAACTCAAGCACCGCTCCGCTGGGCACCGCCGTCTCTGCACCGCTCCACTGGGCCCTTCAACTCAAGCACCGCTCTGCTGGGCACCGCTGTCTCTGCACCGCTCCGCTGGGCCCTTCCTCTCAAGCACCGCTCCGCTGGGCCCTTCAACTCAAGCACCGCTCCGCTGGGCCCTTCCTCTCAAGCACCGCTCTGCTGGGCCCTTCAACTCAAGCACCGCTCCGCTGGGCACCGCCGTCTCTGCATCGCTCCGCTGGGCCCTTCCTCTCAAGCACCGCTCCGCTGGGTCCTTCAACTCAAGCACCGCTTCGCTGGGCCCTTCCTCTCAAGCACCGCTCCGCTGGGTCCTTCAACTCAAGCACCCCTCCGCTGGGCACCGCCGTCTCTGCACCGCTCCGCTGGGCCCTTCCTCTCAAGCACCGCTCCGCTGGGCCCTTCAACTCAAACACCGCTCCGCTGGGCCCTTCCTCTCAAGAACCGCTCCGCTGGGCCCTTCAACTCAAGCACCGCTCCGCTGGGCCCTTCCTCTCAAGCACCGCTCCGCTGGGCCCTTCCTCTCAAGCACCGCTCCGCTGGGCACCGCCGTCTCTGCACCGCTCCGCTGGGCCCTTCCTCTCAAGCACCGCTCCGCTGGGCCCTTCAACTCAAGCACCGCTCCGCTGGGCACCGCCGTCTCTGCACCGCTCCGCTGGGCCCTTCCTCTCAAGCACCGCTCCGCTAGCCCCTTCAACTCAAGCACCGCTCCGCTGGGCCCTTCCTCTCAAGCACTGCTCTGCTGGGCCCTTCCTCTCAAGCACCGCTCCGCTGGGCCCATCAACTCAAGCACCGCTACACTGGGCCCTTCAACTCAAGCACCGCTCCGCTGGGCACCGCCGTCTCTGCACCGCTCCGCTGGGCCCTTCAACTCAAGCACCGCTGACACATTGGCAGAAGGGGCAGGCCCGGATCAGTGTCGGACAGGGATGCACGATACACTCTGGGCACCAAGACTCCTCCAGTACCGCTGGAGTCTGTCATCCACTTGAGAGACTGTGGCTTTGCACTCCCCAGGATGGCACAGTGGGCAAGCCACCCACTGTAGGGACTTGTGAGACTGTGGCTTTGCACTCCCCAGGATAGCACAGTGGGCAAGCCACCCACTGTAGGGACTTGTGGAACTGTGGCTTTGCACTCCCCAGGATGGCACAGTGGGCAAGCCACCCACTGTAGGGACTTGTGAGACTGTGGCTTTGCACTCCCCAGGATGGCACAGTGGGCAAGCCACCCACTGTCTGGACTTGAGAGACTGTGGCTTTGCACTCCCCAGGATGGCACAGTGGGCAAGCCACCCACTGTCTGGACTTGAGAGACTGTGGCTTTGCACTCCCCAGGATGGCACAGTGGGCAAGCCACCCACTGTAGGGACTTGTGAGACTGTGGCTTTGCACTCCCCAGGATGGCACAGTGGGCAAGCCACCCACTGTAGGGACTTGTGAGACTGTGGCTTTGCACTCCCCAGGATGGCACAGTGGGCAAGCCACCCACTGTCTGGACTTGAGAGACTGTGGCTTTGCACTCCCCAGGATGGCACAGAGGGCAAGCCACCCACTGTCTTGACTTGAGAGACTGTGGCTTTGCACTCCCCAGGATTGAACAGTGGCCATGGAGGCCCCTCGTGGATCTGGCGTCGTGGACTCATGTGGCTGAGGTGCCCCCCCCTTCCCTTCCCCCTGAGGTGCCTGTAGTTTTCCTATCTGATGCCCCTGCAGTGTTCTCTCCAATGGATTTGGGTCTCATGTGTGGGCTTTGCCCATGTGTTGAGGGCCATTGGCCCACGTACAATGACAGAAAGCCAATTTTGACGGGACAATTTACATATGTGTATATAGTTATGGGATGTTCGACTTACTTATTTACTTAGCCTTACAATATATTTGAATTCCAATAACATATTATTTTGTCTTTGCATTCTTCCGGGGGGTTTGGGGGGTGTCACTCTGAGTTGTTGCTCTGCATTGGTGTGTAGGTAGTTGGGTGGGGGGGGTGTGTGTCGCGTATGTGTGTGCCCGTATTCTTTTCTCCTCCCCCCTCCCCTGTGTCGTAGGTGCAGTACTCACCGTTGTCTTCTGCGCCGGCGTTCGTGCTCCTGGTAGAGGAGCAGGTAGACAATTGCTGGTGGGATGTGTAGTTCTGGTTCCATTCTGTCCAGATTCCTCGTGGAGTGTGTAGGGTGAGCGTTTTCCCGTTCGTAGTCTGTTTCCGCCGTGTTTTTATCGGCGGGGCTCCCGCCCCGGAAAAGGTGGCGGATTGGTGAGTTGTGATAGGGTGGGCGGTACATTGTCTGCCGCCTGTCTGTTGGCGGTGACCGCCGCGCTGTTTGTTTGTCCCGCCGTGGCGGTCGGAGTGTTAAAGTGGCGGTCTGTGTTGGCGGTTCCCGCCAGGATCAGAATTCAATTTTTTTGGCCGCCTGCCTGTTTGCGGGTTGGCCGTCGCTTTAACACCGACCGCCAGGGTTGGAATGACCCCCTATGTGTTCTTAGGCACACGTGTGAGGCTCACCGACTACAAGATCTATGGCTCAATCAACCACACTAAACCCGTTGGCTGCAACTTGGCTGACTGCTGTCAATCATTTGCCGTGCACACTCTCTGACCATTCACCAGTGGTGATGTCATGTGATATTCCACACCCAAGTATGCGGGAACGCTGTTGGCGCTTTCCCTCCCTGGCACTTCAAGATGTTTTTTTCTGTGCTGACCTACAAAAGGTCATAAAAGAATACGTTGGATGAAATACGGGGTCAGTCTCTACACATGTCTCCCTTTGGGAGGCGTTCAAGGGTTATGCCAGGGGCATATGCATTGCACAGTCTGCTGGTGTACTCAGGTCCCTACGCACCGATCTGGCAAACTAGGAGACTGCTCTCCAGGACCTAGACCAGGCAGATGTTTCTTCAGATGGTGACCTTGGGTTGAAGACCCATGCGGCCCTGATGGTGGAGTTTGAGAGCTGGCAGACGGGGGTGCTACTTCTGGGGAAATATGCTACTGCTCGCCGCTATGGTGAGGGTGAACATCATGGGCGGAGACTGGTGGGCTTTTTGAGATTGCTGCACACCGGGACCTATATCCCAGAGCTCTACGAAGACGATGGATCAGATAAGGTGGGCACCGAAGAAGTACAATCAACTTTTCTTTCCTATTTTACCACTCTGTATGGTGGCTTATGTCATGTGAATACCTCGACATTGACTAACTATCTGGAGGAGGTATCCATGGTGTGGCTCACAGAGGTACAACAAAAATACCTGGTTGAGCCTTTCACATGGGATGAAATCATAACATCCAGATAAACTTTAAATAGTTCCAGAGCACCAGGATTGGATGGATTTACTGGGGAGTTTTATAAGGCCTAAGAAGAAATTCTTGCCCATCAACTTTTAGAGGTATATAATGATGCCCTTGCCAAAGATACACTACTTCCAACTATTCAAGAAGCGATCATTACTCTCTAATCCAAGCCTGGCAAAGACCCCCATTATTGCGGTTCATACCATCCATTATCATTGTTAAATTTTGATAAAAAGATTCTGGTAAAAGTGTTAGTGACTTGCCTATCCCAATTGCTGGACAGCATTATCTCCCCAGCACAATTTGGATTTGTACCTCACAGATCTACTAACATTAACTACGTACATTATTGCGGTCTTGAATAGAATAGATGCCTTTGTGCCTACTACGGGCCGAAAAGTCAATCAAGTGGCCCGTTTTATTCACCACATGCTGTAAACCAGGGTTCTCCCTAGGTTTTACTGCTGTGATCCAACTACTTTATGTAACTCCATTTGCATGTTTCAGGGTGAACGGCACACTCTCTCCTCCCTTCCCGGGGGAACAGGGAAACACGCCAGGGCTGCCCTATTTCCCCCTTGCCTTTTATAATGGCAATAGACCCATTGGTGCAGCAGCTGCAAAAGCACCACCTCCACAGAGGACTGCAGTGTTGCATTGGACCGCTATTATTATCACTGTACGTGGATGATATATTATTATGTATCTGCCATCCAGATAGGAACTTGGGACCATTACTACAGGAGATTATCAGTTTTGGGACATTTTCGGAAATTCAAATTATCTGGTCCAAAACAGAACTATTTCCTCTGACTGCCGCCACCACTCAAGTGGTTACTCAGTTCCTGTTAAAATGGATCACAAATACAGTTAAGAATTTGGGCATACATGTCCATCATGATAAAGATCAAATTGTGCGCCTCTACTATGGGCCAGTGATGGATAAACTAGAAATTAAATTAGAACACTGGGTGAGACTTCCGCTATCCCTGGAAGGTCGCATTGCAATTGTCAAAATTGTAGTCCTCCCCCAATTCTTAAATTTCTCTATGAATATCCCCATCCCCCTAACTACTTCCTTTTTCCGAGAGTTGCATAGATAACTGACCTACCTGATTTGGGCGGACAGACGTCCGAGGGTACGATGGGAGGTACTTGTACTTCCCTACGAAAGGGGGGTTGTGGCCTTCCCTATTTTCAACTGTACTACCTGGTGGCTCAGTACAGCTTTGCATATCATTGGTACCACCCAGATGCATGCATACAGTATACTGTGCCTGAACAAGATATGATCTACCCGCCACTCTGCATACGCTTCTTTCAAGTGGCCATGCCCTGGACCCCAGGGATGTACAGACACTCTCCACCACATGCTCGGCCTGGCGGAGGCTGCTTCGAATGTTGGTGGGTGGGATACTGTATTCCCCTGCATTGCCATTAGCTGACATTCCATGGCTCCCATTGGCCTGAGAACAGCTAGTTAAGCGCACACTCACAGATTCGACCCTACACACTATCGGAGACCTGTTTCCCGATGGGCACATACTTTCCAGAACAGGTGACCTGCAATTCTCAGCGGCAACCCCTAAGGGTAATTTCAAACTACATAGACTACAGAGGATGCTGTGTGCCCTTATCACTACATACCCCCCTTCACCGAACGATTTCACTCCGCCCATGATGATTATTGCAGAAATGGAGGGAGCTAGGATGTTCTCCAGGTTATATAGAGCATGCTTAACCCTACTACCCACACATGAGGCTGTGCTTCATGGACAGTGGAATAGGGACCTAGGACAACCCATAACAGATAAGATGTGGATGGAATGTTGCACTTAAATGAGCAAAGTATCCATGAATAATCCCCACCACCTAATACACTACAAATTCCTCAGGCGCCTGTGTGTCATGCCAGCCTCTATCTTCAAAACAGACACGTCTCGCTCACATGAGTGCCTTAGATGTCAGACCCTGATGGCTGATGTGATACATATGTCATGGACATGTCTGACTGTCTCCCAGTATTGGAGGGATGAGTTTACATGCCTTTCCCTCATGGTACATGTGGTCTTAGACCCTGAGCCCCTCACGGCCTTGCTGGGTTACGTGTGTAATATTCCTAAATCAGTTAGGTGATACACTGCACTGCATTACTGTTGGCTAAACGATAGGTAGCCATACACTGGGTCTCACAGCCGGCACCAACGGTGGAGGCTTGGATATGCAGCCTCATTTACTGTGACACAAACAGTGAAATATACGTTTCCCTCCAGCCGCCAACCTCACGTCCCCAGAATATTTGTCAACCACTGAAGGACTACCTTGCTACACTATATGCGAATTGACTGTACAGTGGGATGGAGAAGGGGGCGATTTTACACTATTCGATCTAGGGAACTGTGACTATAATGGATACACACTGCGTTGAACTGTGATATACGTCTGACAGCCCCCATAACACAACCCCACATACTAATGTCATGTGCAAGCTCATAAACATGAGGCCTCAAATGCTGTCAATTTTGTTTTTAACTTGAGAGATTATTTCTCTCTTCGACGGGTGGGGTGGATTTTACATAATGTGCCATGTTTTTTGTTGTTTAATGCTAAAATGATAAATAAAGTTTTTTTTTTAACTCCTTAATCTTCTTCCTTGACAGCATCAAAGAAAGCTATTTTTCCTTTAATGCTGTCTAGATTTTATTTCTGACTACACGCCTTATAAGTTTAAGGCAGTAGAAAAGTACCTTTTATTGGAATCTATACCTTGGAATGTCTACCATTCCAATACTTCCTAGGTCATGTATCAGGAGGCAATAGTACAACCTTAAAATATTTTTCAAAACAATTGGTGTTAATCCTTGAGAAAGTTATCAACCTCTCAATGCTTCCTCCTCTTCCCTCACATCGCTTTTGTAATCTCTGTGCCCCTTTCTGGTCCACTTCTCACTGTAATCTCTGCATGCTCACTCATTCCTTAAATCTAACATCTACCACCTATCTTTAAACTGTGATCCCTCACCTTCATCCTCCTCTCCCACTAAAAGATTGCTTCTCGTCCCCCAAAATTGCAAGTCCCGCCATTTTGCACTGCCACTTTACTTGCTGTGTAAGGTTCACGCTACATTAATCACATATGGCCTGATTTAGCTGATTGTGTTACTCCATCACAAACATGATGAATATCCTGCCCGCCGTATCAATAGTCCATTCTTTCCTATGGAAATCGCAATAAGGCGGACAGGATATCCATCGTATTTGTGACAGAGCAACCCATCCACCAAACTCTAAATCAGGCCCATAGATATGATCATCACACCACTGTATCATTGAATCAAACGGGATACCACGAGTCTTATGTTTCTTCTTGTTTCATCAATTTCCATACACAGATGAATTTTAAGTTTTACCTTTATTATAGTTCTCTAAATGAGGTTTCTGGTAGGACACAGAGAGAGAACTTGCATAAACATTAATTTCCCTAATGAATTCAGCTGCACACTCTTCCTCACAATCTATGCTCATTGTTTTGTAAACTGAGGTTTCTTATAGTCCAGTGATGAATAACAATAGCTGCTGATATGTAAAATACATGCATTTATCCTGGTGCCCACTGCAAGTGTCCAAGTGCATGTGTTCCAGCACACCACATGCAAACTGAAGTATACATAAAAGTGATGGATTAAATGATTGAATTAACCTAATCCACTGGTAATCCACTTGGGCCACCCTAAGCGGTATGCTGAGATATGAGTCTAATGTTTGCTGTGCTCTTGGAACTAAGCTACACCCAACTGACGAGCCCCAATCGGCAAAACTGGTCTTGGGTTGCTTGTGTATCGGTTCAGGGAGGTCCTGGCCTGACAGTACGAGCTGGACTGTTCCTATTTGGAGCAGGGTTTTGACTGATTTGCATGCGGCTGGGTCCAACCTAAGATGGTATGTTGTGGCAAAGGAACCATGCAGTGGGATGCAGCCCCAAGCGATTTCCAGTGGTTCGACTTATTGCAAGCATTTCTCCCATCACCTTTTGTTTGTTTGATGTACTGCCGTGAGTGGGATAAGGGAGTGTGACATTTCACAACACCAAAGCTTTCTGCATGCAACTCACACCATGAGCACAAGTAGCTCAAAATACTGAGTACACATAAGAGGAAGTAGTGTGCTTTGGGTTTCTGGTTTTCTATTTTAACCAGTAATAATTGAAAAAACACCAGTGCCGTCCATATTTGCTTTTTTTTGCTGCAAATCAAAACATTCGGAATTTTGTTCAACCTTAACAACTTTGGCTCCCCCTTATAGATAAGCAGCGTAAGAGCAGCCCTGTTGGAATAAAGAGATTAGAAAATTAACCACACTTTAATAGAGACAATTAACACTCAAAGGGCCCGGTGTACAACCTTTTGATTTGCGACTCGCAATATCCAATTCGAGTCGGAAAACACAATGTACAACAGTGTGGACCACACTGTTTGCGATTCTTAAATGGGTCGCAAGGGACCTGCCTCATTAATATTCAGGAGGCAGCTCGCAATAAAAATAAATTCTAGCTATCGCGTCAAGAATTTTCAATTCTATTAAGGACACGGAGGCGAGGATTATGCTTTCTCTTTCTTTACTGACTTAAACAGCAGCCAATGAAATACAAGTAACAGAAAAAAACTACAACACCCAGGATACCTAACATCCTGTCACATGGTCCAATCACCAGCCATGTCCTCTGCTATGAGTCCTTTGACCTATGAAGTCACTTCCTCTTTCTTTGTTCAAACAGATAATGTCAACTTGAAAATGCAAACTTCTTACGCCATCTCGAATCCGGAGACATAAACTTCTTCTCCATACTGAAGAACCGAAACTTGGAGACTCAATGCCGGAGAAACAACCGGTAGAACATAAGAACTCAATCTTTCCATGAGGTTACGACCTTCAGGCATTCTTCTGATCAGAAGCTGTAACAATAAACAGGCAGGTAATATCCTATAAAATATACGTTATCTCCAACTTTATAATTGCAAATAATGGGAGGGTTAAATGACAATATCTCATCATATATACATAATAATTGATAATAAATATTCCATAAATATAACAAGGGAGGGATAATCCTCGCCTCTGTGTCCTTAATAGAATAGAAAATTCTTGACGCGATAGCTAGAATTTTTTAAATTCTATGTCAGAACCGGAGGCTCCGATTATGCTAGTTTAAAGCTGTTCCATCACCACACTGGCTACATCCAATACAGGTTTATGATAAAACTTACGAAAAGTATTTTCTGAAGACCAATCTGTGGCTTTCATTATGTCCTCTAAACGAGAAACCAAAGCAAATGATTTTGAAGCCATAGCCCCTCTAGCAGAATGGGCCCCAAAAACAGAGGTATCAATACCTGCTTCATTCATCAGCCATCTCATTCATCTAGCTAAAGTAGCTGAGGAAACTGGTTTAAAAGGTTTTTGCAAAGCAATTAACAATTGACCTTTAGCATCCTGTCGAAATTCTTCTGTGACAACTTCATAATCTTTTAAACATTGAACTACACATAATTTTGAATTTTCCGTATAAACTAGATATGATACTGACCTGCAATTTGTTTTAGTTCTCCTTGTCACCGAAAAGGAGACTCCTTCCGGAGAAAAAGTTCTACCTGCTAAATCTAAAGCTCTGATGTCCGATACTCTTTTACAAGAAACAAGGCATAAAAGCATGGTTAACTTAGCTGACAACTGCTTGCGAGACAAAAATCTGTTGGTAGGCCAAGAATCAAGAAATTTGAATATAACATTAACATCCCATAAAACAGTATATTTAGCTTGAGGTGGTTTAGAAAGACGTATACCCCTCAAAAGCTTGCAAATTAATGGATGTTCTCCAATGGGCTTGCCTTCTAACTGTGAATGCCCTGCTGAAATCGCAGATCTAAAATTATTGACCGTCCGATAAGCTAAACCCGAACTGGCTAGTTCTGCTAGAAAATTAACAATCAAACCAATATGCGCTTCCACTGGATTGGCACCCCTTCCATCACACCAACTAGACCATCTGCGCCAGGCTGAATCATATCTCTTATGGGTACTACTGGCCCAGGCCTGTTTAATGAATTCCGCAGCTTGTTGCGAAACATCTGGGGTATTCCATCTCGACCTGAAATTAACCAGACTAGAAGTGTTAACTTCCCTGACAAGATCAGAGGATGTTGAAGGCCCTCTGGACTCAAAAGAAGATTCGGACGAGGAGGAATCAGAAGAGGAGAGGCACAGGCTAAATGTAGAGCACTGGGAAACCAAGGCTGTGCTCTCCAGAACGGAGTCACCAGAACAATCTCTGTTTTCTGTCTCCTCACTTGAGCCAGAACTCTGGCGATCATCAGAAAAGGAGGAAACGCATAACCTCGAAACTGGGTCCAGTCCTGAAGAAAAGCGTCTGTTTTCAGAGCACAAGGGTCTGGACGCCAGCTGTAAAATATTTGAATTTGGCAATTGAGACGAGAGGCAAACAGGTCCACTTCGCAATTGCCCCATTCCTGGACTATCTGGGCAAAAATCAGAGGATCCAACTTCCAGTCGCTGGAGTCTAATATTTATCTGGAATTCCAGTCTGCTATGACATTCTGATCCCCAGGCAGATATTCTGCTATGACCACTAAATGCTGGGTTAGGCAAAAATGCCAGAAATCCTTGGCAATCTCCGCCAGAATTCTGGACTTCATGCCTCCCAATTTGATGACATACCTCACTGCTGATTTGTTGCCCATCCGTAATAATATGCAACAATCTGTTTTCTGCGGGGAGAGGCTCTTTATAGCAAATGATCCCGCTAGAAGTTCCAAACAATTGATGTGAAGGGATTGTTCCCACTCTGACCATCTGCCCCCCGTCACTAGGGAGTTGCATCGAGCTCCCCAACCCCATCTGCTGGCATCAGACTCTATCACTACCTCCGGGTGAGATCCGAAAATCACCCTGCCGTTCCAAGCTTCCATGTGATGAAGCCACCATTGAACTTCTGATCTTACCTCGGCAGTCAATGGGATTTGTTCTGAGTAACTCAGACCCTGTTGTAGATGCCTGATTTTGAGCCTCTGAAGTGTTCGATAATGTAGGGGTGCAGGGAATATCGCTTGAATAGATGAAGCTAGTAAGCCCACTACCCTGGCTATATTCCTCAAAGAGACGGTCTGGCAAGCTAACACCGATCTCAGTTCTCTCTTGATGTTGCGTATCTTCTGAGAGGGAAGAAGAAGCTGACATAAAATGGAATTTATCTGAAAGCCCAGAAAATCTATCACTTGTGAAGGTTTCAACAACGACTTCTGTACATTGATCAGGAAACCTAAATCTTGTAGGAGACTGATGGTCCTATCCAAGTGTAAGATTAGGACTTGGGGGGACTGAGCCATCAGCAGAATGTCGTCCAGATATATAATCAATCTGACCCCCTTGGATCTGAGGCATTCCATCACAGGTCTCAAAAGCTTCGTGAAGCACCAAGGGGCTGACGATAGGCCGAATGGGAGTGCTCGGAACTCCAGGCACTGACCCTTCCACTGGAATTGTAGAAATCTCCTGTGGGGAGGGAAAATTGGAATCGACAAGTAGGCATCTTTTAGATCCAGTCGAAACATCCAATCCCCTTCTAACATAATGTCCCTTAGCATGTGGATACCCTCCATCTTAAAATGTCGGTACAGGATCCACTGATTGAACTCCTTTAGGTTCAAGACTAAGCAGTGGCCTCCCCCTTTCTTGTCTACTACAAAAATTGGGCTGAGGAAACCGCAAGGATGAGGGTAAGAGAATTGCACGGCTCCTTTGTCTAAGAGGGCTTGCACTTCTTTGTTTATAAAATCTTGATTTGCTTGGGAAAAACACATTGTTACCGGAGGGGACAGTTGTTTGGGAGTGCTGACAAACTCCAGTCGAAAACCTTCTACTGTTTGGAGAACCCATAGATCTCCGGATATCCGCTTCCAATTTGCTAAGCAAGATGCCACTCTGCCCCCTAGTTTGACCTGAGAAAATTGAATAATGCTCACCTGTGAAACTGGAGTCTTGAATGGCTCCTTGTTGGCCTCTGCGATGACCCCTACGGAAACGGGGACGACCCCCTCTGTGCCGTGTGGGGTAGAAGGTGGAGTCCTGATCTCCGTACCAGCCACCTCTGCCTCTCGGATAGTAATTTTGGGGACTGTTGAAGGAGCTGCGGCCGGACATACGTCCTACGAAACGACCGGCCCTGACAAAAAGGCCTCGTTTAAAAACCTTCTTGAGTGACATTTGTGCCTTGTCAAGCGAAGAAAAAGAGGAACAAAACTTGGCTAAGTCTTTGATAAATGATGAGCCAAATAGAAGACCATCGGTAGAAGGACCCGCTTCCGATGACGCAAGATCCGATAATTTGGGATCTATGCGCATAAGCACAGACTTCATGCGTTCTGCCGAGATGGCACAGTTAGAATTACCTAGTAGGCACACAGCTCTTTGTGCCCAGCCGATAAGGACATCTGTGTTCACCGGAGTGTTAGATTCCTTGGCCACATATGCCAACTTCAGAATCTTAGTCAAGGGTCCTGAAAGATCCAACAGTTTGTCCTGACAACTCCGCCAGGAACGGTCTAAGCCTTTTTTGGGGTCCTTGGCGAATTTTTTCATAAAGGTGACCATAGTGGGGTCTATCTCTGGAGTATCGGAAACCTTGCCCTCCAGGTCAGGTCTGGGGCATTCCGCTTTCAAGCGTGATCTAACCTCTTTATTGAAGCTTTTACGTAGATTAGCCTGGACATATTGCGCTACCTCAGGCGGGGGAACCCAATTGGTGGATCTGGGATGAATGATTTCCGTGGGATCAAAGTCCAAAACCTGGAAGGGAGGAGGAGTTTTCTTACTTTTCTTACTCGGTATGGGAGCGTCCGAATCATCTGAATCATCAGAGGAGGAATCTTTATCAGAGGAAGAGGTAGAAAGGGGGTCCCCTTTTTTGAGCTGTAATTATGTTCGCCACTGCGTTTTTTACGCAGCTTCTCGAAAACGTCAGTATGGACACCACTGACCTCTGCACTAGACTCCAGATTTTTTGCTTTGTCTTTGACTTTTTTAGGTTCGTGTTGAGGAGTTTCCTGAGTCCAACCCTGTGAGCGAGCGAAATCAAATATTTGCCCTGAAAAGGGTCCCAAAGCTCTCACTAGAGCATCATTTACTGACTGCTGTACCCTGGTATCAAGGGCTTCCACCAGGTCAACTTCAAGTTGATTGTCCAACTCCTCTGTATAGTACTCAGCTTCTTGTTCATCCCATTGAGCCATGGCTACAAAATGTATCAAAGTACTGAGGAGGAAGAACCTTTTACTCAGGGATCCAACAGGGGGAGTGCAAAAACCACAATACCAGGCAAGAAAAAAGGAGCCCTTAATATTAAAGTGTGGAGGAAGCAGCCTGAAAGGCTCTCTAGGCAGCAGCCTAATTTATAATTTTACAACCCAGACAGGTTCTTAACTGGGCGTCAGGGAGCAATAACAACTATTTATTTGAGTGAGGGAGCACAGACAGGCCCGCAGCATCCACGAGTCGATCTTCATCAAAAATGAAAGTAGATCGGCTCGATAATGCGTGCACACGTGTGCACGCTAAAAAATGGAAAAGAGACTGCCTTAGAGCAGCTCCGCTCCCGCTTCGACTCCACTTCGAGAATCGGGCTAAAAATTTGGCAAAATGCCATAAAAACGAAGCGCGAGAGCGCTTCTACAAATATACCGAGAACGCGCTGAATTGCGACGCTTAGATCGGTAATACTTCAACCATTAAGTAAACAATGTAAATTGCAAACATTCAGAGAGTAAATAAAAGTGTACTTATCTGCTGCGAAGCAGCAAAGAAAGAGGAAGTGACTTCATAGGTCAAAGGACTCATAGCAGAGGACATGGATGGTGATTGGACCATGTGACAGGATGTTAGGTATCCTGGGTGTTGTAGTTTTTTCTGTTACTTGTATTTCATTGGCTGCTGTTTAAGTCAGTAAAGAAAGAGAAAGCATAATCGGAGCCTCCGGTCCTGACATAGAATTTGCGACCCATGTGGGAATGACTGCACTCAAGGGATGGTGGCCTGAGGGACTAAGCAGACCACCATGTCTGTGACTGCTTTTCAATAAAGCATTTTATTTTTAAATTGAGACAGTTTTCCTTAAAGGAAAACAGGATGCATTTCAAAAAGAAAAATGAAAAGTTTTCCTTTCATTTTTTCAGAGTAGGCAGTGGTCTGTGGGACCACTACCTGCCCTGAAAAAATATTTGCGCATGCATTCACAAAGAGGAAGGGGTCCTGCGGGGATCCCTTCCAATTTGCAAATGGATTAACACTAATTTGAAATTGGTGTTAACTGCAATTGTTTTGCAACTGCATTCAAGCTCACAAAACAATCATACATACCACTGCGACTCGCAATTAGGAAGAGATGCCATCAGGATGCCCCTTCCTAATTGCGAGTCGGTAACTGCATACCAATGTGCAAAATAGGCAAGGTGTATTGTACCTGGCCATTTTGCGGTCGCAAATGGCGATTTTCACCATTTGCGGTCACAAAAAGGCTTTATACATCGGGCCCACAATCTCTTTTAAATCCTCACTATGGATCCGCTATGTGAGGCATGACAAGTATAGATTCTGTGGGCTATAAATCCCTACAATTGTTCAAATCTGTAAACCCTACACGGAGGAGCAGAGGCAGTACTGAGGAAGGCTCCTCAATTGTAGACAGTATGGTGATGAAAACAGACGGGATGCTGGTGACTCAGCAGCATTGCTTTCTGAGGCAATATGTTTGGATTGCAGCTGCAGATAAGTTTGGACTAGCTTTAGTGGTTAGCAAAGCGATCATTAATGCCTACATTTGAAATTTTTGCATCCCACGCCTTGGGCTGAGGTGACGTGGGGTTTGCAAAGCCTTTAAAAGCTGTGGCAGTTTATTTATGGAGAAACTGGAAACGGTGCATCAGTAAGAAGGTCAAAGGAAGATCAGACTACTACTAATGAAGCCTGGCACGACTTCCCACAAAACATCAGAGCCTGCTCCTCTCTTTTTGACTTTTGTAAAAAGATGAAGATTTGGCTTTTCGAGCAAGCCCCTGGGTTTGGCTCAGACACCTGCTACAGAGTGCCTGGATACCCTCAGGGTGATTAGCATACTATAAAAACACCAACACCATAACATAACATAACATAACATAACAATCTTTTCCTGCTAAGAACACAAAAGTGGAAGGTTTACAAATAGCAAAAAGATATATACAATAAAAGAGAGGGTTTGTGGATTAGTTCAAAAGTTGTAATGGGAGAAATGAGACAGAAGATGAGACAAATACAAAAAAAACGCCCACAACAGTCTGCTCTCCCCTTTATCAACTATACGTAAGCTGCAAAAGTAAACCAAAAAGAACAAGAAATTAACCAAAGAGGAGAGCTACAGCCCCCTAATACAGTACACTTGACACTGCCGTATTCAGCAGCTTCTGTTTGTGCTTCTGACGACCCCAAAAGTGCATTAGAACTCTGATAGCCCACTTCACAAAGGTTAACTTACCCATTTCTGTAAGTTTACGCTTTTTCAGTATTCACAAAAGTGCATTTTAGTAGCAAGTGTTTGACTGTGGAGACTCTGTAGTCGGGGCAGAGGACTCCGCACATAGAAAGATAAGACAAGCCTATTTTTTAATGTGCGCATCCGAGGCGGAGAACTCCACCAATATAAAGATAAGATAGGTATCTTTTTTATGTGCAGAGTTCTAAGCCCTGTCTGTGGAGTTTCTGCACTCGTAAAATTAATATTCAAATTCAGTTTTATGAATACTGAAAATGCATAAACTTACAGAAACATGTAAGTTTGCCTTTTTTAATCAGGTCCAGAGAGAGAACTAGAAGCACTGGTGGCAGTGGCAGTTGCCGCAGCTCATGAGGCAGTGCTTGATTTGAGCCGGTGGTTGCAGGTAGGGCCCACCATCATTCAATTTTAGGTACCAGCACTTATTTTTAATGAACAGACTTTGAATCAAAGCAAGAAAGAGAGAAAAACAAAAGTTGAGGAAAGACAGAAGAACAGAAAGATGGAAAAACAGCGATAAAAGGAGAATTCATTTAAAAAGAGCTTGAAAAAATTAGACAAATTCAGAAAGTGACATTTGTGGAATAACCCCTTCGGTGCCAAGGACATAATGGTTACGTCCTATGGTACGGCACTCCTGTGCCACCAACGTAACCATTACATCCTGGTACCGGCCCATGGGGGTGGGGGGGAGCTGCCATTTTCAATTTATGTGCAAAAAAAGTCCAGTTAGGAATTTACAACGCTAATAGATCTAACTCGAGCAAATGCGAGTCCCATTGCATTGGAAATGCTTAGTTTTTTTGTAATCTAATAAGGGGAGCGGCCCCTTGGGCAAGGATCGCTCCACAAGGGGACAATCATAATTTAGGCCATTTATGTCTCCCTTGGGGGCCGATCAGCCAATTTTAATTAGCCCATCTGCCCCCAAGGGGGGCAGAAACGGCTAGACACCAGAGATTATTTTAATTTTATGTAGCTACAGAAGGTGAGCAGCACCCTAGGCAAGGGTCACGCCCCAACGGAAGAATATTACTTTAGGCCATTTCTGCCCCCCTTGGGGGCTGAAAGCACTAGACATCAGGGATTTTTTTATTCTACATAAGGGGATAGCCCTCTTAGGCAAGGGTCGCTCTCCAGGGAGGCATATCATATTAGGCTATTTCTGCCCCCATTGGGGGCAGATCGGCCTGCTTTTATTAGGCCAATTTGCCCCCAAGGGAGGCAGAAACCACTAGACACAAGGTATTTTTATTTTTTTATTTTACATAAGGGGAGCTGCCCCTTGGGCAAGGGCCATTCCCCATGGGGCATATTATTTTAGGCCATTTCTGTCCCCCTTGGGGGCAGAGCGGTCTATTTCTATTAGGCCCATCTGCCCCCAAGGGAGTGCAGAAACCACTTAGCCACCAGGGATTGTTGTGTGTGTGTGTTTTGTTTGGGGGGGGGCGTCCCCTTGGGCAAGGGTCGCTCCCCAGGGGGGCACATTACGTTTGGCCATTTCCGATCCCCTGTGGGGTAGATCGGCCTATTTTTATTAGGCCCATCTGCCCCCAAGAGGGGGGAAACCACCTAAGCACCAGGGAAGAAATTTTTATTTTTTAAAAGAGCGTAGGGGTATGGCAATACCCACACCCCAAATAAATGGGGACAAAGTAATTATGCCCACAGGGGGCAGATGGGGTAATTACTCCGATACGCACCCGGGGGGGGCAGAAAGCCTACTAAATGCTAGGGAATTCAAAAAAATATAGGGGTGGAGGCTGCCAACCACTATGGGCATGGTTATGTCCTCCACCCCAACTGAAGGGTGTAACAGTCTTTCAGCCCCCCTCTGCAAACTAGAGCATCTCATCCCAATGGAAAGCAAGAGGACATTTTATATTTTGGGGTTCTGATTTTACATTCGGGCCAAGAGAGCTTGGCTAACTCCCAATATTGTCCCACTTGGATTGATGAGCTGCTGCACTTTTTAGACTTTGGTACGCTGCCACCTAGAAAAATCTACCAGACCTAAACACACCTAAAAAATAAACATCAGGGTGAATCCAGGGTTGAGTGCTTCACATGCTTCACATGCACCTCACACCATTTTCTTACCCAGAATTCCCTGCAAACCTCCATTTTGCCTACGCTTATGTGACGGAACCTTTTGGAATCCACAGGAATCCACAAAATTCATACCACCCAGAATTGTCACATCTATATCAATAAAAATTCTGCCCCACTTGTCAGCCTAAAATTTTTTTTTTCTCAAACTGCCCATTTGGACCCGCTTGGGTTTCCCCTAAATTTTGACACGTTTTTGCTCCTTTCCTGTCACAGGCACGTGGCCCACCTACACTAGTGGAGTATCATTTTTATCGGGAGACCGAGGGGAACGTTGGGTGGTAGGAAATTTGTGCCGGGTGGTGATCCCACACAGAAATGTGAGTAACTGTGATTTTTTAGCTACATTTCAGGTTTGCAGGGGATTCTGGGTGAGAAAATATTCCGGGATCCACACAAGACACACCTCCCTGGACTCCCTTGGGTGTCTAGTTTTCAGACATATCTGGGTTTAGTAGGTTTCCCTAGATGGCTGCCGAATCCAGGGCCAAAAACTCAGGTGCCCCCTTACAAAAACAGGTGCATTTGTAATAGTTAATTTTGATGTATCCATGTTGTGTTTTGGACCCTTCCCTGTCGCTGGCACTAGGCCTACCCACACAAGTAAGGTACCATTTTTATCGGAAGACTTGGGGGAATGCTGGGTGCAAGAAAGTTAGTAGCTCCTCTCAGATTCCAGAACTTTCCATCACCGAAATATGAGGAAAAGGGTTTTTTTTGCCACATTTTGAGGTTTGCAAAGGATTCTGAGTAACAGAACCTGGTGAGAGCCCCACAAGTCACCCCATCTTGTTTTAAAAACTGCACAGGTTTGGTAGGTTTCCCTAAGTGCCAGCTGAGCTGCAGCCCAAAATCCAAAGCTAGGCCTTTTCTAAAAAACATGTCAGTTTTTAATGAAAAAATGTGATGCGTCCATGTTGCGTTTTGGGACTTTTCCTGTTGCAGGCACTGGGCCTACCCACACAAGCGAGGTACCATTTTTATCAAGAGACTTGAGGGAATGCTGGGTGAAAGGAAGTTTGTGGCTCCCCTCAGATTTTAGAACTTTTAATCACCGAAATGTGAGCAAAAAGTTTTTGTTTTTGCCAAATTTTGAGGTTTGAAAATGATTCTGATTAGAGTCCCACAAGTCACCCCAGCCTGGATTTATCTAGGTGTCTAGTTTTTAAAAATACACAGGTTTGCTAGGTTTCCCTAAGTGCCGGCTGAGCTACAGCCTAAAATCCACAGCTAGGCACTTTCCCAAAAACACGTCTGATTTCAATGTAAAAATGTGATGTGTCCATGTTGCATTTTAGGGCATTTCCTGCTGCAGGCACTAGGCCTACCCACATAAGTGAGGTACCATTTTTTTGGGAGACTTCAGGGGACACAGTATAGAAGAACTAGTGTTATTGCCCATTATCTTTCTCTCCATTTTTTCCTGAAAGAATGAAATGTATTCGAGAAATGCCCTGCAATTCACATTCTAGAATGGGGACCCCCACATTCAGAGATGTGCAAATAATCACTGTTTCTCAACACCTTGGGGTTTATTACAACTTTGGAGGAGGTGTTAATCCGTCCCAAAAGTGACGGTAAAGTGACGGATATACCACCAGCAGTATTGCGAGTCCATTATATCCTATGGAACTCGTAATACAGCTGGTGGTATATCCGTCACATTTGGGACGGATTAACACCTCCTCCAAAGTTGTAATAACCCCCCTTATCTTGTGCCCGTCTTGGAAATACAAGGGGTACCTATTTTTCACTCTTTATATTTTACCAAATGAAGTGCTGTATACCCACTATACAATGAAAACTCATTGCAAGGTGCAGCTCATTTATTGGTTCAGGGCACCTAGGGTTCTTAATAAACGTATAAGCCCTATATATCCCCACCACCAGAAGAGTCCAGCAGATATAACGGTATTGCTGCATACCTGGAAAAAGTTACTGAAGAAAACAGAGACAGAAATTTTACTTTCTATAGGTAATTCTTGAAGGCTTTCCACAAATGAATTCAGAATTTTGTTTAGCTGTCCAGGATCCACCATTGGTTTCACACCCATTTCTGTCACTGACTGGAAGGAGGCTCATTTCTTTGCCTCCTCCAAGGAAACCCACAAACTCTGCCTACCTTTAGAATCCCTAGGATGTTGGAAAAAAAGACACACATTTGGCATCGACAGCTCATGTGGACAAAATGTTATGATGGCCTAAGCACGAACTACCCCAAATAACCCAAAAAAGGCTTGGCACAGGAGGGGAAAAGGCCTGGCAGTGAAGGGGTTAACGAGGCATGAAATTACATTGCAGCTACTCATCCTTGGTCTTTAGCACCCCAGACCTTCAAAGCATGGACTGAGGGCCTCCAAGGAAAACGTTGGGCCCGGCAGGGACAGAAACACAACCCCTGCAGCGCAGGTGCTCCCCCTCTTTTGGAGGAGACCATAATCCTTCAGGGGTCCCCAACCAGGCTAAGATCGAAGAATGTCTGTCAGGGATGAGGGGGCCCCTTGTTACATTTTCCAGGTGTGCACCATCATTTTGCATTAGCCACTGGGCCTCGCTGCTTAGTCTTCAACAAATTAAACACTAGCATGATGTATAGGATGTTTGCAGGGTCGCAGAGAATGCAGTTGGGTAAGTAAAGGAGTTTCTGGAAGATGGAGGAGCCCCTGGAAAAGCATGATGCACAGCAACGGGTGTAAACAGTGGTTCTGTCCTTGCTGGTGTTGCTAGTATCATGGTACCGAGAGTCATCCCACCCTCATCTGAGCTAGCACCGATTTTCTTAGCTCCGGGGAGGGGTGGGCAGGCCCCATCACTCACACACCCCAAGACGTGGACATTTTTAAGCTGAAGTCTGTTTGTCCCTGCACTTGACCAAACAGCCTAGAGTTCTCCAGCAGCCCAGGAGAGTGATGGAGGTGAAATGAGTAGTAACTCTATTTTCCTTTCCATCATGGCTATGATGTAAATCTCTTACTTGCTTGACAAATTCCTAATTCCTTTTGCTCAAGCTGCATGAGAGGAGGCCAAGCATGGCACAGCTAGGCACTTGGAGGTTGCAACGAGACTGAACAGTTGATCAGGGCAAGTACAGTCTCTATGTCAGTGCACAAGTTGCAAGATACAAAGTAGCGTAGTACGAGCTGGATGTTTTTGGAATGAAATACATGTTTATTACTACCAAACAGAAAGACAGACTCAATTAAAACCTGCGGGGATTCGGATCTATCATCGGCAGATGACATGTAGCTGTTTTGCAGTAGGTGAGTAACTCATGAATCTATGGCCCTCACTACAACCCTGGTGGTCAGTGATAAAGCGGCGGTCAGACCGCCAACAGGCTTGCGGTAAATACCGACAAATTATGGCCATGGCGGAAAGAGCTCAGACAGACAGCCACTTTACCACACCGATCGCCAGGTCGGAATCGACAGGCACCACGGCCGTAGCTGCCAACAGCCAAGCGGAAGCCAATGTTCCGCCCACTGAATTATGACTGGCCAATCCACCACCTTTTCCAAAGCGGCACCAACGACATCAAAAGCCTAGTGGAAACACTGCACAGAAGGGAAACGACTCAACATTGGAGACTCAGGGAAGAACCATGGAGCCTGAGCTGCAGATTTTTCCAATTATTTTCTATGTCTTGATCCACCACGAACACCAACGATGGCGAAGACGACCACGATGAGTACAGCCACCTAGCACACAGGGGATGGGGGAGGAAAAAGAAAGTGACATATACATGCAACACCCCCACCCCCAACATCATACACACAAGCAGATGCACTAACATAACATATTTACCCTGTACCCCTCGGGAATAATGCAAGGACCACAGGAATACATGAAAGTGAGTGTAATAATATTAATATAGTAGAAATAAGAATATTCTATCTAAAAGTATATACATATGTACAAACAAGGGACACTGCCCAGTCCTCAATGTGCGTGGGCCACAGGGCCACATTACAAAGTCCAAGGCCCCACTTGGACTTTGTAACAACACGGAGAGAACACTGCAGGGGCATTAGTTCGAAAATAGGCAGGCATCTGAGGGGGACGGGGACTGGGGGGCACCTCAGCCGGCAGATGGAACAACAACACTGGTCCTGGAGGGGGCAACATGCCCTGTGTGCTGTCCTGGGGAGTGCAAGGCCAAAGTCTCTCAAGTGGGTGTCTTGCCCACTGGTTCTGGAGAGGGCAACATGCCCTGTGCTCTTGATCCTGGGGAGTGCAAGGCCACAGTCTCTCAAGTGGGTGAATTGCCCACTGGCTCTGGAGGGGGCATCGTGCCTTGTGATCTTGATCCTGGGGAGGCTGGGGTTGGTGGGTGGCTTACCCACTGGTTCTGGAGAGGGTATCGTGCCCTGTGCTCTTCATCCTGGGGAGTGCAAGGTCACAGTCTCTCAGCTGGGTGTCATACCCACTGGATTTGCATGGGGCAGGCCACACAACAGCCCATGGAGGCAGGACTATTTACTGTCTGCCGGCGGTGAAAGCTGCTCAGTGGTGGCACTGCTGATGGTGGTGGGGGGAGGCTCCAGCCCATCCCCTGCAGCCTCGGATGGCTGCCCACTGCTGGTGGTGGTGGTGCTGGTGCTGCTGATGGTGGTGGGGGAGGCTCCAGCCCATCTGCTACATGGCTGCCCACTGCTGGTGGTGGCGGTGCTGCTGATGCTGACGGTGGTGGGGAGGCTCCAGCCCATCCCCTGCAGACTTGGACGTCTGCACCACCATGGTTGGTGGTGGGGGGTCGAATAAGTCCCAGCACCATGCCTCCTGTTCTTTCTGCCTGCTGGTGCAGGCCCCTTGCCCTTCCTGGCAGCAGCTGGGGATTCCTCCCTGCCGTTCCTGGAAGCAGCTGGGGATTGCTCCTTGCCCTTCCTGGCAGCAGCTGGAGGTGCACCTTGACCTTTCTGGCAGCAGCTGGGGGTGGCACCTTGACCTTCATGGCAGCAGCTGGGGAGGGCTCCTTGCCCTTCCTGGCAGCACTTGGGCCTGCCCTTTCCGTGTGTCCGGCTGGTGGCCTGGATCCTTTACCACCACGAGTTGCTGTGGACACTACTGGGCCCGTGGACTGGATGGCTGAGGTGCTTGCCTGGCTTTTACACACCCTGGCCAGGTGTGAAGGATGGGGGAGAGGGGTAGGGAAGAGGTCAATGGTGGAAATGAAAAGTTGCTTAGGGATATTGGGGTGGTCAGAGGGAGAAGGTCTGAGAGTGGAGGTAGAGGGAGTGGTTGTAGGAGGTGTCTGTCTGCTATGTTTGGGTGCAGGTTCATGGGCTGGATGCTGTTGTGAGGTGGATGGCTGTTGGGTGTCTGAGTGCTTGTGTTTGTGTATCTTGGCGGGGGCACAGACACAGTGGGATGATAGGTGTGCTGGTGATGGAGATAGTGGATGAGGATGTTGTGCATGCAGGTGTGAGTGTAGACGCAACTGGGAGAAAGGTGGAGGACGAGGAAGAGGGGGCCACAGCTGAGGCAGTCGATGTTGGTATGTCTGCATCTGGATGGTGTTTGTGTGAATGCCTGTGGGATGATGTGTGGTGCTTGTGTTTGCCATGTCTGCTCTTGTGTGTTGTCCTGTGTGCATGCTCGTCTGTCTGTGTGCTTGGGATAGGTTTGTGGTTGAGGGGAATGGGATTGGGCAGAGGAAGTTGGAGAGGGGAGGGTGGAAACAAGGACAATGGCTGCCATCAGAGAGGAGGCCTTAGCCTGGATTGATCTCTGTTGGGCCGCCAAGCCAGTGTGAATGCCCTCCATAAATGCATTGGTTTGTTGCATTTGGGCTGCCATTCACAATGGTTGACTGCCCTACAGAGATGGATCTCAGGAGGTCAATAGCCTCCTCACTCAGGGCAGCAGGGCTAACTGATGCAGGGCCTGAGGTGCCTGGGGCGAAGGAGATGTCCACCCTCCCGGGTGAGTGGGCACGGGCAGCTCGATGAGGGGCTGCTGGGAGGGTGGTGCTGGTACGGGGGTGGCGGTTGTACCCGTAGCTGGGGTGGTCACCAAAGTGTCCGCCACCACCAGGGAGCTTCCATCGGAGGAGGTCTGAGTGTCCGAACTGTCCCCTCCAGTCTCTGCCATGGCGCTCCCCACGCCCTCCGTCCCACTGGTGCCCTCAGCGTCGGTGGACTCTGCCTCCTGGATCCTGTGGGATGCAGCTGCCTCCATCACCGGTGACTCTGCTCCTCCGCCAGATGATGCTAATGCACATAAGGACAGGGTGACAAAACAAAAAGGGGGGGGAAGAGACAAAGGATACACCTGGTCAACAGGGAACAGCCCTACGCACTATGCAATGCACTACCAGAAACAATGCTAGTTACCAGGGCATGAAGAGGGACACATACCGTCAACTGCAGCATACCGGGGACCCACACAGCACTGCCCAGTAGTGGATGCTTACTAGCTAGGTAGGAGGATTTACCCATCAGCACCCTGGCCAACATGGGACCTACTCTGCGATGTCAGGCCTGGCCTAGGGGCACCCACAGACACACATCCCCCATTCAGATACCACCCTACCATGCGTAAGTTGTAATGATGGACTCTGTACTCACCCCCTTGTGGCTGCTGTGATGCCCTCAAGCGACCATCTAGCTCCAGATAGGCCACCGCCAGTATGCGGGCCATCAGGGTAGTCAGGGTTCGACGGGCACCCCTTCCTCATTAGGAGGCCATCCCCAGCTGGGCCTCTGCCATCTTCCGTGCCCAGTGTCTCAGGTGCTCCCATCATTTGCGACAGTGAGTGCTCCGCCTGCCATAGACTCCCAGGGTCCGCACGTCCTCGGCGATGGCACGCCATATGCCCTTCTTTTGATGGGCGCTGACCTGCAGATAAAATACAGAAAGGGAAAGTTAGACCGTCCTGCCTGTTACACTCATGGCCCACCATAGCCCTTCCCATCCCCTTTCGCACAGACATGGCCCAGCATACATGCTGCACGATGCCCAGGGCCCATCCACTAACCCTCCTCCACATGAGGCCTTCACACACACCACTCCATGCATTCATGCCTCATGCATCGTGCTCACAGTATATTCACCTGTTGGTCTGGAGGCCCATACAGCAGTCCGTACTGGGGTAGGACTCCATCTACTAGACTCTCCAACTCTGCTTAGGTGAGGGCAAGGGCCCTTTCCCCAGTCACATGGGTCATGGTAGATTCCAGACACAGGTCACAGCAGCACATGCAGTGTAGGTCCTCTCCTGTTGGAGGTCAGGTAGCAAGTGAGTGAACAGATAGAAAATAGCGGTGATGTCTGCAGTGGAGCATACCGTCACCACCGGCGTACATCACCATTGGCCACTGTAACCCATACGGCCCAATTATAACCAATGAGGAGTTGCACGGCGGTTCCCGACCGCCTCTCTCAACGGCGCACAACATCAGCGGATTACCTCACTTCCATCTGTCCCTCCATACAGGACAGGCGGATGCCATTTCGGGGGGGGGGGATGAGTGCATGGTACATAACTGCATCACAGATCACAATTATACATACAGGACATATGCCAGTAATACATTTACAATACACATCATGCATTGAACTGTAGTGGCTACTATGTACATTTTGTGACCGGCTCCTCACCCTTTTGCCCCATAGATTGCAACCGCTGCAGATGAATAGGAGATGGAGACATCCTCCCGTGTGCAGACCCATGGTGGACTTGGCAACAATGGAGGACAAGCACATTATACTCACCTACAGACTTGACAGGGCTACTATCACGGAGCTGTGTGCCCAATTGGAGCCTGACCTGGTATCTGCTATCCGTCACCCCACTGGGATCTCCCCACTTGTGCAAGTGCTATCTGTGCTCCATTTCTTGGCAACTGGTTCTTTCCAAGTGATAGTGGGCTTGACAGCAGGAATGTCACAGCCAATGTTCTCAATAGTGCTGACAATAGTGTTAGGTGCTCTGATTAAACACATGTTCAGCTACATTGTTTCCCCCCAGGTGGAGGATTTGCCCACGGTGAAGGCTGACTTCTATGCAATGGGACATTTCCCCAACATAATTGGGGCAATTGATGGAACACATATTGCATTTGTTCCCCCCCCCCCCCGGTAAGAAAAACAAGTCTTCAGAAATCGAAAACATTTTCACTCGATGAATGTGCAGATGGTGTGTTTGGCGGACCAGTACATCTCCCACGTCAATGCAAAGTATCCTGGGTCTATGCATGATGCCTTTGTCCTGAGGAATAACAGCATCCCAAATGTGATGGCCCAACTACAGAGGCACCCTATGTGGCTAATAGCTGAGCCCTGGTTCCCACCCAGTGGATGTTTGTATATGGGTATGGTGTGGGCCATAAGGGATAGTGTGTGGCTAACAGTTGTCCCTCGATATTTGCAGGTGACTCCGGTTACCCCAACTTATCATGGCTACTGACCCCCATGAGAAATCCCAGGACAAGGGCTGAGGAACGTTACAATGAGGCACATGGGCGAACAAGAAGGATTATTAAACGTACCTTTGGCCTCCTGAAAGACAGGTTCCGGTGCCTCCATCTGACTGGTGGATCCCTGTGCTACTCACCCAAGTAGGTCTGCCAGATAATCGTGGCATGCTGTATGTTGCATAACCTTGCCTTGAGATGCCATGTGCCTTTTCTGCAGGAGGAGGAGGCTGGAGATGGCCATGTGGCAGTAGTGGACCCTGTGGACAATAAAGATGAGGAGGCACAGGATGAGGATGAGGACAACAGATCTGCAGTGATTAGACAATACTTCCAATGACACACAGGTAAGACAGTGTTACTTCACATTTCATTGTCAGTTTTTTGTTTCACATTGTCACTGGCAGGCTGTGATTTCCCACTTCTATGCCCACTCACTGTATGCTTTGGCAACTCTTTTTGCAGATGTTGGTGTCCCACTATCGCTCTTGGTGTTGTCACTGCAGCCAACTACATGTCTATCATATGGTAACATTACTGTACAGTTAAATTGCAATGTTTAAACCTTGTAAAACGAATACATACTTCAATCATTTGACATACTCCATAGTTGTATTTTTTCAAATTGTGTTTATTGCAGTGCTAAGAAGAAAAGGGGGAGGTGCAATGGGCTGGGGTGGTGATGGAGGAAATTCCAGGGTATAGTTCCAGTCTATTTATAGCACAGGTGCACTGTCCAAGGGGGCATAGAAAGGGGAGCAAATTCAGTTCAAGGTGGACAGGGTGACAGATTGGGACACAAGGGTGACAATCAGGAGAGTCTTATTTCCTGGTGGGGGTCTTGGCAATAGTCTCTGGCTTCTGCCGGGAACGTTTACGGGGTGGTTCTCCTTCTGCAGGGAGAGGGGTGCTGGTGGCCTGTTGGTGGTGCCTCCTGTCCACTAGCAGCAGCAGAGGTGGAGGGCTGTTCAGTAGTCTGGCTAGTGGCAGGGGCCCACTGGTGTGACACTGCCTCTCTCATAATGTTGGCCATGTCTGCCAGCACCCCTGCAATGGAGACCAGGGTGGTGTTAATGGCCTTCAAGTCCTCCCTGATCCCCTGGTACTGTCCCTCCTATAGCTGCCTGTGCTCCTGCACGTTGTCCAGGATCTGACCCAGAATATTCTAGGAATGTTGGTATGCTCCCAGGATCTCGGTGAGTGTCTCCTGGAGAGTTGGTTCCCTGGGCCTGTCCTACCCCTGGCGCACAGCAGTCCTCCCAGCTTCCCTGTTGTCCTGTGCCTCTGTCCCCTAAACCGTGTGCCCACTGCCACTGACCCCAGGTCCCTGATTGTCTTGGGTTTGTGGTGTGCCCTGGGGTCCCTGTAGTGTTCTACACACTGCTGATTGACATTTCCTGGGGACAGATGTATGGGCACGCTGGGTGGGTGATGTGTTGGTGTTTCCTGAGGGGGAAGACTCTGTGGTGGTGTGTGACTGTGGGTGGGTAACCGACTGTCTGGAGGTCCCTGATGGGCCAGGTTGGACATCCATATCCAGGCGACCAGAGTCGCTGTCATCCCTGTGGGCATCTTCTGTGGGGGGACTGGATGCTGCTGGTACCTCTTCTCCTGTGACATTAGCTGGGATACCTGTGAGGATGTAAATGCAGTGTTGTTGTTTCTGTGTGTGACATATTGTGCATGGATGGGTTGCCCCTATGATTGTTTTTGCCCTGGCATCTTTCACTTGTGTGAGTTGGTATATGGTGGGCTAGCTGATTCTCTTCAGTTTGCATGCTTTGGTGATAGGTGTCCATGCAGAGCTGGGAGTGGTGTTCATGCATTGGTATGGCATGCAGGGCTTGGCATAGGGATGAGTGAGATGTGATGGTAGGGTGTGTGGGTAGTGGTGGAGTGATGGGAGTGAGGGTGGGGGTATGTGATGGCAGGCAGGTAGGGGGATGATAGTAATAGAGAGTTGACTTACAAGGGTCCAGTCCTACTACTACTCCTGCCAGGCCCTCAGGATGCATGATTGCCAAGACTTGCTCCTCCCATGTTGTTAGTTGTGGGGGAGGAGGCGGGGGTCCACCGCCAGTCCTCTGTACAGCGAGTTGGTGTCTTGCTGCAATGGAACGTACCTTCCCCCGTGGGTCGTTCCACCGCCTCCTGATGTCATCCCTTGTTCTGGGGTACTGTCCTACAGTGTTGACCCTGTCCACAATCCTCAACCATGGCTCCATCTTCCTAGCAATGGATATTTGCTGCACCTGATCTCCAAATAGCTGTGGCTCTACCTGGATGATTTCCTCCACTTTGACCCTTAGCTCCTCCTCAAAGAATCTGGGGTGTCGTTGTGGTGCCTTGGGTGCTGTGTGAGTATTGGGGGTGAGGGTGTGTAAGATGATGTGTTGGGGTGTGTGTGGTGAGGTGCGTTGGTGGTGTATAGGTGATGGTGGTATGTGGCTCTGGTTGTGTGAGTGCTCTTTCTGTCTCTGGTGGCATTTATTTGTAGTAGTGTAGTGTGGGTGTGTGTTTTATAGTTGTGTGGGTATGTGGGTGTGGTGTGTGTATGGGTGCCAGGTGTGTGTAGTTTGAATTGTCCAATGTGGTGTAGTTTTGTTTGAGTGTCTGTATTTTGAGCTTCGGGGTATGTACAGCCAATGGTTTACCGCCGTTGAATGTCCACCGTGGTGATTCGCGGGTCATAATGTGATGGGCGTTGTTCTGTTGGCGTAACGGTGTGGGTTTTGATACTGCCAGTTTATCACTGACCTTTGGTGTGGCAGATTTGTGTCTGTGGCTGAATACTGACGGATTAGTGTGTGTTTGTCATAATATGGTGAACGGATATCCGCCATGGCCGCGGTATGTCGGCGGCAGTCAGCATGGCGGTAAGTGGGATTTACTGCCAATGTCATAATGAGGGCCTATATTACCAGGTTTGTAACTTATGACTTTAAGGCCCATATGTATACTTTTTGTCGCAAAACAGCACAAATGCAGTTTTGTGTCAAAAAGTATAGTGTTGCCTTGCATTATTCCAAAGCGCCAGCCGGGCGCCAAATTTAAGGAATCCTGCAAGCCGGCGCAAAGGGTGGGCTAACGTCTGGGAAAATGACGTTAGCAGGGTGGAGTTAGCCGGCACCAAAAAATTACGCTAGGCTGGTTAGAGGCAAAACAAAATGCCTTTAACTAGCCTAGCGTCATTTCCTGATGAAAAACCATCCATACCACATGACTCCTGTCTCATGCCCACCACCCCAATGGCCAGCATTGGGGACAAGTGTCCCCTAGGCATGGCCATTGCATCCAGTGCCATGTAAGTGGGCCCATTTCAGGGCCCCCAATGGCACTTTAAAAATGTATTAACAATACTTACATCTACTTACCATACTTGCCTGGGCTGGGGTCCCCCCATCCTCTGGAGTCCCACTGGTGTGGGTGGGGGTGTTCCTGGGGCTTGGGGTGGGCACCTGTGAGCTCTTTCTATGGTGGTTGACCATGGAAATGGGTCCACAGGTCCCCTAACGCCTGCCCTAACCCAGGCATTAAAAATGGCTCTAAGCTGAAATTACGCTAATGTGGCGATAGTTGGTGCTATGCCCTTCTTAAACTTGTGCCAAAGCCTGCAGTTGGATTGTGCATGTCCCAGAAACTTCCCTATAGTGAACAGTGTTTCTGCACCACTGAAGCCTGACATGAAGCAGGTTCCTCCATTTTCCAGGGCCTGGACTGTACGCTGCAACGATTCATTCCCATGAAAACAGAAATAAGAACAGTGCCACTTGGGCTCATTATAGCCAAGAGGACGGTATTGTATGTACTCAATGAAAGGGCACTGTTCAACGGCTGTTACCGTGTAACCCAGGTACCAACTAGCACACTCCCCTGACTTCCCCACCCCCATCCCTCCGCCATGTTGTCTGTCCTGTTTGTCTGCTATTATACTGTACGTCTCCCTAATGTTCAATTTGTGCAGTCTGTGTGTCACAAATTCCTGCTCTGGTTTAGCTCCCTTCAAAGTACATCTTTCTGGAGACTTCAAGAACGGTGCTGTTTATAAAGCTCTGTCGTGATTACATGACGCCTAGGCATCTTTCGGCCTCTGGCTTTGATGAGAGTGATGCCTACCCAGATTTTGGCACGCGCTGCCATGTGTTAAACAGAACGCAAATCCGCGCCTGCGAGTCGTTTGAGAAGCAGGCCTGCTGGCTTGGTCCAGCTTGATTATATGTAAACAGCATAATACACAAGCAGAGGCTGTGTATACGCATTCTGCATGTCAGCAGTCAAAACGTCAGGTCGTACAAATGAGGCCTTCGTGAGACCAGCCATTTTTCCTCAATGAGTACATTCCAGGCCTGGGGTGCTGTTCGGGTGTGGTAATTTAATCTACTTTCCGTGTATAGTACAGTATAGCCGAGCGTCACAGGGAAAGTTAAAAGCTTTCATGAAACTCGTAACTGTGCATCGTGTGCTCAGAGGGAGGCAGCCATACACGATACGCGTGCACAGCAGTGACGTGTCACAGCCGGGCAGTCAGCATACCCGCTCAACATTGGACGGACGCTACAGCAGAACCTCGTTTTCGGAATTCCCACGTGCAGTTGAAAGTGCCTTTGTCTTAATAGGTGCCGCCTTTCATAATAAATAGGGATTCGTGGGTGAGTCTGGGATAGGTGTGAAATCATCTGAATGGTGGGCAATGGTATTCCTCGAGGAAGCACAAATGAACAGCAGGGTAACCTGAGTCACTCTCTGTACCAAAAGGAACAGTAATCTCCCATCAGGAGACAGGAAGTAAAAGAAAATGAACGTACATTTAGAACATATATCTTGCTAACATTTTTCTTCCTACATTTTGTCAGTAAATGAAAAATAAATGAAAAGTGAGCAAACGAAACTTTGCATCATGTTGGCTTCAAAACTGGAATATTCCAATTTTGAAGCCAGACAAGGGTTAGAAAAATTGTGACAATGGACTGATTTAGAACTTGGAATTTGTCAAAAACGGGTGAAATCATTTTAGGCAAGATGATCAAGGCTAACATGCTTCAACCAGGAAACCAACAGCGATTGATCAGTGTATGCAAGGTTGTGAAACTTTTGAAAAGGACCACATACCCTTCCAATCCATGGTCCACCAGCCACCAGAGATCACCCGGGGCCAAAGTAAGTACCAGGTCTATGCTATGACAGATCAAAACCCTGCGTGGTTCCCCAAAATGTGGTAAGAAACATATTGGACAGAAGCTGTTAGGGCCCTCTACTCAAAGTGAGGCCTTTTAACAAAGTTTTGACCATTGTTGCCTTCCACTCTTCCTGGAAGATACCTTGATCTAGGAAGTGATTTGACTGTACTTGAAATAAGGAGCGGAGCCAGTTGTATCATTGTGGAAGCTGGACTGATATTGATCATGAGGCCTGAGCTTCCCTAGAGAGGGAGAATATCAACTATTTGCATTGCAGAAGTCTCTGCAAAGTGGGTTTGTTTCGGTTTTGCCTTAAGACATGGGGAAGTGGAACAGTGGTAATAAGGAGAGGCTTTACGCTCAAACCGAGGTCTGGTGTTATCAATCTTGGTGGCAAGGAACCGAGGCAGTTTGCTTCACAAACCTTGCCAAGGCTGAAATTAATTATCATCTCTTTGGATGTTGGCTAGTAGCACAGTGAGGGTTGAATACTGTCTTTGTTTACCCAGAAGAATTTATTTGTTGTTTGCTTGAGGCTACTGCCATGTATAAGGTTGTTTTACCTCACTGGTGTAATTTAGCTTTCATTTCCTTTCTGCTCGCCTGGCTTTGAGCTAACAGGTATGTAGCTCAGGTATATATCAAGGGTTGTGTTTGTGAGAAAGATTTTGATGTATTCAGGACTCAATAGAAAATGTCTTGTCAAAGTCATTTTTTAGATGATTAAAAGCAGCTAAAGCACAACTTTGTTCATTTGGATTAATGAATTGGATTTCACTTTAAGAACTAATGGCAGCCTCAGTTTCTTCTCGAGAGCGGGGGAGCATCTCGCCCCTGCACGATGCGAGCTGCACAGGCAAAAATAAAATGGCAATGAAAAGATTTCATTGACATTTTATTTTTACCGGCGCAGCATGCAGCAGCCCAGAGACATGCTGTGCGTGTCCTCTGCTGCCAATTGGCAGGAGCAGGGCTGACAGGACGTACCAAAGTGCGCATGTCACTTTGGCTGGCTGCTTTGCGCTGGCCAAAGTGACATGCGCTCTATGAAGCTCTCTACTCAGCTGTCTTAAGACAGCTGGGTGGAGACTTAGAACAGGGCTCTAGGGCCTGAAGGAGTGTCCAGCCAGGACACTCCATCCAATCCAGTCGCTTCTCTCATGCTGGTTAACAGCATGAGAGCAGCGTCTGGATTGGTTAGGGCAGCTCTTCCGGCATCAACGAAGGAGAAGAGCACCGAGGAGGAAACAGCCTGTAGTTAAGTGCCGTTTTTTATTTTAAATGTGTAGTAAATGTGTGTGTGTAATGCATGTATGTGTGTAATATATGTAAGTGTAGTGTCGTTTTGTACCAAGTGTTAATGGTTGGGCTTTTGGAGGTGGGGTGGTTTACTTTGGGGTTTTGGAGGGAGGGTATTATTTTATTTTTTGAGAAGTAGTGGGGCACTTCACTTGCTCCACCACTTTCAAAGGGTACCAGCCCCAGCTGACTAATGGCAAAAATGAGAACTAGGAAACCAATCACTTTTAGGGCAGCAGGCGGTGGGGTGTCTTGTACCCATCTAATTCATTTGATCCTTTACAAATTTGATTTCACAACAACCAACCGTCTAAACAGACTGGCACCACGGTTGTGACTCAACAGTTGCTGCTGGCTCAACACATTGGGGGCAAGAATTTGACACATGTGAAGAAGTATACACCCAATATGGCCTGCATGGAGAAAATGGGAAGTCTCTGCATAGCTCAGGGAAACAAACACCTGACCTCCTGAGAGGAAAGGTAAAAAGTTTGCATTTTGCCCATTCCTCAATTCTTTGTTATGGCCCATCCTTGGCTCTTCATGACACTCATATATCCAGTAGACTGGGTGCGAGGCATATAATGGGTTTCATGGTCAGGGAAGAAAAGATGTACCCAGTCATTGAATATTTTTATTAAATGCTTCATTAAAGTCTCTTGGGTGAAGGCATCAATCCTGGGGGAATTTTGTAGGGGCCACGGAAGAGGGCTTGTAGACCAGAGATCATGTCCATAAGAGGGCATCCAGGTGCTGAGTGCCATTTCTGGGATGGCCTCAGTGCACAATGAAGGATGGTTTATTTAGCTTCTGGTGGTGGTGGGATGCATCCAGAACCATTGTTGCCAGATGGATGTCTGATAGAATGTCAAAGGCAGAAATATTAGGGCAGATTTAAGAAAAGTGGGGCTGCACCCAGTGCAGCACCACTTTTCTTGCACCCCTTATCGCCCTCCTACTGCCACAATGTGGGGTCTTAATTCTGCCCCATTGTGGACAGAATATCGTGTCAAAGCTATCACGGACAAAATATCGAGAAGATAAGTGGAAATAAGTATACATTTACAACTCTTAACTCCACATTTATGTGCTTTGATGATATATATATGTATATATATGTATTGTCAAGACACGTATAAGTGGAGTCAAGTATGGTAAAACTTTTGCTTTCTCCAAGATATCTGCCTCACAATATTTTTGTCCTCAATATACTTGACACAATAGTTTGTCCACACAATATTGTTTCATCAATATTTTGTCCAATCACCTTTGCAGGTTAACTGGTGAAGTAATTTTTGGGTTTGTTTATTGATGATCTGTGGAATTGAGTAGTGTCTGCCCTGAATGCTCTGCCAATGCCAAGGGACGTTTCCCTGCATTTCTGACCCCGTCTTCACTGGGGAGACAGCCCCCTTGGTTGACACGTTCATCTCACACCCACATCCACAGAGTGCTTATCAGTGATCTAATGGTGATTAATTTTACTATCTTAATAACGTATAATTTGTACACTGCATGTCCAAATATGAACTTAGTCATTACTGTCAAACTCTATCAACATAGTATACAACACTACCTAATATGGAAGAATGAGCCCAGTTTAATTCTGGTGCTAAGATGGTGAACTCTGTTCAAATGTGAAGTGTTACTATTATTACAGTATTTACATTACATATGAATTCACACTTTATTGGTAAGTATCACTAATCTTTGATGATCACATGAAACAAATAATTAGGACGATGACTACTTAGGATTACTTGGCTGATTACACTTAGTTTTTACTATTTTGTATCATCTCTTATTCTTGGGACCCTTCGAAAAAATTACTTCTAAGTTACATTATTCTCCTCATCGATTAAAAGAAGGACCAAATAAACATACTGCCCATCATGCCGAATAATTTTATACACACTCCTGACACCTTTCTCTGTGTCGTGTGACACCTTATACAGTGTCTTTCTATCAATTTTGTAAGCGCCTAAGGCTGTTCGCATTAGTTAATGCATAGCAATTTCAAGATGGCGCCCATTTTTTCTTTTCACACTCTGTCCTTTTTCTGTTTCGGGCCAGCCGATGATTCTCATCATCGATTAAAAGAAGGACCAAACAAACATACTGCCCGTCATGCCGAAGAATTTTATACACACTCCTGAGAACTTACTCTGTGTCGTGTAAGACCTTATTCGGTGTCTTTCTATCAATTTTTGTAAGCACCTAAGATTATTCGCATTAGATAATGCTTAGCAAATTCATCCACCCAGTTGGACACTGTCTTTTAGTTGTGTCTTTCACACTCCAAGATGGCGCCCACTTTTTCTTTCAACACTCTGTCCTTTTTCTATTTCGGACCAGCCGATGATTCTCATCATCGAATAAAAGAAGGATCAAACAAACATACTGCCCGTCATGCCGAGGAGTTTCACACACACTCCTGAGACCTTACTCTGTGTCTCTTCTATACCTTATACCTCTAGGTAAGTGACATTAATGTTAACTTATGTATTTTGCACTTTATTTTGAGGGGGCTGAGTCTGGTTGCTCAACTTAGAAGCAACATATGATTATAATCTTTGCTACATCGGTTTTAGATGAGACAGAGGGCTTAAACGTTCTTTTTCTGTACATACACGCCAGCTTAATTATCGGGAAGCAAGACACAGCGCCCGCAACACAAGAATTTACCCAAAAGAACTGTTTTGTTTATAGGTACGTGACCTTTTACTTTTAGATTTATGCCATATTGCTTATGCTTGTCACTACTTCCTTAGTATAGCGATCTTCTCTTCTACATCGCACCTTAAAAGATTTTGGATCCATACGTGCTGACTTATTAGTACTCCCTCATGAAGACTCGGGGATAATAGTGTTTTACCCCCCCTCACGTGATTCCCACTACTCTTTCTCTATTGGTACGTGATAGTCCTTTTGTTAGTTCCTTTTAAATTCAGCTTACTCATTATCTTCCTCCTACTGACTTACATTCATTTTATTTCAGATCGTACATTATCTTGAAGAGTTTTACTTGATTAGGATAAGCCATCGATTCATGTTAACACCTTACTTATATTTTGGTACATTTTCCTTTATTCAGACACACTTGCAAATGCTTAATTTAGCACACTCACTCACCAATTTCCTAGGTGTTATAACGCCTTTCTGTTTCCTTTTTTCCTAATGACACCTTGACATCAAGAGTATATTTCTCAACCTTAGTTTCTGTTTCTCATCGCCACATATCTAGTGGGAGTCTTTATCTCTATTTCTAATTCCCAATTTCTACTTCGTTTCACATGCACATCAAACTTTTGGTGATATTTATAATAATAACAAGTTTATCACTGGTGGTAAACTGTAATCACAGTTTTTTCTCTGTGGCTCCGTTCGGGAATGTCACTTGATGATTTTAGACACTCACCTGGTACTGGTGAAGGGCTTGGCCATGATTTTAGTGCCAGGTATTAATTTTCCATAATCATGTATAACTACAGATTATGACCAAGCTCAATATTATGTTTCTTACAGCCCTGAGGAAGTCAACGAGATTAATTTATCGGAGACGAAACACGTGTTGGCTGTTGGATGTTGTTGTGATGACCACATATGGAATCTTTCTGATGTGATGAACATGTATGAAAAGCTCGCACAAGAATAAAGACACTGAACTTTAACTCCGTTTGGATCATATATTGATTTTCTGAAGACCAAGAACCTAACTGTACAGACTCTTATCTTATTTCATACGAGTGCCCTGGCCTTTTGAATCATCTAATGGAGATGTGTTTGAAATAATGCACTAAAAATGGGATGGGTTATCGCTCCACCAAGTAAGCCTCTTAACATTTAAATGTGAGGAACTATATTCGCAGATGTGGTTGGTTCAAATTCAAATGTCAGTCTGTGGTTTTTGGTTTTGGTGTGAGATCAATGCAGGGAAGAAGGCTGAGTTTAGGGCCGTAAATGTGGCAGGAGACTGAGTGACCAAAGGGGCCTGCGTGGGGTGAGCAAGACTGCCTTTGTCTCGCCCCACAAAGTACAGGATCACTTCAAAGAGTGTCCCTATCCCCACCTTCAACTGGTGTTATAACATAACTCTATAAGTGGTGACACTTTTAATCAGCTGCGCTCACCTTTTTCTCAGCCTACCTTTTGGATATAACAACGAAGAGACTTGGGCTGGGGTAGCAGCCTTCCATGAAAGGTCTAGGGCAGAGTGCTTATTTGGTGGAAATCCGTTTAGTAGTTTTTGAGGTATTAAAGGGAAAACAAATATGTATATCTCTCCCTGCAATAACTTTGTGAAGATTAGGGGCTTGTGCACGGCAAATGCATAGCTCTGATTGGCTGCCAACACTACAAACCAAAAAATGTTGGCAGACATCTTGGGATTCAGCTTCAGCCGAGCCCCACAAAAATGTGAAAAAAAGGAAAGGGATATCCTGATCCTTTAGCTCTAGTTGTGGGGTCCTAGAGGGACCCCCCTCCCCCCCCTTGGCTAAAAAGCATTTTTTTTAAATTGCTGAGAATTCACGAAATTTGCATATTTGCAGGAAAAAGTAAAAAAAAAAAAACAAGCAGCACTGGCTCCTGTGCTTGTTTCTGTGAGGCCCCAGGTAGGCCAGGTCCTGGGGATATTAACATATTTAATGCAGGATGGGGCCATCTGGTCCCCTGGAAACCCCAGGGACCGCCACCTCCCTGGGGCTTTAAAATACAGAAACACGGGGTGCTGCATGCCCCCCTCCCGCAGCCCCAGGGACCACCACCTCCCAGGGGAATTAAAGCAAGATAACACAGGGGCCTCCCAGCACCCCCCCCCCCACAGCCCTGGAGACCGCCGCCTCTCCGGAGCATTTCTTAAATTGCATGTGGGGGGGCGCACAGCCCTACTCCGCAGCCTCGAGGACCTCTGAGTCTCTATGGACCAAATCTCTTGTTTGAGGTTGGCCAATGTCTGCCGGATAGCCCACAAGATTCTGGCCTGTTTTGCTATATGGGCTCCTCTCCTGACGACCTTAAAGGCATCCCATAGCATTGAGGGCGATTCTAGGGATTTCACATTATGGGCAAAGAAATTGATTATTTCCCTGCGGATCTCCTCTCAGAATGCCCCATCCTGCAGCGTGTGTGGGGGCAGCCACCAAGTGAAGGTCCTAGGGATGGAGTTGGGGAGTCAGAGCTCTAGCAAAACCATGGCGTGGTCCGATAGAGTGTGCAGTAGATGAGTGACCCCGAGCGACCATGTCCTGACATCGAGAGAAGCCAGCCAGAGGTCCAACTGCGACCAGGAGCCATGATTTGTCAAAATACACGTCCCCTCGTAAGCCTGAGGATGTGTGAGCCTCCATATGTCATGTAGATGATTGTCATGGGTGATCACGTGGAGCATCTTAGTGGTGTTAGGGTGTATCCAGTCTGTCATCCAAGACGGTGTTTAAGTCTCTGCCCCAGAGGAGTGCTCAGAGACCCAAACCTTGTATCTTGGTCCAGAGCATGGAGAAAAACTCAGGATCATCCACATTAGGGCCCTACAATGCGGCCAGTGTGATGAGTAGTCTGCTCAGTGATCCCACTATAATCGTGAATCTGCCCTCCAGGTCAAGAATAGTGTGCAATGACTTCCAGGTGACCCCCCTAAGTAATAATATTGTTGTAAGTGTGATTTACCCACAACAGAGATCTGGAGTTTGGTTGGGTACAATAGGTCAAATGGCCAATAGGCCAGATGGGGGCGGAGACCAAGAAAGTGGTGGGCGTCCTCCACGATGAATACTGAGCATAAATCATCACCAAAGAAGTGAGAGATTGCAGTGGATTCTTGGACGCAATGGATTCTTGGATGCCCCCAATGTGGAGGTTATTCCGCCAGGATCTGACTTCCAGGTCTTTATGCTTAGCTTTGATTAAGTCCAGAATTTTGTCCATTCTAAGAAGCTGTTTTTTGGACTCATTTTGCAGGTCATCTGAGTTGGATATGCGGTTCTCAAGGTGTTCCAATCTGGGCTCATGTTTATTTACACGCTGTTTGACCTGATCGAGGCGCGTGGCAAGGAGATCTAGTTTGGCATCAATGGTTTTCAGGCTTGCTTTTACATCCAGGAGTATTTCCTTGAGGTCAATCTCCAGTTAGAAGTCGTCATTTGTGGGATCCATTGTGGCCTCCAAACTCAACGCCCCTCCTGCATAGCAGGTGCGCTGCTTGCCCTCAAAGGTAAGTTTCAACTGTTTGGCATTGTGCTTGCCCATGGTCAGGTAAGTGGTTGGGATGATAGTGGCAGTGAATGAGCTGTGGCTCTGTAGGTCTGTGTACCAGGGGAAAGTTGAAGCTCCAGCCCAGTAGTCCACCAAAGAAGTGCTGCAGCAGTTGTGGATAATGCATGGTAGGCAAGCCAGGGCCTGGAGTAGGAGATCAGCAGAGCCCGCCACATTCTGAAATGGTCCACAGTCTGGGGGGCATGAGCAGGCACCGGGAGCAACAATCAGTGGTCACATGTAGCGGTATCCTCAAGGACAAGAATCAACCAACTTCACATGAATGCCTCATCGAGCAAAAAACTGCTCGCCAGGTCTCGCCCAACATGGCAGCAGGGAGGATCAATATGTGCAACCCACAGGGGCAGTGGGTGCAATCCCAATGTTCATGCAGCCAGCAAGCAGCTCCTGATATATGGTGATGACAGAAGGGGCAGGTGCAGATTCATTTAAATGTTGAAGGCACTGTGAGCACCAGTCTATGGTCGCTCTGGGTCCCCCTGGGCTCACCCCAATGTTGAGTTGATGGTGGTGTCAGGACGTTAGAAACAGCGCTCCTCTGTGCCCCCAGAGCTGCACTGTCTGCCCCAAGGAAAGGGTGTCTGCTAATTAATGAGAGTGGGGCAGAACCATGGGAGGGAGCAGCGCCGTTAGGGTAGTCCAGGGACTGGCACGCTGAGGAAAACAATCAATCCTGGGTTCCCACTGCAAATGTCTGATCAGCAGCCACTACCCCTTTCCGGAAACACAGCCGATCCCGGGGCCTCCACTCTCCCCACACCACGCGGCCCAAGGTCACGGGAGACCCGCATCCGTAGTTCCAAAATAGCTGGAGTCCCGCTCTGCAGCACAGCCACACAGCACGCCAGGCTGCTGCACTGGTCCTGGCCAGGCTGGTCACAGTTGGTGGAGTCAGAAGTCCATGAAAGTGGGAGGCGAGGGCTGGGGTCGCACGCAGGCCCAATGTCTTAAGACCTACGGGGTGCACCGCTCACCAGCCTCACAGCAGGCCAGCCCCCCAGGCCATGCTCAACCCAAGCCTGACCCAACAGCAACCAGGCAACCCGAAGCCGTCAGTGGCTGACCCCGTGGATCACCGATGTCAGTGGTGTTCTGTGTCACAGGAATTATGGGCCAGATGACACACAGATGTGCAGAGCAGATTATGTGGGATTAATGGTGGTCACCGGTATAGCCCTCAGAATGTGGCCATCTTGCAGCCTGGCAAGTCCAAGTCCCATTGCTAAAGCATAATAGAAAGAAAAAGTTATTAAGCATCAACAAGTCTACAAGGTATTGCACCTTGGATGAGGAATAACAAGCTCAAATTGAAATCAGATAAGAGAGAACTCCTAGTGGTAAGCAAACGATGTGACCTGTGGATGAGAAAATCCTGCCTGTGAACTATGCCCTCTATCCACTCTACTCCCAGTACTAAAAAGCTTGGTGGTTAAGATAGATGCCCATCTCACCAAGGCAGAACAAGTTTTGACCAATGTTTCATCATGCTGTCACCTACTTTGAATTTTGAGGAAAACCTCAGCTTATCTAGATCTTAACAGTAAGTCATAAATTAGCCCGAGCCCTGAAATAATGGAGACATGACTATGGCAGTTATGTGTATCTTGCCTCTCCACCTTCTCAATTCAAAGACTACATGCCATTCAAAACTTTGCAGCTCGCTTTGTCAGTGAAACACCTAGATTCTGTCATATCCACTCCAGTAAAAAAAATACATTGGCTACTGATGAAGCAAAGGATACAGTATAACATGCTCTATATCTTCAATGCAGCATGCAGTGGCAGTGATACAATGTTTCTGAATTGGCTTGTGTGCTATATACCTTTGAGATAGCTAAAATCTCTGGAAGGCCATCTCTGGATTCATAAACATCACTGGTCCAATATGGTGGCCGTTCATTTTCAGCGCCCCCTTTCAACTGTGGAATTTTATCTTTGAGCATCTTTGAGCAGAATCGTTCATTCCTTAAGCAGCATTAAAACATGGGATTTAAAAAGGCAACAGCAAATTTGTCTTGGCTTGCCCTTCACTGGTATTAGTGCACTATACAAACACAAAATAGAAAAAGGACATGGATGAAAGTGGATTTGGAAAAGACCCATGTTCTGTGTAGTGCCCTCAACTGAGCCTGACATGGATTGTTCTCCTGAACTGCAGTTAAATATGTTCTGGTTCAATGAGAAAATGAATGTAACATATAGTCAATATTCTACCTCATTCTTTGACCTAAGAATTACTCAGTAACGTTATACCTTATGAACTGGGCAGTCAATCTTGAAGTAGGTGTGCTCTGTACAGTTAAGATTATTTATCCTGTAATATACAATGCAAAAACAGTATAAGTCTGCAAACTGCACATAAGAACCTCCTCATCAGTTCTATAATTCCACAAGAAACTGAAAGCCTGGCTGTTCCCCTAGCCCTGAACTTGGCTCTGCCCATACAGCTCCTTCTTCAGCTCCAGGATACCAGGAGTTATGTACTATACAAATACACATAACACAAAATATTTAATTTAAGAACGTGTAGTGTATAAAATTATATACATGTAGGTTACTACCATATAAAGAAAAGGATAGTGAATGTGGGATGCAGTTTATATCTTGTTGTTCACACCTCAATGTATTATCTGAGTGCAAGAGTTCCCCAGGAGAAAGGTGTGCTATTGTCACTGCCCAATTTAGTTTGGATATAGTAAATTAGGCATTGTTTAGACACTAGTGTTCATTGACAATACCGCCTTAGAAGGAATGTCCAAGACCATCTGGTGGCAAGCAGTAGATTTCTAAGATGAACGCTGTTTTTAGTAAAGGATCTCTGTGTATGCCAGAGTAAGGCCCCCTAGAATCAGGTAGAAACTGAGATGTAGGATCAAATATTCTTGAGGCATGACGAGACAGAAGCAGACTAAAACAACAATTGGGAAGAAAGGATACCCGTTGTAAGGTATTGATATACTGGAGGTTTATACAATGGTCACTGCAAATCAGTTAATGATTGAGCTACATCAAGACTTTAAATCCCATTGGAAGCCTCAACAGCTTTGATTGGGAAATGTCAATCTCAGTGCTCCAGTTCTGTGTCCATGATATCCTCCCTCTTAGTTTGGGGACAAAATGTTTGTTTGCACTACTTCTTTAAAGATGAGGATTATTCTTGAATTATATCAACAGTAGAAATATGTTTCAGTGGCATGTACTTAAGCAAAAGAGACGTATTCATCATGACTTAGCCCCTGTGTGAACTGCTACCAATTTACTTTATCTAACCGCAGTAGCGAGTCCTTAGGCTGACAGTCTGTAAGGCATACGTAGTTATTGTTCACGACGAATGATTTTACTACATATGGGTCTGGATTAAGGTATGTTATTATTCACCTAAAATAGTATGCAATACTGAAAGTTATTCTGCAAGAACTAATTTCCTCAAATTCAATAACAATAACTTGTTTTTATATAGTGCTTTAGACTGCAGCTTTCACATCTCCTAGAACATTTGTTAGTAGTTACCAATTTAAAGGCACTCAATTTACCAACCTTGCCAGAAATGAAAGATGGAGTGCTCAGGTTGTCTTGCCAAAATTCAGAATTCATAGCATACATTTAACGGCATATGGCAAGTGGGTAAATCAATGATGAATGTATATGCATGTATGCAACACTCTTATGTTACATCCCTGTGAAATATGGATTTTATCACCAGTGAAGTTTGAAAACTATGCAAAAATGTGGCACATTATGGGAGTCATTCTGACCCTGGCTGTCATGGACCGCCAGGGCCAACGACCGCGGAAGCACCGCCAACAGGCTGGCGGTGCTTCCTGGGGCATTCTGACCGCGGCGGTAAAGCCGCGGTCAGAAAAGGGAAGCCGGCGGTTTCCCGCCGGCTTCCCGCTGCCCCAGGGAATCCTCCACGGCGGCGCTGCAAGCAGCGCCGCCATGGGGATTCCGACCCCCTTCCCACCAGCCTGGTTCTGGCGGTTTTCACCGCCAGAACCTGGCTGGCGGGAACGGGTGTCGTGGGGCCCCCTAACAGGGCCCCACATAGATTTTCAGTGTCTGCGTGGCAGACACTGAAAATCGCGACGGGTGCAACTGCACCCGTCGCACCCCTTCCACTCCGCCGGCTCCATTCGGAGCCGGCATCCTCGTGGAAGGGGGTTTCCCGCTGGGCGGGCGGCCTTCTGGCGGTCGCCCGCCAGCCCAACAGGAAACTCAGAATGACCGCCGCGGTCTTTTGACCGCAGTACGGTCTTCTGGCGGTTGCCGCCGGCGGGGGTCAGAATGACCCCCTATGTGTCAAATATGTTACATTTAAAATTATGCTGTGGCATATGCTACAACCAAATAAACAGATTAAATCCACTGGACTTCATCATTGTCCACATTTTATCAACAATTCGTGAACATTAAACCTAAACATTCTATTTCCAGTCAGTGCTCATTGCTAGCTGCATGACAACATAACCACTCAATGACAATATTGAACCATATTACATGGTTACCCATTATGTAACCTCAGTCTGTCTGTGTCCTTATCTCCCTGACTCTCTCTCTCTTTCTCTCTCTCATATTGCCAAAGTCAGAAAAGTTAGTTGAAGTTTGTCTTGGATAGCTGGTTTGCATTTGTTGGAAATTTTTTGAAAAGCGTAGCTTAACACATTGGCTCTGATTTCCGGATGAGCGCACTCCAGGGCAAACATTGTATACCTGCTAAATACTGTTATCTAGAAATCGCGTGTACGGTGCTTTTTGCTCTCGATTTTCATTTACGCACCTCAGGTTGGTGGATAATGCGCTAAAGGCCAACGGAAACTCAGAAGGTGCAACAATTGCCTGTACAGACCTAGTGCAAAATTGTGCAGGTAAAAAACCTCGGTGTGCACAATTTGTGCCAGAGGTGCAATCCTGCTTTGGTAGCTAATGCAAGTCACAGGGTTTGCACCCCAGGTGCGATTACACCCAGACATAGAATGAGAGCCTTTGTATATTTGTAAATGCAAAGCATTAAAGGTTAACATTATTATCTGATTGGAAATGCAGATATTGTTAAACCATTTGAACATCATTACTAGACAGAAACAACAATATTAAAAAACAGGTTGCAACACATGCTATAAAAACAAATATAAACACCCTGGAGCTGAAAGAGTTAAATCTCGGTTTAGGCAGTAATATCAAGACCTTTTTATATAGCCCCAGGGGAAATACAGCAATATTGAACAATCCTTCACAAATAATATTAAACTTTATAAAATGAATCCAAAAGTGACAGATAGCCTTGAGGCTGAATTATCAAAGCCAAAGCTTCGAGCAGCAAATGCCATATTAGCTAAAGGCAAGTGTCAGACAGCCAAGCAGGCAGAATGTTAAAGAATATACAGACATCTTTTGGCTGAGTAGTTTATTATGTTTAATTGGTTACAGTGCACGAATTATTCTAATAGAGGGCTCCCCCAAATAAGTATAGGAATGTGATACCCACCTGTTTATCTGACTGTAAACCGGCTGAATCATTTCCCCCAAATCGTAGCAGTGACATCATACGTTCTTCCAACCCATGGTAACACGGAAAGTGACATCACAAGAGTGAAGCCTCTAATGATTTTAATTGAAGTAGAACCAAGCAGTTTATGATCCAAATGTATATCAAAATGAGGACCATCGTGTGTTCTTTGATACTTAAAGTAACACCGGAAGTGACATCATAGAAGAGCATCAAAGTTCGTCGCTCAAGTATTACATTTAGAGAGCAACTCCAAACTGTCATTGGGATGCAACAACTGGCCAATAATACATATTAGATGTAAGACTTAACAATGCTTGACTTTACTATGCATGCCTTTACCACACATGTATTACAAAGGCCCTCATTACAACCCTGGCTGTCGGTGATAAAGCGGCGGTAATACCGCCAACAGGTCGTCGGTAATAAACAGGAAATTATGACCACGATGGAAATTGCTCAGACAGACAGACACTTTAACACATCGTCCACCAGGGAGAAACAAACAGGCACCACAGCAGTAACCGCCAACAGTCAGGCGGAAGACAATGTACCGCCCACCGTATAATGGCAGTCCAATCCGCCACCTTTTCTGGGGCGGTACCAAACAACATCAAAAGCCTGTCGGAAACACTGCAAAGAAGGGAAACTACTCACCTCTGCACACTCAAGGAAGAACCACGCCGACGTGGAGCCCGAGTTGCATGTCTTCCCCATGCTTTTCTACCTTCTGCTCCATTACAAACACCAACACCGGCGAAGATGACCACAGTGAGTACAGCCGCCTAGCACACAGGGGAGGGGGGGGAGGAAAAAGAGAGTGACACACACACGCAAAACGCAACACGCAACACCCCCACCCCTAACACCACACACACAACCAGATGCAGTAACATAACATATACATCCCGTACCCCTCAGGAATAATGCAAGGACAACTACTATATTGTAAAAAGGCTCTAATAAGATAAATATAGGTGAAATTTGTGCATCCAAATCAAAAAGTATATACATATTAACAATGCAAGGGACACTGTCCAGTCCTCAAAGTCCATGGGCCACAGGGCTACATCACAAAGTCCAATGCCCAACCTCACTCCTGCAACAACACGGAGAGAACACTGCATCAGGTCGAAAATAGACAGGCACATCAAGGGGACTGGGAATAGTGGGGCACCTCAGCCGGAAGATGGAACACCACTGGTCCTGGAGAGGGCAACATGCCCATCACTCTGTCCTGGGGAGTGCAAGGTCACAGTCTCCCAAGTGGGTGATTTGCCCACTGACTTGTACTGGGGATTGCAAGGCCACAGTTTCTCAAGTGGGTGATTTTCCCACATGCTCTGGAGGGGGCAACATGCCCTGTGCTTGGTCTTGGGGAGTGCAAGGCCACAGTCTCTCTGGTGGGTGACTACTTCCACTGGTTCTGGAAGGGCATTGTGCCCAGTGAGCTTCATCCTGTGGAAGATGGGGTGAGTGGATGGCTTCTCCACTGGTTCTGGTGGGGTCTTTGTGCCCAGTGATGTGGTGTGAGACTGTGCCTGCGTAACCGAATGTCCGGAGATCCCTGATGGGCCAGGTTTGTCATCCAGATCCAGGCGAGCAGAGCTGCTGTCATCACTGTGGGGCTCTTCTGGGGGGGGGGGGGGCTGGATGTTGCTGGCACCTCTTCTCTGGTGACATTGGGTGGGGGACCTGTGGGTATGTAAATGCAGTGTTTTTGTTTCTGTTTGTGACATATTGTGCATGGGTGTGTTGCCCTCTATGGTTGTTGTTGCCTTGGCAGATTTGCCTTTGAGTGAGTAGCTATTTGGTGGGCTAGGTGATTCTCTCCAGTGTGCATGCAGAGGTGATACGTGTCCATGCAGGTCTGTGAAGGGTGTCCATGCATTGGTGTTACATGCAGGGATTGGTATTGGGCTGAGTGGGTTGTGATGGTGGGGTATGTGGGAGATGGTGAAGTGATGGGAGTGAGAGTATGGGTGGAGGTTTGTGATGGCATGCAGGTAGGGGAGGTGATCGTAATATAGAGTTTACTTTCCAGAGTCCAGTCCTCCTCCTACTCCTATCAGGCCCTTAGGATGTATGATTGCCAAGACTTGCTCCTCCCATGTTGTCAGTTGTGGGGGAGGAGGTGGGGATCCACCCCCAGTCCTCTGTACAGCTAGTTGGTGTTCTGCTGCTGTGGAACGTACATTCCCCCGTAGCTCATTCCTGATGTCGTCCCTTGTTCTGGGGTGCTGTCCCACGGCGTTGACCCTGTCCACGATTCTCCGCCATAGCTCCATCTTCCTAGCAATGGATGTCTGCTGCACCTGTGATCCAAATAGCAGTGGCTCTACCCAGAAGATTTCCTCCACCATGACCCTCACCTCCTCCTCAGAGAATCTGGGGTGTTGTTGTGGTGCCATGGGTGTAGTGTGAGTGGTGTGGGTGAGGGTGTGTGGGGTGATGTGTTCAGGTGTGTGATTTAAGGTGCGTGGATGGTTTATAGGTGATGTTGTTATGTTGCTCTGGTTGCTGTCTCTCTCTGGTGGCAATTCTTTCTAGTCGTAAAGGGTTGTGGGTAGTGTGTGTGTGTTTTATAGTGGTGTGGGTGTGGTGTGTGTATGGGTGTCTGGTGTATGTAGTTTGAACTGTCTAATGTGGTATTGTTCTGTATGTGTGTGTGTATTTTGAGCTCAGCGGTATGTACCGCCAATGATTTACCACCAATGAATGTCTGCCGCAGTGATTCGTGGGTCTTAATGCTGTGGGCCTAGTTCTGTTGGCGTAACGGTGTGGGTTTTGCTGACCTTTGGGCTGGCGGACTTGTGTGTGTGGCTGTATAGTGACAGATTGGTATGTGTGTGTCATAATATGCTTGATGGTTATCCGCCGCAGCAGCGGTGTGTTGGCGGCAGTCGGCATGTCGGTAAGCGGGGTTTACCGCTAATGCCATAATGAGGGCCAATGTGTTTTGGGTCTTTACCACACAATGTCATGGTAATATCAATCTATCTACACCCACACATATAAATTCACCCAAAAATTCCAAGGTTTAAGTAGTGTTATAGTTAGGGGAAAATTTTGTGATAACGTAATGTATTACACTAAAAAACAGTGAAATTCACCAGTTATAGTTGTCTCTAGTAATAACTAATGCCCTAAAGTAACTATAGCTCACATACCCACCATGCACATTTTTGTCATCTATGATGTCCTTTCAGGTGTTGCAGTCATATTATCAATGATTTCATGGATCACGTCATGGGTGATGTAGTATGCGGGGTAATTAACAGTGCAAGTCAAGGGTGCAAGTCAAGGTAAGATCCAATTACAATTCTTAACTATAAAGTCATTTTGTTTCTTCCCTTGAATTTCTAGTTTTTTTTTGCCATACATAAATCCAACCTTCCATGCATGGAGTTGGCCACAAGGCCTGCCCTAATGTTATGCCCTGCATCCAACCCCCCACTGGCAACCAGTTCTCTGCCTCACATGACCAAAGGGCTGGCCCTCCCTTAAGCACCTTGTAGGCAAGCAACAACACGCCATGCATGGCATGGGGTTAACCACAAGGCCTGTAACCAACCTCTTGCGAGCAACCAAACCCATGCAAGGAAAGGCCCTCTGGCATATGTAGTGTACGGTTGATTTTGCAGGCCTTGGCCATACTTAGGAAGACTTATTGACTTTGTCAAAGAATCACAACACCAAAATATAACAAGAGAGCCTATTGGCGTTATCAAGGGTGAGCATATCAACATATATCTATCAGCGTTCTCCAAAAATCACTGACATTTTAAATCGAATGTATATTTCAGTAATTCACAAAATTCAATGTTTAGCAATAGTGATTATTACAAAAATGTTTAATAAAGTTTGAATTAAAAACAACATGTCTGTCAGTCTTTTTAAATATAGGTTTTATTATTGCAGTTTGTGATCTGAAAAATGGTAAAAGAAAGACTTAGAGACATATTTTTATTGTTTTTTTTGTTTTTGTTTTTAAATAAAACATGTCTCTGAGTCTTTCCTTTAACATGTTTTCAGCCCACAAGATGCCATCATATAAACAACCACAAGAGGGTCTTGCATTTCTGCTCAGGAGAAGAAAGCTCCAACTAGGAGATCTTTTTAAAAATATGGTAAGTTCTCCAGGGGTCATAGATTCAATGAAGTGGGAGACTGAGGGTCTGGTTTACATCTCGGTGGAGGGGAATACTCTGTCAGAAACGGACATCCTGTCCGTCATATTTCAATCCCACTATATCCTATGGAGATCTTAATACAGTGGACAGGATATCTGTCATGTATGTGACAGAGTATTCCCTCCACTGAGATCTAAATCAGGCCTTTACTCTTTTTGTAGGTTGCTTAGGGGCTGCTGTTTTCCCTGCAGCAGCCCACATTATTAAAAAAAAAGTGCTTGGTAGTGCACCTGTGTGTTCTAGGACGACCACTAAGCCCAAAATATGTTTAAAAAGCCCTGACAGGGAATTATGTGGGACCTTTTCAAGCAGCAGTGAATAATAAATCGACAGTTACTGCCTCTTATTCGTTATTTTTTATTTTTTTATTTTTTTATTTTTATTTTATCTTTATTTTGGGTGTCCTGGTGCCCACCTGGGACCCTTTGTTAATAATTATTGTAAGGAAGCATCCACCCCTCTCCATGAGCCTTAACAGACCCCAGGGACCCCATCCCTCAGGGCAGTACTCATTTATTTAGAGGAGGTGCATAGCATCCCGCCTCTACCAGCCCCAGGGATCCCATTCCCTGGAATTGTTTGTGAAGTGTGGCCTGCATTTCACTCTCTGAGCCCTGGAGACCCCACACCTGGGCCTAATATGGGTGTCCTAGTGTACACTCACAGCACTCACCCACTGGCTCATTGCATGCACTCATCATGGGTGCATCAGGAGTAGACAGTGCTCCCCCCTGGCAGGAGAAGCTGTTTGTTCATGCTCCATCAGGCAGGAGTAATCTGAGTTTCCCTGCCCTCAAGAGTGCGGGCAGGGAAACGGTGTCATGGGGGGGCTCTCAGGGACCCCACAGTATAGCTAGCCCCAGGGAATGGGATCCCGGGATCTGAAGAGGCTTGGGAGGTGGGTCACACACACCCTTCCTTTTAACATTTATGCCAGGCCCTAGGGAATTGAGTTCCTGGGGCTGTGATCGCCTCAGGGAGGAGGGTCATTCACCACCTCCCCTTTAACATTTTATGGGGCCCTGGGGAATGAGGTCCCCAGAGCCGTGATTGGTTCGGGGTGGTTGGCCCCAAGCATGCACCCCTCCCCAAATAATACAACACATTTATCCCCTGGGGTCGTATTTTTTTTTTTAAATGGCAGTCACCTTTTTTTTCCGGCAATCCCACAGGAATACAGCAAGATCGTTGTAAATTGTTATAATTTATTTTTTACTTTGGCCCCGGCGTTGGGCACAAGGACTTGGGGGACAGGGTACTCCTACCCTGCCCCCTTATATCTTTTAAAAAATAATAATTTCAGGGAACTAAGGGCCTCCTTAGAACACTGGCGGACCTAAGAACTCCCAATGCCGCTGTGGTGGTTGGACCGCTGCACTCCAGGGGGTCTGACCCCCAAATTAAGACCCTGGTGGTTGGACCACCAGGGGACCGCCTTCCCCATCAGGAACATGGTTGCAGATGGGCTGACAGCCGTCGGAGTCGTGGTCAGCCACGACAGCGATGAGTTCAGCACCACCGCCCTGATCACGATTACAGTTTCCTCCAGCCTTTTCAGGTAAAGGCTGGCAGAAATACAGTGCTTAGGGCCATGGGGGGGCCCTGCGCTGCCTACATCCATCCCTAGCTCCTTTGGCAGCCAGTGCGCATTCTGAGGGTGCTGTAGTGCTATGGTATTGTCCTCGGCTCCCTTAAGGGAGCCAAGACTAATACAGTGGCACTGTTCCCACCGGGCCGACTGACGAGAACAATGTAATACAATGTTCCTGCTGGTCAGCCCAGTGGGAACATCGTAATACAATGGGGGAGTGGCAGCTGGTTGACGGCTGCCTCATCCCTGTGAGTTTGGCGGTTGGCTTGTCCAAACTCGTAATGAGTCCCTAAGTCCTGTAATGGCTGGTGGCTGCTACAACATTTTTGTTCATGGTGCAGCCAGCCAATCAGAGTGCCTACTCCCACAGGAGTCTCACTCTTTTATATATATACACATACATATATATATATATATATATATATATATATATATATATATATATATATATATTCACTGAAAAACCAAAGGTTTGACAATTGACAGCCCTCACTTGGAGAAAGTGAAGTGTTTGTTCTGTGCATCCAGGGCATAGCAGGAGCCGGCCCTAGGGGGTTGGCAGTCCCCAGGAGATCTATTTATTTGATCAAAGCCCCGGGGAGGTGGCGGTCCCAGGCGATGTGGGGAGGCTGCGTGGCTCCCTCACATTCATTATAAAGGCCCGGGGAAGTGGCGGTCCCACTGGCATCAAAATGCCCTAGGAGGGGGACCCCATGCACTCCCCTCCTTTATTTCAACATGCCCTCGGGACCTGGCCAACCAGGGTGCTATATAAAAAAAAGTTTGTGAGGCCACACTGTCACAAATTTGCACCAATTTATTTAAAAAAAAATCTGTTTTGCCCTGGGAGTCTCTCTGGGAACCCAGTACCAGAGCTAAGAGGTCAGGGCGTTCCTACCATGATCCCCTTTCTTTTTTTCACTTTTTTCAGCTGAGTCCCAAGACGGCTGCCAACTCTACCTGGTTTGAAGTGGTGGCAGCCAATCAGAGCTCTGCAGCTCCATACATGAGCTTAATTCTTAGGGAAGTTGTCAGAGAGGATCCACAACCCTAGATGTACAAATTTACTTTCCCTTTAATATATCAAAAAATACTGAATGGATTTACACCAACTAACCAAAAGCTCATTCTGTGGAACAAAATCCAGCTTTCCGACAAATTTGGTGTAATTCCGTCCAGCAGTTTGGGCTGTAGTTGTGTTCAAAACTCCTATGGGAATTAACAAGGGATACAAATAGTTTTTTGAGCCCCCCTTTTGTCTTGGCACCCTCTTGACCGATCACCCTGAAACTTCCCATGCACAACAAGAATCACTGACACACTTGTTTTGGAAATTTTCGTAAAGGTTCATCAAACGGTGCCAAGATATGGACAAGTCAAACAACACTTTTTTTTATGGAAGCATGGCCCTAAGTATAACTACCTAGTGGCGACCGCACATATTACATCACCCATGACATGTTCTATGATATAATTTATTTTGAGATATATATGTATATAAATAGTCATATATATATATCATAGCTGACCTCTTATGAGCCCTAAAAAGAGAGAAACACCTACATCAAGAGTTGCTTTTTTTCATTCCAGGTTGGTTTGGATGGTATTTTACTAATCCAAAGCTGTTATCTTGTGCCTGGAATGGTAAAATGCTTTTTACATTTTTTCAGCTCAGTGTGGATGGCATTTGCTAATCCTAGTCTTAAAAACTGCTTTAAAAATTATGAAAGGCTTTGCCACCTTCTAGCTCATTGTGGATGGCACTGTGATAATCCTGTGCTTAAAAACTGTGCTAGAAAAACAGATATTTGAGATGAGCAGGTTTGAAGTGTAGGTGGTGTTATAGAGTGTTCCATAGAAAGGAACTGCTCTCTGCCTGAAATGTGGGAACTTCCTAGGGTCCCATGCTTCCTTTTTTGAATTATATATGTATGTGTGTGTGTGTGTATAGATTTATTTTTTACATTTTGGAGTTTAACCCTCTTTTTTACTGCTAACCTCTCTTTACCTCTAGCCACCGCTTAATCCCAGAAATACCCTTAACCTCCCTTTTACTCTTCCCTTCCCAGTACCCTAGAATTCCCTTACTCTTTTTATCTCTTGCCTCATCTGAATCTTAGAAATTCTTATCACCCTTTATCTCTACCCACTCCTTAAACCTAAAAATACTGTTACTTCTCTTCACCTCTACCTCTACCCAGCCCTAAACCCTAAAATTAACCATATCTTCTTTTACCTCTACTCAACCATAAAATCACCTTTACCCCCATTTACTTCTACCTACCCCTCAACTTGCTTTTACCTTTCTTCACCTCCACCTACCCTTAAACCCTGAAACCGCCCTTACCTTCCTTCACCTCTTCCTAACCGTAAATCTTAACTTCACTTTCATCTCCCTTTACCTCTACCAGTCTCTTATCACTAAAATCACCCTTACCTCCCTCCACCTCTACATGCACCTTCACCCTATGTTTTAAATAACATAAAGATATGCTAAAGTATGTGTGGTATAGGTTAAAACCTGTGCTATGTATGCACCTGTATAGTACTGATCTGTGTGGTAAAGACTGCATGATAAAGATCCTGCGTGGTAAAGGCTGCATAGTAATGGCATAGAGTACAGTGGCGTAGAGTAGATTGTTTCAGAGTAGAGTGAAATGGCATAGAATGGAGGGGTGCATGGTAGAGTGCAGCTGCGTAGAGTTGCATAGAGTGTAATAGTGTACAGTAAAGTGGTGTAGATTACAGTGGCATGGAGTACAGTGGTGCAGTAAATTAGAGTGGCATACAGTGAACTGACATAAATTGCTGAGGCATAGAATTGAGTGTCACAGTTGGTGTAGAGTGTATTGCGTAGAGTACAGTGGGTAGAGTGCGATGTTGCAGAGTGCTGTAGAGTACAGTGATGTAGAGTGGAGTTGTGCAGAGTAGATTGGTGTGGTTAAGACTGGTGTAGAGTGCAGTGGTAAACAGCGCTGGGTAGAGTAGAGCGGCGAAGAGTGCATGGGCACAGCGTAGAGTGGTACAGGGTAGAGTAGAAAGGCATAGAGTGTAGTGCCATTGAGTGGAGTGGTGCAGAGTGCCAGTGGCATGGAGTGGTGTAAAGTGGAGTGGTGCAAAGTGAAGTGAATCGGTTTATAGTGGTGCAGAGTAGAGTGGAGTGGTGTAGACTGGATTATGCATGGTATGGTAGCGCACTGCCGTTATAAATAACACATTTTCAATGTAAATGACCATTACATTGGCACCCTTAGTGTAATGATTTGTTTTGATTATATTAAAATATTTGTTTCCAACACACTTCAGAAATAACAAAAAAGAGCTTCATTTGTGTTCCTAATTTTGATATATTCTGAATTACTTACTCAGATCCTTTAAATGTTGCAGTGGCTAGAAAAAACCTCTTTCCTCCCAAAAGAATCCAGTAAGTTTGTCACATAGATCCTCTTATTTTGAAGACAGAGAAATAAAAGTAGACATGCGCCCGCGGAAGGCACCTCCTGTCTAGGGTTGGGCAGTGAGCTCCGCACCGCTGGTGAAGTTAATGAAGTTGTTGTCATCTGCGCTCTGCTTGATGCACGGAGTGCGACAAAATATCTCCCCTAGCCTAGCAGCGGAGTGGAGCTCAACGGCGTGTGCACTGCCCTGCGGCTGTGTGGCCCATAACTGGGCTGCACTTTACACTCTTCCCAAAATGAAGACAACGTTTTCCCTAAAACAAGCAAGGAGACCCCTAGTTAAGGCTTTGCTTTCTGCCGGTCACCTTGGAGCTGCTGCAAGCTGCTGCTGACAGTGCTGAGGGGCTGCACTGGCGCCAGCTCTGGATCCAGGCCTCCCTCCTTTAACTGTCCTCAGCAGCCCAGGAGCAAGGGGCAGAAAGAGGCAGAGAGCCAGGCCACTGGCAATGGAGACTTTGGACCCAGACATCATTCAGACCCTTGTTTCGCTTTCTCTTCTATGTGCACATGGGGTGCAGCACTAAGCATGGACAGGATTTGCATATGGGGGTGGGGTATGTACTTGAAAAAAAGGAAACTCGCAGTCAGAGCTCCACTTGAAAATAACCCCTGGGAAAGGAAGTGGTGTTATGGGGTACAGAGCTGAGGCCAGCAGGGAGAGCTGAAGACCAGGGGAGCATCAGCTGCTAAGTGTTAGTCTGGACGCCCCCACCACATGGAGATGTGTGCAGCCTGAGAGAATGCCTTAGGGCCCAGTGACAAGCATGGGTAGACTCTTTGTGGAAATACCAGCCTGCTGGTGGTGAGCTGGTTTGCTGCTGCTAGTGCTGGACCCTAAAGAAAAGGCAGTCTGAACCTGTGTGTAAGTTAAGAGGAAGCGATTGCAAGGCAAGGGATGTGCTTGGCCCTCCGTAGCAAGTTTGTGAAGGAGGGCAGTTGCTGAAGGGAAGTGTGCAGGTGTGGTTGAGAGCAGCAGGCTCCAGGCTGGTAGGACATGTCGGCAGAAGAGGCCTGAAAAGGGGACCCTAACTAAGGCTTTGCTTTCTGCTGGTTGGCGCGGAGTTGCTGCAAGCTGCCCGGGAGCAGGAGGTAGAGGGAGGCAGTGAGTCATGCCGCTGGCATTGGGGACCCTGGACCCAGACAGCATTCAGACCCTCGTTTCACTTTCTCTTCTATGTGCGCATGGGCCGGCACTGGGCATGGACAGGATTTGCATATGTGGGGGGGGGGATCTGTGGCTGTGCTTGAAAAAAAGGAAACAGGCAGAGCTCTATGGAAAAGAGAGACAGGTTATTTGCTGTGGAGCTGACTGCAAGATTCATTATTTTTCTTAACTCAGCCCCACCCCCGCCACATATGCAAATAAATAATGTCCAAGCCCAGTGACTCTGCTCCCCTGTGCCCATAGACGAGAAACCAAGATGAGGGTCTCATCTGTGGGCACAAGGGGTGGGGCACTGGGCCTGGACATTATTTATTTGCATATGTCACGTAGGGCAGCTGGCATTCCGGCGCACGCAGAACTCAGAGGAATTTCACAGAGATTTTAGCAAACTCTGTGGAATTCTGCGGATTAGAACTCAGTGAGCTCCGCCCACCTTTACTCCTGCCATTTGACCTTGGTCTTGGAATGCACAGCAAATGTGATAAGATAAGAACAAGATTTAAAGGCCTGTTTACAGAAAGGGAGTTTGTGGAAGAATACAGTACACACGGTTTAGCCAATGAGAGGGACAAACTGAACCTGGAGAGCCTAAAGCAAATAAAGTCTGCAAATAGAAAGCTAGAAAATGTGAGCTGCAAACCACAAAGCCAATGGTAATCAAGTGTGGAATACATTCCTAGGCCAACTTTCTGAAAGTCCCCAAGATGTCTTTAGCAAACAGACAACTACACTCTCTGGTAGGCTGCAACTTAAAAATAGCTTTAAATGTTAGGAACTAATGCCTTTGTGTTTCTGTGTGATTTATTTTAGAAGCAAAGGCAGATAATGCAATTACGATTACAAATTGACTCCCTCTTTCATGGTGCTTATAAATAGAATTAAAATGATGCCTCTACCAAGATCTTTTAATTATTTTTTCCAATTACCCTTATTTACTGACACGCTATTTTAATTTTACAAACATTACTATTAATCTTCACTAATCTGACCTTCTTTCCGATGTCCCTCTTCAGTATTTCTTAGCTTTTTTGATGAGTCATAACTCTCCAGAGTAAAATGCAAACTTCCAAACAAACATCAGTTAGGCCTTGGGAGTTGATTAATTATGGTGAGAGAGAAGAAAGTGGAAGAGAGACCGGGAGAGAGAGTACTAAGTATTAGAAAAGGAAAGTGAGATTGAGCGATGATAGAGAATGGAGGTATATGAGAAAAAGACGAGTCCGAGAGAAACACCGGGGCAGTGATAAACAGATAAAGGTACAGAATAAAGCAGTTAAAAAAATAAAAGAAATTGATAAGTAGAGAAAGAGAAATAGTGACTGAGGGCCTCATTACGACCCTGGCAGTCTTGAGACTGCCACATTACGTCCATGTTGGTTGTGCCACGGTCGGACCGCAAGACCACGACTGTCGGTCTGGCGGGGTTGGCGGTCCTAATGTCCTGGGGATTACGAGTCCCTTTTCTGCCGGTGGTTACATGGTGGTAGCACCACCATGTAACTGCTGGCGGAAACGAGGTGCAGGTTGCCCCAGGGGGGCCCCTGCACTGCCCATTCACTTGGCATGGGCAGTGCAGGGGTCCCCATGGCCAGCCCCGTCTGCTTTTCAGACAGTGAAAATCGCGACAGGTGCTGGCGCACCCTACGCACTACAGCATTGCTGCCAGCTCTATTATCGTTTCCGCCCACTGACCTAGCAGGAATCTCTAAATGGGGCCCGTGGGAAGGCTGCCACACTGGCAGCCACCTGACCGTCAGGACTTCGGCAGACGGCCTGTGCCGTCCACCAAAGTTATAATGACCACCTGAGTGTACGTGTGTCTGCATGCATGTATTTGCTTACCTGAGTGCGCGAACTGTAGTCCATTTAAACTATTCTAATATGGCCTCTGATCCTTATCCATAAAAAACAGGTAAATAGGCAACAATAGACATCTGCAGTGTTTCTAGAGAATGATGACTCAAAAGGTCTTCAACCCCAACCAAACATCATGACTCAAAGGAACACTCTGGAATCCTTAACACTGGTGATCCTGGAGGGTACAGAGAATCAGAGGTTTTCCTTTTGACTGGATGGACATTTTAAAAAGTTATCTGGGAGTAGGGTGGTTCCAATCTACTAGATTTCCACAATCTGCCGTGAAGTACTTAACCTCCTCAAAAGCTGTAACAATAAAAAAGTGTTTCAACAAGAAATACAGTTTAGATTAATAGTGTTAGTGAGGTCGTTCAGAGTCAGAGGAAAGGCCTTTAGAGTTTGTGGGAGAAGCCAGCTTGGATGCTCTAAGGTTGTTTCTCACTTGCTGCTACTACTGCACAGAGGCTGGTTATGTTTGGTAAAACGCTTTGGCTGATTAGTGTTTCTACATTTTTGTTTATTGTCCAGGTGTCTCTTGTGTGATTCTTCCTCAACCCCCACACTCCTTTCAACCGAAGTAGTTTCTTTGTAAATGTCACGTAGTGGTGAAACTATTTTAGTGTCACCTTGGGACATAGGAGTCAGCTTAGCCTTTAGCTTGCAGGCCTGTGCCTCCATTACCTAGTGACCTTTTACGGACTTAGCTTGCCCTGTTTTAGATGATTTTTTTTTTTTTTTTTTCAGCTTTCACCATGTGCTTACATTTTAAAAGAAAAGTTTTGATTTTCACTTACAGTGCCATTCTGGGAAGGTGTCATTATCGGTGTCTCTATCAGTGATACACGTATGTATTGTCATCATGTCACTTTCCAACTTACGTGTGATAGGAAGTTCATGTGAATTTGTTAGGGATTTTTTATGAAATTGCCAACAACAAGTCTGCCACATTATCAGTTGTTTAGGAACATACCTGCATCATGGATCCTACATGATCTGTACAAAATACACCTCACACAGACTAGGCTATTAGACGGGTTTCTTCCAGATGCCATCCATGCTAAACATCACCTTGCTGCAGAGCTTAGCCTTTGCGTCACCACAGAGTTTGACCTAGAGACCTCATCCCAAGGTAAGGAGGGTTTGGGCGCTTCACATAGACATGGTACTGGCAGATTAGGTTTATCATACCTAGCTCTCATTAGGGAAGAGATTAGGTTTTTTTGGTTAGGAATTTTATATCTCATGTTTATTATAAGATGGTGGGATGTTTTATATTCACAACTCTCATCTTCACAATTCTGCTTCTTTTACTGTTCATTATCCTAATCATTGCAGCACATGCATTTTATCATAGATTGCAGTCTTTTCTGAAAACTCTCCTGCATCTCTTTCATTGCCTTTGTGTGCATGAGACTTATTGCTAATGACAGAAAAGTGTAACTTCCGTTCACCACAACATTCCTGAGAGGTCTAATCTAGAGTCCATGCGTAAAGTTGCCAGAAATCACCTTTGCTTTCTGAGTTTTGGCGAGGTACTGCTTGTGAGCCTGGAGGGATGGGCCAACAGTTGCTACTTATTATAGGAGTGACTCAGTTGCCTACAAACAAAAGTTTTGTCATTCCTAAACTAGCAGTCTTGTTTAGGAGCGAGAGTCCATCTATGACACCTTTTGCATAAGATACTGGTCCTACTGCGTGAAGATACTGGATTTTGAAACTATGTAGTCCTTGACTCTCTTTCTATAATCCTATTGTATTTCGTCATTATAACATGTGATATTTTGACTTGCTGAAAGCCCATTTCTTTGTCAATCATCAGGTCAGAAAATGTAATACAGTGATAACGTGCCTACAGAGACCAGGAGGGTGGCCGCACTGCATCCCCTAGCTGCACACGTGGCAGGAGGGGCCGCTACTGGCTTCCCCGTGCCTGGAGACGCATAAAGTGTACTCAGCGCTCCTGCTGTGTGGGACACACCTACAGAGACCAGGAGGGCGGCCGCACTACATCTCCCAGCTTCACACTCAGCAGAAGGGGGTTGCCATTGGTTTGCCCGTGCCTGGAGGTGCATACAGTGAACTTGGTGCTCCCGCTGCACAGGACGCACCTACAGAGACCAGGAGGGGGTCCGCACTACATCCTCTAGCTCCACACGTGGCAGGAGGGTCCCTCATCGGTTTGCCTGTGCCCAGAGGTGCATAAAGTGAAGTCGGTGCTCCCGCTGCACGAGAGACACACAGCTCGCGTCTGGGCACGTGCCCGGGCCAAGACCAGACCTGTCTTTGCCCGTCATCGACCAGAGGAGACTGGGCCACCCCTCTTTCATTGATAACATCTTGGGCCTTTTTGTGGCGAGTCCCTTCCCCTCTACGTTTAAGGATTACCCTCTATGTGGTAGAGGGCGTCATGGGGAAACGCAAACAGCCCATGCAGAGAACTAAAGAAACCCCTCTAAGCTCCCCCAAAGCTCCACTCTTGACTCTTTTCTGACCAGGGCAATGGGGTTGAATGGGGTTGATTGCGAAGGATTGCGAAGGAGATCGGCCTTGAGATCGGAGATCGGCTTTTATCCCTGATCGTGAGAGAAGTCCCCAACCAAAGTTTTCCTATGTCTGTTGGGCAAGATCAGCAAGTCACACTAGTCCTGGAGGCTCGTGAGGATCCCATTGACTTGACCATCCCCTTAAATTTGGCACCAGGCATCGGAGAACCTCCCCCGGGGTCTTTAGCCCAGGACACACTGAATAGTAGTGAACATGTCTCTCAGACCAAGAGGGAGCACCATACTAAGAGTTTGGTGATCCGTGACCCCCCAGGTCTTACTATGGATAAAAGGTGTTCCCCTGTTGCTCAGGAAGTGCAACTGCCGGATTGGGATTATATATTGGATAAGTTCAAAACTGTGGTTGAGCATTGTGTGGCCCCCTTAATAAAAAGACTGCATACATTAAAATTAACTGTCCTTGCTCTATCCACCCCTGCAACCAAGGCCAACATTTGCACTGCACTAATATGACCCAGCCAGCACCAGTAGCTATCACAGCTCTTGCAGAGGCTCTTAATAGAGAGCAAACTGAGGCGTCTAGGCCCACTATCTCAAGTAAAGTGGCAGCAAGCGCACTTATTGCTCCTGATAGTATTAGTATGCCATCGCTGGTCAGCCTTAGGAGGGGCCAAATGACCCAGTCCAGCCGAGGGGAGAGGGGCCTTCAGATTGAAGGGGTGGAAGCTCAGAGGGGCAACATTTTACTACGCCTGAATTTGCCACCTGAGTGCTGCCCTTATGTTGTGGTCATGAAAAGTGTACCTGGCCTTAGGTCACCTAGGAAAGAATCTACCACTGACCTTTTAAATAAAGTTTGTCATTGGCTGTGTCACTACGCTAATTTTAACATCAGGGAGTATAGTGATATATTATTTGCCAGAAGGGTGGTTTGGGTTGGTCCGCTGGGGAAAAAGATTGCTGGTGATTGCATAGTGGTCAACTGTAGAACACCCAACTTGGTAAGGCGATTAAATTCCACCACAAGTGGAACTTTTCTGCCCCATACAGCTGACAAAATTATGCCTTTGGTTTTTTTCTATAGACACCTGCATCCCCAAAGTGTAGGATTGCTCGCCCTCCCCGTTTTGGGTGTTTGAGTCCTGCCAACTACCCTGACTAGTAATAGGTTTCCCTCAAACTGACCTGGATTGTAGTGACTGACTTAAAAGTAGCACTGTTTCGGAGCCAAGTAAAGGGGGTGCTAAATCGGATGATCCCCCACCCATAAGAATTACTGTTGTTGAAGGTGGTGAATTGAGGTTTCCCTCATGGAACTGTGTTTGTCTCAGGGAGAAGATCTTAGATGTAGAGTGGCTGGCATTAATTACCAAATTTGATGTGATTCTATTACAAGAAACATGGATCCAGGAATTGCTCCCAGTGGAGGGGTTTGAAAGCTATGTAGGTCCGGCCCCCCTTCCGTTGGCCATAGAGCAGGAGGAGGTTTGGCTATCCTGTTATGAATCGCAAAACACCCCAGGGTTATTCAGGTCCTCTTTTCCCTTAATGGGATTCAGATATTCTGGGTTGTTTTCTCCCAAAGTTTTCACTTTTTTTAGTGAATTTTTACAACTCAGTATGTGAGTTGGGTTGCCAGATTAAGACCCTTTTTCAAGTACTTTCTATTTTAGGGGGTAGGTCAGGCCTAAGCTTGGGGTGTTTTAATCTTTTTTTGGCGGGAGATTGTATTGCTAAACTAGGTGCCACTTCTACCTTTGGGGATCCTTTTCTACCTGGGTACATTGCTATGGCCTTGAGGGCCCTGATTTCATATGAAGGCTGCTGCTCAATATGTTTGGGCAGGCTGGACTCTGCAATCTAAGGGAGTTGGCGGGGAATTCCCTTAGTAGCTGGCCCACCTCTGTAGGGTGGGGCAAAGTGACCATTATAGATTATGGCCCTTATTACGACCTTGGCGGGCGGCTGAAGCCGTCCGGCAAGATCGGACCGCTGGGCGGCCGCCAATGCAGCCGCACCCCAGCCACAGCCATTTGGAGATCCCCGCTGGGCCGGCGGGCGGAAACCTGGTTTCCGCCCGCCAGCCCAGTGGGGATCTCGGCCGCAACACAGGAGCCAGCTCCAAATGGAGCCGGCGGTGTTGCGACCGTGCAACAGGTGCAGTTGCACCCCTCGCGCTTTTCACTGCATAGCAGACAGTGAAAAGCTGCACGGGGTCCCCAGGGGCCCGGCGACTCACCGTACCGCCAGCCTTTTCCTGGCGGTTCAAACTGCCAGGAAAAGGCTGGCGGTAGGGGACTCGTAATCCCCTGGGCAGTGCTCTGGAGGATTAACACCGCCGGGGCAATTGTGGCGGTGCGACCGCGGCGCTTCTGCCGTGGTCGTAATGCCATGGGAAGCACCGCCAGCCTGTTGGCGGTGCTTCCTCCGAAACAGCCCTGGCGGTCTTGGACCGCCAGGGTTGTAATGAGGGCCTATATATTTACTTCTAAATCCCTTTGTCACCTTTTTATTAGAGTGGGGGTATATGATTCTCCGTACAGCGACCATAATTCAATTGAAGTAAGGTTGGCTATGCCAATTGCTGTTGCTCTAAATAGAACCATCAGTGTGACAGGTCTGTACCCAAATGATCAGTGACAAAGGATTGGATGGCGAAAAGTCCAGATCCCCAAGCTACAGGATACCTTGATAAAGACAAGCCTGAATTTAATTTTAAACTCCTTGCTATCGCGCAAAGCCCCGGCTGATAGGGTTCTGACTGACTCCCAGACATTAAATTGTACTGTTAGATCTATTAAGTTTGACCTGGCTGGGCCCCACAGAGCCTTGGTAGTAGCGTGGTTCGATAAAAACTGTAGTCTGGCAAGTAAGCAATTGCATAATGCCCTCAAGATGAAGCCCAGGGACCAGCATTTTGTTAAATCAGCCAGGGCTGCCTATAAAGTAGCAGTAGGAAAAAGAAGGCAAGTTCCTAAGGAAGAAATGTGGGAGAAATTATTGAGTACCTGTCATTTGGGGGATGTGAGGGGTTTCTGGAGCATTGTTGATGGGAAGCCAGCCTACCAAGTCTCTCCCGACGGGATAGCGACTAGCATACCCACCACAAAATGGGTGACCCATTTTAAGAAGGTGTACTCGTTGGGTGCTGATGCTTCCTCCACCATAGCCGAGGCATCGTCATCATTCCCACTGGGTATTGGTTTTGCAATAGAGGAGGTTGAGCTGACCAGTAGGGGCGGCCCTTCTAACAAAGCACCAGGGCCTGATGTGGTCCCTATGGACCTCTATAAAGAGGATATCTGTTTTTGGGCCCCCATTTTGAAGATTGTTTTGAATGCTGCTGCCCCATTCTGAAATCCCGAGCTCCTGGAAATCAGCGGTTATTGTACCTGTCTTTAAAAAAGGATGTAGCTACCGCCCAATCTCCTTACTCGATTCAACTATCACGATCATGAAACACATTTTCTTAAGCCGCATAGAGGGTTGGACTCGGGCTAATAAGATCCCCAGTCCAGCCCAGTATGGGTATAGGGAAGGTAGGGGGGCGATGGAAAAGTGCCTGAACTTAAACCTGCTGGTGGGTAAATATGAAGTAGCAAGGAAGGTAGCAATTTACCTTGCCTTTATGACCCTGAGTTGCACGCTTGACAGGGTAAATCGCCCCAAGCTTTGGAGTATCATAGTAAATCTGGGATTGCCACAACCTCTGGTTAATTTCCTTAGAGCCCTACACACAGGGGTTAATGTCTCAGTTAGGTTCGGCCCGAGGGTGAGTGCACTGACTCCTTCAGTCTATCAAGAGCGGTCAGGCAAGGGTGTGTTTTGGCACATATATTATTTCTGCTGTATATAAATGGTCTGAACCCCTTCTTGAGTATCAATGGCAAAGATAGACCTAAGGTAAGGTTCACATTGATCTCCTCGCTTTTGTATGCCAATGATGCACTCTTACTTTTGTGCACATCAAATGGCCTTCAGGGCTTGGTGGACCTTTTTGTTCAATTTATGGGGGATCTGGAGCTTGATGTCAACAATGCAAAGACACATTATATGGTCTGTGGACAACGTCCCTTTAAACTTAGACCAATCATGATTAAGGTGCAGGCGGTCAGTAGGGTTGCTTCATTTTCCTACTTGGGGGTTACTTTCGATGTACGTGGACCCCTTATCTTGCTAATCACTGTTCTCGTTTTAATCAAGCCTGTTTAGATTCTCTTGTTTGGTATGGAGAAAACTGATTTTACCACTCCTCCAGATTTATAAGCTGAAATGTTTGCAAGTTCTCTTATATGGGACCGCTATCTGGGGAAATTGAAATTGCAAGGCCAAACAGCGGGAAGAAAATCGATTCTGTAGAAGGCTTTTGGGCCTGGGTCCCTCAAGCTCTAGCTTCCTCGTACACGATGAGCTCTACCTTGACTATGCAGAAGACCGTGCAAAGACTGTTCCGCTCCTCCTATGGGTTACTGTTGGAGCGGCGAGCACATTGCAATTAATAAAGAGATCATTGAAGACTGCCTCAGTTGTGAGCACGGTCATAAAATCCTGTGGTTAAATTATATTAAAGGGACTGCTTCCCAGATGTGGCACCCGGATTTGTTCTATAGACCATAGATGATAACCAAGAGTGACAGAAGGCTAGTCAAAGAGCAATTTCTCCAGCAGGCCAGAGAAACGCAGAGAGAATCTAGCTCTGGGCAACCCATCTTCGGTATATCTTTTACTCCTGAAAACTACAGTTGGCCTAGAAGCATACCTCTCCTTTGTTAGAAACCCGTGGGAGAGAATTTTTTTTACCAGATTTAGGTTAGGTATTATTAGGGTCAATCTTTCCTTCTCCCCAGGGCAATATGACTTGTCTTCTATTAAGCCTTGTCCTTGCGATGGTTCCTCTCTCCAGACGCCTGAGCATTTTATCCTGTTTTACAGGCACTATGAACACCCCAGGAGGAGATTCTTATTAGCAAATCTTAAAGCGGAGGTCTTCATAAATTTTTTCTGTTTCTTCAGCCGCTAAATTATCACACTTTGGCTTGGGCGGTTTCCTCCTTTTTGGAAAGCTCCCTGTTTTGGAATAAAGTGATGAATTATGGTCTTTAGTACAATTATTTGCTGTTCTATTTTAAGTGGATAGTAATGAAGAATAACGTTCTCCTCCTAGTTATTTGTTTAGCAGTCCTTCCATGAAGTTTAGGAAATGTTGTTAACTTTATGATGCATGATTTCTTTTTTATGTGTCCATGTGGTCTTTTATGTATTGGTTTTACCTGCATTAAGTGTGTTCTGTTTTATGTGGTTATGCTTTCATAATTATATTTATAATAGAAATAAAGACAAATTCATTAATTCAATATGGTGATAATGATATATCTCCCTTGTGAAATACAATGTCATTTGTCTTCACTTTTTCTTGAAATGTCAAGTAGCTTATATTTAGATTTATTTGGTTGCACCCTGTTTTTAGGCATCTCTCAGTCTGTTTCTTTTCCTTTCCTTCACCCCTTGACTATCCTCAGATACCAACAAGGAAAAGAATGGAGAAACAAGCTTGTTTACCTGAAACGCTTGTAATCACTCAGACACATACAGCTCATAATACAATAGGCAAGTCAATCTTAAAAGTCCTGATTGTGATAAATGATGGAAGGGATGCACCAGGAGTGATTGTTAAGTGATCTAATTAATTAAAGCATGTCCTTCAGTTCACGTCCAAGCAAATCTTCCTGCATTGGAAGGCTATGCTCAGACATGTACTGTGTGAATCCCAAAACATTGTGGTCACACCATGGTAGATTCATCAAGGCCCCAAAGAAAACTGTAGCCCTTGGAGAGAAAACTGAAATGGACAAGAGTTTCTCACCCATTTATCTAAATTGTACTTATAGGTGTGAAATGCTGTTCAGAATGAGATAAACCTGTCAGAGAACCTCCTACTCTTGCAAGTGATAGATAAACAGGCCCCATGTCAAATCCACAAATCAACTTGAACAGAAGACATGTAGCAAATTTGCACACTCAAATGGCAACTCCAGTAAATTTTTGAAACCTGATTCCAGACATAGCTCCATTATGCTAAGTAACCCATACAGACAACATTTCTAATGCACAAACAAGGACCATGCTAGCATATATCAGGGCCCATAATGCTTGCAAATGCTACCAAACATACAGAAATGCATGCTTGTATGTGCCACATCGATCAAAGCTCACTGAGCGATAGAACTTATGCTATAATTCATTATTGAGCCCAACAAGATCAAATCTTATCTAAGGTTGCCTGAACTCCCATTCAGAGGGTATGGTATGGCAAGCAGTTCTGTCTTGAGGGTCCCGGTTGGTGTAGCCAAATAGTTTTAATATGGTTAGTTGGAGTTTAGAATGGTACAGTCAATCTAAACCAAGACTGTGGGCCTAATTAGGAGGCTGGCATGGCAGTCTTGAGACAGCCAGCCTCGCAGTGGCGGTCAGGACCGCTGCTGCTGTGGTGGCCTGACTGCCACATTACGACCGTGGCGCTCAGACCGACAGGGGACTGCCATCACTGCTGGGATCAATTATCTCGACGGGCTGACGGTGGCGGAGGTCTGAATCAGCCATGGCGGTGCTGCGCGCAACACTGCCCTGCTGATTACGACCTGGTTCTCCGTCAGACTTTTCATGGTGGTATAACCACCATGAAAGTCTAGCGTAGAACAGGTGCAGGGGGCCGCAGGAGGGCCCTCCACTGCCCATGCACTTGGCATGGGCAGTGCAGGGGTCCCCCAAGCCAGCAACCTTGCAATGCTCACTGTCTGCTTTGCAGACAGTGAGCATTGCGAGGGTGCTGGTACTGCTCAATTAGGAGCCGACGATAATGCTGCCACCACTTTCGTGCTTGTTTCCGCCAGTCAGCCAGCGAGGAAGTCGTAATGGGTCAGGCGGGGAGGTAGTCAGCATGGCGGCAACTTCCCCGTCAGAAGTTTGGCGGGTGGGTTATCCCGTCCACGGAACTCATAATGAGGCCCTAAGTCTCTCAAGGTACAATCCACATTTAACTAGAGCCTAGAAGAATCATTCCAGAGAAGATTTAACCTGTATTTACCTTACATATGGGTTTTACTACTATGTCAACAACAAAATATTGTGATACTACATATCACAAAAAAAAACATTGAGGACACGAATATCATCTCTACACCCTTACTATGTAAAGTGCAAAAATTTTGACTATTGGACTACAAAAATTTTGTGGACAAAAATATTGACATTTCATGAGTACATTTATAGAACATAAAATATTTAAAATTGCATTAACTTTAGGAAAAACGTAAATTAATAATTGACATCTAAACATATATGTAAAATATATAAATGCATTTTAGATATATCTTAAAATAATGTAAAAACAATTAACATAATATGCAAACACATACAATTATTACATTAACGTGAATAATAAAATACAAAATACTAATATTTTAAAATCACTAAAAAATACTCCCAAGGTATACATTATAAAATATTAGGATATACAATTAAATTATTACATTATGAAAATAAATACATACACAAATAAAAATATTACTCAAGTATTATTACAAAAGTAAAAAATAACATTGACACAAATAACTTTTGAAATTGAATGATAAAAAAGTCAAAACATAAAAAGCTTAAATAAAACAAATTACATAACAAAAAATAATATAAGTACTATACTAGAAATATCAATAAAAATTAATACAACTTTAATACGCAGAAAAAATATTTACACTTTTAACTTCAAAATGAATCAAATACATATAAAAGAGAACACTGTAAGTCTAGTCAAATAAAAAAATAAAAAATAAATAAGAAACACATTAACACTACTACTACAACTCAAATGTGTTTAGAAAAAAACGTTAGACATTGGACGGGTCACATATATTATTCTGACTTCAACCTAAGAAAAAGTAGAGAAAATGTTGAACTTTGGAGGGGTCAAATTTACTATTTCCACTCCAACCTAAGCAACAGTTATGGAAGTGATGGATATTGGAGGTGGCATATGTGAAGCAGGGAATATATTGGAGTTTGAACAGTTCAGATTTACTCTTCACACTCCAACCTCAGCAAAAGTAAAGAAAGTGTTGGACTTTGCACAGTTTATATTTGCTATTCCCATTCCAACCTGAGCATTAGTAGAAAAAGTGTTGAACTTTGCAGGGTTTAAATTTTTTATTACCAATCCTAAATAATAAAAAGTAACTAATGTAGATAAAAAAATAAACCTATAATTTATTTCAACAAATGTAACAGAAAATATAAAACATTTGACAGATATATAATAATTAATAAAAACATAGCTGAAAATTACTTGCAAATTATGATAAGAACAATAAAATTCAAGTTTATTAATAATATAGTAAAGTATTTATCAATTACAAACATTAATACATAGACATATTTCAAACTCTACCCACCCTACTAACCCAAAAACATTACACATATATTGAGAATACAAAATTAATTGAAAGAATTGAATATTTTATATAAATTATAGTTTAATTATCCAATTAACAGTTCAAACATAATTAACATATTTTTTAGAAAAATGATCTATTAATTAATTTACAAATTCAAAAATCAAATTAACAAATTAAAATGCATAACACAAATAAACTTTTAATGAACAATCATAAAATATATAATAAAACACTACCCTCTCTATCCCTTACAAACTCATCAACCCACAAGCAATTAATCAAAATATTAGTAGAAAAATATAATAAATACAAATACTAATTATATAAAAAATTTAATTATATTACATTAAATGTAAGCAGTTAATTCAAGCAATTAAAAAATGTGCATAACTGCTAATATATTTAACTAATGAAATTATATGAATAATGTATAAACAGTTATGATTATCTATTTAAAAACAACTTATCAAACTACTGCCCTACAATCCGAGCAACCTGCGAAGAAATAAGAAATCCCATCATTTGTTTCTTAATCAGCTTCAGGAGGCATACAAGAAATCGTTCCTAGTCTAAAGTTGGAGCAGAGGTTGATAATATAGTAAACTCCCTACCTTACAGTTTACCCAATGTCATTCCTTTCGTTTGTATCCTTTGCTATGTTCCTTTCTTCAAATGCTATGTTTAAAAAAAAAAAATATGAATTGACTCTAAAGAAGTCTTTTAGCCTACTGCGGCCTGGTATTGTCTTTGGTAAGTTCTATGTATCATCAGACATGTAACCTTACAGGAAGGTTTGGTTCCTGAAAACATGTAAAATTAAACTAATCTGATAGCAATGCCCTCCATATTTTGTGATTCTTTACTAGTTAATTTAACCTCTTAATGTCCCAGGTGATCAGTCACACCATCAGGCTATCTGATGGCGAAGACCTTGAAGAAATTCAGCCCTATAAATAATATTCCATTGTATGGCAATTTAGGGGCTCAGTTGAAATTCCCTCAGGCGGGTGTCCCCTCCTTATAGAATATGTTGGACCTGGCCCTTTTTGCAGGGTTGTCCCAAAGCTTTTTGCCTTCTTCCTCCTATTTTCTGACCTGTTTTTGTTGGCTTTAGGACTCTAGGCACTCTACCACTTCTAACCAGTGCTAAAGTGCATATGCTCTCTGTCTAAAATGTATTGATGATTGGTTTCTACATGATTGGCATATTTGATTTACTAATAATTCCCTGGTACAGAACACAGGGTGTGTTCATGTAAAATAAATGCTACTAGTGGGCCTGCAGAACTAATTGTGCCATCCACATGAGTAGCCTGTAAATATGTCTTAGGCCTGCCAATGCAGTCTCTGTGTGTGCAGTTTTAAACTGCCATTTTGACTTGGCACCCACCATCATCCGCTTGCCAGGCCCAAACCTTCCCTTTTACTACATGTAAGTCATCTATAATGTAGGCCCAAGGCAGCCCTTTGGGCAGGGTGCAGTGTATTTAAAAGGTAGGACATGTACTGGTGTGTTTAACATGTCCTGATAGTGAAATTCTGCTAATTTCAGTTTTCACTATTGCAAGGCCTATCTCTCCCATAGGGTAACATGGGGATTGCCTTGCAATATCTTTTAAGTGTAATTTCCCATTAGGAGAAGATAGAGATTTCGAGTTTGGGGTCTCTGAACTCACAATTGAAAAATACATCTTTTGGTGAAGTTGTTTTTTTAATTGTGAGTTTGAAAATGCCACTTTTAGAAAGTGGGCATTTACTTGCTTAACCGTCCTGTGTCTCTGTCTGTCTTCTGAAAACACATCTTGGTCAGGATGAAAGTTGTGCTGCTTGCACATTCACTCTAGACAGTCACACAAAAAGAACTGAGGTGTGCCTGCATATCTTGATTGCCCATCACCAAGCGGATGGGTCTTCCTGAGCTAGAAAGTGGGAGGAGCTGACACCTGCACCTGTGGCTGTCCTCAAATAAAACAGTCTCCAACCCCCTGGAGTGTGTCTGGGGCCAGGGCAGGGAAAGGCAGGGTCTTGTGTACTACAAAGAGCTTTCTTTTAAGTTTGCCTACTTCAAAGACAGAAATGGGTACAAGTACTGGATCTCTGACACCACATCGTTAGAACACTTCTGAACTGAGGGCATTCTGCCAAGAAGAAGAGCTGGATGCGGTAAGTGAAACTGCCTGTTGCTTTGTTGTGCTGGCCTGCTGCTGGCTGCTTCTGTCCTCGGAGTGGAAGGACTGGACTTTGATTACTACATCTGGCTTTCCAAGGTTCTCCAAGGACTTCAACTGAGCTTGTCTCCTTTCTCAAGGTCACCAAAGACAACCCAAAAACAGTCTTGGTCCAAAAGGCATATTGTTGGGCCCCTTCTTAACTCCTGACTGCCATGTAACCTCCACAGGTAGGGCAACAAGGGGGCAGGCACCTCAGGGATTTTCTGGGGTGGGTCGGGTTTCAGCTTGGGAGGGGGTTGGGTTTTGGAGGGGGAGATTTGTGGGGAAGGTGGGCTTCTTCTTGGGGGGGAGGGGAATGGGTGCTTGCAGGGGGCAGGAGAGGCCTTGAAGTTGAAGGGATGGACTTTGGGAGGAAACCGATCCTTTTGAGGTTGGCACGGGGGCGAACAGGGGTAAGATCAAGCTCACAAAGGAAAACTTTTTTAGACACACTGGTGAAGGGAGCAATTTACCTTGCCTTTATGACCCTGAGTTGCACGCTTGACAGGGTAAATCGCCCCAAGCTTTGGAGTATCATAGTAAATCTGGGATTGCCACAACCTCTGGTTAATTTCCTTAGAGCCCTACACACAGGGGTTAATGTCTCAGTTAGGTTCGGCCCGAGGGTGAGTGCACTGACTCCTTCAGTCTATCAAGAGCGGTCAGGCAAGGGTGTGTTTTGGCACATATATTATTTCTGCTGTATATAAATGGTCTGAACCCCTTCTTGAGTATCAATGGCAAAGATAGACCTAAGGTAAGGTTCACATTGATCTCCTCGCTTTTGTATGCCAATGATGCACTCTTACTTTTGTGCACATCAAATGGCCTTCAGGGCTTGGTGGACCTTTTTGTTCAATTTATGGGGGATCTGGAGCTTGATGTCAACAATGCAAAGACACATTATATGGTCTGTGGACAACGTCCCTTTAAACTTAGACCAATCATGATTAAGGTGCAGGCGGTCAGTAGGGTTGCTTCATTTTCCTACTTGGGGGTTACTTTCGATGTACGTGGACCCCTTATCTTGCTAATCACTGTTCTCGTTTTAATCAAGCCTGTTTAGATTCTCTTGTTTGGTATGGAGAAAACTGATTTTACCACTCCTCCAGATTTATAAGCTGAAATGTTTGCAAGTTCTCTTATATGGGACCGCTATCTGGGGAAATTGAAATTGCAAGGCCAAACAGCGGGAAGAAAATCGATTCTGTAGAAGGCTTTTGGGCCTGGGTCCCTCAAGCTCTAGCTTCCTCGTACACGATGAGCTCTACCTTGACTATGCAGAAGACCGTGCAAAGACTGTTCCGCTCCTCCTATGGGTTACTGTTGGAGCGGCGAGCACATTGCAATTAATAAAGAGATCATTGAAGACTGCCTCAGTTGTGAGCACGGTCATAAAATCCTGTGGTTAAATTATATTAAAGGGACTGCTTCCCAGATGTGGCACCCGGATTTGTTCTATAGACCATAGATGATAACCAAGAGTGACAGAAGGCTAGTCAAAGAGCAATTTCTCCAGCAGGCCAGAGAAACGCAGAGAGAATCTAGCTCTGGGCAACCCATCTTCGGTATATCTTTTACTCCTGAAAACTACAGTTGGCCTAGAAGCATACCTCTCCTTTGTTAGAAACCCGTGGGAGAGAATTTTTTTTACCAGATTTAGGTTAGGTATTATTAGGGTCAATCTTTCCTTCTCCCCAGGGCAATATGACTTGTCTTCTATTAAGCCTTGTCCTTGCGATGGTTCCTCTCTCCAGACGCCTGAGCATTTTATCCTGTTTTACAGGCACTATGAACACCCCAGGAGGAGATTCTTATTAGCAAATCTTAAAGCGGAGGTCTTCATAAATTTTTTCTGTTTCTTCAGCCGCTAAATTATCACACTTTGGCTTGGGCGGTTTCCTCCTTTTTGGAAAGCTCCCTGTTTTGGAATAAAGTGATGAATTATGGTCTTTAGTACAATTATTTGCTGTTCTATTTTAAGTGGATAGTAATGAAGAATAACGTTCTCCTCCTAGTTATTTGTTTAGCAGTCCTTCCATGAAGTTTAGGAAATGTTGTTAACTTTATGATGCATGATTTCTTTTTTATGTGTCCATGTGGTCTTTTATGTATTGGTTTTACCTGCATTAAGTGTGTTCTGTTTTATGTGGTTATGCTTTCATAATTATATTTATAATAGAAATAAAGACAAATTCATTAATTCAATATGGTGATAATGATATATCTCCCTTGTGAAATACAATGTCATTTGTCTTCACTTTTTCTTGAAATGTCAAGTAGCTTATATTTAGATTTATTTGGTTGCACCCTGTTTTTAGGCATCTCTCAGTCTGTTTCTTTTCCTTTCCTTCACCCCTTGACTATCCTCAGATACCAACAAGGAAAAGAATGGAGAAACAAGCTTGTTTACCTGAAACGCTTGTAATCACTCAGACACATACAGCTCATAATACAATAGGCAAGTCAATCTTAAAAGTCCTGATTGTGATAAATGATGGAAGGGATGCACCAGGAGTGATTGTTAAGTGATCTAATTAATTAAAGCATGTCCTTCAGTTCACGTCCAAGCAAATCTTCCTGCATTGGAAGGCTATGCTCAGACATGTACTGTGTGAATCCCAAAACATTGTGGTCACACCATGGTAGATTCATCAAGGCCCCAAAGAAAACTGTAGCCCTTGGAGAGAAAACTGAAATGGACAAGAGTTTCTCACCCATTTATCTAAATTGTACTTATAGGTGTGAAATGCTGTTCAGAATGAGATAAACCTGTCAGAGAACCTCCTACTCTTGCAAGTGATAGATAAACAGGCCCCATGTCAAATCCACAAATCAACTTGAACAGAAGACATGTAGCAAATTTGCACACTCAAATGGCAACTCCAGTAAATTTTTGAAACCTGATTCCAGACATAGCTCCATTATGCTAAGTAACCCATACAGACAACATTATCTAATGCACAAACAAGGACCATGCTAGCATATATCAGGGCCCATAATGCTTGCAAATGCTACCAAACATACAGAAATGCATGCTTGTATGTGCCACATCGATCAAAGCTCACTGAGCGATAGAACTTATGCTATAATTCATTATTGAGCCCAACAAGATCAAATCTTATCTAAGGTTGCCTGAACTCCCATTCAGAGGGTATGGTATGGCAAGCAGTTCTGTCTTGAGGGTCCCGGTTGGTGTAGCCAAATAGTTTTAATATGGTTAGTTGGAGTTTAGAATGGTACAGTCAATCTAAACCAAGACTGTGGGCCTAATTAGGAGGCTGGCATGGCAGTCTTGAGACAGCCAGCCTCGCAGTGGCGGTCAGGACCGCTGCTGCTGTGGTGGCCTGACTGCCACATTACGACCGTGGCGCTCAGACCGACAGGGGACTGCCATCACTGCTGGGATCAATTATCTCGACGGGCTGACGGTGGCGGAGGTCTGAATCAGCCATGGCGGTGCTGCGCGCAACACTGCCCTGCTGATTACGACCTGGTTCTCCGTCAGACTTTTCATGGTGGTATAACCACCATGAAAGTCTAGCGTAGAACAGGTGCAGGGGGCCGCAGGAGGGCCCTCCACTGCCCATGCACTTGGCATGGGCAGTGCAGGGGTCCCCCAAGCCAGCAACCTTGCAATGCTCACTGTCTGCTTTGCAGACAGTGAGCATTGCGAGGGTGCTGGTACTGCTCAATTAGGAGCCGACGATAATGCTGCCACCACTTTCGTGCTTGTTTCCGCCAGTCAGCCAGCGAGGAAGTCGTAAATGGTCAGGCGGGGAGGTAGTCAGCATGGCGGCAACTTCCCCGTCAGAAGTTCGGCGGATGGGTTATCCCGTCCACGGAACTCATAATGAGGCCCTAAGTCTCTCAAGGTACAATCCACATTTAACTAGAGCCTAGAAGAATCATTCCAGAGAAGATTTAACCTGTATTTACCTTACATATGGGTTTTACTACTATGTCAACAACAAAATATTGTGATACTACATATCACAAAAAAAAACATTGAGGACACGAATATCATCTCTACACCCTTACTATGTAAAGTGCAAAAATTTTGACTATTGGACTACAAAAATTTTGTGGACAAAAATATTGACATTTCATGAGTACATTTATAGAACATAAAATATTTAAAATTGCATTAACTTTAGGAAAAACGTAAATTAATAATTGACATCTAAACATATATGTAAAATATATAAATGCATTTTAAATATATCTTAAAATAATGTAAAAACAATTAACATAATATGCAAACACATACAATTATTACATTAACGTGAATAATAAAATACAAAATACTAATATTTTAAAATCACTAAAAAATACTCCCAAGGTATACATTATAAAATATTAGGATATACAATTAAATTATTACATTATGAAAATAAATACATACACAAATAAAAATATTACTCAAGTATTATTACAAAAGTAAAAAATAACATTGACACAAATAACTTTTGAAATTGAATGATAAAAAAGTCAAAACATAAAAAGCTTAAATAAAACAAATTACATAACAAAAAATAATATAAGTACTATACTAGAAATATCAATAAAAATTAATACAACTTTAATACGCAGAAAAAATATTTACACTTTTAACTTCAAAATGAATCAAATACATATAAAAGAGAACACTGTAAGTCTAGTCAAATAAAAAAATAAAAAATAAATAAGAAACACATTAACACTACTACTACAACTCAAATGTGTTTAGAAAAAAACGTTAGACATTGGACGGGTCACATATATTATTCTGACTTCAACCTAAGAAAAAGTAGAGAAAATGTTGAACTTTGGAGGGGTCAAATTTACTATTTCCACTCCAACCTAAGCAACAGTTATGGAAGTGATGGATATTGGAGGTGGCATATGTGAAGCAGGGAATATATTGGAGTTTGAACAGTTCAGATTTACTCTTCACACTCCAACCTCAGCAAAAGTAAAGAAAGTGTTGGACTTTGCACAGTTTATATTTGCTATTCCCATTCCAACCTGAGCATTAGTAGAAAAAGTGTTGAACTTTGCAGGGTTTACATTTTTTATTACCAATCCTAAATAATAAAAAGTAACTAATGTAGATAAAAAAATAAACCTATAATTTATTTCAACAAATGTAACAGAAAATATAAAACATTTGACAGATATATAATAATTAATAAAAACATAGCTGAAAATTACTTGCAAATTATGATAAGAACAATAAAATTCAAGTTTATTAATAATATAGTAAAGTATTTATCAATTACAAACATTAATACATAGACATATTTCAAACTCTACCCACCCTACTAACCCAAAAACATTACACATATATTGAGAATACAAAATTAATTGAAAGAATTGAATATTTTATATAAATTATAGTTTAATTATCCAATTAACAGTTCAAACATAATTAACATATTTTTTAGAAAAATGATCTATTAATTAATTTACAAATTCAAAAATCAAATTAACAAATTAAAATGCATAACACAAATAAACTTTTAATGAACAATCATAAAATATATAATAAAACACTACCCTCTCTATCCCTTACAAACTCATCAACCCACAAGCAATTAATCAAAATATTAGTAGAAAAATATAATAAATACAAATACTAATTATATAAAAAATTTAATTATATTACATTAAATGTAAGCAGTTAATTCAAGCAATTAAAAAATGTGCATAACTGCTAATATATTTAACTAATGAAATTATATGAATAATGTATAAACAGTTATGATTATCTATTTAAAAACAACTTATCAAACTACTGCCCTACAATCCGAGCAACCTGCGAAGAAATAAGAAATCCCATCATTTGTTTCTTAATCAGCTTCAGGAGGCATACAAGAAATCGTTCCTAGTCTAAAGTTGGAGCAGAGGTTGATAATATAGTAAACTCCCTACCTTACAGTTTACCCAATGTCATTCCTTTCGTTTGTATCCTTTGCTATGTTCCTTTCTTCAAATGCTATGTTTAAAAAAAAAAAAATATGAATTGACTCTAAAGAAGTCTTTAAGCCTACTGCGGCCTGGTATTGTCTTTGGTAAGTTCTATGTATCATCAGACATGTAACCTTACAGGAAGGTTTGGTTCCTGAAAACATGTAAAATTAAACTAATCTGATAGCAATGCCCTCCATATTTTGTGATTCTTTACTAGTTAATTTAACCTCTTAATGTCCCAGGTGATCAGTCACACCATCAGGCTATCTGATGGCGAAGACCTTGAAGAAATTCAGCCCTATAAATAATATTCCATTGTATGGCAATTTAGGGGCTCAGTTGAAATTCCCTCAGGCGGGTGTCCCCTCCTTATAGAATATGTTGGACCTGGCCCTTTTTGCAGGGTTGTCCCAAAGCTTTTTGCCTTCTTCCTCCTATTTTCTGACCTGTTTTTGTTGGCTTTAGGACTCTAGGCACTCTACCACTTCTAACCAGTGCTAAAGTGCATATGCTCTCTGTCTAAAATGTATTGATGATTGGTTTCTACATGATTGGCATATTTGATTTACTAATAATTCCCTGGTACAGAACACAGGGTGTGTTCATGTAAAATAAATGCTACTAGTGGGCCTGCAGAACTAATTGTGCCATCCACATGAGTAGCCTGTAAATATGTCTTAGGCCTGCCAATGCAGTCTCTGTGTGTGCAGTTTTAAACTGCCATTTTGACTTGGCACCCACCATCATCCGCTTGCCAGGCCCAAACCTTCCCTTTTACTACATGTAAGTCATCTATAATGTAGGCCCAAGGCAGCCCTTTGGGCAGGGTGCAGTGTATTTAAAAGGTAGGACATGTACTGGTGTGTTTAACATGTCCTGATAGTGAAATTCTGCTAATTTCAGTTTTCACTATTGCAAGGCCTATCTCTCCCATAGGGTAACATGGGGATTGCCTTGCAATATCTTTTAAGTGTAATTTCCCATTAGGAGAAGATAGAGATTTCGAGTTTGGGGTCTCTGAACTCACAATTGAAAAATACATCTTTTGGTGAAGTTGTTTTTTTAATTGTGAGTTTGAAAATGCCACTTTTAGAAAGTGGGCATTTACTTGCTTAACCGTCCTGTGTCTCTGTCTGTCTTCTGAAAACACATCTTGGTCAGGATGAAAGTTGTGCTGCTTGCACATTCACTCTAGACAGTCACACAAAAAGAACTGAGGTGTGCCTGCATATCTTGATTGCCCATCACCAGGCGGATGGGTCTTCCTGAGCTAGAATGGTGGGAGGAGCTGACACCTGCACCTGTGGCTGTCCTCAAATAAAACAGTCTCCAACCCCCTGGAGTGTATCTGGGGCCAGGGCAGGGAAAGGCAGGGTCTTGTGTACTACAAAGAGCTTTCTTTTAAGTTTGCCTACTTCAAAGACAGAAATGGGTACAAGTACTGGATCTCTGACACCACATCGTTAGAACACTTCTGAACTGAGGGCATTCTGCCAAGAAGAAGAGCTGGATGCGGTAAGTGAAACTGCCTGTTGCTTTGTTGTGCTGGCCTGCTGCTGGCTGCTTCTGTCCTCGGAGTGGAAGGACTGGACTTTGATTACTACATCTGGCTTTCCAAGGTTCTCCAAGGACTTCAACTGAGCTTGTCTCCTTTCTCAAGGTCACCAAAGACAACCCAAAAACAGTCTTGGTCCAAAAGGCATATTGTTGGGCCCCTTCTTAACTCCTGACTGCCATGTAACCTCCACAGGTAGGGCAACAAGGGGGCAGGCACCTCAGGGATTTTCTGGGGTGGGTCGGGTTTCAGCTTGGGAGGGGGTTGGGTTTTGGAGGGGGAGATTTGTGGGGAAGGTGGGCTTCTTCTTGGGGGGGAGGGGAATGGGTGCTTGCAGGTGGCAGGAGAGGCCTCAAGTTGAAGGGATGGACTTTGGGAGGAAACCGATCCTTTTGAGGTTGGCACGGGGGCGAACAGGGGTAAGATCAAGCTCACAAAGGAAAACTTTTTTAGACACACGGGTGACAGCCATCAGAAAGGGGTTGGAGGTTGAGGGAGTGGTTGTCGGACGTGTAAGTGTGGATGTCTTGGATGCATGTTTGTGGGAGGTGTGATTGTGTACGGTGAGTGTCTGTTGGGTGAGTGAGTGAGGGCGTTTATGTGTTTTGGGCTGAGAGGGGATGGTGGTGTAGATGGATTCTGTGGTGGGTGGGTGTCTGTTGGGGGTGACTGCAGGTATGGTGGATGTGCTGCATGTAGGTGTGTCTGTGGTTGTGGTGTCTGCGGGTGTGGTGACTGGGGTGGATGTCTGAGGGTCTGCTGGGTTGGTGTCTGCGGGTAGGATGGGTGTGGTGGTTGTATCAGTGACTATTAATGTGGTGTCTGTAGGTGTGCTAGATGTCCTGTGTGTGATGCTGGGGTAAGGGACGTGCCAGGCAAATTTGTGACTATTGCTGTATCTGCAGGTGAAAGTTGTCCGTGTGCGTGCCGGTGTGTCTTGTTGTGATTATGTTTGTGTGCGCTACCCTTGTCTGTTGAGATGGATGCATGCAAGTCTGTCCGTGTTCTTTGGGTGGGTCGGGGAAGGAGGGATATGGACTGGGAAAAGGAAAGTGGAGGGGGGATGGAAGAAAATGAGTGACTAGCTGCCGTCAGTGTGTATGCCAGAGCCTGAAAAGATCTCTGTAAGCCAACCATTGCACCTTGAGTGCCCTCCAGGAAAGCATTGCTCTGTTGGATTTGAAATGCCAGTCCCTGGACTGCATTCACAATGGCAGACTGACCCACAGAGCTCGACCTCAGGAGGTCAATGGCCTCCTCACTTATGGCAGCAGGGGTAACAGGGGCTGGGGCAGAGGTGCCTGTAGCCAAAGGAGATGCCCACCCTTTTGGGTGAGCAGGCACAGCCAACTGGGTGGGTAGCAACAGGGAATGTGGTGACAGAACGAGGGGTGGCAGACAAAGATAGTACTGGGGTGGTCCCCGATGGGTCCTCCACCACTAGGGAGTGGCCACTGGAGGAGGAATCCGATGACAATGACGAATGTTCGTTCTCCCCCATGGCACTCCCCTCGCCATCCAGGCCACTGGGTCCCTCTGTGTCAGTGGTGTCTTGACCCGAGGTCCTGTGGCCAGATGTTTTCCCACTCGGCGCGGCCCCTTCTCCTTCACCTGCCGTTGCTGATACAGCCAAAATAAAGTGAAGTAAAGTAATGCCATGGACATGAAAAAACTTCTGAGATACACAACATACCATCATGTCAATTGCCCCCGTACCCTAGCAATTACACAGACACAATCCTATGCACACATCCAACTTGCACTGGTGTAATCTATCAACAAGAATATGTGTTGCTAAAGAAATGTAGACAACACTGGTACAAACATGCCATACCTGGATTAGGAGACATGTAAACATCCATGTCACTATGGACAGATCACAGCAATGTACATTTCTACAACTGACACCTGCCCAAAATGAGTCCAGGAGGTAGTAACAAGACCACTCAGATGTGCCCCAAATGTGGTGTTGCAAAGAACAACAGTGAAGTCAAATCCTAAACATCATGGAGAGATGTTTCCTAAATACACAAAAGAATGGGCCTATAAGGCCAAGGATATCCCCCCAATGTCTCACACACATATCCATGTTTACTTCTGAGGGTGTTTCTTTTAGACAACAGTACTGTGTAGGAAGGAGGAACATTAACCTTGCAACTACTAACTGAAGGACACCAAATCGTTGTACAATGAGAAGCTACATCACAACCCACATATCAGACATTGAAAATATGGCATCTGTCTGTGGATGAATCCTTGAGCCCAAACACAGGTGATGCAAACATAACTGCAAGTCAATCCATGATGAATTTCAAAAGTCAGTGCACAATTCCCAATCAAATCACAGGGCTTGGTCACCTACAACCAACATTCCACATCAAGGCTACAAATGTTCAAGAAGTGGATCCACACCCTGGCCCTACCTGTCATGTCCATCATGGCTACTGCAGTTACACATGACTAATGACATACTATGAGGCATGAATGTATCTGTCTTACAACATATGATGATTACACAGTCCTGTCTTGGGCATCACAGTAAATGGACAATCATTGCAGATGTACCTTACGGCAACAGGACCCCATGGACATATATGTCAGAGATTCTAGACATCATCCCATCTGCATACTTAGCACATGTCTACAACTAATGCATATTCATGTATCCTAGTGGGAATGGAGCACATGCAGACACAAAGACAGCTGGAATGCTGGCTACACTGATGGCACATCACCCGTGACAATGCACATTCCCCACTTACCAAGGGAAAGTAGTATGTTTTGCCATGTAAGTCATGTCACATGTATGATGGACACCCATGCATCACAGACTGCTGTAAGGCACCAACACCCAACATACAATGGAGAAAACTTGCACATCTTTTGCAGATGTCAACCTCCACCATATTCCCAGACACATGCAGTGGACAGTGAGACACATCCTACCTACCTTTGGACTGTGACATTTGAGAGGAGTGATCTGTTGGTGGAAACTAACATCCACCAGAGTAGGTAAAGCAGAAGATTTGTACACTAAACACATTCGCTTGTGCTCTCTGCTGTGCAATAGGACTGAGGGTGCCCCACAGTTTAGTCCCAGGTCCAAAAGGATGAGCACACCAGTTGGAAACACAAGGCACGTGTACACCAATTTGATCACAGATGATCTGTGACACATGACACATCCCTCATTGTCGGGGGGCAGTCTGCCTCTCACTCAATCACCTGGCAAAGGTTCAGGCATGAATTTGCCTTATACTCACCCCCTTGTGGCTTCTGTGCTGCCCGTAAATGCCCATCCAACTCAGGTCGTTCACCGCCAATATGCGTGCCATTAGGGGGGTCATGGTCCATCGGGTCCGCGTCCTCGTTGGGAGGACAGCCCTAGCTGGGCCTCTGTGGTCTTCAGGTCCCAGCATCTCAGGTCCTCCCACCTCTTCCGACAGTGGGCGCTCCGCTGGCTGTGGACCCCCAGGGTCTGCACTTTCTTGGAGATGTCTTTTCTGATGGGCGTTGACCTGCATGGTTGCAAATGACAAGACAGGATATTATGGTGGTCATTATGAACATGGCGGTGAACACCGCCCCGCTGGCAAATAATAAAGCATATGAAAAACAAGTAGCAGTCCATCCACACACTGATTTCCTTGTAGTCCCGACTAGGACGGAGGAGGCCGCCCACAGGCCGGTGGAAAGGACCTACCCACCCACCAAATAATGAAACACCATACCGCCATCAGTTCGGAGGCGGGAACCACCGTCAGGCAAAGTGTGGTAGAAACTAACAATATAAAAGGAAACACTCACCGGAGGCACACAGAAAACGATGACGCAGACATGGAGCGAGAGTTGGAAATAATACCTGTGCTGCTCCTTGCCATATACCTCCAGGACAGTGACAGACGACAGTAAGTGCTGCAGCCTAGTACACATGGAAAGAAAGGTCACAGTTACACACCCACCCCGCAACACACTCCCAGCCCCTCCCACATCCCAAGCCATACATACCATAACAAAATGTACTTAACAGACAAAAGCCAACAAAGACCTGCACCAAAGTACACACATGTGCACACCACTCCCCCACAGTGAAACGCTGAACAACGTCACTACATTGTGCCAACAGCACTACTGGACACTTACATTTATTTACATGAAAAAAGTAATGCCCAAATAAGGCCATTGGCCAGCCCATTAGAAAATCCCTGAAGGACCAATATAGGCTGAACGTGACTCACACATGTGCAAAGGGTACTCTATTCGAAAGGGGAATCAATGGGGCAGCCAGGCACCTCAGGGAACCGGGGCAGGAGGTGACAGAGTGGGGACGTATGTCTGGAAAGGGGGGCTTGGGCTTAGTTTTGGGAGGTGGAGGGGCTTTGGGCTTGCCCTTGGAAGGAGGGGGAGTGGGCTTGGACCGTGGGGTGGCAGAGGGACATGGGCAACATGGGGCCTCTTCCTCCCTGGGGAAGGGGCTCGGTAATGGGAAGGGCGGACTTGGATGAGGAAGGAGTGGACTGGGCAAGGACATGGGCACGTTTAGGAACAAGGTGGGGTGGGCCAGTGGGTTCAAACAGGTCAACATGGGATAGGAAAAGCTTCTTAGGTGCAGTTGGAGGGGATTTGGAGGCTGGTCTGTGAGTGGAGGTTGAGGGAGTGCTCGTATCCAGACATGAATGCAGGTGCCTGTAAAGTATGCTTATGTGTGGTGGATGTGTGTGGTGTGGGTGTGTGCGAAGGTTTGAGTGTTTTGGGAGGAGGGGGGTGGACACAGTGGGACAAGACAGGCTGCCAGTGTACATAGAAGTTGTCTGTGTGTCTGGGTAGTGTGCTGCAAGTGTCTGTCAATGTAGTCGTGGTGAGTGCAGTTGTGGTGCCTAGGGTGCATGTCTGGATGTCATATGTTGTGGTGACTGCATGAATGGGGGCAGCAGCAGTGACTGAGGGTGCAGTGCATGTCGGTGTGCATGGTGAGGTGTCAGACAGGTTGGAGGGGAGGTCGACACACTGGGGGAAGAGGACGTTGTTGTGTGTGCTTTTGTATGATGGGTGTGTGCATGCCTGTGGTGGAAAGTGTGGTGCTTGTGTTTTTCAGTGTGCTTCTTGTGTGTTGATCTGTGTGCATGGCTGTCTGTAAATGTGCTTGGGATGGGCAAAGAGAGTGGGGTGCTGGAAGGAGTAGAGGTGGTGGGAGGGGGGACGGAAAGACTAGGGACACTGGTGGCCATCAAAGAGGAGGCCAGAGCCTGAAAAGATGTCTGTAGGCCAGACTTGGTACCGTGAATGCCCTTCCAGGTATGCATTGCATTGCTGCATCTGGGATGCTACCCCCTGGGTGGCATTCACAATGGTTGTCTGCCCTACAGAGATGGTTCTCAGGAGGTCAATAGCCTCGTCCGTGAGGGCAGCAGGGCTGACTGGGGCAGGGGATGAGGTGCCTGGGGCGAAGGAGACGCCTACCCTCCTGGGTGAGCGGGCACGGGCAACTCAGTGGGGAGCAACTGGGAGGGCAGTGATAGTTTGGGGTGGCGGAAGATGGCAAAGAATGGGTGGGCCCAGTAGGGTCCTCCATCACCAGGGAGCTGCCATTGGAGGAGGCATCAGAGTAACTACCTCCAGTGGTAGTTGCCTCCCCCATGGTACTCCCCTCGTCCTCCAACCCATTGGTCCCCCATTGGTCGGCTGACTCTGCCTCCTTGGAAACGTGGGCTGCTGCATCCCCACTCGCTGGTGCCTCAGCCCCCTCGCAAGATGATGCTAATGTACACAAAGGACACAAGAGCAGAGGGATGGGGAAACAAAACAAGAGAGAACCATGTCAAATCCTGAATATATGTACATTGTGGCTCATACACACCCCCACCCAGGTGATGCACATACCCTTAGCACAGACAGCATACGTACTGAATGTTCCCCTGACTAGTGGGCATGACCCCAGAATACACCACATAACCCTCACGGAAACACAATCCTGATACACTGTGTGGAGTACACCCATGAGAGACCATGCCCAGCCAATGCACTTACAAATCCATAAGGCCACAATGAATACCAGATGACAGAAAGGGGAACCATCATAGGCCTATAGAGCCTGCCAAAACTAGCCCTTACACCATCCCAAGGACTTGGAGGGGGCAGGACTGCAGGAACACATCTGTCCAAGTACCTGTTACTTCAATGTATACATACCACACACAGCACCCAAATACTTCCATCAAAGCAGTATCACAACAGTGTTGCTACTCTCCCCCTTGTGGCTGCTGTGCTGCCTTCGAGTGAACATCCAGATCCGGATAGGCCACCTCCAGAATGCGGGCCATTATGGGGGTCCGGGACCGACGGGCTCCCTTCTTCATTGGGAGGCCTTCCCCAGCTGGGCCTCTCCGGTCTTCCTGGCCCAACGCCTCAGGTCCTCCCACCGCTTCCTGCAGTGGGTGCTCCAGCGGTTGTAGACTCCCAGGGTCCGCACCTCCTTGGTGATGGCTTGCCACAGGCCTTTCTTTTGATGGACGCTGACCTGCAAGGGACACACAGAGCGAATAAACAGACGTCAGTATATGTGCACTGAATACAAATGACATGTTGTTCCATATGGAAAGGACATTGTTGATAGGCATGTTTTCAACTCACAGACAGAACATGCCAGACAATCTATGGCTGGGCAGTTTCACATCGAACCCACATGCATACAGGCATTTGCCACAATCACACACATTTAAGGATGACAGATGCCAACTCACCTGCTCCTCTGGTCGCCCATACAACTTCACATACAGGGGTAGGACCCCGCCCACCAGCTTCTCTAGCTCCTGTCAGGACACAGCAGCATATGCAGTGGAGTACTACCCTTCACGGGAATCATGAGTCATGTGTCAAGGGTCTGACAAAATGGTGTAGGTACCGCAGCGGTGTGCTCCGTCACCGCCGGCGGCGATCATGATTGGCCCAGTTTCCCCATTGACAACCATGCAATCCAATAATCAGGTGCACGGCGGTGAACACCGCCTTCCGCCGTGACGACTAACGCCAGCAGAATGAAGTAACTTCCACTCTATCATAGCTGGATGGCAGGAGGCTACCATTGTGCTACTACCACGTCTCTATAGCCTGGCCAGGGGCCTCATCCAAGGCCCCAATCTCTCTCCCCTTTGTTGCTTGCTGACATGATTCTATAATCCTCACATGTACCCATCTTTGGAAGTGTGTCCACACTGTGATGCCATTATGACAGAGTTAACTCAGCACACATTTGCCTGACGGTGTACCTCATACTTTCCGTTTGTGCATGTTACCTACGTGTCACATTTTGAAAAATACAGTGACATCATGGGATGCAAGTGTAAGTTGACACTCAGAATGTGTTCTTTGCTCTCCCACAGGTACAGACCCATGTGGCGAGGGAGGGACCCATATGTATACAGACCCCTGGTAGATCTGGAAACTATGGAGGAACATCACATCATTATCACCTGCAGACTCAACAGAGCTATAATCCATGACTTCTGTGCATTTATGGATCCTGTTCTGAAACCGGCAAATCAAAATCAGCATGCTATCCCTACAACTGTGCAAGTGCTATCTGTGATACATTTTTTTGCTACGGGCTAATTTCAGGTGCATTGGGCATGGGTGCAGGGATCTCACAGCCAATGTTCAGCTAAATCTTATCCAAATTCCCGGATGCCTATGTTCAACACTTGCAAATGTTTACCCAAAGGGCTGAACTTCCCGCCATCAAATCTGGATTTTATGCCTTCACTAATATCCCCCATGTGATAGGTGCCATTGATAGAACACACATAGCTGTAATGCCCCCAAGAGTGAATGAACAGGTGTATAGGAATCGTAAGAAATATCACTCCATGAATGTACAATTGGTGTGTACTGCTTCTCAGTACATATCACATGTCAATGCCAGGTTCCCAGGCTCAGTCCATGATTCATTTGTCCTGAGAAACAGTAGTGTGCCACACATGATGGACCAACTACAAGGGGACAAAGGTTGACTCATAGGTGAGTGTGTATGACACTGGATCAGTACATAGCTGACAGCCAGGATGTATGCAAGCAAAGGCAGTTTGTTCAAGTCCTCTTTCGCCCACTTTTGCAGGTGATTCTGGCTACCCCAACTTGCAATGGTTCCTAATACCTGTGAGGAATCCCAGGATAGATGCAGAGAAGAATTATAATGAGGCCCATGGTCTTACTAGGAGGGTGATTGAGCGCACTATCGGTCTCCTGAAGGCTAGATTTTGTTGCCTCCATCTCTCTGGGGGATCCCTGTGCTATGTCCCCGACAAGGTGTGTAAGATAGTGGTGACCTGCTGCATGCTGCACTAGTTGGCTGTGAGGAAAGCTATCCCACTTTTGGAAGAGGAGGGTGCTGTCCAACCAGCCCTGCAGCCTCAGAGAGGAGATGAGAGTGATGGTAAGGAAGAAGAGGGGGTAGATCTCAACTCCACAACACAGCTAATCCGCGTATACTTCCAGTGACTCTAAGGTACTGTTCAATGATGCTGATGTATTCACTGCATAGTTTCAGTCTGACTCATGTAATAAGTACTGTGGTGTCTATTGTCAGTGACAACGCTAACTGATGACTGAAGTGGCATGTGCCAGGAAACCCATTATTATGTATAGTGTGACATAATTCAGACACTACAGTCCGTTGGATCCCCTCCTGCAATAAAGGTGTGATTAGGATATTACTAGCTAATGCATACACACTCACAATTCAAAGCTCATATTGACGAGGGACATACGATTTGGGTGCCTAGGTGTATTTATTGAATTGCAAAATAAACATAAGTGTTGGGACAGTGAAAGGGAGTGGGCACATGGTGCAAATACATACTCAGGTACATATGCTCAGTTGTTGGTGGCACTGGGTTTAGGTCCATGTGGCCATTGGAAGTTGGTGTGATGGCAGTGGCATGTCAACAAGGTAGCTCATTGGCACACAAGGAAGACAGTTCAGGGCAGAGTCACTTCCTAGTGCTGGGCTTGGTCTTGGCTGGTGTTTCAGTGGCATATCTGGGTCTAAGGGCACATTTGAGAAAGTTGACCTTGTTGACTATCTGTTGTTATAGCTCCATCTTCCTGGCCATGGGTGTCTGCTGCACCTGTGCCCCGAATAGTTGTGGCTTCACCCTGAGTATTTCGTCTACCATGGTCCTTAGCTCCCCGTCTGTGAAGCAGGGGTGCTTAGAGGGTGCCATGGTGTGCGTTGTGGGTGTATTGGTGTGGGTGGTGTTGTGTGGTTGTGTGTGTGGTTTGTGATGGTGTTTGAAGTATTTATGTGTTTTTGTGGTGTATTTGTGTGTGTGACTTGTGTGATGTTGGATTCAGTGTATGCGTGTTGTATTGTCAATATCTGTTGTGCTATTGGTGATGCAAAGAATTGTGGGGTGTGTATGTGAGTGTTTTATATTGTGTGGATGTGTGTCAGTTGTGTGGGTTTCAGAGTTGCCAATGTGTGCATTTGTTGTTGGTGGGTCCCATTGCTGTCTGTGGCGGTCCATACCGCAAATGGTCATTCCGCATTCAGTATCCGCCATGCTGATTTGTGCATCATTGTTTGTTGGGCAGCGGATTTGTCTGCATGGTGGTAGTGGGGTGGAGTGCACTGCCTTTCTGCCATCGTAGGCCCTGGCGGTGGCTGGAAGTTGCAGGATGTTTGGAAGTTTAACTTTTTGGCATCATTATTCGGCGGTGTGCAGTCTACCACCATTGGCGGTCTTCTGTTCACCGTCACCACGGCGGTCGGCGGTGATTACCGCCAAGTTCATAATGAGGGCTTATGTCCGCAAGTCCTATACAAAATGGCTAAGTCACATACATGTCTATGCACCAAGCTAACAACAACCTGTCTTGACCATCCTGTCCACCTGTGGCACATAGCAGTCATTGGACCCAGGGACATGACTACAAACACTCACCACCAATAGGGTGCCCTACACACCCCCCAGCTAAGGCCCTGCACTGACCAGGTAGGGCAACTGTGACTTTTGGCGGACATGAGCTATCCACATGACATTGACAAGGAACACAATGGAACACATCAAACAAGGTGACAAGTGACAGGCAAACCACCCAGCAAAGAACGTACACAAACATCCACTAAATATGAATGTCACCCGCTGCATGCAGTCCCTACAGGTCCCAGCCAGCCTAAAGACTGACCTATTGTGCTTGGACCACAATTAAGGGAGCGACATGTAGAGCACACAAAGAGTCAACCTTGTCCATGTGTGGACATTTGCAGATACAGATGCAGGCACCTGCTACTTCAGGTGGTGGAGGTGTGTGTGTCATATCAACATAACAATACACCCTTCAACACATGTGTTAACAAAACCTTGAATACCTGCATTGTACTTGTCCAGCTTTATGCCCAAACCACAGAGTCCGATATCATGGCAATTCAGTTAATAACACACTGTTTGCAGATGTTCAATGTCCAAAGTGCAAGGAGCATGCACAGGGCACAGCAGAGCTGGATGAAAGAGACAAAAGGGCTGTGGGATCAAGTGACCTGTCAAGGACAGAGGCCCAGTAAGCTGCATATTGCCAGTGAGACATGATTTGGCAACATCACATGCTGTGCAGGGGTGCATGGTGTGGGCACAATGCCACACTTGCATTGCAAAAGAGAATAGATACCAGACCAGATTTCGGCTTTTGCTGTAAGTAACAATAGACAGGCCCCGGTCTCTGCAGGCTGAGCAGACAGACCTACACAAAACACCATCTCTGATAAATCACATGCATCACAATATATCTTGTAGCCTACAGCCAATTGACAATGGTTGTCTATGTGTAGAGCTGAGGGGCATTGTGAGTCATTACCTGGCTGCAGACGAACAGCTCAACAAGGCCAGATGTGGCCAGAGATCATTGTGCAAACACAGAAAGATCTCAAATAGTGATCAACTGACATATACAACAGGCATTCACACCTTCTGCTGTCATGCAATCACATGTGACCACACATGAACCACATTTTATGGGGATGTCTTTCATGACACCTCACCTAGTCATGTGCATCCAACACAATATTGGTCAGGGAACACCCAATACACACTCACCACATTGTCTCAGGACTCCAAACCTATCACTCGACATAGATACATGCCATCAATAATTATTGCACACTGTCAGCCACTACAGGGCTTTGAGGACACAATCTGACAAACTGGGCCGACGCCTAGGCTGATTAAAGCTAAGATGAGTAGAGGAACAGAAAAAATTGTGCACATGGGACTCTTACCTGCTCCTCTGGTGCATAATAGAAGGCAGGGACCCTATCATATGTTGGATGTGGCATGATTGCTCCCAGAGGCGATACACAGCAGCCCAGGTAGTAGAGGTCTTGCTGGCAGCAGCGTCAGGAGTCAAATGAGGAATTCAGCAGAAGATGGCAGTCACATCTCCCATGTACGTGACCATCACCGCCAGCAGACACTGCCGTTGGCCCAAGACTGCCAAAGGCAGCTATGTTATCCAATGGCAAATGGTAGCATCCGGCTACCGCCATGGCGACTTCCACCAGTGGCCGTGGGCGGTTCCTAATGTCCAGTGGAGTAGGTCTGTCAGCCGCCATTTTGGCGGCATACAATTAAATTGTAGATGCATCACAAGTTTGAAAAGTGTTGTCCTAGCGAATACTGAGTGCTAACCTTGTCCTGTCTTGTAGGTCAATCGTTGTAGTGTACATAGAGGTACGTGCTCCAGCACATATAACAACGTTATTGGGGGGAAAGCCACCATCCTCTCCCCCATTGGCATTCTAGGATTTGGGGCATTGAATCAAAGTCAAAGATGCAAGTTAGATGCACATATTGTTGCTGTCCAGTTTGAGGATGTTTGCACATATGTTGAAAAGCAAGGGGGTAACATGTTACAAAAACGTTAAAATGTTAGTTTTGACGAGTGTTGTGTATCATGTTTTCATTGACTCACATGACATGTCACAGTTTGCATATGGCATATATTATGTAATATGTAAGGTACACAATGAAAGATGGCCACAACGTCCTTTTTTACTGCATTGTTACCCTAGGAGGAGAAGGATCAGACAACCTCCTGTGTAGCAGACTTGCAGGCCATGGAGGACAGAGACGTCATCCAGATTTACTGCCTGGATAGACAGACAATCGTGGACCTTTGTCATCAGTTGGAGCCAGAACTGATGTCAGCCATCTGTCATCCAAATAGCATACCACCCATTGCACAAGTCATGTCAGTGCTGCACTTCCTGGCCACAGGGTCCTTCCAAAATACAGTGGCCCTAACTGCTGGGATGTTCAGTCTGGTCATGAAGGATGTTCTCTTAGGAATGTTGAAATAACCTGGACAGCTATATCCTGTTTCCTCAATGTGAGGATTTTGCCCATGTGAAGGCAGAGTTCTGTTGTTTGGCACACATCCCAGATGTTGTGGGAGCCATTGATG